>NC_056733.1:827938499-828538499 GCF_019279795.1 Protopterus annectens
TTTATAGCACAAACACTAATAGACATCTGCTAAACAAAGCAATACAGTCTCACAATAAATTTACTATGTTGCTTTAAAAAAAATGATAAGCTAGTAATATTGCAATAGTGACTGGATGGCATCGGCAAACTGATAACAGGTTCATAGTTACTAGGTATCTCCGCTAAAGAGGACATTCTCAGAACTGCAGCATCCACCCCCTTTAAAAGTGCAGCTATCAGCAATCCATCTACATACTGTGGGAGTAGAACCTGCAGCCTTCTGCATCAAAAGCAAGTATTTTACCTTTTGTACTACTAACACAAACAGATTTGGCATAAGCAGCAGTAACCCCCCCCCCCCGAAGAACTATGCAGCACATAAAGCTGAAAAAAGCCAACATTTATTGGGGGGGGGGGACAAAAGCCCAAAACCAGGGATACATTTTAAACATTGCTTGTATAATCTTAGAAAAGTTACTAGAATAAAATGTTTTGTGTTAGCATGCATTTCTTGAAAGATAGGAAGACTGAAACTTAAATGGCTATTATTTAGTGAATTCAGTTCTCACTGATTTGCCAGAAAATCACACATTTTAAGAGGAACAGACAAAAAGTAAGACCCAGCCCTTTTGTAAAACTTTGGACAGTTGAGAACTATGGTTAACTCCTTGAATCACAAGTGGTGGTGGTATGGGTAGAGAATTTAGGCTCCTGTTTCTTGTACCTAAGGTATAGGGTTAGGGTTTGAGTCTGTGTAACTCTAACCAGCAGTTATACCTAACTGGGACATTTTCACACACGCCCACACATACCCCTCTCTCTCCCATATAACAAGCATCACACACACACTTCCCTCCATATAACAGAAATCACACACACACACACTCCATCCCCATATAACAGGAATCACACACACACCTCCCTGCCATAACAGTTACATAGTAAGTAAAAGGTATCACACACACACCTCTGCCATAACTGTCACACAGTAAATGATAGTAAAAGGAATCACATACACAGTTACTTAAAGTAATGCTTGTCATAAAGGTTAAGCAGTTTTCTCCTGTGATGATGACTGACATTAAGTAAAAGGAATCACACACACAACTAAGCCCAACCATTAAGTAAATGTTAAGCACAGCACAATTTCTGTAATGGCTGCAGCTGTTAAACTAAGCACAGTAGTTTCTCCTGATGCTTCTGTAACATTCAGCACAGTTTCTCAAAAGTTATGACTGCAGCAGCATTTAAAGTTGGCTGCAGCAGCTGTTAAAGTAAAAATAATGCAAAGAAGCTGCTAAAAGGAATCTCAGACACAAAGCCCAGCCATTAAGTAAATTAATCTAAGTACAATACAGTAATTTCTCCTGCCGTTTCTGTAAATGTTAAGCACAGCACAGTTTCTCAAAGGTAATGACTGCAGCAGCGGTTAAAGTAATGCTAAGAAGCTGCTGTTTTCTCGCACAAACATATTTCCTGCTGTTTGGAGGCTGCAGCTGTAAAGTTAAAGTTAAGGAAAACAGTAAATTTGTTAGGTAAAGAAGCTGCCCATTTCTCTCGCTCTCTTGCACGCACACAAGTAAGTTTACATTTTAAGGCACAAATAAGTTTACATTTTTTACCTGGAGGAGGAGCTGGTGAAGCAAGATGTGCACTGTCTGAAGTAACACAGACCGGTCTGCAGAAGCTGATGGCATTGTTATGTCATCAGGAGTACAAAAAATTCAAAGACAATCCAGGAAATTAAAGGAGCCATTAGGGGAATTCGTGGCACCCAAATATTTTGCCCTCAAAACCGGTATTTACCGAGGAATTCAGTATGGTTGAGAGGTATATCACCAGCTGTATTAAGAGATGAAAACTGGGTGGTCCTAAGTTCTAGATAAGAAGCATTACAAGTGGTACCTCACAATTCAACCATAATCTCTTCCAGAACAGCTGCTTGCATTGCAAGATGCCATTTCCTATACAAATGTATGAAAATGGTTTAATTTGTTCCCAAACAAAATTAAAAAAAGAAAGAAAAAATGTAGCTCACCATGATTTGAAGAACATCTCTTCCATGGAGGAGAGTATGTGGAGTAGGGATGGAGGAGAAAAGAGGACTACTGTATATTCCTAAAAGTATGGCTTGTATGTCACATACAAATTTATTTGATGTTAAATCCATATAAGAATGCAGGCTAACATCTTTCCTGTCCAGCTAAAATGCAACCTCATTACATCATTGTGCGACAGCAGCAATGGAATGAATATATGTTGTCTTGGATTATGATTAATGTTTTTTGTTCACTTTAATATGATATAAATTATAACTTAAAACATCTTATAACAGTTTCCCATCCACAGCCCCCAAAAATAACATCATAACTTGAAACATCTTTCAATAGTTTGCTAACCACACCTTCATAAGAAATAACACACAATACAATGTATACTGGTGTGTCTGTCTTTTTTTTACTCCGTTTCCAGGACTTTACTCAGTGGCTCCCCTACTTGGCTCATGCATTCAGGTGAGTCAGCATCATACACTTGTGCCCATTCCCTCTACCCAGCCCCACCAGTGTCCATGCCAAAAAGTAAATATGAATGACCATATTTACACTATTTAGAGAGTCCACTTTGTCTTTAGTTGTTAGGAGGAAAGTCTTTCTCACTCTGTCCTGTCTGTTCCCTCTGTTTTTTGGCAGCTGTAGGTGAAAGAAATTTGTTGTGGATGGTCTTGAAGTGGTGCATGATTGCGTTGTTAAACAAGTCTGTCATCCTGTTAACATCACCATTGCTGGGGTGACACTCCAAGACTGTAGCCTGCACCTTCCCCAGTTGGATAAAAGTTCTTTAATATAAGCTGTTGGCATAGGTCCTTTTTTCTGGCATCCTCAACTTCAAAAGAAATTTCCGTTTCTTTTTCTTTGAACTGCTCAATGCAAAGCGATTCAGGTTCCCCCACTGTGAGCTTGTCATCATGGTCTTGTAGCAGTTCCCCACATTCACCTCATCCACCTCCTGTATGTCCAGGTGCTCTTCTCTGGAAATGTCTTGCAGCAGTTCAGCTGCTTCATCCACAATTTCTCCCTGGGAAATGGAAGGAACCAGTTACTTCAGGCTGCACGAAGGGCTTTCTGCGACACTCCATCCCAGGCACTCTTGATGAATGATATGGCATGAAGAATGTTTAACTCCATCTTCCAGAATTCCTTCAGTGTTTTACCTGAAGAATGTGTCACATCGAGGAGCCTTGAGAAGAGTGCTTTTGTGTAAAGCTTCTTGAAGCAGACACTGATTTTCTGATCCATAGGTTGAATGAGAGAAGTTGTATCGGGTGTCAGGAACTGAATATTGATGAAATCGTAGTCTATCTTAAGAATTTCCACCAACTCTAGGGGGAGTGCAGAGGCACTGTCCAGAAGCAGAAGAGCTTTCAGTGGCAAATTTTTCTCAGTCAGGTACTTAGACATTTGGAGCAAACTCCTCAAAACTTTCCCCAAGCTTTGGTGGTTGAGTTCCACATTAGTTTTGATTTTATAATTTTTTTCAAAGTATCTTGGGTTTTCTGAGTGATACACCAGCAGAGACTTCAGCTTGAAGTCTCCACTGGCATTTGCTGCCAGGAAGAGCGTGAACCTATTTTTCATGGGCTTGTGATCTGGAATCCTAGCATCTTCTTGGGTTTTGTAAGCCCTACTTGGCAAGCTCTTCCGGAAAAGCCCCCATTTCACTGCAATTAAAAATCTGTTCTGGCAGACAGCCTTCTCTCTCTATCAATTCTTCAAATTCCTTGACAAATTTCTGTGCACCTTCTTTGTCAGCACAAGCTCTCTCTAAATGTCTCAAAACTTTGTGGATGCCAGTTCTTTTTTTTTTTTTAATCTGTGGAACCATCCCTTACTTGCTTTAAATTCCTCTGTTTGCTGTGAGCTACTTCCTGGGTTTTTTTTTGTATGTCTTCAAAGATGAGCTTAGCTTTCTCATAGATCATGGTCTGAGTTATTGTACCTCCCTTCACCTGCCTCTCCTGGATCCAAACAAGAAGCATCTTCCCCTTGTCTTCATGAATTGTTTTTCTGTGTTTGCCAAAAACCTTTGTTGTTCCCTTTGATACCTTAGCACCCATGATACTGCCTCTGTTTTTCCAAAATGTTGAGACAGTAAACCTAGGCATGCCATACTGTTCTGCTGTTCATCCTATTTTACCTATGATTTCTTTCCTCTTTTCAATATTCAGCAACTTATTTTTCCTGCCAATATCACCCTTCTTTGTCCTCATGTCTTCACTTCTTCGCAACACAACATAAAACAATGAACAACTTTTCAGCCTCCTTTCCAGGTCAAATTGCGAGACGGCGGTTGAATTGCAGGACGTCCGGCCACCGTAAAGTAAGGTTGTGAGACAGTCGAGTTGCAAGGTAGTTGAATTGTGAGGTACCATCTGTAACTTTCGCGGTTACATTCCAATATTTGTTTATTAGTTAGGTTTACTTGTTAGTATCATCTGACTCTGACTTGTATTTGATTATCATTAAAATCCCCATAATGACTATATTCCCTTTTATTCTTGAACGTTTTGTATATATCTACCTAAAACTAATGTCTTTTGGTTTTTCCCGGTTAGGGGTCACCACATCTCAACTCTGGTCTGCTAATGATTGGCAGTGGATTTTTTACGGTGACGAGTTGCCAGCCCCACATCCAAACTTCAAAGGAGGCACATCTATTCATGCACGCACCTACATGCATGTCTTTAAATGTAACTCAACAGCGGGGAGGACATGCAGACTCCACACAGAAGGTGCTCCAGCCGAGAATTGAATGGGAGAAACTCTTGCTGTGAGGCGACAACGCTAACCGCTGCACCACCGCGGCTCTCAATATGTTTGTTAAAAATGATAAAATTTTGTGAATAGAAAAAGAGACAGAAAACAAACAAAATAACAAAAGCTGAGTCAGACAAGGAAGCACAGAATAGGTCAAGTGACGAGGTAGAGCTTAAAAGACGGGAACTCCAACTGAGGTATTCTGATAATTTGCCTGCTTAATAAAGAATTTTAGTTCTTAGGCTGAGGCAAATGCAGGGTGAGAGAATGGTTGTAAAGTTATAAAATTAAATGGATCCACTTCCACTGGCTAATCATATAGACATTTAAATGCACTTCAGAACTATTAACATTTCAGTAAAGTAAAGGCTCATGAAGATCTGATGAAGGAGTTTTTTTACAGCTTGACATTTCAAACCTTGTTGGAGGAGCAGGCCAGTAATTTGATGGCTTTGGTATCAGCAGACAAATATAATTTGCAGGTCTGGCCAGGAACAAAACCCCATGCCTAATGCCCTCCTTCTATAACTCAGAAAATGTAACTTACATTCTGATGGCAGTGAATGTGAAATACAATGAGCAGCTGTAAATTCCCTGCAAAAATTCTACTTGAGAATACCAGAACACTTATTTCCAGAAATTGTACTTTTCATTAGCTCATTTTGTATAAGGCTTGGCATCCCCTTAACCCCCATATCCACTTTCAAAATTTAGCAAGGTGCAGGGGTTAATGGGGCCTGGAGTCACCCTAACAAATACAAGTAAAGTACAGAACCAGAAGAACACTTGGCATGCTTCTCCACCATAGTTTAATGCTACAGAACAGACACTCCAATCATACATACTTCTGTGAATGAGAGTGGATACACTGCACGTTCAGCTACTGATTTTAATACAGAGATCTAACACGTAAAAAATACATTATGTGAGTCCATGTTGTAGTTCTTTATGGCAACTTTTTAATGGTTTCTTTTAGGTTTGTTATCTCAGTATGAGCACTTAAATACACTGCATGAAATGAAGTTATACACATCACTCAAGGTCACCAGCTACTACATATACATTTCATATTCACTTCGACATTTACTTCAATGTTCACAATACACCACAACAGATCCCAGCTTCTTGGAAGGGTATCCAGATTCAGAACACAGTAAAGGAAGGAAAAGATCCAACATTATGGTGACATTATAGACCAATATCACTCTTTGATCAGGACTATAAGAGGTTGGTGGCCTTCCTGGTTCTAAGCTGACTCCAAGTGTTACCTGAATAGGTCAGTCTCACGAAATGTGGATTTGTTGCTGCCTGTTAGACCATCAGCTATCTTTTTTAAATGTAGCTTTTTATACAAAAATTTCAGATACCTACTAGTACCCTCTTAATTTGCTTAGGTTCAGAAAACAAGAGTTTGACAGAGAAGAGTGGAACTATGTAATGCTAGCTTTGTAATCACATGGGTTTCTGAAATCCTTTATGGAGATTTAAATAGGCACCTATTCCAGCAATATAGCCATTGTGAAAGCAAATGCATGTCTCTCTTTACTTTGCAATAGACAGAAAGGCACAAGGTAGACTGCCTGTTTCTGTCATTCTTTATGCTTTACATTTGGAACCTTAGCACAGCATCTGAGGTGCTTGCCACTGAGGGAATATGGCTGGGATGGAACGGAGGCAAAATTATTTCTACATGCTGATGACCACTAGTCTTATCTGACTAAGCCAAACAAAAAGTTTGCAAAGTTATTGGCTACTCCAGAATATTTTGATAGGTTACTGGGTTATAAAATCAGCATTATAAAAACTTGACTGCCTAATGAAATTCAAAGGAGTGTAATTGTGATCTTAACAGCATTTGAATTAGAAGTACAAATGGGAGGCACATACTAAGTCCATGACAACATGACAATGCGGTACCTTGAATAAATGTTCCCTGTGTAAAGCACAGAGACTGCGATCTTGGACACTTGGAATATATATATATATATATATATATATATATATATATATATATATATATATATCTTGGACACTTGGAATATATATATATATATATATATATATATATATATATATATATATATATATATATATATATATATATATATATATATATATATATATATATATCTTGGACACTTGGAATATATATATATATATATATATGTATATTCCGTGTGTGTGTGTGTGTGTGTGTGTGTGTGTGTGTGTGTATATATATATATATATATATATATATATATATATATATATATATATATATACTGCGGTGGCGGTGCTGCAGTAGCTTTGTCGCCTCACAGTAAGACGTTGTCCTGCTCGATTCTCAGCTAAAGTGTCTTCTGTGTGGAGACATGCGTGAATGGGTGTACCTTCGTTGAAGGATGTGCGTCAGGGCTGGCAACTCGGTACGTAAACATTTACTGCCAATCATTAGCAGACCGGAGTTCCACTGTGGCGACCCCGAACCGGGAAAAGCCGAAAGATACAACAACAACACATACATACATCTCTCTCGCTCTCTCTCTCTGTAGATATATATATATATATATATGGGTCCCTAATTTGCCGAGACCACTTATATGAAAAACCACTTCTCCAAAATGTCAGAATGCCGAATTACATTTCCATGAACAGTTTCCTATGATGCTGGCAGTGTGAGATGTACCATGACATGGAGATTATGTACCTTCAAGTGCACCATATACCAGTGGAGTTCCATGGTGGATATGCTGGTAGGTGTACAGGTATTTAACAAGCACTCGTAACTTTCAAATAGAGATCACAAGGCAGTACAGATCAAGACATCTATCCTTGTTTTCACTGTAGTGCAGTCTCAGAATTGGTATATATAGTTTGCAGTGGGTGAAGAGGGGCTTGCCCCCCTGCAAAACTTAGGGATATTTGTTGTTGTGTGTGACAGTTTGACTTGGCTGTCATGTCAGTGTTTTGCAGTTTATCACTCTGAAGTGGTTTACTGTGCAACTAGTCTCGGCAATTTAAGTTTTGGTTAACTGCAATTTCAGTGAAGGAAATGAGAACCATATATATATATATATATATATATATATATATATATATATATATATATATATATAGATCAAGTACTTATGCACGAATGTGCTAAGTCCCAAATCCATAATCACGGAACATATATTAACAAAAGCGCTTTCACCGAAAAAGCGCTTTTGTTTAGTATATGTTTAAAAAAAAAAAAAAAGAAATTTATGTTTATGCCCCCCACACCCCCTACTTTAATATTCTCACTCAGAGACCGCACTACAGTGAGGAAAAGGGAATGTTCCCTTATCCACACCATAGTGCGGTCTTGCAAACAGGCATACTTACACGAAAGTGCTTCCTCGGTGAAAAGCACTATCACGCAAGTATGCCAGACCGAAATTAGTTTCGGTGATTTTGTCTTCGGGGATCTGTACGGATCCCATAAATATATATATATATATATATATATATATATATATATATATATCTAGATATATCTAGATATATCTAGATATTTATCTACACACACACACACACACACACACACACACACACACACACACACACACACACGTGTGCGTGTCCATCTATATATATGTATGTATGTATGTGTATATATATACATATATTAAAAACGCATCAAAATAAATAAAGCCTGTGAGCAAAGACCAGAACTATGTACTATACATAAAGTAGAAACAAAAAGCAACTATCACCAGGCTGTGGGGCATAAAATCAAACTTTAATAAAAAAATAAATAAATAAATAATAAAATGGGGGGGGGGGGAGTAGCTGATAAGCGCTTTCGGGTTTCAAAGAACCCTTCATCAGATCTGACTCCATTCGTAAAAATCTTCATTAAATAGGTCTGCTAGCCAATCATATGCTTCATAAAAGGACAATGCCTATCTGTAAGCAAGTCAAATCCTCCTGCATAACCTCCGCCCTTTTACAGACGGTTTTAATTGTATATTCATATTCAAGCCTGGTGATACACAGGATTGTAATCTGGCAATCCATTTCATCTCATTCTGTTCAGTTTTTAAAGAACTATCACTACCTCTAGCATTAACTTTCATCATGTCACTTCCAGTGCCATAAACTGAAAATAATGCCCTTAATTTTCATTTACAAGTTTAAATAGCAGATTTTTAACATCTTTCAACTTGATATCACTTACATGTTTGGAGATGCATTCCTTGAAACATCTATCACTTTTACCAACATAAAAGCATGTACAGGAAGCACATACTGCCATATACACCAGATGTTTGGTCTTACAGTCCGCGTAGCTGTAACAATGGTACTTCTTACCAGTCCATGGATGCACAAATTCATTGCCCTTATGAATATGTTTACAACATGTGAAAAATCTGCATGGAAAAGTACCTCTTCTGTTCATAGCAGGTGTAAATGCATCATTAGATGAATAGCACAATTGCTTTAAGCTTTTATTACGACCATATACAAATCTTGGTTGTGGACCAGCTATGTCTCAGGGTAAGACATAAGTATTTTCCCATTTGATCGAATAACATCACTTATCTGCTTCACATCAAAAGATGAATCACATCAAAGAATTTAAACATCTCAATACAAAATTATTTAGAAAGACATGCAAGAACAACAACCTACTGCACAGAACAGCATGCACCCTTCATAAACTTTTGCGAATGTTATAAGGAATCAAATGTTTAGGACATCTAGACTATGTAACAAGGAAATAGATTTTGTAACAACTGACACAATAAAGGAAGAACCAACTGTAAGAGGTTATGAAGAAAAGGAGATAGAGAATTGGTAGATATAAGGTCTCTGAGAAGTTCCAAAGCACAACCACTCATTCAGTGAAAATGGGTTCCTGCCTCCCTCCAAACTAAAGCAGTCAAAGTGTAACAGAGTAACGAATCGTCTTAAGTTCACCTATGCAGGTGATGTGAAGCAGATAAGCGATGTTATTCCATCAAATTGGTAAAAATAATGTCGAACCCTGCTTTGAGACACACAGCTGGTCCACAACAAAGCTTTGTATATTTGTATATGGTCATAATAAAAACTTAAAGCAATTGTTGTGCTACTCATCTAATGATGCATTTACACCGGCTATGAACAGAAGAGGTACTTTTCCATGCAGATTTTGCACATGTTGTAAACAGATTTTTATGGGCAATGAATTTGTGCATCCACTGACTGGTAAAAAGTACCACTGTTACAGTTATGCGGACTTGAATTTGAAATTAGAATTAAAAAACAACATGCCTGTCATAAAGGCAAAAAAAATGCTTTTTAGTCTTTTCAAGTTCTTTCTGTGTAATGTGTTATTTGTGTTAAAGGGCTGACTTTATCTTAAATAAAATATTGGAATTAAACAACAACATGCCTGTCACAAAGGCAAAAAAAAAAAAAGATGGAAATACAGAAAGCAAAGTCCTGGAGGAGGGTATTACCAAGGTTAAGACAGGAGTAAGTTCATGTTGTATACATTGCAAGGAAATGTGTCCAACCACTGAGGACATGCAGCGGTTACAGAATAATCTGAAAACATACAATAAAAGGGGTCTATATTAGAAGCACGAAAGTGCTTCTGTGTGAATGCGAAAAGAGCGACACAAATGCATTGAAATGCATTTGAGCATTTTGATGTATTTGTCATAGGGCAAGGATGACCAACTACCTGGAGTTGCCCTTTCTGTCTCTATAGTGCGATCTTGGAGTTGGTATATTTAGCTAGGGGGGTGTTGGGGGGGGTGAAGCCCCCAACCTGTTTATGGTTGCATTTTAGTTTTTTTTCGCGAATGGCCAAGTGAATTTTTCCCTAGGAAAAAATTTGATTTTGCAGCCGTTCGCGATTTCTAGCTTTCGTTCATTGTCAACTTTTATGTAGTCACACACATGCACTTTCACTAGAATAATATAGACCCAATAAAATGCATATCCTTTCAGTACACCACTACAAAGTGATGCAGAGTTTCAAGAGTACAGATACAGCTACAGAGACTTATTAAAACTTGCAATGAAGGTCAGATAGCAGACTCTAAAATATGCAGCAATGACATACCTTTAAGACATAATCTGCTGACAGCAATTATTTTAGCAAAATTGCCATTCAATACATTAAGCATTTCTGTGTCTCAGGTGGGAAAAGGACAGTGCAATCAAATGGAAAACATGTGTTTAACCATCAGTCTCCCCTTCCTACACACAGGACATAAGATAACATTTGGATGCTATTTCATAAATCCTTAACCCTGAGAAAATGCGACTGTAATTTGTAAAAGACATCCACTGTACAAGAGACATTCTTCTATTTTGGTATTCACATAAAAAAGGGAAACAGTTTCTAGAAAAAGCATATACTGTTAATGACAAAAACCTAAATGTGTTGAAAGACAAGAAAGGACTTCCTGCACATGAAGATACTACTAAAATGCATCTTCATTTCTATCAGAAAGACAAGAAAAATGCCTTCTAGCAAACTTCAGGCCTATTAAACAAGCAGGCTTTTAAGGTGGACATAAAAGCCAACCATCAATATAGTTTACTTCACCGTGTAGTAATGGATTCTCTGCAAGGGATTTCAAATGCAGAATTCTCCTAATAACAAAGGAACTCTGCAACTATGGCACAGGAACAGACTAAATCCCTCTAGTGCCACGCAAATATGTGATGTCTGGCATAAATGGAGTTTGAATCCCAGCAGTGTCAACCAAATATTTGCCAAAAAGGTTCACTGTCACCAAAATATGACTGATAGCATACACTGCCACCCAAACATGAAGACAGGGTGCTAGACAGCAACAGACAGTGTCTTGAGTCATCCTACTTCTACCCAGCAGGTTAAAGTACAAGAAATAAAGTTCACACAAGTTTAACTCACTTTATTTTAGAAAATGCAACCTGCCTCCAACAGCATGATGAGAATATACACTGCTGTCCTTTGTAAAGACTTTCAGCATCCACTCCCAAAACAGACTGTACACAGGCCACTTTAAAAGATGAGCCTTTGACTTAGGACCCCTAAGCCCCTATCTAACCACTCTTTCTGTGAACCAATGTCTTCCACTGCATCTTACCCATAGTAACTGCCCTTCACATAAGCCATTTTCAAAAACACAAACACACACACACACACACATCCCAGGGAAGGCTGGCAGAATTCTCAAATTTCACATTACTTTCTTCCTGGCACAGCAGTACTGACACCACTCACAGTTTAGTCATAAGTCTCCAGTTACATCTGGGTCTTAATTAAGCTTAGTATGAAATTATACACCTTAATATTTTTACCAGTAATAGGCCTAAGCAATCTAGCCAAGTGGAGATAGAAGTCAGACTACAGTGGCAAATGATATCCCCTCCTCTCAAATAATACAGATAAATAACATTTATAGTAAAAAGACTAGCCACAGCAGCTTAAAAGTGAATATATAAACTATGTTCTCAATAGGGCAAACAGTGTAGTTACAGGCTAAATATGCAAAAGAATGAGCAAGTGCACAACAGAAATCAAAACAACATGTAGTACACTGGATAAAGTAAATAAAAAAATATCTACAGATAACCAGACTTCCTAGCTTCCTCAAACTAAAAATACTTAGTGACTAATATCAATTAGAAAAATATTGAAACTATACAGATAGAGCAACCTTTTCCATTAATGGTTCAACAAGTTCTTCCAAGCAAAGACAAGAGAAGAAATAAGTTTACATTTTTATATATAAAAATATCCCAAAAGCACATATGGAATCCAACAAACTTCAGATTAAAACTGCGTATATTTATTGTTTAGAGTAAGCGCTTTCACCTGTTAGGCTTCTTCAGACTCACACAATACATTCCTACATCTAATTTAAATAACTTCTTAGGCGGGAAATCTAGTGACTCCACCTAAACCAATTACTACTAACAATCAATTTAAATTGATAAAAACATGAGACATCAAAGGATAAATAAATACAAAACCTAAAAGTTATATACAATGTAAGACTGTATAAAAACTATTTAAAACTATAAAAACTCTTTCAACACTGTGCATAAACAAAACTTACTCTAAACAATAAATATACGCAGTTTTAATCTGAAGTTTGTTGGATTCCATATGTGCTTTTGGGATATTTTTATATAGTTCTTAGCTGTGTTTCTCTCCTCCTTGCTTGGACATTTCATTATTATTTTCGTTGGTTGCATTAGGAGGAGCGTTTACTCCACGCTATACAGTTATCCTTTACATTTTTATATATTTAAATTCCTCAGTTATGCTCAAAGACTTTATTACATAATTTCATCTACACAGAAGCATTGCATCAGCCAACACCTAGATGCAATGTTTTCCTAGAGCAAAAATAGCTAAACCTGTTTTGCTACCTGTAAAGGGCAAGGGCTTAACTACACCATCACAGAAAAGGCTCCAATTCACAGGATGTCAACATACAACTCTTAACTGTCTGCTTTTTTCACAGTTCTAGTCATGCAGGTTACTTAAGAAAATTACAGCCAGAGACATTTCATGTCCTTACAAGTGCTTTTGCATTATCACACTTTCCCTAGCCATGTAAAATACATATTTTGGAGATCAACTGTATTACCAGCAGGAAATAAGAGGAAAAATGCATAACAATTTTAAATTGGTTTCCTTTAACCTGGCATCTGCCTTGGGACCACTAGTAAACTGTTATTTTTTTTTGTTCTTATGAATATTTTTAAACACCTTTATTGAATTATCACTTGTGACATTGGCAAATTTATATACAAGTAATCAAGCTTCACATATATTGCTATATATTATACAACCTAAACAACATTACATAAATTATTCAATTCCGGCCCATTTTTAAACAAGAAACATCTTTATTAAACCATCACTTATGACAATGGTAATCATACATTTATATAAATGAAAACTAACCACAGACACAATCCTAGTTGCAAGCATTTTACATTACAAACCATACTAACACACACCTAATTGCAAACATTATATATCACTTATAATCTACCCAATCATTTTCAGTCAAACATTACATAGCTCATTTAAGTCCTGCCTTCTTTTAAACCTCATTCCTCTAGACAATTCCTATTTTTCCCATGTAGTTTGCTCCTACCCTTTTCTAAAGATCTTAAATCCAGTTGGTTTATCTCTGTTACTGTACTCACTACTTCTAGTATAGCAGTCTTACATTTCGATTTTCATTTTCTAGTAATTACTTTTCTTTGCAGCCACCATAATTAGACACAGCAAAGCCTTACCACGTCTAGGCAATTCTAATTCTGTATCATAGCTCAGAAAAATCATCTCCTTCGTCACACCAATCTGCCCACCCAGCATCTCAGACAGTGCATCCCACAGGGAATCTTTAAAATTCACCAACTCACTGCGTTCCCAGAAAATATCTTCCCAATTACCTTTTTTCTTCCCTGTCACACCTCCAACATTTGCTGTCTAATGGAGGGAAAATTCTCTGGAGTCTACCTGGGGTATAAAAATATCTATCTAAATACTTACAAACATGAATCCTAAATCTTCCAGATTTTGTTGCATATTTGGATGACATACATATATTCTCCTATTGTTTCTTTGTGAATAGCTTATCTAATCTCTCTTCTCAATCCTTTGCAACCACCTCTGATTCTTATAATTTTCATGCAATATTTTATATCCTCTACTAATTACTCTTTTAATGGCAGCTTCTGTTCTAGATTCCACTAAAAACTCTACCACTTTCATTTAGGAACACCCTATTTATTTTCTCTTTGCTTATACTCTGACATCAGTCCTTGATACGAAGGCAATCTCTAACCTGCAGTCCAAATAAATTACTGCCATATTCCTACTCTATCATATTTCACTCTCTAGGTATTTGCTCCCATTACCTTGGTTCGTTTGCCAGTTTTCTCCAATAAATGCTGCCCCCCCCCCTTGCCTACTTGTCTATATTCTTAATTACAGTCATCCCTATCAGCAGATTCTACCTTCTCCATTCCCATGCTGGCTTAATTCTTAGGACATTTTCTACTGCTTTATGGATATAATATTTTTTATGATTATTCTTATTCTCCTTAAAGGCCTGCATCCAAAATCCCAGTCTCTCTTTGTTTCTTGAGCTTCCCACCTGTTTTATCATCATTCCTTTCCAATTTGAATTATAGTTTTCTGCTTGTGCTAAGTATAGGACCCTTAACAGTGTAGCTCTGAAAAAGCCCTTCAAATTGGATAATACAAATATGCCCTGTTCTACTGGAAGAATCAGATTATCCCACTTGAATCTTACCTTCCCCTCCCAGATAAAGTTCTTCAGCTCTTTATTAATTGCTATTCAAAACTTCTCCTCTGGTTTATAAAAATATGCCTAACCTGTATATAAAACTAATGGGACGAAAACATTTTACCTACTTGTACCTTATTATCCATATCCATGCAACAAAGCTTCCAATTTCCCAGTTTTTGTACTATCTTTTGTTTGGTCTCTTCCCACATATCTTTAGCTGCCACAGCTGGATCATTTTTAATCAATACTCCGAAATACTTTATCAAGTCCCCATAAATATGGATATTGCTGAACCAAATCATATGTGGGTACATAATTTACCACTATTGCCTTTGTTTTAGCTTCATTAATTTTGTATCCTGCAATGATTTGAAACTGTCTCAAACTATTCTACAACACTGTAATGTCTCTTTCTGATTTTCTCAGGTAAAAAGTAATATCACCAAATACAGACAGCTTTTCTTGACTACCATACCAATTATAACCTTGAATTTCTGAATCCCTTATTTTCTTTTCAGGTGGTTCTAAATATAATAACCAAATCCCAGAGAGCCACAAGCTCTAGGGATCTAAACCTCACCACAACAATAAATATGACTTGCTGGAGGGATAGATTCCTGTCCCACAGACTCCCCATGCTTTGGAACAGAATTCCAATCTACATTAGGTAGAGCCCCTCACTAACACTCTTCAAGAGAAGCCTTGATGAGTGGATGGGAAACAAAACATTTACCCTAGGGATCACTGCAGTGGCTCTGCTGGACAGAGACACAGGGAACTAATCTAAGGGAGCGGCAAAAGCCAACACATTCTGGCTAGGCTTACAGATGCCCTCAGGCAGATAGCCTAGTACTTACTTATGAAACTATGATGCAAACAAAGGAGAAAGAGGGCACCCAAGCCTGGTTCATCTGCACAAGCAGAAATTATCAGAGAGGACCCTACCCACTTCAATTTCTATCTCTGATCCCCAATATATCCTCCTAATAAACCTTATAATTTTTTCAGGAAATGCAAATGCTTCCATTGCCCTGCTCATACAGTCCCAGCATACTGTGTCAAATGTTCTCTCTGCATTAGACCCATTCAACAGCAATGGAATAATCTTACATTCTGCTTCCCTCTGGATCATCAATGTTTTGTTAATGTTGTCAAATGTTTGCCGCCCCTCCACAAAACCAGACTGACTTTTTAAGCCTTTCGATTGCTATTTCTGCCTGTTTTATTCTGCTATTACCTGTTTTTACTGTTTTTAATAGCTTGAATTGTTTGTTGCACTTGCTTATTTAAGTTTTGCTTAAAAGTTAAACAACAGGCTAATACACTCAAGTGTACTAGCTTTTGATAGCATTTAGTCGAAAAACACAGCATTTATTGTATTTTCTGCCTATCTGAAAAAAAAACTTGAAAAAACAAAAAAATACTCTTGTTTTCCATACTTTCCTACTAGTTTGTTCCAGTGATCAGATTTGCTGATCCCTGGGCTTTGTCTTGGTTCCTGTGTTTCTCCATTTTCCTTGTTTGGTCAAGGGGTAGTTTCTTTACTCACTAGTGGGAGTAGGGAGTACTGAGCTGCCTGTTTGTCCTCAGAGGAGTGGTTTAAGGCAGTAACTTGTAGTTTATTGGCCATTTTGGGTCATTTCCTGTCTTTTCCAGTCCCCTGCTATAAAGCACGCTTTAGCGCGGAGTTGCCACTGTTGCACACTAGGGCAGCTCCGGTTAAGCAGGTTTAAACTATTCGGCTACCTAAAGTCCACTCTTCAAATTTTCCCTTAAAACTACCTTCCTCGAACCATACTACTGATCTAATCAGCATATCCTATAACTAAAAAGATCATCTCTACTTGACTCCAAGTAGACTATTCTCTATCTGTTAAACCTAGCACTTGCTCCTACAGTACTTATTACCTTGATACGGCACTCTTATAGATAGCACCCCAAAAGGCAAACCCCCATTTCTCGGTCACCCACGTCCCCGGAATCTCTTTTAAAGTTTTTGTCTAGTCCTTCTAGCATGTCGAGGGATCAGTTGCTAGTGTCCTCTCCTGCTCAGCTGGTGAACCTGGGAATATTGAGGCAATGTTACAATTGCCTCATGTACACAGACAACCCTCTCCTCCTCCTACAAAACACAAATACATGCGAGAGATGCAACTATACGGCCAAACTGGAGGCTGAGCTCTCTCAACATAGGACAGGCAAGACCAGTCAGGAGGAGAAGGCTACCACACACACTATAGACCCAGTCTCACATAGTACCATCACAACCTCAAATCATACACATAAACACACAAAGACATACTCGGAGGCTCTGATCAAAAATCTACCAAAACAGCAGAGGCCACCAAAGCAGACACCCAAACAACCACCACCTCAGAACACAACACCTGCAACACATAGACCTCACTGTCAGAGTGTCAAACAGTCACAGCCCTTAAGGCCAAACACAATGCCAGACACACTAGTCATTGGTGACTCCATAGTCAGACACACTGAAGTCCCGCTCACCAGACTGAGTAAGGAGAAGGTCACAGTAAGCTGCCTGTCGGGCGCTAGAATCCGCCACATAACGCACTCAGGTCTCTCAACAGCAGGTACAAATACGACTCAGTCATTGTCCACGCTGGTGTAAACGACCTGAGACGTACCTCCTTGGACTACATGAAGAGACATTGAAGAGATCTCTGATTATGTAGCCCAGGCAGGTATGACCCTGACCTTGAGCAGTATCCTACCTTCACCAAGAATGATGCCACAATACAGAGATAAGATGATCAGCTTTAACAATTGGCTTAAACTCTGGTGTCATTCAAAGGGGATCCAATGTCTGTCTGCCTGGGATGACATGCTGGACAAGCCACGCTGCTTCGCAAGGGACGGCTTGCACCTGTCACCCCTGGGATTCCGGATATTGGCAAAGGCTCTTGCCACCCCCATAGTGCCTTTTTAGGCAAGGCTCAAATTCTAAACCTACCACCCTAGAACACGAAAAAGGAAAAAAACTAAGGGTAATGCTGCTCAATGCCAGAAGTCTAAATCTCAAAATGCACGCACTCGAGGCCCTTCTCAGTATGGAGAACATCGATGTCTGTGCTGTGACAGAAACCTGGTTCAAGGCTCCTGAGAGCACCCCAGCACTATCACGTTTTACCTCATATCATGCATTCCGCCCCAAAATCCGGACAATACCAAGAAAGGAGGGGGTATCCATATTCATCAAGGACACCCACACCTCAAGACTGGTGGCAACGCACGATGCATCGGAGACCATCCAGGTGCAATTAACCATAGGCAAGACTGCTCTGCAAATTGTAGCATGTTACAGGCCACCCTCACAAACTCAGGAACCTCACATGGCCTTCCTGAAAACACTAGAGGGGATAAATGTATCACCAAACACCATCATACTAGGTGACTTCAATTACCCTAATATAGACTGGGAACACTACTCAAGCCCAAACACCCTAGCCCAAAAGTTCCTGGAATTCATTAACTCAAATGCCATGGAACAACTAGTCACCATCCCCACAAGAGGAGAAAACATACTTAATCTCATCATCACGAACATGGGAGCACAATGTTCAACACCGGAAGTATACCCCTCACTGGTGAGATCAGATCACAAACTAATCTCGCTGGAGGTCCTCATCCCACCCCACCTGAAATAAAAAGACCACAGTAAAGAACTTCTCGAAGCCGACTTCACACTTCTAAAGACTAGTGTGGTCTCCTTTAAGGCCCCCGAGCTGGCGGAAAACAGTACTCAAGCCGCTGAATCATTTACAAATGCCTTCTACCAGCACCTGCAGGACTGCATGGATAAGACAATCCCAAGCAAAACAAAGACTCTTTGTACCAAAGGCAAGCGTCCAGTCTGGTGGACCCCAGCCATAAACAAACTCTACAACAAAAGGAGGAAGCTACTACAAGATAGAGCAAAATCCTTAAAAGGTAAGACACCCTTGATCACTATAAGTAAAAAACTAAGAGCTCTCATAAAATCATCCAAAGCAAATTTTGAGAGAAAAATAGCTAAAGACTCAAAAGACAATCATAAGGCCTTCTTTAGCTATGTTAGAAACCTGGGAGGAAACTCCCAGATATGTTCAGAACTAGTTCAAAATGATGTGAAGATTACTGATCCTACAGACATTGCCAACATACTGGCTGACAGGTTCAGTGCAAACTTCTCCCCCCCCCCAAAAGGAGAGATATCTATACCAAGCGATTGCAACCCCCAAACATCTCCAACGCCCAAGTGAGAACTGCTCTCTCCAAAGCAAAAAACACAGCATCCATAGGACCTGATGGTGTCCCCGGCTGTGTGCTCCACGAACTCAACGAGGAATTAAACCCACAGCTAGGACAGCTGTTTAATCATAGTCTTACGTCTGGATACGCACTCCAGGAGTGGCGCACTGCAACTGTGGTCCCACTTCACAAAGGCGGTGCCTCCACCGACCCTGGAAATTACCGGCCCATTAGCTTGACCAAGCCTTATCTGCAAAGCCATGGAGAGGATCATAATGGACCTCATAAATAAAGACATAGGGAACTTGCAGACTTTGGATCCATCCCAGTTTGGCTTTGTCAAATGCAGATCATGCCTTCTAAACTTGGTTGACTTTTTCGAAACAGTCACCAAAGCCATTGATGAGGGAAAGGCAGTCCATACAGCCTACCTCGATCTGGCAAAGGCCTTCGATACAATACCCCACTCGGGTATCATTGAAAAACTCATCAGCTTAAATGTTAACCCATACATCACAAGATGGGTTGCAAACTGGCTGAGTGACAGAACCCACAGGGTCAGAGTTGCTGGCGCCATGTCAGACTCAAAGCCTGTCACAAGTGGTGTACCACAGGGCTCAGTCCTGGGCCCACTCTTGTTTGGCATCTACTTTTCCGAAGTACAAGCTAACACAGGAGTGTTATGGCTGACAAAGTTTGCAGATGACTGCAAACTGGGCCATAGTAGAAACACATCTGACACAGATATCCTTCAGAAGGGTCTCACAGAAACGGATAACTGGTGCCAGAGCCATGGCCTAAAGTTAAATGCCAAAAATGCATAGTCATACCCTTCAGGAAAAACAAGGTTACCCCTATCTACCAAATAGGTGGCAATCCACTGAGCACAGAAGAAGTTATCAGGGACCTGGGGACCCAGGTTGATAGTAGTCTGTCATTCGACACCCATGTAGCTAAAGTAGTTAGGAAGACCTTCTACATTGCCCACCTTATCATGAAGGGATTCTCATCTAGATCAAGGGAGGTCATAGTCTCCCTATACTCATCACTCATCAGACCAATGATTGAGTACAATGCCCCATTTGGAATGTATCTGACCCGACACTTGCAGCAGCTGGAGAGGCCACAAAGTTCCTTACCAAAAGGATAAAGGGTCTCAAACATCTGTCCTATGCTGCCCGACTGAAAGAACTCCAGCTCTATTCAGTCACTTACCGCTTGCTCAGAGGTGACCTTTGCCTAACATACAAGGCCATGTCAAACCCAGATTTGATGAATATGCTTCACCTCAAAAATCTAGATCCGTCAGAGCCACAAGGGCGGAGACTTAAACCTCGACACGGCTATTAATAGGACGTGCTGGAGGGATAGATTCATCACCCAAAGACTCCCTATGCTGTGGAACAAAATCCCGGTATATGTGAGGCAGAGCACCTCGCTGGCCTTGTTCAAGAGAAATCTTGACCAATGGATGGGAGATCGCAGATATACCCCAGGGATTACCTCAGTGTCACTGCTCGACAGAGGCACAGCAAAATAATGGGTATAGTTCCCCATACTAAAGGGGTGGCGTAAGCCACACAACTATGGGCTAGGCTTGTAAATGCCCTCGGGCAGATAGCCTAGTATGAACCTATGAACCTATGATCCATATTTATCAATTTTGGTATTATATTTGCATTGTTTTAGCCATTAACAGATATGAACATTTCATAATCATGGTTTAGCATTGAAATGGGCTGGATCTGCTGGATATTTACCCTCTTTAGGTATTACGACTACCACTGTTTTCTTGCAAGATGTTGGTACTGCTCCTCCTCTTAAAATACCGTTAAAACCTTCCAGATCTTTATCATTTTTCCCCCTCCTAGCTTTCAAACTTCTACAGGAATAACATCCATTACTGGGGACTTTGCTTTAAATTGCTTATACATCACAATTTTTATCTCATGCCTCCTATCGTAACCATTAGTAACTGAGCCTCCTTTATCTCTAACCTTGGCATATTTAATTATTCCATAAGCATTTCCATTTGTATCTTTTTTTTTTTTTTGATTCCCATATTTCTAAGCTTTATAGACTTTCACAGAATTTCTGAAATATCTCTAATACCTCTACAGGATCCCATTACTTTCCTTGTTATAGGCTCCCTAAGCTTGGCAACAGCCCTTTCTACTTTCTGTTGTCTGGGTCATCATGCTAAATGTTTTTCTGCTCTACTATTATCAAAAAACAGTGGCTCAACAGCAATCTTTCTAAACTCCTGTATATTATCGAGATAATCTCTTATTTTCTGCTTAGCATTCTGCAGTTGATCCTCTTCTTGTTCTGTGAGATCCCCCCTATTCTGCAATACTTTAAGACTTGTCAGTCCCTCCAAATAATTCATTCTGAATCTTAACTACAGCTCCCTTTATTTTATTTCCACCCTATTTTTAAACTCCACCTTAATTTTATCACACTCCCTAGTTATATTTTCAGAAGTAATTTCTATCCTCTTGAATATCTCCTGAATAATCTCCACTACCCATTCTATTAAATCCCTCTCTTTGCAATATATATGTGGAAAAATACCACTGTCTCATTTTTATTTCATTATCCTCTGTTTTTATTTCAGCTATTATTGGCTCATGATCTGAAATAGTTATTAGGTATGTATCAACCCTTTCAATTAAATGCACATATTCTTGTGAAATGGAAATTCTGTCTAGCCTAACCTAGTTTTTACATCTTGGGGAATAATATGTAAATTCACTCCAAACTCCTATTACTGAAATCACATCTTCAATGCCAAATATTTGTATAAATTTCTTCAAAAACCTACCCTCCTTTGTTATACTTTCCCTTTTGGGCCCCCAGACAAATCTTCACTGCTGCAAATCAAATTCCTGCCCCCACCTATAAGGACTATTCCTTGCTGAAAACTGATTTCTCCAAAAATTTTCTTACAGCAGTTTGACATGGAATATAAATGCATGCCAGGGTTTCCTCCTCCTTTGCCCCTTAGCACTACAAATCTACCATTATAATTTTGTTTTATCTTCTATCACTACAGGAGCTTCACTTGCAATTAATATAAGTACTCCGCTTTTCCTTTGTCCTACATATTCTGTTGAATAACCATGCTGAAAACCTTTATCAAATTAATGTTTAGTTCTTTCCAATTGTGTCTCCTGTAACATAGCTATTTGCACTCTACATTTCTAATATAGTTCACAATTCTTTCTTTTTTTGCACCTGTGAGACCACTGGCATTTAAATACATTACAGAAATCCTCGTTGTATTAATAACCTTTTATGAATAAATTTTTTTGTTAAATGTCTAGTTCCAACTTTTGTGTTAAATGCATACATTGTTTGGCAAGTGGAACTTTTATATAGTTGTTTCTTGTCATATCCATTTCAGCCTATGTCACATCTTACAAAACTTTGTTTCATTGAAAGCTCCTAAAAAAACAAACCCCTAATAGCCTCTTAAAACCTATTAATTTAATACTAACACACAAAACTATGTGCATCTTCAAATATTGAAGTTTTACCCTCCTGTTAAAAATAAATGTTCCAAACAGACAGCCACACTCACAGACTTGAGTTAACCTAAAAGAAAGATTATCCATGCTAAGATGCACAGCACAACCTGTGCTTCTACTAAGTGCTAAGTTGTTTTGTCTTATTGTTATAACTCTCTCAGCTGGTAAAAATGCTTTCAGACAACATTGCCTTCTACCCAGTTTCGCTCTTTCTCCAGCTAATCACTCTCCACCAAACTGTAACCAATTTCTCTTTATCAGATTGTCTCTGTGGAGGCATGACAACAAGAAAGCCAATTTCTCATTGTCAGATTGTCTGATTCTCATGTCTCCATGAAGACAATTTCTCTATCAGATTATATCCATGGAGAAATGAGGACCAAATACAGAGCTGCTGCTACACATACATTCAGTTGCTAGAAAAAAGCCTTATAATATTCAATATTCTTTTTTTATTTACTTGCTTTCTCTCAAAACGTGTTACTAAATCAATCCAAGGTCCTTAATTCAGTCAGTTCCCCATGCAAAAAAGAGAAAAGGTACATCAAATTTTCCTGCCATGCTCTTTTAAACAAGCTTCTTTTTTACATTGCAGTGCCTTCATTTCCTAAAACTGAAAAAGAAGAAAGAGAAGCGAGAAAGAAAGGGAAAAAAGAACAGCACCACCTATTTACAATCCCCATTACCCTTAAAAATACTTTACAGCATGCAGAGAAAACCATACACAATAATAGTACTATTAAGAAAAAATGTTTTCTTTACTTAGTTAACTTTCTCCCCTCTCTTCCCCTCCCGAAAGCATTTTTCTGAACATTAACAACTTGAAATAGGACATATACTTTACAGTCCCCAACAAATTCTTAAAGTCCAATATTTCCAGATTTTTTTTGTTCTCTCATATTTCACCAATATATTTATTGCATTGTAATCCCACATGAAGTTACTGGTTTTATTATTGCTTATCTCCATCTCCCAAATACTATCTTCCCTCCCCAAAGTATTTTTTTCTGAATATTCACAACATTAAATAGGGCAAATACTTCAGAGTACGCAACAAGTCCAACAAATTCTGAAAAAGTCCAATACTTCCAAATTTTCTTGTTCCGTCATATTTCACAAACATATTTATTGCACTGTAATCTCACATTAAGTTACTGGATTCATTACTGTTAGTCTACATCTCCCAAATCCTGTCTCTGCTTCATTTCCAATATACTCGAGTCTAGTCAATTCTCATACTCCCTTCCTTCTCTCTAGCATTTTCCACTGAAACATTGGAAAAGGTTCCACAGGTACAGTCTCTATGGTATTTATTACCAGAAGAACAAGAAGCATGATCTCCTTTTATGTTACAGCTCACTTTTTATTGTACTAACTTTTGTATATCCTTCTTAGCATTTACTTTATCAAAAAAGATTTTGTCCCTCCAGGGAAGAATACCTTGAAGACAGCTGGGTACAGCAGTCTGAATCTCACAACTGTATCTTGACATTCCCTGAACAGTGGAATGAATTTACTCTTCTTCTGCAAGAGTAATCATTCTCCGCAAACATTCTGCTGTCTCCCACTTTTAGTATTTTGTACTTCTGACACAGTTTTGTCAGAATCAACTCCTGCTGGTAGGACTGCATCTTTACTATTAAAGATCTAGGTTGCATTCTCATAGCCAGGTTTGGAGCATACACATGATGTGCCCCTTCAACTAACAACTCCTGCTGTGGAATACCAGTCCAGTTGCTTGTGTGTTCTTTCATAAAATTAATGCAGTCTCTTCCTTCCAGTTTCTCTCAGTATAGCTGAACATCTCCGGATTTTCCTTCATGCTCTGTCCTCTAAATCTATTATTTTTTGAAACATTCCTTCCTGCGCAGTCTCATATTCAGCAAGCCTTTTCTTCATTTCAGCCTCTGATTTTTGCAGCTTTATCACCTTGTCTGAATATCTGTTTAAAGCTTCTTCCATTTTCCAGCCTTTTTTTGTGCTAATATACTCCGTCAGTGTTTCATTTACTTTACCAAGTCTGTGTGCAGTTGTCTTATATCTTCTTGTAGGCTACTGGAAGTCATGCCTGGAGGCTGCATTGCTTTTTGCTGAACAGCTGCAGGACCTACCCAGTCAGTGTTTCTTCCTCAACTTTTGTAGCTGATTTTTTTCCAGGTGCTCTGTATTTCTTTTTTTCCTGGCATCTAGGCAGTACATTTACTAGTAGCCTGTTACTGAAATTTGCCCTTAAACTCAAAAGTTTACCAGTGTTCTCTATTGAGTTTCTGTTTTCACACTGGGAGAGCTAGAGTTAAGCTGTTATTTAATGTGCAGCCATCTTGGAGGTCGACAAGTAAGCTAGTGTTGACACAGTTTCCTACTGTCCACTAGGTCATAAAAATGAAAAGGATGAAAATTTGAAAAATGATAAATGATTAACTACGAGTCAAATCAAAATGATTATACAACTCCAAGCTCAGCTTTTCAGAGTTTAAAAGACAAAAACATACTTCAACAACAAACTGTGTGGGATAACCAGAAGAATACAGTTTTGCCAAGATACAAGTCTGAGGACCAAAGAGGCACTGGATTCATAAGGAGTTTGTCCACTACAAAACTGAGATCCCAAGGAGACAGCACCTGGGGGTACATTAGATGGAAGATTCCTTCCGAATGCTGTCTGACTGCAGATTGGGTTGAAAAATGGAAGAGGCATTCAAGAGCAGCAGACTATAATGGTTGAATGAAGCACTCTAACAGACATGCAATAACATCTGTTGCAGGTTCAGAAGCCTCTAAGTGTAACATCCCTATAACTATTCCAAAGGAAGAACTTTTTCCATTTGGACAAGACTTCCCATTGCTAGGCTTACTGGCCTCATCCCTGATGTGTAGCATTGCCTGACGGAACTGGCCCATTACATATATCACTCTGACAGTATCCATGCTGCTAAGTCCAAGAATCCTTATGTTAGAATGAATTAATAATCCATTTTCTGTACAAAACACTGGGAGGTAAACTAGTCTTGCCTTCCTCAGTGAAGTTCTGTTGAGTGAACTATGACTGCTATAGCTATAGACAAACTATATGAATAAGATTTGCTTTTTCTTTCTTTACCTTTGACATTATCTCAGGGAAGGGGATAATGGACAGGAAAGGATGCAGCAGTATCCTTGCACATGGGATGGAAAGGCCATTCAATACACAGGCTCCCTCATATGGTAGTATGGTACAGAATTCCTTCAAATGATACTTCTCCTTTGATGCAAACAAATCTCTCTCTGGATCTTTCACCTCTTTCTTAGGCTTTCAAAAAACCTGTTGAGTCCAAGCCTGTGTTTGTGTAGGCTGGATGAAGATCTGCTCATTTTGCCAGCAACCGTTTAAATTGTTGGGACTCAGATTGACAGGTCCCAAAACTTGGTGGCCAAATGGCAGAAAATCCAGGCTTATATAAATTAAGTCTGAGACTCCTATTTCTCAGAATATTCCCTTTTCTGTCAGGTAATGTTATCCTGAAGTTAGTATATATAAGTTGGGGGTATGGGGGGGGGGGCTTTTCCCCTTTCAAAAAGAAGTTTAAAGGAGAACAGCAACATTCAACATTTACTCTTCTCTCAT
This sequence comes from Protopterus annectens, assembly GCF_019279795.1. Taxonomy (NCBI): domain Eukaryota; kingdom Metazoa; phylum Chordata; order Ceratodontiformes; family Protopteridae; genus Protopterus; species Protopterus annectens. Next base: position 827,964,948 of record NC_056733.1, read on the forward strand.
ATTTTTGGTCTTTTTTTGGTATGTCAAGACCCAGCAATCAGAGACGCAGTGTTACAACAGGGTGCCCATTATACCTACCAAAGAGTTTAGGTCTAAAGGGATATAAATAGAAAGGAGATGAAGGACTATCTGAAAGATTATGTCCATAGTTATCACAGTTAGCCTGCAGAGTGGGTGCAAATGTGTGTTCCCATGTTTGCTTTCTTACCACGACCATGATGTATAACTACCTTCAAGGGTGTCTGGGTGCTAGACTGTTTTGAATGCTCACAGAGAAAAAATGAATGTTGCTAGCTCTTTCAAGGATGTCTGTTAGTATGAACATGTTCTAGACTAACTACACTTTCAGTCGAAGAGCAGGGGTTCCCCAAGCAACATGAGACATCGCTGGTCTTGACCAGCATACTCATCAGGTTACAAATATACTCCTCATGACTAAGCATTTCCAAGAATAAGACAGCTGCCAAATAACTAGCAACAAACAAAAAAAAATGTATTTAAAACCACAGTAGGTGATTTTGTCTATCACAGACTTCTTCAGACTGTGGCATCAGTAAGAAAATTTACAGTCACACTAAGCACATCTCATGACATTTTTAATAGGCATACCAATGCAGTGAATGCTTTTATTTACTGTACTGTACAAGAAAAATACTAGGAAATGTTGTGCTGGTTCACAAACAGGAAACACAAAGACACTGGAACACAGATGTGATGTAATACCTTTTACTGGACCAATATAGATTTTGTAATTATTCAAGCTTTCAGATATGCAGAAGCCCTTCCTGATGGAAGACCAAAAATCTTACTAATCATTAAACTTTTGTATCCTACAATAACCTGCCAAAGCCTTGTCAATTAAGCTATCCACCAACCACTCTTCAATGCAAGGCTCTATAAACTATAGGCTTTTAGTACTTCTAACTCTTTTACTTGGGTACAATCATGAGCATTTCCCAAAATATACAACATTTTTTGACTGTACTCTCTAGTTTTTAAAATCATGAAAGTATCAACTTTATCAACAGGAAAAATTCCAAAGGGAATCACTGAAGAACAAGGCATGCATAGTACTCCTTTTGAAAGTTGTTAGACTGGAATATAATTGCAATGGTTCCTAAGCTAACACCTGCAGACCAATAAAACAGTCCAGAAGGTAGACAGTTTGCCTGGAAGATGACGAGATTGCTGTCTTGAAATTGTGAAGGGGAAGCATGGAAGCAAAGGTATCAGGAGCATTCTTAACAAATGAAGGGCATAACTCATAAAACATCTCATTGATTGGCTACCAATGGCTGTTACTATGAGTCAGGGAGGGAAGGAATGCTCCATACTGATTAGCATCATGCAATGTTCACATCCAGACTCAATTCAATGTTCATTTCTTAACTAGCTTAGGATAATCAGTTCAGCTAAAGCGTCTTTTGTGTGGAGATATGCGCGAATGGGCGTAACTTCGTTGAAGGTTGTGCGTCAGGGATGGCAACTCGACACGTAAAAATCTACTGCCAATCATTAGCGGACCGGAGTTCCACTGTGGTGAACCCCAACCGGGAAAAGCCGAAAGACACAACAAGTACACTTACTATACAGTATCAACAAAATATTTTACCTTGAACAAATTCAGAGATTGGCAAGACTTTCTTATTTTAGAAAAAAAGATTTAAAGCATAAGAGATATGAAAACAGAACCATCTCAGGATTAAACAGTCACACTAGGATCAGATGTTGAAATAAACTGAGGAATATCTCAAAAGGGTTAACATAACATGTTCTACATCTTTTTCTGGAGGTGTAATCCACAAAATAATAATGCTACATGTCTGTCATGTCTGCATTATTTTGCTGCACATGCAGAACAATTCATTCCACATCTTGTACTCGATATAAATGTGGAAAAGTATCATTTCTTTAATGACACTGAAAATGCTATGTTTCCATTTAACAGAAGTCGCTCTCACTCCCTCAAGTCTTTGCACCCTAACACTTCTGGTTTCAGATACTCAGATACATATATTTTATGCAGGAATCTGTTAGAGATTCTGATATAAGAAATTAATAAAAAGTACATTTAGCTACTTACACTAAACTGAAAGCAAAATGGCCATCAACAAATTAAAAAAAAAATCTGCTGACAGACTGCAGAAGAAATTCCCATTCAAACAAAAAACTTAACCCATATTTTCAACTTCTAAAATTGTTTTCCTGTCTCTCTTCAAATTTCAACTTCTTGATGCTTCCACCTGAAGCAAAAGCTGGTGTAATCTTTGACTCAATGAGCTTTACATAAAATGTTTTCTACAGCGGCAAGCCTGTTCTCACATCCCCATACTTAAATTATTTAAGATCACAACTGTATAAAAATAAACAAAAGAGGAAATCACAGAGAAAGGGAGTCACTTCTGGTAGCCAAACAAACAGAAACTACATCAGTTGTGATTACTCAGACAGAACTTGTATTAGGAAGTTTAACATAAGGAAGTTCAACTAGTGAACCTAAAACACTGTCCCAACCTTACACTTGGTGACTGTAGGATAACCCTTCATACTGCTTATTACTTCAACAGAATTTTCATAGCAATACTTTGAAATTAAAGCAGATAAATGTCTCAGATGTGAGACGTTCAGTCTCGCTATTTTCTTCTGTGACATCAAAATATTCTCTCAGCCATTTCAATGGCATCTCAGTTCTCAGCAATATCTTTTCTTGACTGCTTACACCTTCATTTCTCTCGTGCTAGCAACCATAAACAACTAATAAATATTTGCCCATCTGAAAGAGGACTGTTTGTGCCAAAGTTTGTGACAACTAACTAAACTCTACCAAATTTGCTAAGGCAGAAGATCTCAGCCTAAGAAAAGAAGTTAAAAGCAAACCCTATTACTTCTGTGATACTGTGTGACAGTAATAAACAAGGCTTCAGTTACAGTCAAGTAGAACAATACACATGGCAACATATTACCAACAGCTGAACAGTACAGGGGTAGCACCGCCATTCCCCTCAAGTACAATGGCAGAAGAATTACATATTTTTCCTACAATGCATCTTGAGTACCAGATCCCTTCATGAATATGTTGCTTCTTTACACAGCAATCAAGGTCAGTAACCTTGACAGCAAGCTTTTCTAAAATGAGCACAGTTCTATCTGGAGATTTTTTTTTTCCTCCAGGGAATGAAGACATACAAACCTCCCTTTATTTTCAAAGCAGAGGCACTGTCCTTATCTTTAAATAAGAATAACAAATCATATACGTTCATAGGAAATTTCTAGGCTAATGGCCCTAGGGTCTTTACACGCCTAGTCATGTAATATCCATATTCCCTAACTGACCACTGTTAAATGGCTGTTGTTGGCAGCGCGACTCTGTGATCAGCACCAGTTGCCCCTGTCCATGAGGGACATAGTTGCCTCCCCCCCATATTAATTTACGATCTCCCACCAGTTGTCCAGGTTGCACTTCAGGATCACTGAAGAGCTCTGCTTAACATGAATTGGGAGCTTATTCCAGAGCAGCGGTAGTCTCTGGAAGATGCATCTGCCTCTCCAGCATGTTCTGTTTAAGTCACAGGCTAGGTTGAGATCTCTGAAGCGAGCGACTCATCTCATTTGATTTGCAGACGTGCAGCATTCCCATTAGGGCAGGGTCAGAGACTGCTCTGTGGGTCAGGCACAGGTCACCTCTCAGCAGCCTATAGGATAAAGAGTACAAAGACAGGGCTTTCAGTCTCTCCATGTAGGTCATGTTTTGGAGTCCTTGAATTCTCTTGGTCAGAAACCTCTGTTATCTCTCTAGTTGCTGCAGGTGTCTGATGAGGAACATGCAAAAGGAGAGATGCACTCCATTAGTAGTCTGATGAGGGTGGAGTACAGAGGCGTTATAATATCTTTGGTCTTGGATGCAATGCCCTTACTTATAAGGTGTGCAATGTAAAAGGCTATTCCTTACCACTGTATAAACATGGTGATCTAAGTTCAGACTGCTATCAACTTGTGCTCCCAAATCATGCACCACTGGGATTGAGCTCGGGGGGTGCCACCTATACTGTAATTTGCAAGGGGCTACCTCTTTGCCAAGTGGGACAACGATGCACTTATTTGCATTCAGCTTTAGTCTGTTGCTTTGGCACCGATCATATGTCTGTGTTAACCCCACTTGTAATATGCTAATAACTTTAGGGGACACTGGAAACTTGGTAATTCACAGGCCATCTACTTTCGCCTGAACTTCTGAGAAATAGATTCCAACCAGTAGAGGGCCCAGCACAGAACTTTGTGGTACCCCACTGGTAACTGGTCTACTGGTGGAGGTGGAATCCCCAACTTTGACAGTATGGGTTCTGCTGGTAAGCCAGTTAGCTACCAATCTAGTGACATATGGGTTAATCCCAAGCTGAGGGAGTTTCTCGAGGATACCTGCATGGGCGATTGTGTCAAAAGCCTTGGCTAAGTCAAGATAGGTGGTATGTCCTTGTTTTGCCTTTGTCCAGGGCTTTGGTGACCTTCTCGAAGATTTTCACCAAGTTTAGTAAGCATGATCTACCCTTAACGAAGCAAAACTAGGTTGGGTCGAGAGTTTGAAGGTTGCCTATATCCTTGTTAAGATCCATGATGAATCTTTCCATGGTCTTGCAGATAAGGCTGGTTAGCCTTATGGGTCTATAGTTCTCAGCATCAGTTGACGGACCCCCTTTGTGCAAGGGGATTACTGTTGCTGTTTTCCACTCTGCTGGAACACAGCCAGTGCTCACGTTACAGTTAAAGAGTGCCATACAGGCGGTGTTTTTGGCCTTGGAGACTGCAGATTTGACCTGCTCATTGGAGATGCTTTGGAGAGAAATGGTGTCAGGTATGCTTTAGGGTATGGCTGGTGGGGAGAGTGGGGTGAGGTTTGTGCTAAATCTGTCAGCTGAGTGGGGTGAGGTTTGTGCTAAATCTGTCAGCTAACAGGTTGGAAATTTCCTCAGGGTCAGTGTGAGTGGTAATGTCCACTGTGAGTTCACCACATAAGTGGGTGCTCCCTTTTAGATTTTGGACATAGCTAACAAATGCCTTATGATTGTGTTTAGCTAGGGATGCTAATTTAGCCTCATAACTAGCTTTAGAGGACTTTACCAGATATGTGATTTGCTTGTTCAAGCTGTGGAGGGTGTTCTTTCTCTGTTAAGTTACCGCTTGTTCTTAAATATCAGTTTCTTCCTTTTGTTATATAACCTGTTTATACTTAAGGTCCACAGGGGTGGCTTGTATTTATGGGAGGACTTGGTTTTCATCCTGTCAAGTGCAGCATAGTCAATACAGTTGTTTAAGTGGTTATACAGGAAGCGTGTGTACTCCTCTGCATAGGAATCATTGTTGGCTGTGTAAGCAGAGGGGTTGAAACATTTCAAACCATCAGTTAAGTAAGCTATAGTTTACTTTGGAGAAGTTTCTAATTTTTATTGCTCCTGTGGGAGCGCCAGATCAGATCATTACTTTGAATGAGACAGATTTATGGTCTGACCTCACTAGGGAAGGTAAACACAGTGGTAGTGCAATGACCCCCCCCCCCATTCTGGGGAGTACTATGTCGAAAACGTTTGAGTCCCTTGTTGGTGTGCAGACCAATTGTCCCACAGTATTTGTATTAACAAACTCCAGGAACCTCAAGGCGATCATGCTTGTAAACTTCGCCCAATCGATAGAAAGATCGCTAGAAAGATAGCTGAGATCTCCCATGACCAGAGTGTTTGACTGTACAGTTAGTGACTCAAGCAAGACCTGTAGCTTAGCCATGATTTGGTAGGATGTTTCACAGAAAGTTATTTGGACCTAGAGTAGCTCAAGAGAGTCACACTGTTTAACCAGTCTCAAGGTGTATTTGGATTTAATGAAGATGGATACAACTCCACCTATGGTTCTTTCACACTTGTTTAGAGGTCTAAAAGTGTGGAAGGCACTGTAGCCTTACACAGCCAGGGTGTTCTCTGCAGCCTTGAGCCAAGTCTCAGTGAGTGCACAGATGTCAGCATCTTCCAAGATGATGAGAACTTCTAGGAGACAGTTTCTTGTTTAGACTCCTAGCATTAAGCTGCATAATCATGAGTTTATCTCTAGTGGATTTTTTTTATGTTAGAAGTTTTGTTGTTTTGGTATTGCCTAAAAAAAGCACTATGGGGGAGTCAAGCATTTTTCAGAGTGTTCAAAAGGCTAGTGGAGACCGGTAAAGACCATTTCTGGCAAAGCAGAGTGGCCTGTTGACCATGCCTTCCCAGGCTGACAAATAATGGATTCCGCTGGATTGACAACAGAAGCTAAGCCAATTGTTGAAGTCAATCAGTTTTTTTTTGTTTATATCATGGCATTATTCTGGGTCAAGGCAGAATGCTGCTTAGAGTTATGGACATACCTGGCTGGGACATACAATCAGAGTTCAGTCATGTCCTCCTTCATATAATCCAGGGAGGTATGTCTTATGTCATTCACCCTAACATGTAAAACAACAGTCATAATGGTAACTTTTGTTTGAGTGACATGAATGTGTGCATAATTTGGTAGACCCTGACAGGTAGTTGACAGTGACCTTCTCCCCTGTCAAGCCTAGTGGAAAAACAGTAAAAATGAAGCAGCAGTTCAATAAAAATACAATTCCCAAAGTGCAATACAGGCCTAAGCTATACTTTTTTTTAGATGATTTCAGTGGATGCCTTAGATTTCTGTTCAGATGTACTCCAGACCTCTGGCTAAGAACGCAAACTCTGAGCAGCTCCGACAAACTGAGCACAACCCTGCACAAACGTGAGGCTTAAATGTAAGCACATGTAAACAGCTTTAACACAAATTACCAATAGGAAAGCTCCACACACAGGCTTACTTCAGCAATCCCAAACTCAAATGGGTCCTGAGCTACACACTCTGCCACAAGGGTGCAGAGAGGCCATCTTAATGTAAGACTGCTGGCTTCGCATCCAAGTGATACCAGCCTAGTTTCAGCAAATCTGAATTCTATCTTTTATCTTTCTATCTCTTATCTATTTAATGCAGAAATAGCAATGATACAAAGTACAGAATGAAGCAGTCATAGCAGCAAAAAAACTGTAAAAATGAAGCAGCAGTTCAATAAAATACAGTTCCCAAGGTGCAATACTGGCTTAAATAATACTTATTTTTAGATTATTTCAGTGGATGCCTTAGATTTCTGTTCATATGATTACAGCTCCTTTGGATTAAAAAAAAACTGACTTAAACCTAACATGTGCCAACAAAAGCTTCTCTTGAGCCATGTCAACCGTGAGGACTGCAGCTACAGATACAGCATCCCAAAATTAAACTCTACACTCATGCTCAAGTGGGGGTGCAAGAATAAATAATGAAAGAAAAGCATGAATGTAAAACTAGCAAGACTCAATATAGCACGAGGATTACCAATGTTCCAAAACAGTAATGCATTAGCCTGCAAAACTTGTACAGACTAAGATCAGTAGCACGTTACTACAGAATCAATACACTTGAAGAACAGTTATTTGTGTAGAACAGAATTGTGCTAAAATAAGGATGAATACATACTTCAAATATTAGCTACAGTAAAAAGAGAGAATAGTAAAATTATAATGCAACTGCTAAGATCTAAGGCAAATGAAAGAGAAGCCAAGTGCAAGACAGAGGAAAATTAATTGAAAGTTAGCCAAAGGCAGCAAGGACCTTATGGCGGAACCGAAAGAGAAGGAATACAGAGCCATATTGCTTCTAATTAGATGGTAAAATATGAGCATCCTGAGACACTGTAGCAACTGCCTCATGTACACAGAGAACCATCTACTACCACCACACCTAGGAACAAAATTTGTGAAACATGCAATTACATTAGGAACCTAAAGTCTATGCTCTCCCCCTCACAAGCCAGTATATCTGGCACTGAGAAGGTTGTCAATACAATCACTACCACAGACCTAAACAACAATCACCCACATATGAAGAGGTCCTCAACAAAAACATACCCAAACAAAGTACACCTCTTTGGCAAAAGCACACACAATCTCCACAGTGCTCCATACCACATACCATGCATAGTTCACACACCTGTTCTCTCAAAGCCACTAAGGCTTAACCATAAACCCAACATATTAGTCATAGAAGACTCAACTGTGAGAAACACAGATGTGCCTCTCACCAGGCTGGATAAGGAGAAAGTCATGGTTATATGTCTGTCAGTGGCCAGAATCCACCACATCACATACACGCTCAAGCCTCTAAACAAAAGGTACCGTTATAAATGACCCGAGATGTACCTCTCTGAACTATATGAAGAGAGACATGATTGAACTCATTGAATAAGTGTCCCAGGTGGGTATGTCCCTAGCCTTAAGCAGCATTCTACCATTACCCAGAATGATGCCACAATACAAACAGAAAATGATTGACTTTTACACTTGACTTAGTTTGTGGTGTCATTCCAGGGGGATCCAGTACCTGAGAGCCTAGTAATATGCGACTAACAGACAACAATGCTTTGCCAGAGATGGCCTGCATCTGCCTTACTTGGGCTCCAGGCTTCTGGCAAAGCCTTTTGTCTCCCCCATAGTGCCTTTTTTGGGAAAAGTAATGAGGTTAAACCTACCAACACAAAATTTCAACAAAACACAAATTAAAGTTCATGCTGCTAAACACTAGGAGTCTAAACATGAAACTGCACTCATTACAAGCATTCATAACCCTGGAAAATGCTGACATCTGTTTAGTCACAGAAACCTGGTTCAAAGCTGCAGAGAGCACCCCAGCCTTACCTGGTTACTCATCCTATTACACATTCAGACCCCAAACTGTGGGCAGTAAAGCCAAAGGAGGTGGAGTTTCAATATATATTAAAGACATACACACCTCCAAGCTGGTCAGATAGTATAACGCACAGGAGACACTCCAGATGCAGTTAACCATTGACAAGACCCCTATACAAATCATAGACAGCTACCGGCCTCAAAATACGAGTCAAGATGCCCAATCTGCCTATCTCGACCTCTTCAAATCTATCAAGATTCAACCCTTTACCCTGATCGGCTAACTGTAATTTCGGTGAAAGAAATGGGATCCATATTACATACAGATTTTATATACATATATGTATATATATAAATATATATATATATATATATATATATATATATATATATATATAAATATATATGTATATATACACACAGACACATATATAAACACACATACATAAATATATATAACGTACCCAAATAAATTCCACAAACAAAGACTAGCACCATGAACTATACACGAAGGAGAAACACAAAACAACTGCTGTCACCAGGCTGTGGGGTATAAAATCAAACATCAATAAAAAAAATAATAAAATGGAAAAAAAAACATCAGATGAGCGCTTTTGGGTTTCAAAGAACCCTTCATCAGATCTGACTCCATTCATAAAAATCTCCATTAAATAGGTCTGTTAGCCAATCATATGCTTCGTAAAAGGTCATTGCCCATCTGTAAGCCAGTCTAATCCTCTTGCGTAACTTTCGCCCTTTTAGAGCCAGTTTTAATTGTATATTCGTATTCAAGCCTGGTGATATACAGGCTTGTAATTTGGCAATCCATTTCATCTCATTCTGTTCAGTTTAGAAATATTACCACCTCTGGCATTAACTTTCGTCACGTCACTTCCAGTGCCATAAACTGAAAATAATGTCCTTGATTCTCATTTACATGTTTAAATAGCAGACTTTTAACATCTTTCGACTAGGTATCGCTAACATCACTTTTACCAACATAAAAGCATGTACAGGAACCACATATGGACATATACACCAGATTTTGGTCTTGCAGCACACGTAGCTCTAACAATGGTGCTTCTTACCAGTCCATGGATGTACAAATTCATTGCCCGAAAAAATATGTTTACAACGTGAAAAATTTGCATGTAAAAGTACCTCTTCTGTTCTTAGCAGGTATAAATGGATCATTAGATGAATAGCACAACAATTGCTTTAAACTTTTATTACGACCATATACAAAGCTTGTTTGTGAACCAGCTATGTCTCTGAAAGCAGTGCAAGACATAAGTATTTTCCAACTTGATCGAATAACATCACTTATCTGCTTCAAATTAAAAGATGAATCACATCAAAGATGAATTTAAACATCTCAATACAAGGTTATTTAGAAAGGCAGGCAAGAACAACAACCTATTGAATAGGAATAGCAGGCACCCTGTATACACTTTTGCGAATGTTATGACATCTAGACTATGTAACAAGGAAATAGACTTTGTAACGACTGACACAATAAAGGAAGAACTAACTGTAAGAGGTTATGAAGTGAAGGAGAAGATAGATAGAGAACTGGTAGATAATAAGGTCTCTGAGAAGTTCCAAAGCACAACCACTCATTCAGCGAAAACGGGTTCCTGCCTCCATCCAAAATAGGGAAGGACAAGGTATATTGACCAGCAAAAGCAGTCGAAGTGTAACAGAGTAAGGAATCGTATTAAGTTAACCTATGCAGGTGATGTGAAGCAGATAAGCGATGTTATTCGATCAAATTGGAAAATATTTATGTCTGACCCTGCTTTGAGACATATAGCTGGTCCACAACCAAGCTTTGCATATAGTCTTAATAAAAACTTAAAGCAACTTTTGTGCTACTCATCTAATAGTTTCATAGTTTCATAGTATAGTACTAGGCTATCTGCCCTGGGGCATTTGTAAGCCTAGCCATAGTGATGTGGCTTTTGCCACCCCATGAAATGGTACAAAAAATGTACAGAATAAATTTAGAATACTGTGCCTCTGTCTAGTAGTGACACAATGAAGGTCCCTTTATATAATAGAATTAGTTTACTGTGCCCCTGTCTAGCAGTGACACAGATGTGACCCCTGGGGTAAACTTACAATCTCCCATCCACTCATCAAGATTTCTCTTGAAGAGAGTCATTGACTCTGCCTAATACGAACTGGGATCTTGTTCCAAAGCATGGGAAGCCTCTGGGTTATGAATCTATCCCTCCAGCATGTCCTATTCATACTTGTGCCGAGGTTTAAGTCTTTAGCTCTCGTGGTCCTGATGGATTTGGATTTTTTGAGGTGGAGCATGTCCATCAGATCCTGATTGGACATGGCCTTGTACATCAGGCAGAGATCACCTCTGAGCAGGTGGTATGCTACTGAATAGAGCTGAAGTTTCTTTAGTCTGGCAGAATAAGACATATGTTGGAGACCCTTGATCCTCTTGGTGAGGTACTTTTGTGGTCTCTCCAGCTGTTGCAAATGCCGGGTGAGGTACATACCAAATGGGGCATTGTACTCAATCAGGGGTCTGATGAGGGAGGAATATAGGGTACAATGACATCCTTGGATCTGGATGTGAATCCTTCATGATGAGGTGTGCAAGGTAGAATGTTTTTCTAACCACTTTGGCAACGTGGGTGTCAAATGAGAGGTCGCTGTCGACTTGGGTCCCTAGGTCTCTGACTACTTTTTCCGTACTCAGTGGGTTGCTGTCTATGTGATAATTTGTGGGTACTTTGTTTTTCCCAAAGGGATGACTATACATTTTTGGCATTTAGTTTAAGGCCGTGACTCGCACCAGTTGTCCGTTTCTATGAGGCCTTTTGTAGGATGTGTGTGTCTGCTGGTGTATCGACTATGGCACCTAGTTTGCAGTCATCTGCGAACTTTGTCAGCCACAGCCCTCCCATGTTTGCTTTAACATCTGAGAAATAAATGCCGAACAAGAGGGGTCCCAGGACAGATCCCTGTGGGACACCACTTGTGACTGGCTTTGAGTCTGACATTGCTCCAGTGATTTTAACTTTATGGGTTCTGTCCTTTAGCCAGTTTGCAACCCATCTAGTGACATAAGGGTTTACTTTTAAGCTGTTGAGCTTATCTATGATGCCTGAATGGGGTACTGTGTTGAAGGCCTTAGCCAAGTCCAGGTATGCTGTATGGACTGGTTTGCCCTCATCAATGGCTCTAGTGACTGTTTCGAAAAAGTCAACCAGGTTTAAAAAGCAGGATCTGCCCTTTACAAAGCCGAACTGGGTGGGGTCAAGTGCCTGTAGGTCCCCTATGTCTCTGTTTATGAGTTCCATAATGATTCTTTCCATAGCTTTGCAGACCAGGCTGGTTAAGCTTATGGGGCGGTAGTTTCCAGGGTCTGTATAGGCACCCCCTTGTGGAGTGGGACCACTGTTGCTGTACGCCAGTGTTCGGGTACATATCCCGAAGTAAGGCTAAGGTTAAATAGCATTTTTATGTGTGGGTTTAGCTCCTCTTGGAGTTCACGTAACACGCAACCCGGGATACCGTCAGGTCCCATTGATGCTGTGTTTTTTGCTTTGTTTAGGGCGGTTCTCACTTGGACATCTGAGATGACAGGGAGATTACATTCAGCTGGGATAAGCATTTCTTCTTTTGGGGGTGAAGGAGGGGAGAAATTTGCACTGAACCTGTCAGCCAGAATGTTGGCAATATCTGTGGGTTCAGTGTATTTTTTGTTGTTGTGAAGCACTGCACACTGCAGAGTGCATTCTTTTCAATCTTACCTTTAAGCATCTCTGTGACTAGCACTTTCTCTAATACCTGCTGGAAAGCACTAGGAAGCCTTAAACTCATACAAACACTGAACTCTCCTTGTTAACAAGGAGAAATTAATAGTAGGCACTAAACAGCCTATAATTGCAAAGTACCTTGCTAAGGAAACAGCTCCTATACTTTACAAAGAAAAAAAAAAAAAGCCCCGAACCAGGCATGTCCAAGGGTCAGCTTCCGGTGATTTCTCCTATCCACCTGGTGAATCTGGGCATACTGGGGCAATGCAGCAATTGCCTCATGTACACAGACAACCCTCTCCTCCTACCACCCAACACTACAACCTGTGAGACTTGCACTTACATAGCCAAAATGGAAGCAAAGCTCTCTCCACCCAAGATTGTGCTAAACAGTAAAGAGGAGAAGGTTAACGCCCACACTACACCTCAAGCAACACATAGCCCTTCTAAACCCGCACCACCAACACCCACATATAGCAACACTAAATCCACATATGCAGAGGCCCTTAACTGTAACCTGCCTAAGCAACAAAGACCTCTGAAGCTGAAACGCAAACAAACACCAATCACAACCAATGTGTCACATAGTTTACAACAACAGTGTGCCACCCAGCAACAGCCCCTAAGGCAAGACAATGTACTTAACACTTTAGTCATAGGTGACTCTATAGTCCGGCACACTGATGTCCCTCTCACCAGGTTGAATAAGGAGAAAATTACAGTCAGCTGCCTGTCGGGTGCCAGGATCCGCCACATAACGCATGCACTCAAGTCACTCCACAACAAGTACAAATATGACTCTGTTATTGTCCATGTTGGAGTGAATGACGTGAGACGTACCTCCCTGGACTACATGAAAAGAGACATGGAAGAGCTCTCTGATCATGTGGCCCAGGCAGGTATGACCCTAGCCCTGAGTAGCATCCTGCCTTCGCCCAGAATGATACCACAATATAAGGATAAAATGATTGACTTCAACAATTGGCTAAGCTTATGGTGTCATTCAAAGGGGATCCAGTATCTGTCTGCCTGGGATGACATGATTGACAGACCACGATGCTTTGCCAAAGATGGTCTGCACCTGTCGCCCCTGGGATTCAGGTTACTGGCTAAGGCTCTTGCCACCCCTATAGTGCCTTTTTTAGGCAAACTTCAAAGGACAAAACCACCACCGTAACAGGTATAAGCATGCAAAATCTGAAGGTAATGCTACTCAATGCTAGAAGTCTAAACCTCAAAATGCACGCTCTTGAGGCACTCCTAAAAATGGAGAACATCGATATCTGTGCAGTAACTGAGACCTGGTTCAAGGATCCAGACAGCACCCCTGCAATACCAGGCTACAACTCTTACCACACTTTTCGGCCACCAAACCAGGACAGAAACACTAAAGGTGGAGGAGTGTCAATATTCACCAAGGATATTCACACCACCAGGCTAGTTGGCCAACACAATGTGTCTGAAATTCTCCAAGTGCAACAAACACTAGGTAAGACTGCAATCCAAATTGTAGCTTGCTACAGATCCCCCACCATACCCCAAGATTCTCACTACACCTTACTAAACATACTGGAAAATATTAAGATAGAACCAAACACCCTAATACTGGGTGATTTTAACTACCCTGCCATTAACTGGGAAAACTACTCATGTCCCAACAGCTTTAAATGGTTCTTGGAATTCATAAATTCCAACGCCCTGGATCAACTAATCCATAGTCCCACCAGGGGCTCCAATATCCTAGACCTGGTCATTACCAACATGGGAAATCAATGATCCATACCTATGGTCACCCCCTCGTTAGTCAGGTCTGACCATAAGCTAATCACCCTTAACATCCACATCCCACCCCCACCCCCCAGTAAAGAAACCACCATAAAAAACTTCTCCAAAGCCAACTTCATGCTACTCAAGTCAGAAGTGACAAACTTCATGACACCCATGCAGACAGGAAAGTACAGTTGTGTACACCTACCATAAATGTAGATGTTCGAGTGTCTTCACTGTTGCAGTCATAACTGTAGGGTGATCCTTCTGGCAGGCAGCCCGAGGTCGGCCAGAATCACAAAGTCTGGGTCCCTGTACAAGCTAGTACCCTGACGTCAGTACGCTCTGGTACATAGCCCTCAGCCGACGCCATCTTCTCCAGCCTTTCTTGCCCCAGATGTCAGAAATCCCCAATAAACAAAAAATGAGTCCCACAAGGAAACACAAACACACCATAAAGTGAAACAAGAGGGGATAGGAGGGAGGGAAACACTGCAACAGTGAAGACACTCGAACATCTACATTTATGGTAGGTGTACACAACTGTACTATGTTCTTCGTGTTTCACTGTTGCAGTCATAACTGTAGGGTGGAATCCCAAAGCAGTGAAGAAAGGGAGGAGGCTAGATAGACGAAGGGGCAGCAAGAAGGCCCTGCAAAACAGCAGAGGCAAATCCTGCCCTGGTCTTAGAATACAAAGGGAGATTGCAGTGCTTGGAAAAGGTATGCACAGAACTCCAAGTGGCAGCTTCCAAGATATCCTTGGTAGGGACTCCTCTGAGAAAAGCAGTAGAAGTGGCAGCTGCTCTAGTAGAATGACTTCTCACAGTACCTGGAAACTGTTTCCCATGATGAGTGTAACAAAATCTTATTCCATAAGCAATCCATTTGGAAATAGTTTGTTTGGAAATAGCCTTTCCAAGAGAACTGGAGGCAAAAGAAACAAACAATTGGTTAGATTTTCTGAACTCTTTAGTCTTGTCCAAGTAAAATCGTAACTGTCTGTGTACGTCCAATGAATGCAAAATCTTTTCCCCTTTATTTTGAGGATTAGGAAAGAAGGTAGGAAGGTGAATTGTCTGATTTAAAGCAACTTTTGAAATCACTTTAGGCATGAAAGTAGGATTGGTCCTCAAGGATACTCTGTCAAGATGGAAAATAAGGTATGGCTTCACAGCCATAAGAGCTTGCAACTCTGAAACCCTTCTGGCAGAAATCAATGCTAACAAAAGAACTGTCTTCCAGGATAAAAATTTTATATCAGAAGCCACAGCAGGCTCAAAAGGAGGCAAAGTGAGTTTTTCCAAAACATAGTTAAGATCCCAGGCAGGGACATGAGGGGTCCTGGGAGGCCTCAAATTCTTAGCTCCTCTCAAGAATTGTCTCACCAATGGATGAGAAAAAACAGGAGGGTCAGTATTAAAATGAGCAGATATAGCAGAAGCATGAATCTTAATGGAAGAAAAGGAAAGGCCTTTAGACAAAAGATCTGAAAGGTAAAGCAAAATAGACGAGAGATCAGGCACAAGAGGATTACAGCCACGGTCCTGCATCCAAACACAAAACCTTTTCCATTTAGAGGCATAGGATTTCCTAGTGCTAGGCCGTCTGGCTTCAAGAAGAACATCCAAAACTTGTTTGGGGAGCTTAGAAGAAATCAAATTTCCTTGAAGAGCCAAGCTGCCAGGCAAAGGGTCTTGAGATGAGGGTGTAGCATCTGACCCTAATGCTGGGACAGAAGAGAAGGGTACAGAGGAAGGATCCAAGGAGGTTCCAAGCACAGATGTTGTAAGGTCGGATACCAAAACTGTCAAGGCCAATTTGGAGCAATCAAGATGATGAACTTGGGCTTGTCCTGTTTTATCTGCAGTAATATCCGGGGAAGAAGAGGAAGAGGAGGGAAGGCATATCCCGAAAGGTTCCTCCAACTGAATGACAGGGCATCCACTTTCCAAGCTGTTTTGTGGAAGGACCTGTTGCAAAAGAGAGGCAGCTGATGATTGAGATGGGAATGCAAACAGATCTATCTGGGGACACCCCCAAACTGCACTTATCCTGTTGAATAAGTTGGTGTCTAGCATCCATTCGTGAGGATCCAAAATGTTTCTGCTTAGGCTGTCTGCTAAGAGATTGTGCTTTCCTGGAATGAATTGAGCCTGAAGATGCAGATTCAGACTTAAAGCTATGTCCCATAAAGTCATAGCTAGTCTGCAAAGGGGGTATGAATGAGAGCCCCCCTGCTTGTTTATGTACCACATGACTGTGGTGTTGTCTGTACGAATTAGAAGAGGCCCTGGTTGCAAAAGGGTCTTGAAGGCTAGAAGAGCATTTTGAACTGCCAACATTTCTTTCAGACTGATGTGCCAGTGCAGGTGATTCTTTGTCCAGGTCCCCTGCTGGCAATTGTTTAGAAAATGTGCTCCCCAAGCATAATCCGAGGCGTCCGTGGTTATGATTTGAGAAGGTTGAGGTAGACGAAAAGGCTTCCCTTCGTTTAAAGCGCACACCCTGGACCACCAAAGGAACTCCTTACCGACAGCAATCAAAAACGTAGATTGAAAATCGCCAACCAACGACTTGCGAGCTGCTTTCCACCGCACGGCAAGAAAGACTGGAGAAGATGGCGTCGGCTGAGGGCTATGTACCAGAGCGTACTGACGTCAGGGTACTAGCTTGTACAGCCGACGCCGGACCCAGACTTTGTGATTCTGGCGACTGGCTGCCTGCCGGCAGGATCACCCTACAGTTATGACTGCAACAGTGAAACACGAAGAACATCTGAAAGTTCAACCATGCAGATGGGAGCTGAAAGTTCAACTGCTGAATCCTACACTAAGGCACTGTACGAGCAAATCCACTCATGTATGAATCGTGCCATCCCAAATAGAACCAAAATGCTCTCATCCAAAAAAAGGAAGCCAATCTGGTGGTCCCCTGCCATAAACAAACTTTACAACAAAAGGAAGAAACTTTTGCAGAAAAGAGGAAAATTCCAGGATGCAAAAAACTCCCTTACTAGCCTCACTAAGAAACTGAGATGCCTCATAAAATCCTCCAAAGCTAGTTACGAAAATAAAATTGCCAAAGATTCCTAAGACAACCACAAAGCATTCTATAACTATATCAAGAATCTAAATGGCAATGCTCAGATCTGCTCTGAGCTAAAACAGAATGGCATTAAATATACTGATCCGAAGGATATTGCCAATATCCTGGCAAATCGATTCAGTGCCAACTTCACCCCCCCTCTCACCCCCTAAATGGCCCATCTCAATACCGGAAGATTGCCAAATTCCAGTAATAACGGCCACACAGGTACAAAACGCACTCTCTAAAGCCAAGAATACAGCATCCATGGGACCAGATGACATCCCGGGCTGTGTACTACATGAACTACAATATGAACTGGCACCTCACCTAAGTGTCTTGTTTAATCATAGCCTCACCTCAGGTTTCGTGCCCACTGAGTGGCGCAGAGCTACATTTATCCCAATCCACAAGGGGGGATCCACCTTGGATCCCAGAAACTACCGTCCCATCAGTCTGACAAGCCTTATCTGCAAGGCCATGGAGCGTATTATCATGGAACTTATAAACAAAGACATTGGCAACCTTCAAACACTGGACCCCACCCAGTTTGGGTTTGTGAAGGGCCGATCTTGTCTCCTGAACCTGATTGACTTCTTTGAATCAGTCTCCAGAGCCATGGACAAGGGTAAGGTGGTCCACACAGCCTATCTAGACCTTGCCAAGGCCTTTGACACCATCCCCCACTCTGGAATCATAGATAAACTTATTAAGTTGGGCATTAATCCCTATGTCACCCAATGGGTTGCTAAATGGCTTACTGATAGAACCCACACTGTAAAAGTAGCCGACTCCAAATCCAGCTCCAGACAAATGACAAGTGGAGTACCTCAGGGTTCAGTCCTGGAGCCGCTCTTGTTTGGCATCTACTTCTCTGAAGTACAGGTCAACACTAAGGGACCCTGGCTAACAAAGTTTGCAGATGACTGCAAACTAGGAGCCATTATTGAATCCCCAAATGATGTGGATACTCTACAAAAGGGCCTTACAGAAACAGATGCTTGGTGCCAGAGCCATGGGCTCAAGCTCAATGCCAAGAAATGTATTGTTATCCCCTTTGGGAAAAAAACATGTATCCATGAATTACCTTATACCATATAGGTGGCAGTACTCTAAACACAGAAAGTGTGATAAGAGACTTAGGGACACAGGTGGACAGTGGTCTCACCTTCGATAACCACATCGCCACAACAGTCAGGAAATCCTTCTATGTGGCACACCTCATCACGAAGGGCTTTTCATCCAGAAAAAAGGAGGTCATTGTTCCACTGTACTCATCCCTCATTAGACCCATTATAGAATACAACGCCCCATTTGGTATGTACCTCTCAAGACATCTGCAACAACTGGAAAGGCCTCAGAAATACCTCACTAAAAGAATCACAGGCCTAAAGCAGATGCCCTACGCTGACCGCCTTAAAAAACTCCAGCTATACTCTGTCGCATATCGTCTACTCAGAGGCAATCTCTGCTCAACATACAAGGCCATGTCAAACCCAGAGCTGTTGGACATGCTACACTTAAAGAAATCTCAATCCCTCAGAGCTACACGCTCCAGGGATCTAAACCTTGTCATCACAATAAACAAAACATGCTGGAGGGATAGGTTCCTGACCCAGAGACTGCCCAGACTCTGGAATAGATTGCCCATACATGTTAAGCAGAGTGCCTCTTTGGACCTCTTCAAGAGAAACCTTGACGATTAGATGGGAGAAAGGATCACGTCAGTCACCCTGCTAGACAGGGGTCCAGGAAAGTAAATAATGTGGGAAGAAATAGCCAGGGAATTGTTATGGCTAGGCTTGTATAGGCCCTAGGGCTGATAGCCTAGTACCAACCTATGAACCAACTCTGAGCATATCTGAGGGTTTCCGCCCAGGTTTCTAACATAGCTGAAGAAGGCTTTGTGGTTATCTTTAGTGTCCTTAGCGATTTTTCTCTCAAAGTTGGCCTTGGATGTTTTTATGAGAGAACGTAGTTTTCTGCTAATGTTGATCAGAGATGTCTTCCCTTCATGGGATTTTGCTCTGACATGCAGTAGCTTCCTTCTTTTGTTATACAATTTGTTTATGGCTGAGGTCCACCAGACAGGACGCTTACCTTTGGTGGAGGGAGACTTGGATTTGTCTGGGATTGCATGATCCATGCATTCTTGGAGATGTCCATAGAAAGCATTTGTGAAGGATTTGGCATTGTGGGATGTGGTATCCACTGACACAGTGGACTTAAAGGATACCATCTCAGTCTTAAGAAGAGTGAAGTCTGCGTTTGAGAAGTTTTTCACTGTGGTCTTTTGTGCTGGGGGTGGAGGTGGGATATGTATATCCAGGGTGATTAGTTTGTGGTCAGATCTCACTAATGAGGGGTATACTTCCGGTGTGGAGCATTTTGTCACCATGTTTGTGATGATCAGGTCTAGTATATTATCTCCCCTAGTGGGAGAGGTGACTAGTTGTTCCAGTGCATTTGAATTTATGAATTCCAGGAACCTTTGGGTTAGGGTATTAGGGCTAGAATAATGTACACAATCTATGTTTGGGTAGTTGAAGTCTCCCAGTATGATGGTATTTTGTGATACATTCATATCCTCCAATGTCTTCAGGAAGGCTGAGTGGGGTTCTTGATATTGGGAGGGTGGTCTGTAACATGCTACCAGTTGTATAGCAGTTTTGCCTATGGTTAGTTGCACCTGTATGGTCTCTGATGCTTCATGTGTTGCTACTAACCTGGAGGTGTGAGTGTCCTTGATGAATATGGACACTCCCCCTCCCTTTGTGGTTCGGCCCGGGTTTTGGGGCCGAAAAGCATGATACGAGGTATAGCCTGGTAGTGCTGGGATGCTCTCAGGAGCCTTGAACCAGGTTTCAGTTACTGCACAGATGTCGATGTTCTCCATGCTGAGGAGTGCATCAAGTGCCTGCATCTTGAGATTTAGACTTCTGGCGTTGAGCAGCATTACCCATAGTTTTTTTCCATTTTTGTTTTCTAAGGAGGTGGGTTTGTCTTTTGAGCCTTGCCTAAAAAAGGCACTATGGGGGTGGCAAGAGCCTTAGCCAATATCCGGAAGCCCAGTGGTGACAGGTGTAAGCCATCCCTTGCGAAGCAGCGTGGCTTGTCCAACATGTCATCCCAGGCAGACAGACATTGGATCCCCTTAGAATGACACCAGTACTTGAGCCAATTGTTAAAGCTGATCATCTTGTCTTTGTATTGTGGTATCATTCTTGGTGAGGGCAAGATGCTGCTCAGGGTCAGGGTCATACCAGCCTGGGCTACATAATCGGAGAGCTCCTCTATGTCTCTTTTCATGTAGTCCAGGGAGGTACATCTCAGGTCATTCACACCAGCATGGACAATGACGGAGTCATATTTGTACTTGCTTTGGAGTGACTTGAGTGCATGTGTTATGTGGCGGATCCTAGCTCCCGATAGACAGCTCACAGTCACCTTCTCCTTGTTCAGCCTGGTCAGCGGGACATCAGTGTGTCTGACTATAGAGCCACCTATTACTAGTGTATCAGGCAAGGTGTTTGGCCTTAAGGGCTGTGACTGGTTGACACACTGATTTATTGAAGTATGTGTTGCATGTGTTTTGTTTTCAGGTGGTGGATTTTTGGATGTCTGCTTTGGGAGCCTCTGTTGTTTTGGTAAGTTTTTTATTAGAGCCTCCGAGTATGTCTTTGTCTTTTTATGTGTTTGGTTTGCAGTTGTGGTAGGTCTATGTGGGACTGGGATTGTTGTGTGTGTGGTTGCCATCTCCTCCTGTCTGGTCATACCAGCCCTGAGTTGAGAGAGTTCAGCCTTCAGTTTGGCTATATAGTTGCATCTCTCACATGTATTTGTGTTTGTTGGGAGGAGGAGAGGGTTGTGTGTGTACATGAGACAATTGTAGCATTGTCTCAAGATACCCAGATTGACCAGCTGAATTGGAGACGACGCCAGTAATCTACCACTTGACATGCTAGAACAGTATAAGGGAGTGCTGTCCCTTTAAGGGAAGTGGATATTCACAGGGGTGGTAAGTAGATGCAGTGCTTTACTTAGTACAAGAGTGCTTACTTAGTAGAGAAGTATTGAGAACAAGTGCTAGGCTTATAATATAGTGAGTAGTCTGGTTATACTAAGAGTAGAGCTTCCTTAAGGGGAAAATTTGAAGAGCAGACTTGGCGGAGCCAGAAAAAGTTTAACCAGCGCTGCGCGCATAACCGCGCAAAGAAGTGCAAACGTGGATGATGAATTTACACCTACTATGAACAGAAGTGGTACTTTTCCATGCAGATGTTGCACGTGTTGTGCATATATTTTTACGGGCAATGAATTTGTGCATCCATGGACTGGTAAGAAGTACCATTGTCACAGCTACGCGAACTGTAAGACCAAACATCTAGTGTATATGGAAATATGTGGTTCCTGTAAATGCTTTTATGTTGGTAAAACTGATAGATCCTTCAAGGAATGCATCTCCAAACATGTAAGCGATATCAAGTCGAAAGATGTTAAAAATCCGCTATTTAAACATGTAAATGAGACTCAAGGACATTATTTTCAGTTTATGGCACTGGAAGTGATGAAAGTTAATGCCAGAAGTGGTGATATTTCTTTAAAAGCTGAACAGAATGAGATGAAATGGATTGCCAGATTACAAACCTGTGTATCACCAGGCTTGAATATAAATATACCCTTAAAAATGGCTCTAAAAGGGCAGAAGTTACACAGGAGGATTTGACTGGCTTACAGATGGGCAGTGTCCTTTTACAAAGCATATGATTGGCTAACAGACCTATTTAATGAAGATTTTTATGAGTGGAATCAGATCTGATGAAGGGGTCTTTGAAACCCAAAAGCGCTCATGAGCAGTTGTTTTGTGTTTCTACTTCGTGTGAGTGTGTGTGTGTATAAATATATATACACACACACACACACACACACACATGCAGATATAGACAGAACGAGAGAGCAGGGGTGCCCACCAATGTAAGGGATGCAGGAGACACAGTCATCCTTTCCCACAAAAAACAGTAATGGTATAACCCAAATTTTTAAATATACTTTTTTTTTTTTTTAAATTGAACTGCAGTTTACTTTTAAAAGCTGCATTACCTAGAATATGTCTCTCATGACTGCAGCCATAAATCAAGAAATCATCTTGGTATCCGCAGCTTAGCAGTCTTGCATCAATTAAACACCAGGGATTTTCGGTGACCCCCTTGAAAAGATGCCAAAACTTATGTGACATTACTACAAAAATGAAGGTCTCTGACAGTACAAAGTTCTGTCACTGGAGTTTCTACAAAAGATTCAAGTAATCCAATTTTATTCTGACACTAGATAAATGTAATAAAACTCCCCCATGGGGAACATTTTCAATGTGATTAAAAATATGACTTCTGAATCTATAGGAAGATATGGGGCCAAAAGCCTTAATAGGTTAACATACTGTTACTGCTGGGGGTGGGTCAGAATAGGCCACCCGGGCACCCAGTGATATTAGAGGGCTGCACATCGTCACCTGCTTTGATAATGAAACCCCATCTTTTCAAGCCCAGTGGAAAGTACTGGGCTGAGCTTGATGACACAAGTTAGTTGTTTTTAGGTCTCAGGACACATTCCTCCTATGCAGACATACTAACATACCCAAACCTACAGTCTTTAGACAAGTCAGAAATGATTGCAAGGTTAACCCTCCAGATCTCAACACTGCATTAAAAAAATGTAACTGGGAACCACTACACACCCTGAACTTGGACCTAGCAGTGAACTATTTTAATACTACTTCCACTAAGGTCCTTGACCAAAAAGCCCCCATAAGAACTATTGGAGCTAAACTCCACTCAGCTCCTTAGCTTACTAAGTCCACTAGAGCCCTATTAAAATCCAGAGATAAGGCATGGAAAATCTGGAAGAAAGACAACATTAGTCTTTCTAAACAAAACTATCAACACCTTAGAAACCAGGCTAAACAGCAAACTAAGCTTGATAAACAAATCTACTACCTAAATATCCAAAGCAAATACTCCCAACAACCCCCAAAAGTTCTGGCATGCAATTAACTCCCTACTAAAACCAGGAAAAACCACGACACCCACTCCCACCTCAACCTCCACAAATACAACTACCGATATAGCCTCGAAATTCAACCATTTCACCGACTCCATTAACTCTCTATCCACTCAACTAGCAAAAAATAGCTACACACCAATGCCTAGAGCCCCTAACAACTCTGCTCCCCTTACCTTCTCACCTATCCCAACCTCTACAATAAAGAAACACCTCTTAAAACTGAAACCCACTACTCTTGCAGAAGATGGGCTACTAGCACATTTCCTAAAAATGGCGGCCAACTCCATAGCCTACCCAGTCTCAATCCTTATCAACTGCTCTATACAGGAATCCTATATCCCTCGTCTGTGGAAAATCTCCTACATCATTCCCCTTCATAAGGGAGGAACCTCTTACGATTTCTCAAACTACCGCCCCACTGCCATACTGTCACCTTTATCAAAGATACTAGAAAAATGCATACACACTCAAGTCATGCATTTCTAAACTTAAACAATCTCCTCTCCCCTACACAACATTGTTTCCACCCACACCACAGTACATCCACCGCCCTTCTCTCCTTCACAGACCTGGTTAACCAGCATAGGAATAACAACAGATTTGTATCTGCCATATTCCTCGACCTCTCCAAAGCATTCAATATGGTCTCTCACTCCATACTAATGGATACATTAACCTCCTTAGCCTTTACCCCCAACACTATTGCTTGGTTTAAAAATTACCTATCAGAACAACAAGCTGTCTAGTGGCAAGGAGCTTTATCACCTCTGCTCCCATCCACCATTGGTGTACCCCAAAGCTCCATATTAGGACTACTACTCTTCTCTATTTTCACCTATAACCTACATACATGTACCCTGCAGGCCTCACTAATCCAGTACGCAGATGATTCCACCCTAATATGCTCAGCCCCATCCCCGACCTCCCTACAATACCTTACCCAGGAATCGTTCACCTCAGCAGAAAGATGGATCACTAATATTCAACTCATCCTAAATTCTAACAAAACTAAAACTACTACTATTCACCTCAAACAAATCAAAAACCACTCCACTCTCCTTCTCTGTCTCCTCCAATAATGGTACTGTCATTTCTCCTCTCTCCACACCAAGCTCCTTGGTGTCGAAATAGACAACCTCCACTTTGACATTCATATCTCTCAAACTATAAAAAAGGTACACAAACAAATGGGTTCCTTATACAGAGAAAATAACTTTCTATCTAATCAGGCTAGAGCCACCCTAGCTCAAACCCACCTTCTTTCCACACTAATGTATGCAGCCCCAATTCTCATTTATGTTAAGAAATCTGACCTAGAGAAACTTGAGTCCTGTTATAACAAAATTGCCAAGTTTGCCTAAACCTCCCCATTTAGAACCCATCACTGCATACCTCTTAGGCAAATTCAATGGCTTGAACTGCCACATTTACTACTATATCACCAACTTGTCATATCATACAACAACCTAAAACAACCTGACAAAATTTCTGCTCTAAGGCAATTACTGACCAACTACACTCCAAATTGTCCACTCCGCTCTGCCAACAAATCACTCCTCACTACTACCTCAGCTAATAACACAGCCGGCAAAGCTCTCTTTTCACACATTATAGCTAAAACTTGGAATAATATCCCTCCATCTGTGACTTCTGCATCTAATACCACTCGATTCAAAAACTCCCTTAAGGCCCACCTTACAAGTTCTTGGCTCTGTCCATGTATTACATAGCCCAAAATCTGGTACTTGGACAACTTTCTCCTCTCTCTCTCTTTGTACATGCCCCAGTAAGCATGGTTCCTCCAAATGTTATCCATGGAAAAACATGTACCTGTTAAAATCTATTTCTCACTGGAAACAAAATGTACATATGTAATTATTTTACTGATTGGAATTGCTTGTACTGTTTTCTTTTTTTCTTTTCACTTCTTTCTAGATGCTACTAGTATAAAAAATACTACTTCCTACACTTTGTATAATATAAATATTGCTGTAATGTAATGTGTTGTTTTAATGTAAGTGGAGCTTTTCTCCCCGGGCCTCCGCTGTAAAGGACCTCGTCCAGTCGGACCATCCCGGTAAACAAAATTAAAATAAATAAATACATTTTGCAAACACAAGGGACAGAGGTTAATTCTTGGCAAAACTGTGATATGACAAAGAAGTCTATAGATACTGTTCTTTTGAGTCACCAAAGACATGTGAGTGGATACCTGATAATACTCCAAGGGCCCTATTTGGAAATCTTGGAACAACAAGACTGTAAATGGAAACATCATAAATGCATATCAAGTCTCTGAGGATTTCCCCTACTCCAAGGTACAACAGTAGCAGAGATGTGGGAGGCATAACCCCTACCCACCATACGGATGCAGGGATGTGAAGACTTGCAAAAATGCTTCAAAGTATATTACAGTATGTTCTGATATTCAGTGAATTTCCTTTGAACTCTCACTATTTTTCAGAATTGTTGGAGTTGCCATTATAGGTCAGGCACTTCCAACAGGCAGTAATGGCAGTGGTCAAAAGAACCAACTTCGAGTTACTTATGTAGTCAGCAATGAGAATGCAATACATTTAGTACAGTACTTGCAAAGGCACTATAAAATATAGTATAATGGGTTTGTGTGTGCAAAAGACAATATCCTCTCAATACGGTTTAGGTAAAGGTTACAGTTAAACAGGGAAGACTACATATTATATCACAGCCTGAAAGCCAAAGTCAAAAGGCCTAACTGAAAGCTCATGGTTGCCTGAGATGATGTATTTTAACATAAATGTGGCAGTAGGGTACATTATGCAAATGGCTAGTTAGCAGGATTTACAAATGTTCCATTTTATTTTCTAAGAAACAACTGGATGATAATGTCAAACATCTGGGGCGAGTATCTGACACAACATTTGTTTGTCCACGCTATGCCAATAAATTAAGGTCTTTCACAATTCTAGTTGAAAATGTCTTCCAAAGTACTTTTATACTCCAGGCGGGCTTATCAATATTCTGTGACATTTTGGAGAGCTGTTGTAGGTACAAGCAGCAGCAAGAGGGCATGTAGGCTCACATTTCTGAGGAATGAATGCTGAGTGTTGGAAGTTGCACCAATAGTTAAGTTATATGCCCTGGGACTCATGAAAATTCTCTATATTGCTCAATTAGCACAATGACAGACCCGACAATTGAGAGATATGGTGAAACTGCAGAGAGGAACACTTCATTAGCTAATTACCAAGTTTTGAATTGAACGTTTGCTGTCAGACCTGACTGGGTTAGTGCCCTCTCTACCAACCCACACATCGAGGAAGCACAAGTACACCCCTACATGCACACACAAATCCAAACATCCACAAATAAACCCCATACACTCACTCATGGAAACAGTCACACACACCCATATGCACATTCCAACATCCACACCCATATATGCAGAGTCAGCATTCACTACTTAACTTCCATTTTTCAACTACCTAGGCAAATAAGCATACACATTCATTCAGACGCAATCATGCCCATACAGAAATGTGCACACACACAAACACGGCTCTGTTATACTTGCTTGTACTTCAACTTCTTTTAAGAGTCAATGGGTGAATACGGTCAAAAGGCAGTGTTCACTTGTTTCTCCTACAGAAAAAAAAAACTGAGTAAAACAATTTGCTGAATCACTTTACCAAGCTAATCAGGAGCCACGGCCATTTCCTAGGGAGAATATATGACTAATTAGCATTAGCCACTTCCACAGACTGCCTCATCAGCATGTGGCTTCCCCAGTGAGACTGGCCTCCACTAGGGAAAATCATAGAGAACATATGAATCTAACAGCAATCACTAAAATGAATTCCATTTCACCACCTTTTCCAAAGCAAGATGGCTCCCACTCACCAACAGAGTTGCATTACAGTCTCTTATTTTTAAACAACTACAACCAGGTATCTTCCTCCCTCTTGCTGCCAAGCTCCATAATAAAATCACTCACAATAAACTCCATTCCTTTTCCAAATGACTCCCACCAGACACCCACAAACCAAAATGCACTGTACTCATTCTCCATTCTTGTATCCCAAACAAAAGCAATCCTACCCTCACTTAAAAGAAATCTCTTTATCCACTTTCAAAGCACAACTCAACAGACACCTCCATCAATAATCGGACTGCAAGTGCTTTTCCACTGGACATATCACTTCCGTTTCCACAGCCTGTTCTCACCTGCTGCTTATCACCCATATTTACTTCCAAAATTTAATCCACATTTGTTTTTCTCCTCTGTTAACAATATTTTCTCTTTGTTTCAACTTCTGCTGGACTGTTTAACTACTGTCATTACACAGTGTTTGTAAATTAGCGCCGTTTCATTTATTAATTTATTTTTTGTTAATTTCTTCAACCAGGCTGTGCCTGCAAATGGTTGTTGTTATTAGTGTACTACTTTGGTAAACAAACAAATACATTCTGGAAGACTGAGGAAATATTGTCTATATAACTTTCCTTGACAGTGCAGTTTCTCTTTTCAGCACCTTAGCGTAGACAGATATAAATTTGAGGGTGTGGGTATGGCCTCCCACATGGAAAGTGCTTAAAAAAAAACCTGCTCCCAAGGTTTGCCAAAAGTTTTGACAGTTTTTTTTTTTTTATCAGCATTTGCATTGCTTGTTGTCATTCAACTGACAAGATTCCAAAGTACAGGAGGAGAGGGGTCTCTGAATGGACAAAATTCCCACAATATAGAAACCTTTTTTTTTTTTTTCCAAACTAGATACCCAGAATTCCACTAGTACTTCAGAATTTAAAACAACCTGTACAGGATATGTACACAGGCCACAAAGGTAATTCAAAAATCATGGCAGATGTTTCAGAGTAAGTGGCTGTGGTATATCTTCAGCCTTGACTTGTTCCGTGTTAACTGGACCCTTCTGTTTTTATGGTTGAAGAACTCCCTGCAACATACATAATCAAAGATTCGTTGACACCAATGAGATGCTGACCTACTACTAGTACTGGAATTAGTTTACAGCAGATTAGATACTTTTCATAGTACCAAAAATGTTAACTTGTAAATTTACCTTAGTGATATTTAACCAAAGAAATGCAAAATAACTAGTCATTCAACTTACTTAGTTTATCATTCCTGGCTTGCATTTCTTTTGTCGTTTTACTTCTAGTTTCTACTGAAACAGTATTTTATGTAGTGTGTGCATTTCTATAGATTACATTGTTTTGCTCATCTCCAATAAGTTTTGCGTCTTAATCTTTTGTATTTCTTTGTGTAATGTGCTATTCTTCACAAGCCAGTGCATTTCTTTGTGCCGGTCCCAAGCTCGGATAAATGGGGAGGGTTGAGTCAGGAAGGGCATCCGGCATAAAACTTTGCCAAATTATTCATGCGGACAGCAATAAATATTTACATACCGGATCGGTCGAGGCCCGGATTAACAACGACCGCCAAACAGTACTGTTAGCCAACAGGGTGCTGGTGAAAATTGGGCTACTGTTGTCCGAAGAAGGAGAAGAGGTGGAAGGCATGGCCGAAGGCAGGAAGAGAGGAGAAAGGCTAGGACTGCGGTAGCGAGGGTCGGAACTTTGAATGTTGGCAGTATGACTGGTATAGGGAGAGAGAGATAGCCGATATGATGGACAGAAGGAAGGTTGGTATATTGCGTGTGCAGGAGACCAGATAGAAGGGGAGTAAGGTTAGGTGTATCGGAGGTGGGTTCAAATTGTTTTATCATGGTGTGGATGGGAGGAGAAATGGCGTAGGAGTTATCCTGAAGGAACAGTATGCTAAGAGTGTTTTGGAGGTGAAGAGAGTGTCGGATAAAGTGATGTTTATGAAGCTGGAAATTGATGGTGTAATGATGAATGTTGTTAGTGCATATGCTCCACAAGTTGGGTGTGCGATGGATGAGAAAGAAAAATATTGGAGCGAGTTGGATGAAATGGTGATGACTGTACCCAAGGGTGAGAGAGTGGTGATTGGAGCAGATTTCAATGGGCATGTTGGTGAAGGGAACAGAGGGGATGAGGAAGTGATGGGTAGGTATGGTGTTAAACAAAGGAATGCAGAAGGTCAGATGGTAGTGGATTTTGTGAAAAGGATGGACATGGCTGTAGTGAATACGTATTTTAACAAGAGGGAGGAGCATACGGTGACATACAAGGGTGGAGGAAGATGCACACAGGTGGATTATATCTTATGTAGGAGGGCCAGTTTGAAGTAGACTGGAGACCGTAAAGTGGTGACCGAGGAAAGTGCAGTTAGGCAGCATAGGATGGTGGTTTGTAAGATGACACTGGTGATCAAGAAGAGGAGGAGGAGTGTGAGGGCAGCACCAAGGATCAAATGGTGGAAATTGAAAAAGGGTAATTGTGAGGTGGAGTTCAGGGATGAGTTAAGACAGGCACTGGGTGACAGTGAAGAGTTACCAAATAGCTGGGTAACTACAGCAGAGCTAGTAAGGGAGACTGCTACAGAGATGCTTGGTATGACATCTGGACAGAGGAAGGATGACATGGTGGTGGAATGAGGAAGTACAGGAGAGTATACAGAGAAAGAGGTTGGCAAAGAAGAAGTGGGATTGTCAGAGATATGAAGAAAGTATACAGGAATATAAGGAGATGAGGTGCATGGCAAAGAGAGAGGTGGCGAAGGATAAGGCATATGAAGAGTTGTATGAAAGGTTGGACACTAAGGAGGGAGAAAAGGACCTGTAATGATTGGCTAGACAGATGGACCAAGCTAGGAAAGATGTGCAGCAGGTAAAGGTGATAAAGGATAATGAGGGAAACATACTTACAAGCGAGGAGAGTGTGTTGAGCAAATGAAGAGTACTTTGAGGGGTTGATGAATGAAGAGAATGAGAGGGAGAGAAGGTTGGATGATGTGGGGATAGTGAATCATGAAGTGCAATGGATTAGCAAGGAGGAAGTAAGGATAGCTATGAAGAGGATGAAGAATGGAAAGGCTGTTGGTCCAGATGACATACCTGAGGAAGCATGGAGGTGTTTAGGTGAAATGGCAGTGGAATTTTTAACCAGCTTGTTTAATGAAATTTTGGAAAGTGAGAGGATGCCTGAGGAATGGAGAAAAAGTGTTTTGGTACCGATTTTTAAGAATAAGGCTGATGTGCAGAGCTGTATTAACTACAGAGGAATTAAATTGATCAGTCACAGCATGACATTATTGGAAAGAGTAGTCACAGCATGAAGTTACTGGAAAGAGTAGTGGAAGCTAGGTTAAGAAGGGACATGATGATTAGTGATCAGCAGTATGGTTTCATGCTGGGAAAGAGCATTACAGATGCAATGTTTGCTCTGAGTGTTGATGGAGAAGTACAGAGAAGGTCAGAAAGAGTTGCATTGTGCTTTTGTAGACTTAGAGAAAGTATATGACAGGCTGCCTAGAGAGGAGTTGTGGTATTGTATGAGGAAGTCGGGAGTGTCAGAGAAGTATGTAAGAGTGGTACACGATATGTACGAGGGTAGTGTGACAGCGGTGAGGTTTGCGGTGGGAGTGACGGATGCGTTTAAGGTGGAGGTGGGATTACATCAAGGATCAGCTCTGAGCCCTTTCTTATTTGCAATGGTGATGGACAGGTTGACAGACGAGATCAGACAGGAGTCCCCATGGACTACGATGTTTGCAGATGACATTGTGATCTGTAGTGAGAGTAGGGAACAGGTGGAGGAGACCCTGGAGAGATGGAGATATGCTCTAGAGAGAAGAGGAATGAAGGTCAGCAGGACTAAGACAGAATATATGCGTGTGACTGAGAGGGAGGATAGAGGAATGGTGAGGATGCAGGGAGTAGAGGTGGCAAAGGTGGATGAGTTTAAGTACTTGGGATCAACAGTTCAGAGTAATGGTGAGTGTGGAAGAGAGGTGAAGAAGAGAGTACAGGCAGGATGGAGTGGGTGGAGAAGAGTGTCAGGAGTGATGTGTGACAGACATGTACCAGTAAGAGTGAAAGGGAAGGTCTACAAGAGGGTAGTGAGACCAGCTATGTTATATGGGTTGGAGACAGTGGCATTGACAAAAAGGCAGGAGTTAGAACTGGATGTGGCAGAGTTGAAGATGTTAAGATTTGCACTGGGTGTGACAAGGGTGGACAGGATTAGGAATAAGTATATTAGAGGGTCAGCCCTGGTTGGAAGGTTTGGAGACAAAGCCAGAGAGGCAAGATTACGTTGGTTTGGACATGTGCTGAGGAGGGATGCTGAGTATATTGGGAAGGATGAAATGACCAGGTAACAGGAAAAGAGGAAGGCCTAAGATAAGATTTATGGATGTGGTGAGAGAGGAAATGCAGGTGGTTGGTGTGACTGAGCAAGATGCAGAGCACAGAAAGAAATGAAAACAGATAATCCACTGTGGCGACCCCTAACAGGAATAGCCGAAAGATGATGTGTAATGTCTTATTCTTGGTAAAGGGCAGACTTTAACTTAAATAAAATATTGGAATTAAAAAACAACATGCCTGTCATAAAGGCAAAAAAAAAAAAAAAGATGGCAATATAGAAAGCAAAGCCCTGGAGGAGGGTATTATTAAGGTTAAGACAGGAGTAAGTTCATGTTGTATACATTGCAAGGAAATGTGTCTTCAGTCACGAAGGATATGCTGCTGTTACAGAATAATCTGAAATCACACAGTAAAAGTATATCCTTTCAGGACAACACTACAAAGTGATACACAGTTTCAGGAGTATAGATACAGCTACAGAGACTTATTAAGACATGCAACGAAGGTCATATGGCAAACTCTAAAATATGCAACAGTGACATACCTTTTAAGGCATAATCTGCTGACAGCAATTCTTTTAGCAAAATTGTCATTAAATACATTAGCTAAGCATTTCTGTGTTTCAGCTGGAGAAAAAGGACAGTGCAATCAAATGGAAAAAGTGTTTTACCACCAGCCTCCCTTCCCACACACAGGACATTTGGATGCTATTTCATAAATCCTTAACCCTGAGAAATGTTACTGTAATTTGTAAAAGACATCCTTCTTCCATTTTTGGTCTTGACATAAAAAAGGGAAAGAGTTTCTACAAAAAGTATATACTGTTAATGAGAAAAACCTAAATGTGTTGAAAGACAAAAAACGACTTCCTGCACATCGAGGTACAATGCTAAAATACATTTTCATTTCAGCCAGAAAGACAAGAAAAATACCTTCTAGCAAACTTCAGGTCTATTAAACAGACAGGTTTTAAAAGGTGGACATAAAAGCCAACCATCAATATAGTTTACTTCACTGAGTAGTAATGGATTCTCTGCAAGAGATTTCAAACACAGAATCCTCCTAATAACAAAGGAACTCTTAGGCTATGTAACAGTTGGCACAGATGCAGACTAAATCCCACTAGTGCTAACCAAATATGTGACGTCTGGCACAAATGGCATTTGAATCCCAGCAGTGGCAACCAAGTATTTGCCAAAAAGAGTCACTGTCACCAAAATATGACTGATAGCATACACTACCACCCAAACCACCCAAACATGAAGACAGTGTCCTAGACAGCAACAGTGTCTCGAGTCATCCTACTGCTACCCAGCAGGTTAAAGTACAAGAAATAAAGTTCACACAAGTTTAACTCACTCAATTTACAAAATGTAACCTGCCTCCAACAGCATGATAAGAATATACACTGCTGTCCTCTGTAAAGACTTTCAGCATCCACTCCCAAAACAGAGTCTACACAAGCCACTTTAAAAGATGAGCCTTTGACTAAGGACCCCCAGGCCACTCTTTCTGTGAACCAATGTCTTCCACTGCATTTTACCCATAGTAACTGCCCTTCACATAAGCCATTTTCAAACAAACACACACACACACGCACACACACACACACACAAATCCCAGGGAAGGCTGGCAGAATTCTCCAATTTCACATAACTTTCTTCCTGGCACAGCAGTACTGACACCACTCACAGTTTACATAGAAGTCTCCAGTTGCATCTGGGTCTTAATTAAGCTTAGTATGAAATTACACAGCTTAACATTTTTACCAGTAATAGGCCTAAACAAGCTAGCCAAGTGGAGACAGAAGACAGACTACAGTGGTAAATGAAATCCCTCCTCTCAAATAATACAGAGAAATAACATTTGCAGTAAAACGACCAGCCACAGGAGCTTAAAAGTGAATAAAAAAACTTTACATACTCAACAGGGTAAACAGTGCAGTTACATGCTAAATATGCAAAGGAATGAGACAGTGCACAACAGAAATCAAAACAACACGTAGTACAATGGACAAAGTAAATAAAGAAAAAATGTATCTACAGATAACCAGACCTCTTAGCTACCTCAGACTTAAAAATGCTGATAGTAATTAATATGAATATGAAAAATATTGAAACTATACAGACAGAGCAACCTTTTCCACAAATGGTTCACCAAGTTCTTCCAAGCAAAGAGGAGCGAACAAACAAGCTTACATTTTTATATATTACAATTCCTCAGTTATGCTCAAAGACTGCATTACATAAACTCATCTACATAGAAGCCTTACATCAGCCAACACCTAGCTGTAATGTTTTCTCAGAGCAAAAGTAACTAAACCTGTTCTACTACCTGTACAGGACAAGGGCTTAACTACACCATCCCAGAAACAGCAGAGGCTCCAATACACAAGATGTATTAACTGTCTGCATATTACCGTTTGCCCTTTTCACACTTCTAGTCAGCTACTTATTTGCAGTTTAAGTGTGGTTACATTTTATGACCTCGAAAACAGGAGATGCAGGTGCTTAAGAAAATTACAAAGATATTTCATGTTCTTACAACTGCTTTTGTATTATCACACTTTCCCTGGACATGGAAAATGCTATTTTGCAGATTAATTGTGTTACCAGTAGGAAATATGAGGGAAAAAATGCACAACAATTTAAAATCAGTTTTCTTTAACCTGGCATCAGCCTTGGGACCACTAGTTAAAACTATTGTTTTTTTTTTTGTCCTTATGAAAATTTTCTTAAACACCTTTATTGAATTATCACTTGTGACACAGGCAAATTTACATTTACATAAAAGTAATAAAAGCATATTAACAATTCACATTTACAAACATTATAATTCTCACATATATTGCTATATATCATATAACCTAAACAAATTACAAAAATTATTCAATTCCGGCCCATTTTTTTAAACAAGAAAGATCTTTATTAAACCATCACTCACAACACTGGCAATCATACATTTATATGAATGAAAATAAACCACAAAGACACAATCCTAGTTGCAAGCATTTTACATCACAAACCATACTAACACACTCCCAATTGCAAACATTATGCATCACTTATAATCTACCTAGTCATTTTCAGTCAAACATTACATCGCTCATTTAAGTCCTGCCTTCTTTTAAACCTCATTCCTCCCCACAATTCCCATTTTTCCTATGTAGTTTGCTCCTACCCTTTTCTAAAGATCTTAATTCCAGTTGCTTTATCTCCGTTACTGTATTCACTACTTCTAGTACAGCTGGCTTACATTTTGATTTCCATTTTCTAGCAACTACCTTTTTTGGCAGCCACCATAATTAGACACAGCAAGGCCTTACCCATGTCTAGGCAATTCTGATTCTGTATCATAGCTCAGAAAAATCATCTCCTTCATCACACCAATCTGCCCACCCAGCATCTAAGACAGTGCATCCCACAGGAAATCCTTAAAGTCCGCCAACTCACCGCACTCCCAGAAAATATCTTCTCAACTATC
This sequence comes from Protopterus annectens, assembly GCF_019279795.1. NCBI lineage: Eukaryota > Metazoa > Chordata > Ceratodontiformes > Protopteridae > Protopterus > Protopterus annectens. The sequence goes on from NC_056733.1 coordinate 828,000,111, forward strand.
TCTTTCTTCCCTGTCACACCTCTAACATTTGCTGATGGAAACTTCTCTGGAGTCTACTTGGGGTATAAAAATATCTATGCAAACACTAAGCAAAAATCCTAAATCTTCTAGATTCTGTTGCATATTTGGGAGACATACATATAACCTCCCATTGTTTCTTTGTGAATTGCTTATCCAATCTCTCTTCCCAATCCTTTGCAACCTCCTCTGATTGATTCTTATAGTTTTCATGCAATATTTTATATGATCTATAAATTACTCTTTTAATAGCAGCAGGTATTTTGTTTAGGACCACTATATCTCTTTCTCTTGCTTATACTCTGATATCAGTTCTTGGTATGGAAGGCAATCTCTAACCTGCAGTCCAAATAAATTCTTGACATATTCCCACTCTCATCTTTCCCGCTCTAGTTATTTGCTCCCAATACCTTGGTTCCTTTGCCAGTTTCCGCCAATAAATCCCAGCCCCCCCCTCTTGAGTACTGTCTATATCCTTAATGACAGTCATCCCTACCAGCAGCATCTACTTTCTCCATTCCTGTTTTGGCTAGTTCTTAGGACACTATCTGCTGCTTTATGGATATAATATTTTGTATGATTACTCTTATTCTCCTAAAAGGCCTACATCCAAAATCCCAGTCTCTCTCTGTTTCATCATCATCCCTTTCCACTTTGAATTGTATTTTTCTGCTTGAGCTAAGTATAAGAGTGTTAACTGTGTACCTCTGAAACACCCCTTCAAATTGGGTAATCCCAATCTGCCCTATTCTTCTGGAAAAATCAGCTTATCCCACTTGAATCTTGCCTTCTTCCCCTCCCAGATAAAGTTCTTCAGATCCTTATTAATTGTTATCCATGAACTTCTCCTCTGGTTGATAAAAATATGCCTGATCTGTATATAAAACTAATGGAACTAAAATAATTTTAATTGCTTGTACCTTGCTATCCATATAATAAATCTTCATTTTCTCAGTTTTTGTATTATCTTTTGTTTGGTCTCTTCCACCATATCTTTAGCTGCCACACCTGAATCCTTTTTAATCCATACTGCAAAATACTTCATTTTATCAAGTCCCCATAAATATGGATATTGCTGAAGCAATTCATATGTGAATACATAATTTACTGCTATTGCCTTTATTTTAGCTTCATTAATTTTGTAATTCCATGTTTTCTCAATTTGTGGATAATGGCTCTCACCATGGTTCGCTGGAGTCCCAAAGCTTTAGAAATGGCTTTGTAACCTTTTCCAGACTGATAGATGTCAATTACTTTGTTTCTCATCTGTTCCAGAATTTCTTTAGATCGCAGCATGATATGTTGCTTTTTGGGTTCTTTTGGCCTACTTCACTTTGTCTGACAGGTTGGATTTATTGATTCAACGTCTGGCAGTAATCAGGCCTGGGTGCGGCTAGTGAAATTGAACTCGGCTTTCCCAGATATGTGATTAACCACAGTTACTTCATGATTTAACAGGGGGGGCAATTGCTTTTTCATATAGGACCATGTAGGTTTGGATAGTTTTTTTTTCTTTGATAAATGGGATCATCACTTGAGGACTGCATTTTGTGTTTACTTGGGTTGTCTTTGTCTAATGTTTGAATTTGTTTGATGGTCTGAAACATGTAAGTGTGACAAACATGCAAAGATAAAGAGAAGAGATCAGGAAGGGGGCAAATACTTTTTCATTGCACTGTAATCGTATAATTGTGTTTACTTCTTTATATTGTCATGTTGAGTTTTTCTCCCTGGCTCTCCACTTAAAAGAAGCTGTTATGCTCAGTTGGACAATCTCAGTCACTGAATGTAAAATAAATTAATTAATAAATAAACTGAGAACATGGAGATCTGCTACTAGAGCTACTAAAATATGCAGCAAAACTCAGAATTTAAATGTCTGAGGAATCTGAAGCTTCCAGATGTTACTAATTATCAGACAAAGTTAGTGGGAATCTTTGAGCAACAGAAGCTGTTGTGAGCAGCCTAGAACACTAGAGGAGACAAAACGATACATTATGATTTCATTATCTAAACTCTGCAGTTTAACATGCACCTGTTATCATTGCTGCATCCCATTCAGGTAGATGCAGTGAATTAGGAGGTTTGGGAAGAAGAACAGCCTCTGCAAGGCTATGGAATGTATCATCATGGAACTTCTAAACAATGACATTGGTAATCTCCAAACTCTGGACCTTACCCAGTTCGGGTTTGTAAAAGGCAGATCATGTCTCCTAAACCTGATAGACTTCTTTGAAGCAGTCACCAAAGCCATAGATGAGGGTAAGGTGGTTTACACAGCCTATCTAGATCTCGCCAAGGCTTTCAACATCGCCCCCACTCTGGAATTATAGATAAACTCACTAAACTAGGTATAAATCCCTATGTCACAAGATGGGTTGCCAACTGGCTCACTGACAGAACCCATACTGTGAAAGTAGCAGACTCTAAATCCAACTTCAGACCAGTGACAAGTGGAGTACCACAGAGTTCAGTCCTAGGTCCTCTCCTGTTTGGTATCTACTTCTCTGAAGTACAGGCTAACACAGAAGGTCTTTGGCTAACAAAGTCTGCAGATGACTGCAAACTAGCAGCCATAATCAAAACTCCTAATGATGTGGACATCCTACAAAAGGGCCTCACTGAGACAGATGCCTGGTGTCAAAGCCATGGCTTCAAGCTCAATGCCAAAAAGTACATCATCATCCCTTTTGGTAAAAACCTCTGTACCCATGAACTACCACATAGGCAGTAATCTACTTAACACCAAAAGTGTGATAAGAGACCTTGGGACACAGGTGGACAGTAGTCTCTCCTTTGATAATCACATCGCCACAATAGTCAGGAAATCCTTCTACGTGGCACACCTCATCACAAAACGTTTCTCATCCAGGAAAAAAAGAGGTCATTGTTCCCCTCTACTCATCACTCATTAGACCCATTATAGAGTACAACGCCCCTTTTGGTGTGTACCTCACAAAACATCTACAACAACTGGAAAGACCACATAAATACCTCACAAAGAGGATTACCGGCCTCAAACAGATGCCCTACGCAGACCGTCTAAAAAAACTCCAGCTTTGCATATCACCAACTCAGAGGCAATCTCTGCCTAACATACAAAGCTATGTCAAACTCAGAGCTGTTGGACATGCTCCACTTAAAGAAATACCAATCCCTCTGAGCTACACATTCTAGGGACCTAAACCTTGTCACCACAATAAACAGAACATGCTGGAGGGATAGATTCCTGTCCCAAAGACTTCACATACTCTCGAATAAACTACCTATCTATATCAAACAAAGATCCTCATTAGCACTCTTCAAGAAAAATCTTGATTTGATGGGAGATAGGAAATTCACCCCGGGGATCCCTTCTGTGGCTCTGCTTGACAGGGGCACAGGAAAATAATTTTCTTGGGTGGCAAAAGCCAGGGTACCATTTGGCTAGGCTTATATAGGCCCTAGGGCTAATAACCTAGTACCTACCTATGAACAAAAAGCCACAATGTAATTTACTGAACAAAAGAACATGTTTAATCATATATGCAAGTTGTCTAGTATCTATTCTTATGTTCTGAGGTGCAATTAAGGATATATTTTACATTCTCCACATAAAGCAGAGTACCTCATTAACCCTTTTTAAGCACAACTTGGATAACTGGATGGGAAACAGAAAATACACCCCTGGGATTCCACCTGTGTCCCTGCTGGACAGTGGCATAGGGTGCTGACTTGTTGGAACATGGGGTAAACTCTTGGCTAGGCTTGTAAGGGCCTCAGGGCCAATATCCTAGTAACTTCCTATGATCCTATGATCCTGAAAAGATCTGAAAATGTCTCAAAATGTTCACAAACAACACTGTAATGTCTCTTTCTGATTTTGTCTGGTAAAAAATAATATCTGCAAATATAGCCAGCTTTTCTTGACTACCATACCAATTATAACCTTGACTTTCTGAGACCCTTATTTTCTTTGCCAGTGGTTCTAAAATATAATGCAAACAACAAAGGGGAAAGAGGGCTCCCCCTGCCTGGTTCCTCTGCTTAAGCAGAAATTATCAGAGAGGACCCTACCCACTTTAATTTTCACCACTGATCCCTAATATATCCTCCTAGTCAACATTATAATTTTTTCAGGAAATGCAAATGCTTTCTTTGCCTTGTTCATAACGTCCCAGCAAACTCTGTCAAATGCTTTCTCTGCATCAGGACTCATCAAACAGCAATGGTATCTTCTTGCATTCTGCTTCCCTCTGGATCATCAATGTTCTGTTAATGTTGTCAAATGTTTGCCTCTCCTTCATAAAACCAGACTGATCCATATTTATCAATTTTGGCATTACTTTTGCCAATCTTTTAGCCATTAATAGGTACGAACACTTCATAATCATGGTTTAGTACTGAAATGGACCTGTATGAAACTGGATCTGCTGGATCATTACCCTCTTTAGGTAGTACAGCTACGACTGATTTCTTGCATGATGTTGGTGGTATTTCTCCTCTTAAAATACTGGTCAAACCTTCCAGATCTTTATCATTTTTTTTCTCCTCCTAGCTTCCAAACTTCTACAGGAATAACATCTATCACTTGGGACTTACCTGTAGATTGGTTATATATAACAATTTGTATCTCACTGCCTCCTATCCTAAACGTTAGTAATTGGGCCTCACTTACCTCTAACCTTGGCATATTTAATTCTTCCATAAACATTTCCATTTGTATCTTTTTTGATGTCCATATTTCTCTGTTTTATACAGACTTTCACAGAACTTATGAAATATTTCTAATAAATCTACAGGAACTATTACCTTCCTTCTTATAGGCTCCCTAAGCTTGGCGGCAGCCCTTTCTACTTTCTGTTGCCCAAGTCGTTGTGCTAAAAGTTTTTGTGCTCTAGTGTTTTTATCAAAAAGTTGCTCAACAGCAGTCTTTCTAAACTCCTGTATATTATCGAGGTAATCGCTTATTTTCTGCTAACATTCTGCAGTTGATCCGCTTTGTTCTGTGAGACTCCCCCTATTCTGCAATACTTGAAGACTTTTCAGTCCCTCTAAATAATTCTTGTTACTTCTTAACCACAGCTCCCTTTATTTATTTCCAACCTATTTTTAAACTTCACCTTAATTTTATCCCACTCCCTAGCTATATTTTCAAAAGTATTTTCAATCCACTCGAATATCTCCTGAATAAATCTCCATTACCCATTCCTTAAATTCCTCTCTTTTCAACATATAGGTAGGAAAGCACCACTGTCTCATTTTTATTTCACTACCCTCTGATTTTATTTTAGTTATTATTGGCTCGTGATCTGAAATATTGTGTGTGTATCAAGACTTTCAATTAAATGCTTAGACGGCGTGCTGTGGTGCAGCGGTGGCCTTGTCGCCTCAAAGCAAGAGGTTCTCAGGTTCAATTCTCAGCTGCAGTGTTTTCTGTGCAGAGTCTGCATGTCCTCCCTCAGTTCATGTGTGTTTTCTCTGGGTACTCCGAGTTCCTCCCACGTTACAAAGACATGTGTCTGGGGCATTTCTCCCCAGACCTCTGCTGAAAATTCTCTTTGTTCAGTGTCAGATTTTCCCGGTAAACAAATGTTAAATAAAATAAATAAATAAATGCACATTTTCTTGTGAAATGTAAATTATGTCTAGCCTAGCCCAGTTTTTATATCTTGGGGAATAATACATAAATTCACTCCAACTCCTTTTACTGAATTCACATCTTCCACGCCAAATATTTTCATAAATTTCTTTAAAAATCTACCCTCCTTTGTTATACTTTCCCTTTTGGCCCCCCAGACACATCTTCACTGCTGCAAATCAAATTCCAGTCCCCATCTATAAGTAATATTTCCTTGCTGAAAACTGATTATTTCTCCAAGAATTTTCTTCAGCTCCATTACAACAGTTTGAGGTGGAATATAAATACATGCCAGGGAGATCCTCCTTCCCTTGCCCCTTAGCACTACAAATCTGCCATTATCTTTTTTATCCTCTTCTATCATTATTGGAGCTCCACTTGCAATTAATATAAGTACTCCTCTTTTCCTTTGTCCTACATATTCTGCTGAATAACCATCTAGAAAACCTTTCTTTATCATATTCACACGTTCAGTTCTTTCTAAGTGTGTCTCCTGTAACATAGCTATTTGTGCTCTACATTTTTTATTATAGTTCACAATTATTTCTTTTTTTTATATATATCTGTGAAACCATTTACATTTAAAGACATTACAGAAATCCTCATTGTATTAAAAAGTTATTATTCTCACCTTTTATGAGTAACATATTTTTGTTAAATGTCTAGTTCCAACTTTTGTGTTACATGCACACATTGTTTGGCAGGTGGAACTTTTATACAGTTGCTTCTTGTTATATCCATTTGATGTCACATCTTACAAAACATTTTGTTTCACTGAAAGCCCTAACAAAAAAACAGACCCCTAATACACCCCTAAAACTATTAATTTAATTAATAACAATAATTTAATTACTAACACACAAAAAGTATAGTTGTGTACACTTACCATAAATGTAGATGTTCGAGTGAATTCACTGTTGCAGTCATTACATTTGGGTTATCTGCCTGCAGGTAGCCCTCAGCTGGCCTGAATATTAAAGTCTTGGGTCCTGCATCGGATGCTGTCTCATCTTCCATGACATCAGTTAGTCAGGGTATAAAGCATGCAGCCAATGCCATTACATCAGTATTTCTTGCCCCATATGTCAGGTGCCCCCATAAAGGGAAGCAATTATACATATATAAAGGTTACACTCCAACAAAAAGCAAATACACCAGAAAGCTGAAATACACTAAACAAGAAGAAAGGTATGGGCAACAGAAGTCAGGGGGCTGGAGGGAGGGTAACCATGACTGCAACAGTGAATACACTCGAACATCTACATTTATGGTAAGTGTATACAACTGTACTATGTTCTTCATGTTTCATTGTTGCAGTCATTACATTTGGGTAGATTCCCAAAGCTCAGTCAGGGAGGAAGAAGTTAGAGAGCATTAGGAGCAGCTATTAAGCCCTGCAAGACTGCAGTGGCAAAACCAGCTCTAGATTTAGAAAACAAAGGCAAGTGGTAATCCTTGGTGAAGGTATGCACAGGGCTCCAGGTAACAGCTTCTAGGATGTCCCTGGTAGGGACACCTCTGGGAAAGGCTGTAGAGATAGATGCAACCCTGGTGGAATGTGATCTTATCCCCTGAGTGGTAGGTTTTCCATGTTGCTTACAGCAGAAAAGAATGCAGTGGCCTATCCACTTAGAAATGGTTTGCTCTGAAATGGCCTTCCCCTCTGCCTCTGCAGCAAAGGCAACTAGTAGCTGTTCAGTTTTTCTGAGAGGCTTAGTCCTGTCCAAATAGAATCTTAGTTGTCTGTGCATGTCCAAAGAGTACAGTATTTGTTCTCCTTTGTTCTGTGCATTAGGAAAAAAAGGTAGGCAAATGAATGGACTGATTAAGGGCCACACTGGATACCACCTTGGGCATAAAGGAAGGATTGGTCCGAGGGACACCCTGTCAGCATGGAAGATGATGAAGGGCTCCGCTGCCATGAGGGCCTGATGTTCAGACACTCTTCTTGCTGAAGTGATGGCTAGAAGCAAAGCAGTTTTCCAAGAAAGGAATTTCAACTCTGCAGTTGCAGCTGACTCAAAAGGAGGTAGAGTGAGTTTTTCCAATACAAAGTTAAGGTCCCAGGCTGGAGTAGGGGCTCTCCTGGGTGGTCTTAAATTTTTGGCCCCTCTGAGGAATTGTTTCAGCAGGGGGTGAGAGAAGAGGGGTGGCTCAGTATTATAATGTGCTGAAATAGCTGAGGCATGAATTTTAATTGATGAGAAGGAAAGGCCCTTGTGGAGCATCTCTGTTAAGTATTGAAGAATATGCAGTAAGCTGGACACTGTTGTGCACATCCCTTGATTCTGGCTCCAGGCACAGTATCTTTTCCACTTTTCAGCATAGGATTTTCTAGTACTAGGCCTCCTGGCCTCCAGAATGACATCTAGCACCTGCTTACTGAGTGATGCTATTGGAGAGCTGAGGGAATTAGCCAGGCTGCAAGGTTCAGGGTTTGGAGCTGGGGGTGCAGAATCTGGCCCTCCTGCTGGGATAGCAGGGAAGGGGTCTGAGGCAAGTGCCATGGATCCAGCAGTGACATATTGTGCAAGAGGGGGTACCAGTGTTGGCGTGGCCAGTCTGGTAAAATCAGTATTGTCCTTGGTTTGTCTTGTTTGATCTTTAGCAGAACTTTTGGCAGGAGAGGCAGAGGGGGAAAAGCATAAACTGAGAGGCTTTCCCGGGTGAAGGACAGGGCATCCACTTTCCAAGCTTGGCTCTGGGGAGTCCTTGTGCAGAATTTGTCCAATTGGTAGTTTTGAGGGGAGACAAACGGGTCTATCTCTGGGCTCCCCCATTTGTTTCTCAAAATGTTGAATATCTTTGGTTCCATTTTCCACTCGTGTGGGTCCATGAGATTTCTGCTTAGGTCATCTGCCAGTGAATTTAGCTTGCCTGGCAAGAATTGAGCTTGTAGGTGCACTTGGTAGCTCAAGGCTGTGTTCCACAGAGCCATGGCTAGTCTGCAGAGAGGATACAAGTGGGTTCCCCCCTGCTTGTTTATGTACCACATAACAGTGGTGATGTCTGTCTTTACCAATAATTGTCCAGGAAGAATGTGGTCCTTGAAGGCCGTCAGTGAATTCTGTACAGCTAACATTTATTTTTGATTGATATGCAGGTGTATCTAACTCTGGTTCCATTTGCCCTGAATGCACTGCCCTGCCAAGTGAGCCCCCCACACATAGTCTGTTGTTAGGGTTTGGGCGGCAGGGGGTAGAATGAATGCCAGCCTCTTGTTGTGGTAGCAGGCCTCTGCCCATCAAAGGAACTCTGTCTTTATACAAGGAATGATAGGAATCATTGATTCCAGATCCTGTGAATGTGGACAACATAGGCTTTTTAGATACCATTGTAGTTTCCAAACATGCAGTCTTGCACATGGAATTAGTAGAATGCAGGAGGACATGAACCCCAGGGCTTGCAGGATTTTCCTTGCAGATAGCTGGGTCTTTGTGGCCAGTAGTTTGAAGTAGGCTGTCAAATAAACTTGTTTCTCTGGCATGAGCTAAGCCATCTGGGAAGTTGTGTTCAAGCTTGCTCCCAGGAATACAATTTGTTGGGAGGGTACTAAATGAGATTTCTTTTCATTTATGGTGTACCCCAGTGAGGTTAGAAGTTTCTTTACAAATGCCAGATGATTTAGTAGCATGTCCTGACTTTCTGCCTGAATTAGACAATCGTCCGGGTATGGATATATTTGAATATTTCTTTGCCTGCAAAATGCAATGACTGGAGCTAGGCACTTTGTGAATACCCTGGGCGCAAGTAGATAAGCCAAAGGGAAGTGCAGAGAACTGATGGTGCATGTAGCCTGCTCTGAAGCGTAGGTATTTCCTGCAAGATTCCCTTATTGGAATGTGCAGGTAAGCTTCCTTTAAGTCTAAGGTTGCCAACCAGGCATCTTTGCCTAGCATAGGAAGCAGCTGATGAAGTGTTAGCATTTTGACTTTTGGGATTACCAAAAAGGTGTTTAGGATAGAGAGGTCCAGGATAGGACGCCAGGAGCTGTCTTTTCTGGGTACCAGGCAAAGTCTTGAGTAAAAACCTTGCCTCCTTTCTTCTGCTGGGACAGGTTGAACAGCCCTGATACGTAGAAGAGAAAGAACCTGCTGCTGAGCCTCTGCCCACTGATTTGGGGGTATAGGTCTGGCCAACCGTTTGGGGTTGGTAAGGTGTGGAAGTGGAATCTGTATCCTTGGGAAACTATTTAAAACCCATTTGTCCTGGGTAATGAGTTCCCAGTTTTTTGCATGCAGTGCAATCTTTACCCACAAGGGAGCATGCAGTAGAGCAGGACTGGGAAGGTTTAAGGTTAAGTCATTGTGACAGTTTTCCATAGGGTGGTGCCTTACTACTTCCAGCTTTGGAAGTGGAAGCCCCCCACTGCTTAGGCCTGTGAGTACCTTGAGACTGTAGCCTAGGTGGTCTGCTGTTCCTGGGTTTGGACTGAGAAGGCCTGGAAGTGACAGGAAAGGACCAATTCTTAGAATGCCAATGCCTACTGAATCTGGGAGGCTGTACTTGCAGGAAATTTTTAACAGTTTGCATAGATTTAGCTTTTTCATCCATCTTTCTAAGGACGACTTCTGCTTTGTTGCCAAACAGGCGATCTTGGTTTAAGGGAGCATCCAGTAATTTAGCTTTAACATGATCTGGAAAATTTTGCTCCTTAAGCCAAGCATGCCTTCTAAGAACCGACCCAGTGACAGCAGCCCTGCAAAATGCTTCTAAAGAGTCAAAACCACATTGCAAAGTATGTTTACCAACTTGTTCAGCAGAATGCATTAAATCCTGTAATTCTTTATTTTCAACGCAGTCAGGAATCAACATCATTTTCTGTTTAAGTAGTCCCATAATATGTTGCTGATACTTTAACATATGAAACTGGCAGTTTAAGGCCCTAATGGCCAAAGTAACAGAAGTGTATACTTTCTTACCCAATCTGTCCAAGGCCCTGGAATCTCTATTAGATGGAGTACAGTTTTTGGCAGTAGTAGCCTTAATGCCTTTAGGTCCCTGGGAAATGGTCTCTGGGTCTGCAGAAGGATTCTTGAAAAGGAACTTGTGAGAGTCAGGTACTCTGTAATACCTGTCAGGTTTCCTGGGAGCCAGAGGTAAAGTGTCTGGGGGCCAGGCTAGATTCCAAGAAAACATCATCTTCAATGTCCAGGACAGGAGGAATAGCTAAAGGCCTGTGTTGAGGTAGGAGTAAGAATTCCCTAAGCCTCTTTTTGTAGTCAGAATAATCCTGGCTTTCCCAGCGGAAATACTAGATATTTAATCTAGATAAGGGCAAATCCTGGTAATCAGAAGAAACAGAAATTTCAGAATCCTGATCAGAAGAATCAGAAGGAAAATCAATTCTAGGTCTCAGAGAGAGAAGGCTGTCTTCCCCTAATTAAAGTAATAAGGTCTTCAGCCATTCTTATCATTTGTTTTTTAGGCATATGTGCCTGACCATGTGGTTTGGATGGCAGTTTTCTAGGCGTGGGTCGAGTTTTAGGCCTTGAATAAGAAGATGGCGTTGTTTGAAAAGCAAGTCCATAGGCCTGAATACACCCTCAGAAGCCAGTGCCTGCACAGCGGCTCCGGACCCATCCAAGGTATAGACATCCGCAGGTTCCATAGTCGAAGAAGCATCTCACGGCACACCGGACTCTGAATGGGTCTCAGTAGAGGCCTGCGAATCTGAAGTAGTGGGTATCAGGGGCTGCGAAAGCGCCTGAGTACCGGCAAACTGGTGACTAGCTTAACGGAAGCATTGTCAGCAACTTTGGACCTATGCGGTCTGTCTGTCTTTATCTTTACGTTTTTTTCAGAATGTCGGTAGTCAGGATGGTTTACCAAAGCCATTTCCGGATAATTAAACCGAGTACCAAAATAGTCTGCTGCAAAAATGGACTGATGACGAATAGTTTGAGGATTGAATAAGGCACAAAACTGACAGCGAAGGACGTCGTGGTCTGGGCCTAAGCAAGGAATGCAGTACGAATGAAAATCTTTATGAGGTATTTGCTTTCTACAGGTAATACAATTGTTAACTTTTACTGACATCGGTTTAGAACAAGGAAAAGGATCCCCAATGGGGTACTTAGCTGATCCCCAATGGGGTACTTAGCTTTTTTGGAAGACTTTGGTTCTGAAACTCAAAAACAAAAACTTCAGGAGTCGGCCGACTGGCACTTGCAAAATGCTTCTGCTTTGGGCACTGCGTGGCAAGAAAGACAGATGTAATGGTGTCAGCTGCATGCTTTATACCCCTGACTAACTGGCGTCATGTTAGATGAGACAGCATCTGACGCAGGACCCAAGACTTTGATATTCAGGCTGGCTGAGGGCTTCCTGCAGGCAGATAACCCAAATGTAATGACTGCAACAGTGAAACACAAAGAACCTCTATGTATATCTTCAAATACTGAAATTTTACCCTAATAGGAACAAATGTCCCAAAGTGACAGCCACAGTCACAGACTTAAGTTAACATAAAAGAAAGGTTATCCATGCTAAAATGCATGGTGCAGCCTGTGCGTCTACTAAGTGCTAACTTGTTTTGTCTTACCTTTATAGCTCTCCCAGCAGGGAAAAAATGCTTTCAGAGACCACTGCCTCCTAGCCAGTTTCTCTCTTTTTTTCTCCAGCCAATCACTCTCCACCAAACTGTAACCATTTTCTCTTTATCAGAGTGTCTCCATGGAGGCATGACAACCAGAAAGCCAATTTCTCATTGTCAGACTGCCTGATTCTCATGTCTCCATGGAGACAATTTCTCACGATCAGATTGTATCCATGGAGACATGAGGGCTAAATACAGAATCGCTACTAAGCATACATTCAGTTGCTAGAAAAATGCCTCATAATATTCAATATACTTTTTTTATTTACTAGCTTTCTCTTAAAACTTGTTACTAAATTAATCTCAGGTCCTTAATCCAGTTAGTTCCCCATGTAAGAATGGGAAAAAGCACATTAATTTTTCTTTTTTCTTTTGTCATGCTCTTTTAACAAAGCTTTTTTTTTTTACACTGCAGTGCCTTCATTTCCTAAAAATGAACAAGAAGAAAGAGAAGAGAAAAGGAAATGGAATAAAAGAACAGCACCACCTGTTTACAATCCCCATTACACTTAAAAATAACTGAGAAAATTTTACTTTATAGCATGCAAATAAAACTATACACCACAAGAATAGTACTATTAAGAAAAATGTTGTCTTTACTTACAGTTAACTTTCTCCCCTATCTTCCCCTCCCCAAAGCATTTTTTTTCTGAATATTAACAACATGAAATAGGGCAAAAACTTCAGAGTCCCCAACAAGTCCAACAAATTCTGAAAAAGTTCAATACTTCTAAATGTTCTTGTTCTGTCATATTTCACAAACATATTTATTGCATTGTAATCTCACATTAAGTTACTGGTTTTATTACTGTTAGTCTACATTTCCCAAATCCTGTCTCTGCTTCATTTCCAATGTACTCTTGATTCTAGTCAATTCTCATGCTCCCATCCTTCTCTAGCATTTTCCATTGAAACACTGGAAAAGGTTTCACTGGTACAGTTTCTCTGTGGTCTTTATTACCAGAAGAACAAGAAGCATAATATCCTTCTATTTTACAGCTAACTTTTTATTGGACAAACTTTTGTGTTTGCTTCTTAGCATGTACTTCATCAAAAATAATTTTGTCCATCCAGGGAAGAATACCTTGAAGACAGCTTGGTACATCAGTTTGAATCTCACACCTGCATCTCGACATTCCCTGAACAGTGGAATGAATTTACTCTTCTTCTCCAAGAGTAATTATTCTCCACAAATATTCTGCTGTCTCCCACTTTCAGTATTTTGTTCTTCTGCCACAGTTTTGTCAATCAACTCATGCTGGTAGGTTTGCATCTTTACTATTAAAGGCCTAGGATGCTTTCTCATAGCCAGGTTTGGAACATACACACAATGTGCCCTTTCAATTAACAATTGCTGCTCTGGAATACCAGTCTAGTTGCTTATTTATGCTTTCATAAAATTAATGTTGTCTGTTCCTTCTAGCTTCTCTCGGTATAGCTGAAAAACTCAGGTTTTCCCTTCATGCTCTGTCCTCTAATTGTATTATTTTTTTAAGCATTCCTTCCTGAGCAGTCTCATATTCAGCCAGCCTTTTCTTCATTTCAGTCTCTGATTTTTTCAGCTTTATCACCTCACCTGAATATCTGTTTAAAGCTTCTTCCATTTTTCCAGCCTTTTTGTGTTGATATACTCCATCAGTGTTTCATTAACTTTAACCAGGTCTGTGTGCAGTTGTCTCATATCTTCCTGTAGGCTACTGGAAATCATGTGCTGCAGGACTTTCCCTAGTCAGTGTTTCTTCCTCACTTTTTGTAGCTAATTTTTTCCAGGTGCTCTATATTTCTTTTTTCCTGGCATCCAAGCAGTAACATTAACTAGCCAGTTACTGAAATTTACCCATGGACTCAAAAGTATAAGTCTAATAGTGTTCTCTGTTGTGTTTCTGTTTTCACACTGGGAGAGCTAGAGTTAAGCTGTTACTCTATGTGCAACCATCTTGAAAGTCGACACGTTAGTAAGTATTGACACAAGTTCCTACTGTCGACAAGGTCATAAAAAATGAAAAGGATGAAAATTTGAAAAATGATAAAATGATCAACTAAGATTCAAATCAATATGATTATACAACTCCAAGCTCAACTTGTCACAGTTTAAAAGACAAAAACATACTTCAACATCAAACTGTGAGGGGATAATCAGAAAAATACATTTTTGCTAAGATACAAGCCTGAGGACCAAACAGGCACTGGAATAAGGATTTTTCCACTACAAAACTGAGATCCCAAGGAGGCATCACAGGCAGCCTTGGAGGTACATGAGATGCAAGATCCCTTCGCATACCTCTCAACGATCCACATTTTCGCAGAATGTCCAGATTTTTGACTCATATTTTTGGTTTGTTCCTCATAAAATTAGTGGTTTTCTGGCAAATCACTAGGATGATCTGAGGACTGAAGTCCTAAATAATGTCATGCATTTGAGTTTCAGACTTCACACACTTCAGAAAATGTATGTTGAAACAAATCCTATTATTCTAGCAACTTTTAAGTATATAAGAGCAATATTTAAAATCTGTCCGTATTTTTGGGCCTTTGTCCCCCCATTTTGTCATACTTTGTCCAGATTTCCTACACTAGGAGGACGAGAGGTATGCTTCAGAGTGCTGTCTGACTGCAGAGTAGGTGGAAAAATGGAGGAGGCATTCAAGGGGAGCAGACTATAATGCCTGAATGATGCACTCTAACAGATGTGCATGAACATTTGTTGCAGGTCAGTAGCCTCCGAGTGTAATATCCCTATAACTATCCCAAAGGAATAACTTTTTCCATTTGGACAAGACCTCCCATTGCTAGGCTTACTGGCCACATCCTTGATGTGCAGCATCATCAAATAGAACTGGCCCATTATAGATATTAGGCTGGCAGTATCCGTGCTGTTAATCCACAAATCCTTGTTAAAATGTATTAATAATCAATTTTCTGTACAGAACGCTGGGAGGTAAACTGGACTCTCCTTCCTCTGTGAAATTCTACTGAGTGAACTATGACCTACAGCTACAGACAGACTATCTGAATAAGATATGGTTTCTCTGTTCCTACCTTTCACAATATCTCAGGGAAGGAGATAATGGACAGGAAAGCATGCAGCAGTATCCTTGCACATAAGATGGAAAAGCCATTCAACAGACAGGTTCCCTCATATGGCAGTATGGCACAGAATTCCTTCAAATGACACTTCTCCTTTGATGCAAACAAATCTCTCTCTCTGGATACTCACCTCTGTCTTAGGCTTTCAAAAAACCTGTTGAGTCCAAGCCTTTGTTTGTGCAGGTTGAATGAAGATCTGCTCATTTTGCCAGTAACCATTTAAATTGTTGGGACTCAGATTGATGGGTCCCAAAAATTGGTGGCCAAATGGCAAAAAATCCAGGCATACATAAAATAACTCTGAGATTGCTATTTCTCAGAATATTCCCTTTTCTATCAGGTATAGTCTATTCAGCTATCCTGAAGTTGGTATATATAGGTTATGGTGTGTGGGGGGCTTTTCCCCTTTCAAAAAGAAGTTTAGAGGAGAACAGCAACATTCAACAATTACTCTTCTATCATATTTGTGGTCTTTTTTTTGGCATGTCAAGACTCAGCAATCAGAGTCTCAGTGTTTCAACAGGGTGCCCATTTTGCCTACCACAGAGTTTAGGTCTAAAGGGATGTAAATTGAAAGGAGATGAAGGACTATCTGAATATTATGTCCATGGTTATCACTGTTAGCCTGCAGTGGGTACATGTGTGTCTCCCCATGTTTGCTTACTTACCATGACTGTGATGTTTAACTACCTTCAGTGTGCCTGGGTGCTAGATTGTTTTGAATGCT
Source organism: Protopterus annectens (assembly GCF_019279795.1). Classification (NCBI taxonomy): domain Eukaryota; kingdom Metazoa; phylum Chordata; order Ceratodontiformes; family Protopteridae; genus Protopterus; species Protopterus annectens. The sequence goes on from NC_056733.1 coordinate 828,016,161, forward strand.
CACAGAGCAAAAATGAATGCTGATACCTCTTTCAAGGATAAGTCTGTTACTATGAACATGTTGTACACTAACTGAACTTTCAGTATAGGAGCAGGAGTTCCCCAAAAAAACATGAGACATCGCTGGTCTGGACCAGTACACTCAGCAAGTTACAAAGAGACCCCCAAAATATACTCATCGCAAAGCAATTCCAAGAATAAAGCAGCTGCCAAATAACTAGCAACAGACCAAAAAAAAAAACTCTATTTAAAACCACAGTAGGTGATTTTGTCTATCACAGACTTCTTCAGACTGTGGCTTCAGTAAGAAAATAATTTAGTCACACTAAACACATCACATGACATTTTTAATAGGCATACCAAGGCATTGAATGTTTTATTTGCTGTACAAAAAAAAAAACTAAGAAACTTTGTGCTGGTTCACAAACAGGAAACACAAAGACACTGGAACACAGATGTGATGTAATACCTTTATTGGACCAATATAGATTTTGCAATTATTCAAGCTTTCAGAAATGCAGAAGCCCTTCCTAATGAAGATCAAGAATCTTACTAATCATTAAATTTTGTATCCTACAATAATCTGCCAAATGCATGTTAATTAAGCTATCTACCAACCACTCTTCAATACAAGACTCTATAAACTATAGCCTTTTAGTACTTCTGACTCGGGTACTAATCATTAGTGCCTAAATTCATGAAAGTCTCAACTTTATCAGCAGCAGAAATTCCAAAGGGAATCACTGAAGCACAAGGCATACATAATATTCCCTTTGAAGGTTGTTAAACTGGGATACAATTGCAATGGTTCCTAAGCTAATACCTGCAGACCAAGAAAATGGTCTAGAAGGTAGATAGCTTTCCTGGCAGATAAGTATATATTTGCTACTTTTTTCACTTGGTCTGTAGAATTTGAAAGCTACCTAAAATCATGTTAACTAGAGTGTTCTTAGTTATCTCTCAATATTACTTGCTAGCCTTCTCCATGATGAGTATTAAGCTCTCTACTGTGTGAAATGATTTTTTATTACCTCTTTAATTACATTTTATCTCTTTCTCTCTTGTAATAATGCCAACACATCTTGTATCAGGTACTCATGTAAATTGTTTTTTTTGTTAGTCTATTGTTGTGGTGTACCTTTATGTAAATCATTATCATTGTTATTCTTTTGCATTCTATTAGCTTAATGGAGCTCATCTCCCCGGGCCTCTACTGAAAATGGACATGTATCCAGTTGGACTAGCCCGGTCAACAAATGTAAAATAAATAATAAATAAAAAATAAAATGTGTAGGGAAGGCAAGAAAGCAGGGGTACCAGGAGCATTCTTAACAAATGATGGGTATCCTTCATAAAACATCCCATGGACTGGCTACCAATGGCTGTTACTATGAGGATGGGAGGGAAGTAATGCTCCATACTGATTAGTCATCATGCATTCTTCACGTCCAGAATCAATACCGACGGCTGTTACTATGAGGCTGGGAGGGAAGGAATGCTCCATACTGATTAGTCATCATGCATTCTTCACGTCCAGAATCAATCAATTTGTTAATTTCTTAACTATCTTAGGATAATCATTTCATTAGTACACTTACTATACAGTATCAACAAAATATTTACCCTGAAATACTTAAGAGCAAGAAATCTGGACAAACCCATAAATAAAAGTGTGACAAAGGCCCAAAAATAGGGACAATTTTTAAATATAGCTCTGACAAACTCAAAAAGTTGACAGAATAACAGGTTTTGCATTAGCATGCATTTCTGAAGGGTATGAAGTCTGAAACAAAAATGGCTATTTTCTAACTTCAATCTTTAATAATTTGCCAGAAAACCACTATTTTATGAAAAACGGACCACAAACATGAGGCAAAAATCTGCACAGTTGAGAGGTATGTCTGAACAAGTTCAGAGATGGATAAGACTTTTATCTTTGAAAAAAAAATTGAAAGCAGAAAAATATATGAAAACAGAATCACCTCAGGATTAGTCACACTACGATCAGACATTGAAATAAACTCATACCCATCTTAAAAGGATTAACACATTCTACGTCTTTCCTGGAGGTGTAATTCCAAATATTATAATGCCACATGACTGTCATGTTTGCATTATTTTGCTGCACATGCAGAACAATTGATTCCACATCTTGTACTTGATATAATTTTGTGGAAAAGTAGCATTTCTTTAATGACACTGAAAATACTATGTTTCCATTTAACAAAAGTCTCTCTCATTCCCTTAAGTCCTTGCACCCTAACACTTCTGGCTTCAGACATGCATAGACACACAAATCTTATGCAGGAATGTGTCAGAGATTCTGATATAAGAAATTAATAAAAAGTATGTTTAGCTACTTACACTAAACTGAAAGCAAAATGGCCATCAACAAATTAAAAAAAATCTGTTGACAGACTTGCAAAAGAAATTCCCATTCAAACAGAAAACAAAAAACTTAACACAGATTTTTAACTTCTAAAATTGTTTTCCTATGTCTTCAAATTTCAACTTCTTGACGCATCCACCTGAGACAAAAGCTGGTGTAAGCTTCTACTCAATGAGCTTTACCATAAAATGTTTTCTACAGCAGGCAAGCCTGCCCTCACATCTCCATACCTACATTATTTAAGATCACAATTGTGTAGCAATAAACAAAACAGGAAATCACAGACAAAGGGAGTCACTTCTGGCAGCCAAACACAATCATCAGTTGTGATTACTTAGAACTTGCATTAGGAAGTTCAGCATAAGGAAGTTCAAATCAGTGAACCTAATACACAGTACCGCCTTACACTTGGTGACTGTAGGATAACATTTTATTCTATTTATTACTTCAACAGAATTTTCATAGCAATACTTTGAAATTAAAGCAGATAAATGGCTCAGATGTGAGACGTTCAGTCTCGCTATTTTCTTCTGCGACATCAAAATATTCTCTTAGCCATTTCAATAGCATCTCAGTTCTCAGCAATACCTTTTCTGGACTGCTTACACCTTCATTTCTGTCATGTTAGAAACCATAAAAAAATAATAAATATCTGCCCATCTCAGAGAGGACTGTTTGTGTCCACGTTTGTGACAACTAACTAAACTGTACCAAATTTGCTAAGGCAGAAGCTGTCAGCTTAAGAAAAAAAGTCAAAAGCAAACCCTATTACTTCTGTGATACTGTGTGGCAGCAATAAACAAGGTGTCAGTTACAATCAAGTAGAACAATACACATGGCAACATATTACCAACAGCTGAACAGTACAGGGGTAGCACCGCCATTCCCCTCAAGTACAATGGCAGAAGAATTACATATTTTTCCTACAATGCATCTTGAGTACCAGATCCCTTCATGAATATGTTGCTTCTTTACACAGCAATCAAGGTCAGTAACCTTGACAGCAAGCTTTTCTAAAATGAGCACAGTTCTATCTGGAGATTTTTTTTTCCTCCAGGGAATGAAGACATACAAACCTCCCTTTATTTTCAAAGCAGAGGCACTGTCCTTATCTTTAAATAAGAATAACAAATCATATACGTTCACAGGAGATTTCTAGGCTAATGGCCCTAGGGTCTTTACATGCCTAGTCATGTAATATCCATATTCCCTAACTGACCACTGTTAAATGGTTGTTGTCTGCAGCGTGACTATGATCAGCACCAGTTGCCCCTGTCCATGAGGGACATAGCTGCCCCCCCCTAGAATGAATTTACAATCTCCCATCCAGTTGTCCAGGTTGCACTTCAGGGTCACTGAAGAGCTCTGCTTAACATGAATTGGGAGTTTATTCCAGAGCAGCGGTAGTCTCTGGGAGATGCATCTACCTCTCCAGAATGTTCTGTTTAAGTCACAGGCTAGGGTAAGATCTCTGAAGTGAGTGACTCTTGTGTCTCACTGGATTTATAGACGTGCAGCATTTCCATTAGGGCAGGGTCAGAGACTGCTCAGTGGGTTAGGCACAAGTCTCTGCTCTGAAGCCTGTAAGATACAGAGTACAGTGACAGGGCTTTCCGTCTCTCAATGTAGGTCATACTTTGGAGTCCCTGAATTCTCTTGGTCAGAAATCTCTGTTGTCTCTCTAGTCGCTGCAGGTGTCTGGTGAGGAGCATGCAAAAGAGTGCGTTGCACTCCATTAGTGGTCTGATGAGGGTGGAGTACAGAGACATTATAACATCCTTGGTCTTGGATGCGATGCCCTTACTTATGAGGTGTACAACGTAAAAGGCTATTCCTTACCACTATGGACACATGGTGATCTAAGTTCAGACTGCTATCAACTTGTGTTCCCAAATCATGCATCACTGGGAATGAGCATGGGGGGTGCCTCCTATACTGTAATTCGCAAGGGCTACTTCTTTGCCAAATGGGACAATGATGCACTTCTTTGCATTTAGCTTTAATCACTGGCTTTGACACCAATCATTTGTCTCTGTTAATCCCACTTGTAATATGCTAATACCTTTAGGGGACTCCAATTTGCAGTCCTCTAGAAACTTGGTAATCTGCAGGCCATCAACTTTCGCCTGGACTTCTGAGAAATAGATTCCAACCAGTAGAAGGACCAGCACAGAACTTTGTGGTACCCCATTGTAAACTGGTCTACTGATGGAGGTGGAATCCCCAACTTTGACAGTATGGGTTCTGTTGGTAAGCCAGTTAGCTACCAGTCTAGTGATATATGGGTTAATCCCCAGCTGGGAGAGTCTCAATGATGCCTGCATGTGGGATTGTGTCAAAAGCCTTGGCTAAGTCAAGATAGGTGGTATGTACAGCTTTGCCTTCATCCAGGGCTTTGGTGACCTTCTCAAAGATTTCCACAAGGTTTAGTAAGTACAGAGCAATGAAAAAGTATTTGCCCCCTTCCTGACTTTTAATTTCTTTGCATGTTTGTCACACTTAAATGTTTCAGATCATCAAACAAATTTAAATATTAGACAAAGATAACCCAAGTAAACACAAAATGCAGTTTTTAAGTGATGATTTCATTTAAGGAAAAAAAACTATCCAAACCTACATGGCCCTATGTGAAAAAGTAACTGCCCCGCTTGTTAAATCAGGAAGTAACTGTGGTTAATCACATTTTTGGAAAGCTAAGTTCAATTTCACTAGCCACATCCAGGCCAGATTACTGCCAGACCTGCTGAATCAAGAGATCACTTAAACAAAACCTGTCAGACAAAGTGAAGTAGGCCAAAAGATCCCAAAAAGGAAGACGACATGCTGCGATCTAAATAAATTCTGGATCAGATGAGAAAAAAATAATCATATCAATAATCTATCAGTCTGGAAAAGGTTACAAAGCTATTTCTAAAGCTTTGGGACTCCAGCGAACCACAGTGAGAGCCATTATCCACAAATGGAGAAAACACGGAGCAGTGGTAAACCTTCCCAGGAGTGGACGGCCTACAAAAAGTACCCCAAGAGCACAGCAATGACTCATCCAAGAGGTCACAATAGAACCCAGAACATCTAAAGACCTGCACGCCTCACTTGCCTCAGTTAAGGTCAGTGTTCATGACGCAACCATAAGAAAGAGACTGGGCAAAAATGGCATGCATGGCAGAGTTCCAAGGTGAAAACCACTGCTGACCAAAAAGAACATAAAGGCTCGCCTCACTTTTGCCAAAAAAAATCTTGATGATCCCCAAGAGACTTTTGGGAAAATATTCTGTGGAATGACAAACAAAAGTTGAACTTTTTGGGAGGTGTGCATCCCGTTATATCTAGCGTAAAAGTAACACAGCATTTCAGAAAAAGAACACCATGCCAACAGTCAAACATGGTGGTGGTAGTGTGATGGTCTGGGGCTACTTTGCTGCTTCTGGACCTGGACGACTTGCTGTGATTGATGAAACCATGAATTCTGCTCTCTACCAAAAAATCCTGAAGGAGAATATCCGGCCATCAGCTCGTGACCTCAGGCTGAAGTGCACTTGGGTTCTGCAGCAGGACAGTGATTCAAAACACACCAGCAAGTCTACCTCTGAATGGCTTAAAAAAAAACAAAATAAAGGTTTTGGAGTGGCCTAGTCAAAGTCCGGACTTGAGTCCAACTGAGATGCTGTGGCATGACCTTAAAAAGGCAGTTCATGCTTGGAAACTTTCCAGTATGGCTGAATTAAAACAATTCTGCAAAGAAGAGTGGGCCAAAATTCCTTAACAGCGATGTGAAAGACTCATTGCCAGTTACTGCAAATGCTTGACTGCAGTTGTGCTGCTAAGGGTAGCACAACCAGTTAAGAAGGTTTAGGAGGCAATTACTTTTTCACATAGGGCCATGTAGGCTAGGATATTTTTTTTCCTTAATAAATAAAATCATTATTTAAAAACTGCATTTTGTGTTTACTTGGGTTATCTTTGTCTAAAATTTATATTTGTTTGATGATCTGAAACATTTAAGTGTGACAAACATGCAAAAAAATAAATCAGGAATGGGGCAAATACTTTTCCATTGCACTGTATGATCTACCTTTAATGAAGCAAAACTAGGTTGGGTCGAGAGTTTGAAGATTGCCTATATCCTTGTTAAGTCCATGATGATTCTTTCCATATCCTTGCAGATAAGTCTGGTTATTTTTATGGGTCTATAGTTCTCAGAGTCAGTTGATGGACCCCCTTTGTGCAAGGGGATTACTGTTGCTGTTCTCCACTCTGCTGGAACAAAGCCAATGCACAGATTACAGTTAAAGAGTGCCAAGCTGATTAACTAACGTCATGTTTTGGGGTGTTTAGCAAGCAGCTTGAGATGTTATCTGGTCCCATAAAGGCCGTGTTGTTTGGCCTTGAAGAGTGCAGATTTGACCTGCTCATTGGAGATACTGGGGAGAGAAATGGTGTCAGATATGCTTTGGGGTATTGGATGGTGGGGAGCACAGGGTAAAGTTTGCATTAAGTCTGTCAGCTAACAGGTTGTAATTTCCTCAGGGTCAGTGTGAGTGGTACCGTACACTATGAGTTCAGCACATAGTTGGGTGCTCCCTTTTAGATTTTGGACATAGCTAACGAATGCCTTATGATTGTGTTCAGCTAGGGATGCTAATTTCGCCTCATAATTAGCTTTACAGGACTTTACCAGATATGTGATTTGTTTGTTCAAGCTGTGGAGGGTGTTCTTTTTCTGCTAAGTTCCCGCTTGTTCTTATATATCAGTTTCTTCCTTTCCTGATATAACCTGTTTATACTTTAGGTCCACCAGGGTGTCTTGTATTTACAGGAGGACTTGGTTTTGATCCTGTCAAGTACAGCAGAGTCAATACAGTTGATTAAGAGGTTGTACAGAAAGTCTGTGCACTCCTCTGCATAGGAGTTATTGTTGGCTGTATTAGCAGAGGGTTTGAAACTTTTCAATCCATCACTTAGTAAGCTATAGTTTGCTTTGGAGAAGTTTCTAATTTTTATTGCTCCTGTGGGGGGTGTCAGATTAGATCATGAGTGAGACAGACTTATGGTCTGACCTTACTAGGGAGGGTAGAACAGAGGGGTAAGTGCAGTGACCCCCCCTCCATTCTGGGGAGTACCAAGTCCAGAACGTTCAAGTCCCTTGTGGGTGTGCAGACCAAATGTTCCAGAGCATTTGTATTAACAAAGTCCAGGAATCTCAAGGCGATCATGCTTGTGAACTTCGCCCAATCAATAGAAAGATAGCTGAAAGCTCCCATGACCAAAGTGTGAACTCTCCCATGACCAAAGTGTTTAACTGTACAGTGAGTGACTCAAGGAAGACCTCTAGCTAGCAGTGATGTGGTAGGGTGTTTTATCAATAGTTATTTGGACCTGGATTAGCTCAAGAGAGTAACACTGTTTAACCAGTCTCAAGGTGTATTTGGATTTAATGAAAATGGATACACCTTCACCTTCACCTTTGCTTCTTTCATGTTTGTTTTGAGGTCTGAACGTGTGAAAGGCACTGTAACCTTGCATGGCCAGGGTGCTCTCTGCAGCCTTGAACCAAGTTTCAATGACTGCACAGATGTTAGCATCTTCCAAGGTGAGGAGAACTTCTAGGAGACAGTTTCCTGCTTTGGCTCCTAGCATTAAGCAGCATAACCTTGAGTTTATCTCCAGTGTTTTTTTTTTTTTTTTTTTTTTTATGTCGGAAGTTTTGTTGTTTTGGTACTGCCTAAAAAAGGCACTATGGGGGAGGCAAGCATCCTTGAGAGTATTCAAAAGCCTAGCGGAGACAGGTGAAGACCATTTCTGGCAAAGCAGAGTGGTCTGTTGACCATGCCTTCCCAGACTGATAAATACTAAATTCCTCTGGACTGACAACAGAAGCTAAGCCAATTGTTGAAGTCTATCAGTTTTTTGTTTTATATCATGACACTATCCTGGGTGAAGGCAGAATGCTGCTTAAAGTTATGGACATACCTGCCTGGAACACATAATCAGAGTTCAATCATGTCCTCCTTTATATAATCCAGGGAGGTATGTCTTATGTCATTCACCCCAACACGTAAAACGACAAAGTCATAATGGTAATTTTTGTTGAGTGACTTGAATGCGTGCATGATTTGGCGGATCCTGGCACCTGACAGGTAGCTAACCGTGACCTTCTCCCTTGTCCAGCCTAGTGGAAAAACAGTAAAAATGAAGCAGCAGTTCAATAAAAACACAGTTCCCAAAATGCAATACAGGCCTAAACTATACTTTTTTTTTTTTTTTTTTTTTTTTTTTTTTAGATGATTTCATTTCAGTGGATGCCTTAGATTTCTGTTCAGATGTACTCCAGACCTCTATCTAAGAACGCATACTCTGAGCAGTTCTGATAAACTGAGCACAATCCTGCAAATATGAGGCTCAAATGCAAGCAAATTTATACAGCTTTAACACAAACTGCCAATAGGAAATTTCCACACAGAGGCTTCAGCAATCCCACAATCACATGGGGTCTGAGCTACACACTTATGGCACAATGGTGCAGACAGGCCTCTGAATGTAAGATGGCTGGTTTTAGCATTCAAGTGATACCAAACAGTCTAGTTTCAGCAAATCTGAATTCTATCTTATGCTATTTAATGCAGAAGTAGCAATGATACAAAGTGCAGAATGAAGCAGTCACAGCAGCAAAACACGGTAAAAATGGAGCAGCAGTTCAATAAAATACAGTTCCCAAGGTGCAATACAGGCTTAAATTATACTTATTTTTGGATTACTTCAGTGGATGCCTTGGCTTTCTGTTCATATGTTTACTGCTCCTTTGGATTAAAAAAAACTGACTAAAGCTAACGAGCCAACAAAAGCTTCTCCTGAGCCATGTCAACCTTGAGGACTGCAGCTACAGCATCCCAAAATTATTAATGTATACACCCATGTTCAAGTGGGGGTGCAAGAACAAATAATGAAAGAATAGCATGCATGTAAAACTACAAGAACAATCAGGACTCAATATAGCATGAGGATTACCAATTTTTCAAAATACTAATGCATTAGCCTGCAAAACTTGTACAGACCGTAAGATCAGTAGCACATTACTATAGAATCAATACACTTAAAGAACAGTTACTTGTGGACAGCAGAACTATGTTAAAATAAAGGTGAATACAGACTTCAAAGTAGAAGAGAGAATACTAAAATTATAATGCAGCTACAAAGATCTACAGGAACTGAAAGAGAAGCCAAGTGCAAGACAGAGGAAAATTAATTGAAAGTTAGCCAAAGGCAGCAAGGATCTTATGGCAGAACCGACAGAGAAGGAATAGAGAGCCATATTGCTTCGAATTAGACAGTAAGATATAGGTATCCTGAGACAGTGTAGCAACTGTCTCAATATACACAGACAACCATCAATTACTACCATCTAGGAACACAATTTGCGAGTGTCAGAAAAATATGTATTAATGTGTGTATGCTTAAATACTAATTAGAAACTAAATAAGTTAACACGGTTTTCATTCTATTTTATATGCACTGTTTTATACACAGTTGAGTTTCATATGAGACTGAAAAGATGCTTTTTGAAACTGCAGTGTGCTTTCTGAAACTTGCAAGATGCCCTCTGACCTAGTAATTGCTAGCACAGCAATATTCATGTTTATGCCTTTTGGAAATGTACTTGAGAAGCAGGTGGTTATCTGCTAGGTCAGGAGAGAATGAATGAACAATGCTATATCCTGTAAATGTAATGAATTTAAACAATCAGCTCTGTTCGAAGTATGAGAACATGTGCAGCTGCAGAAGTTTAGAGATAATATAGACAAAGGATTGTTAGAGAAATGAACTACTTGCTTTGTGCTCAAATTAGCCATAGTACCTTGAATGGTAACATTGCCTATATCTAACCGGTGGCAGCCAAGGCCACGTTGTTTTCCTTAGGAAGTTTCTCAAAAAAATTGATAAATCAGCAGAATATTGTGAAAACAATTATTACTAAATGATGATGACAAAACATGTGATTCACTACGTCAGCTTGGGAGGCAATGTCTTATTAGAAAGTGTGTAAAAATGTTAGCATTTCCTGTTTCTAGTCAGACAAACTCTGTATTAGCACGTTTTTGTCTCCTTGCTGTAAGATTAAAGTGCCTTAACCTGAACCTACCGTGTTTTGATCATTTTTAAAGTATATTTTTCCTTTGACAGCGAGAGATGCAATTACATTAGGAACCTAAAGTCTATGCTCTCCCCCTCACAAGCCAGTATATCTGGCACTGAGAAGGTTGTCAACACAATCACTACACCTCAAACACCACCCACACCTACACAACACTCACCCACATATGCGGAGGTCCTCAACAAAAACATGCACAAAGTAGACCTCTGAGGCAAAAACACACACCATCTCCATGGCCCTCCACACCAGATAACACGCATAGTTCACACACCTGTATCTTACAGCCACTAAGGCTTAAGTATAAACCCAACATATTAGTCATAGGAGATTCAATTGTGAGACACAAATGTGCCTCTCACCAGCCTGGATAAGGAGAAAGTCACGGTTAGATGTCTGTCAGGGGCCAGAATCCGCCATATCACATTACACACTTGAGCCTCTCAACAACAGGTACTGTTATGACTCTGTCATACTCCATGTTGGCTTGAATGACCTGACACATACCTTCCTGGACTACATAAAGGGAGACATGACTGAAATGGCTAAAGGTGTCCCAGATGCCTCAACAAAAACAGAAAACAATTGACTTTTACAATTTGCTTAGTTTCTGGTGTCATTCCAGGGGATCCAGTACGTGACAGCCTAGGAACATGTGATCGACAGACCCAGAGAAGGCCTGCATCTGACTCACTTGGGCTTCAGGCTTCTGTCAAAGCCTCTTGTCTCCCCCATAGTGCCTTTTTTGGGAAAAGTGATGAGGTTAAACCTACCAACATAAAATTTCAACACAATGCAAATTAAAGGTCATGCTGCTAAATGCTAGGAGTCTAAACATGAAACTGCGCTCATTGCAAGCATTCTTTACCCTGGAAAATGCTGACATCTGCTCTGTGGAGAGCACCCCAGCTTTACCTGGTTACTCATCCTACTATACATTCAGACCCCAAACTGTGGGCAGTAAAGCCAAAGGAGATTGAGTTTCAATATATATATTTTAAAGACATACACACCTCCAGGCTGGTGAAACCTCTGCAGCTTCCCTGCAGCATCATCCTCCCAGGTAAGATCTGATCACAAAGCGATCACTTTTAAAGTCACCATCTCCCTCGACCCCCCTCTAGCTAGGGTCAAACAAAAAAACTTCAAAGCTGATTACAGCCTCCTGAGGGTTAGTATAAACAGCTTGACAGCCCCCACCCATTCTCTAAGAACTGGCACCAATATCCAAAACTACACCAAAGCACTTATACAGATGCATGGAATCAGGAATACCCGACAGGACTAAATCAACCTCTGCAAGGAAAAGTAAACCTATCTGGTGAACATCTGCAATAAATAAACTCTTAACAAAAGGAAAAAATTGCTGTCCAGGAACAAGAAGGAGCAGGTGCCCAATTGAAAGCAATCTCTCCTTAGCCTGAACAAGCAAGAGCGAGCACTAGTGAAATCCTCCAAAGCAAACTTAAGAGTCCATATTGGCCACATATACTACAGACAATAATAAAGTCTTCACACATGTCCGCAGTCTCAAAGGAAACACCCAGACCTGTTCAGTCAAGGGCAGCACATATACAAATGCAGTAGATAAAGCAAACTTGCTGTCTGACAGATTCAGCGAAAACTTCACCTCTCTGCCTCCCCAACAGTAAATCAGGACATTCCCAGTACCTGCCCCCTTCCCTTATATCTAGGGTACAGGTCATCACAGCTCTCTCAAAGGCAAAAAAATACAGCCTCCATGGGACCCGATAACATCCCTGGCTGCATCCTACATGACCTCAAGCAGGAAACTGCAGCACCATTAGGCACCCTTATTCAACTACAGCCGGAGTACCGGCTTTGTCCCAGCTGAGTAGAGGACAGCCACAGTCATCCCTCTGCACAAAGGTGGAGCATCCACCGATCCAGGAAATTATAGACCCATCAGCCTAACTAGCCTGATCTGCAAGGCTATGGAACGGATTATCATGGACCTCATTAACAAGGACACTGGCAACCTCCAAGTACTCAATCCCACACAGTTTGGCATCATCAAGGGGAGGTCATGTCTGTTAAATCTGGTCAAACTGTTGCTTTTGCACCAAACATACTTTTTCGAATTTCATCAGACCATAACACATTTTCCCACATGCTTTTGGGAGATTTGATGCATTGTTTTGCAAATTTTAGCTGGACCTGGATTTTTTTCTGTGTAAGAAAAGGCTTCCATCTTCCAACCCTACCCCATAGTCCAGACATATGGAGAATACAGGAGATTGTTGTCACGTAGTATACAACCAGTACTTGCCAGAAATTCCTGCAGCTCTTTCAGTGTTGCTGTAGGTCTCTTGGCAGCCTCCCTGACCAGTTTTCGTCTTGTCTTTTCATCAATTTTGGAGGGATGTCCAGTTTTTTGCAACATTACTGTTGTCCCATATTTCCTTCACTTTTTGAGGACTGTCATCACTGTGTTCCATGGCATTTCCAATGCTGTGGAATTTTTTTTTTACCCTTCTCCTGACTGATACCTTTCAACAATGAGATCCCTTTGATGCTTTGCAAGCTCTCTGCAAACCATGGCTTTTGCTGTAGCAGGCAACTGAGTAAATGTCAGGAAAATCCTTCTCGGACAGCTGAATTTTATTTGGGGTTAATCAGAGTCTCTAACTGATGGCAGGTGTGTACCCAAGATGACTGAATGTTGTAATTAAATCAAAAGGTGCTTCAACAAAGTATTAGTTTAAGGGTGTGCACACATGCAACCAGCTTATTGTACGTTTTTTATATTTTTTCCCCAGATATGTTGGTTTTTCAGTTGAACTGTACAGGCCACATTAAAGGTGGGAAAAGTTTTGAAATTACTTATTGTAGTCTCATTTTTTTATCACAAAAGTCTGGCATTTTAACAGGGGTGTGTACACATTTTATATCCACTGTATATAATACACACATAAGTATATATTAGAACACAAACTTTAAATGTAACCAGCACAGACCAAGAAAATAATAGTGGAGCTACAGAAAGAGAAGTGCACAGCAGCGAAGCAACTTCCTGGAGACTCAAAAAGAAGTGTAGAGCAGAGAAGCATCTTCCTGGACTGGTAGAAACTTCCTCTCTCCAAATATTCATCAGTGCAAAAACAGTTTCCTGCTTTTCTAACATGAATATTTATGAATACAGTCCGATTCTGTGATTAAAGACAAACAAGAAAACAACTGTTAATACTGCATAAAAACAGGCATGATATTAAGGGGGAAATCAAGCATTTTAAGTAACGTTAAGAAATGTTTAAACAAGTCTTTATACTAATTTCTTACGTCTATTAGAGCAAATGTTTAAAAATAAAGGCTCTAAAGCATCAGGCTGTACTTCAGGGCAGGTCTTGTAAAGTGGGTTTAAGTACCTGCATATATGTCTTGATGGTACGCTTCTCCTTCCAGAAAGTGCTGTTGTCCGCTATATACTAATGCTAAAGGGAACAAAACCTACTAGCTTTTTGGTTCTGCAGTCTAATCTTTTACATTCCTCAGTACTATACCTTTTTGTCAGGCCAGCCTATTCAAATAGGAAAATCTGCTTCTAGAAAGATTTACTGCGTGGGTTCAAAGCTCTAAACTAATGACTGGATTAGCTAGGGAATGACAAAGGATAAAGCAGCAATGAAGCAAATAAACCCCCTGTAAGATGCACTGTCCCTTTAATCTAGATGAAAGAAAAGGTCATTTATCTGAATGCACATAAAGGGAAATTTTTTTTTAAATGAGGTACTAGGCTTATCTATGAATGACAGCAACACAGAAGAGTTTGAACTACATTTGTAACAATGTGGAACATTCACATTATATTTATGGCCAGACAGTAACTACAGATGAAATAGTCTATTAATTTACGAGGGACACATTTTACATTGTTTTCCCTACTGTTATTTTTTTTTTTTTATGATTTTACTTAATTTTCCCTCCTCTCATCAACTGTCTACTGTAGCCACACGGTTCAGCTCAAAGGACAAACCAGACATGTGCCTTAACAAGATCATGTTAGCAACTACAAATAAAAATGCTGCTTCAATAGATCTCAGCACATTCCACATCTGCTGTGTCTCTGCCTATAACTGGTTCATAGGTAGGTACTAGGCCATCGGCCCTAGGGCCCATACAAGCCTAGCCAAAAAATGTACCCTGGCTTTCGCCACCCAAGAAAATTATTTTCCTGTGCCCCTGTCAAGCAGACCCACAGAAGTGATCCCCGGGGTGAATTTCCCATTTCCCATCCAATCATCAAGATTTTTCTTGAAGAGTGCTAATGAGGAGCTCTGTTTGACACAGATAGGTAGTGTGTTCCAGAGTATGGGAAGTCACTGGGACAGGAATCTATCCTCCAGCATGTTCTGTTTATTGTGGTGACAAGGTTTAGGTCCCTAGAGCGTGTAGCTCGGAGGGATTGGGATTTCTTTAAGTGGAGCATGTCCAACAGCTCTGGGTTTGACATAGCTTTGTATGTTAGGCAGAGATCGCCCCTGAGTAGACGATATGTGATGTAGTAAAGCTGTAGTTTTTTGAGACGGTCTGCATAGGGCATCTGTTTGAGGCCAGTAATCCTCTTTGTGAGGCATTTCTGTGGTCTTTCCAGTTGTTGTAGATGTCTTGTGAGGTACATACCAAAAGGGGCATTGTACTCTATAATGGGTCTAATGAGTGATGAGTAGAAGAACAATGACCTCTTTTTTTCTGGATGAGAATCCTTTTGTGATGAGATGAGCCACGTAGAAGGATTTCCTGACCACTGTGGCAATGTGATTATCAAAGGAGAGACTACTGTCCACCTGTGTCCCAAGGTCTCATCACATTTTTGGCATTAAGTAAACTACCAGCTATGTGGTAGTTCATGGGTACAGAGTTTTTACCAAAGGGGATGACAATACACTTGTTGGCATTGAGCTTCAAGCCATAGCTTTGACACCAGGTATCTGTCTCAGTGAGGCCCTTTTGTAGTTTTGTCCACATCGTTAGGAGTTTCAATTATGGCTCCTAGTTTGCAGTCATCTGCAAACTTTGTTAGCCAAAGACCTTCTGTGTTGGCCTGCACTTCAGAGAAGTAGATACCAAACAAGAGAGGACCCAGGACTGAACCCTGTGGTACTTCACTTGTCACTGGTCTGATGTCGGATTTGGAATCCGCTAATTTCACAGTGTGGGTTCTGTCCGTGAGCCAGTTGGCAACCCATCTTGTGACATAGGGATTTATACCTAGTTTAGTGAGCTTATCTATAATTCCAGAGTGGGATGGTGTCAAAGCCTTGGCGAGATCTAGATAAGCTGTGTGAACCATTTTATCCTCATCTATGGCTTTGGTGACTGCTTCAAAGAAGTCAATCAGGTTTAGGAGACATGATCTGCCTTTTACAAATCCAAACTGTAGGGTCCAGAGTTTGGAGATTACCAGTGTCTTTGTTTATGAGTTCCACGATGATATTCATGGCCTTGGGACCAGGCTCGTCAGGCTAATGGGGCAGTAGTTCCCGGGTCCGCTAGGCTCCCCTTTGTGGAGTGGGATAACCAAATATGAGACTGAAAGATGCTTTTGAAACTGCAGTGTGCTTTCTGAAACTTGCAAGATGCCCTCTGACCTAGTAATTGCTAGCACAGCAATATTCATGTTTATGCCTTTTGGAAATGTACTTGAGAAGCAGGTGGTTATCTGCTAGGTCAGGAGAGAATGAATGAACAATGCTATATCCTGTAAATGTAATGAATTTAAACAATCAGCTCTGTTCGAAGTATGAGAACATGTGCAGCTGCAGAAGTTTAGAGATAATATAGACAAAGGATTGTTAGAGAAATGAACTACTTGCTTTGTGCTCAAATTAGCCATAGTACCTTGAATGGTAACATTGCCTATATCTAACCGGTGGCAGCCAAGGCCACGCTGTTTTCCTTAGGAAGTTTCTCAAAAAAATTTATAAATCAGCAGAATATTGTGAAAACAATTATTACTAAATGATGATGACAAAACATGTGATTCACTACGTCAGCTTGGTAGGCAATGTCTTATTAGAAAGTGTATAAAAATGTTAGCATTTCCTGTTTCTAGTTAGACAAACTCTGTATTAGCACGTTTTTGTCTCCTTGCTGTAAGATTAAAGTGCCTTAACCTGAACCTACCATGTTTTGATCATTTTTAAAGTATATTTTTCCTTTGACAGCGAGAGATGCAATTACATTAGGAACCTAAAGTCTATGCTCTCCCCCTCACAAGCCAGTATATCTGGCACTGAGAAGGTTGTCAACACAATCACTACACCTCAAACACCATCCACACCTACACAACACTCACCCACATATGCGAAGGTCCTCAACAAAAACATACACAAAGTAGACCTCTGAGGCAAAAACACACACCATCTCCACGGCCCTCCACACCAGATAACACGCATAGTTCACACACCTGTATCTTACAGCCACTAAGGCTTAAGTATAAACCCAACATATTAGTCATAGGAGATTCAATTGTGAGACACACAAATTTTCCTCTCACCAGCCTGGATAAGGAGAAAGTCACGGTTAGATGTCTGTCAGGGGCTAGAATCCACCATATCACATTACACACTTGAGCCTCTCAACAACAGGTACTGTTATGACTCTGTCATACGCCATGTTGGCGTGAATGACCTGACACATACCTCCCTGGACTACATAAAGGGAGACATGACTGAAATGGCTAAAGGTGTCCCAGATGCCTCAACACAAACAGAAAACAATTGACTTTTACAATTTGCTTAGTTTCTGGTGTCATTCCAGGGGGATCCAGTACCTGACAGCCTAGGAAGATGTGATCGACAGACCCAGAGAAGGCCTGCATCGGACTCACTTGGGCTTCAGGCTTCTGGCAAAGCCTCTTGTCTCCCCCATAGTGCCTTTTTTGGGAAAAGTGATGAGGTTAAACCTACCAACATAAAATTTCAACACAATGCAAATTAAAGGTCATGCTGCTAAATGCTAGGAGTCTAAACACGAAACTGCGCTCATTGCAAGCATTCTTTACCCTGGAAAATGCTGACATCTGCTCAGTCACAGAAACCTGGTTCAAAGCTGTGGAGAGCACCCCAGCTTTACCTGGTTACTCATCCTACTATACATTCAGACCCCAAACTGTGGGCAGTAAAGCCAAAGGAGACTGAGTTTCAATATATATATTTTAAAGACATACACACCTTCAGGCTGGTGAAACCTCTGCAGCTTCCCTGCAGCATCATCATCCCAGCTAAGATCTGATCACAAAGCGATCACTTTCAAAGTCACCATCTCCCTCGACCCCCCTCTAGCTAGGGTCAAACAAAAAAACTTCAAAGCTGATTACAGCCTCCTGAGGGTTAGTATAAACAGCTTGACAGCCCCCACCCATTCTCTAAGAACTGGCACCAATATCCAAAACTACACCAAAGCACTTATACAGATGCATGGAATCAGGAATACCCGACAGGACTAAATCAACCTCTGCAAGGAAAAGTAAACCTATCTGGTGAACATCTGCAATAAATAAACTCTTAACAAAAGGAAAAAAATTGCTGTCCAGGAACAAGAAGGAGCAGGTGCCCAATTGGAAGCAATCTCTCCTTAGCCTGAACAAGCAAGAGCGAGCACTAGTGAAATCCTCCAAAGCAAACTTAAGAGTCCATATTGGCCACATATACTACAGACAATAATAACGTCTTCACACATGTCCGCAGTCTCAAAGGAAACACCCAGATCTGTTCAGTCAAGGGCAGCACATATACAAATGCAGTAGATAAAGCAAACTTGCTGTCTGACAGATTCAGCGAAAACTTCACCCATCAGTAAATCAGGACATTCTCAGTACCTGCCCCCTTCCCTTATATCTAGGGTACAGGTCATCACAGCTCTCTCAAAGGCAAAAAAATACAGCCTCCATGGGACCCGATAACATCCCTGGCTGCATCCTACATGAACTCAAGCAGGAAACTGCAGCACCATTAGGCACCCTTATTCAACTACAGCCGGAGTACCGGCTTTGTCCCAGCTGAGTAGAGGACAGCCACAGTTATCCCTCTGCACAAAGGTGGAGCATCTACCGATCCAGGAAATTATAGACCCATCAGCCTAACTAGCCTGATCTGCAAGGCTATGGAACGGATTATCATGGACCTCATTAACAAGGACACTGGCAACCTCCAAGTACTCAATCCCACACAGTTTGGCATCATCAAGGGGAAGTCATGTTTGTTAAATCTGGTCAAACTGTTGCTTTTGCACCAAACATACTTTTTCGAATTTCATCAGACCATAACACATTTTCCCACATGCTTCTGGGAGATTTGATGCATTGTTTTGCAAATTTTAGCTGGACCTGGATTTTTTTCTGTGTAAGAAAAGGCTTCCATCTTCCAACCCTACCCCATAGTCCAGACATATGGAGAATACAGGAGATTGTTGTCACATGTAGTATACAACCAGTACTTGCCAGAAATTCCTGCAGCTCTTTCAGTGTTGCTGTAGGTCTCTTGGCAGCCTCCCTGACCAGTTTTCGTCTCGTCTTTTCATCAATTTTGGAGGGATGTCCAGTTTTTTGCAACATTACTGTTGTCCCATATTTCCTTCACTTTTTGAGGACTGTCATCACTGTGTTCCATGGTATTTCCAATGCTGTGGAATTTTTTTTTTACCCTTCTCCTGACTGATACCTTTCAACAATGAGATCCTTTTGATGCTTTGCAAGCTCTCTGCAAACCATGGCTTTTGCTGTAGCAGGCAACTGAGTAAATGTCAGGAAAATCCTTCTCGGACAGCTGAATTTTATTTGGGGTTAATCAGAGTCTCTTTAACTGATGGCAGGTGTGTACCCAAGATGACTGAATGTTGTAATTAAATCAAAAGGTGCTTCAACAAAGTATTAGTTTAAGGGTGTGCACACATGCAACCAGCTTATTGTACATTTTTTATATTTTTTCCCCAGATATGTTGGTTTTTCTGTTGAACTGTACAGGCCACATTAAAGGTGGGAAAAGTTTTGAAATTACTTATTGTAGTCTCATTTTTTTATATCACAAAAAGTCTGGCATTTTAACAGGGGTGTGTACACATTTTATATCCACTGTATATAATACACACATAAGTATATATTAGAACACAAACTTTAAATGTAACCAGCACAGACCAAGAAAATAATAGTGGAGCTACAGAAAGAGAAGTGCACAGCAGAGAAGCAACTTCCTGGAGACTCAAAAAGAAGTGTAGAGCAGAGAAGCATCTTCCTGGACTGGTAGAAACTTCCTCTCTCCAAATATTCATCAGTGCAAAAACAATTTCCTGCTTTTCTACAATGAATATTTATGAATACAGTCTGATTCTGTGATTAAAGACAAACAAGAAAACAACTGTTAATACTGCATAAAAACAAGCATGATATTAAGGGGGAAATCAAGCATTTTAAGTAACGTTAAGAAATGTTTAAACAAGTCTTTATACTAATTTCTTACGTCTATTAGAGCAAATGTTTAAAAATAAAGGCTCTAAAGCATCAGGCTGTACTTCAGGGCAGGTCTTGTAAAGTGGGTTTAAGTACCTGCATATATGTCTTGATGGTACGCTTCTCCTTCCAGAAAGTGCTGTTGTCCGCTATATACTAATGCTAAAGGGAACAAAACCTACTAGCTTTTTGGTTCTGCAGTCTAATCTTTTACATTCCTCAGTTCTATACCTTTTTGTCAGGCCAGCCTATTCAAATAGGAAAATTTGCTTCTAGAAAGATTTACTGTGTGGGTTCAAAGCTCTAAACTAATGACTGGATTAGCTAGGGAATGACAAAGGATAAAGCAGCAATGAAGCAGATAAACCCCCTGTAAGGTGCACCGTGTCCCTTTAATCTAGATGAAAGAAAAGGTCATTTATCTGAATGCACATAAAGGGAATTTTTTTTTTTTAAATGAGGTACTAGGCTTATCTATGAATGACAGCAACACAGAAGAGTTTGAACTACATTTGTAACAATGTGGAACATTCACATTATGTTTATGGCCAGACAGTAACTACAGATAAAATAGTCTATTAATTTACGAGGGACACATTTTACATTGTTTTCCCTACTGTTTTTTTTTTTTTTATGATTTTACTTAATTTTCCCTCCTCTCATCAACTGTCTACTGTAGCCACACGGGTCATCTCAAAGGACAAACCAGACATGTGCCTTAACAAGATCATGTTAGCAACTACAAATAAAAATGCTGCTTCAATAGATCTCAGCACATTCCACATTTGCTGTGTCTCTGCCTATAACTGGCACATAGGTTCATAGGTAGGTACTAGGCCATCGGCCCTAGGGCCCATACAAGCCTAGCCAAAAAATGTACCCTGGCTTTCGCCACCCAAGAAAATTATTTTCCTGTGCCCCTGTCAAGCAGACCCACAGAAGTGATCCCCGGGGTGAATTTCCCATTTCCCATCCAATCATCAAGATTTTTCTTGAAGAGTGCTAATGAGGAGCTCTGTTTGACACAGATAGGTAGTGTGTTCCAGAGTATGGGAAGTCACTGGGACAGGAATCTATCCCTCCAGCATGTTCTGTTTATTGTGGTGACAAGGTTTAGGTCCCTAGAGCGTGTAGCTCGGAGGGATTGGGATTTCTTTAAGTGGAGCATGTCCAACAGCTCTGGGTTTGACATAGCTTTGTATGTTAGGCAGAGATCGCCCCTGAGTAGACGATATGTGATGTAGTAAAGCTGTAGTTTTTTGAAACGGTCTGCATAGGGCATCTGTTTGAGGCCAGTAATCCTCTTTGTGAGGCATTTCTGTGGTCTTTCCAGTTGTTGTAGATGTCTTGTGAGGTACATACCAAAAGGGGCATTGTACTCTATAATGGGTCTAATGAGTGATGAGTAGAGGGGAACAATGACCTCTTTTTTCTGGATGAGAATCCTTTTGTGATGAGATGAGCCACGTAGAAGGATTTCCTGACCACTGTGGCAATGTGATTATCAAAGGAGAGACTACTGTCCACCTGTGTCTCAAGGTCTCATCACATTTTTGGCATTAAGTAAACTACCAGCTATGTGGTAGTTCATGGGTACAGAGTTTTTACCAAAGGGGATGACAATACACTTTTTGGCATTGAGCTTCAGGCCATAGCTTTGACACCAGGTATCTGTCTCAGTGAGGCCCTTTTGTAGTTTTGTCCACATCGTTAGGAGTTTCAATTATGGCTCCTAGTTTGCAGTCATCTGCAAACTTTGTTAGCCAAAGACCTTCTGTGTTGGCCTGCACTTCAGAGAAGTAGATACCAAACAAGAGAGGACCCAGGACTGAACCCTGTGGTACTCCACTTGTCACTGGTCTGATGTCGGATTTGGAATCCGCTACTTTCACAGTGTGGGTTCTGTCCATGAGCCAGTTGGCAACCCATCTTGTGACATAGGGATTTATACCTAGTTTAGTGAGCTTATCTATAATTCCAGAGTGGGGGATGGTGTCGAAAGCCTTGGTGAGATCTAGATAAGCTGTGTGAACCATTTTATCCTCATCTATGGCTTTGGTGACTGCTTCAAAGAAGTCAATCAGGTTTAGGAGACATGATCTGCCTTTTACAAATCCAAACTGGGTAGGGTCCAGAGTTTGGAGATTACCAATGTCTTTGTTTATGAGTTCCACGATGATACGTTCCATGGCCTTGCAGACCAGGCTCGTCAGGCTAATGGGGCAGTAGTTCCCGGGGTCCGTCGTGGCTCCCCCTTTGTGGAGTGGGATAACCGTCGCAGTGCGCCATTCAGTGGGTACAAAGCCTGAGGTGAGGCTATGATTGAACATGGCACTTTGGTAGGGTGCCAGTTCATTCTGTAGTTCGTGTAGAACGCAGCCTGGGATATTGTCAGGTCCCATGGATGCTGTGTTCTTGGCTTTGAAGAGTGTGTTTTTTACCTGTGCAGCCGTGATTATAGGAACTTTGCATTCTTCCGGTATACAGATGGGCCCTCTAGGGGGTGAGAGGGGGGTAAAGTTAGCACTGAACCTATCTGCTAGGATGTTATAAAAAAATTCACAGGAGCTGGGTGCTGCTGCTTCCTGCAAAGAGACAGCAAATATGCCAAGTCTCACCTAAAGCACTTCACAAACAGCCACAAAAAATCCAAAACTAAGGCCAAAAAAGTAGAATAAAAACTTTGAAAATGAACTATACAAGTAAAACTGCATTACAGAGTAATCAGGAAAGAGGGGAAACAAGCAGTGTTCAATGTGTGTGGCACAGCCCTATGAACTCACACAATTTATACAGTTAAAAAACACAGCAGCAGCTCACATCAGAACTGATGTGTGACACTGATGAGCTATTCTAATGCATGCAAATAATTTATGTACAGAATAGAACACAGAGATTTTGTCAGGCTAGAATCCCCTAACTTCAATACATGTACATGTTTGTGATAAATTTTGTCAAATTCTCAACATACTCTTTTTATAGCCGTATATCAGCACTAAACAAAGTAAAAATATTAACAAAGATTTAATGTCTTGGTTGTAAAAATATGACGTATCTTATAAAGAAAAGCCAACATCCTCAAAGCAGTCTGAGGAAACGGGCACGACTTAACCAAACACTGAAAACTATCAAAGATACTAAGTTATGTTTACCACTTTAATTACAATCAGGTGTATAAAGTAAGTGGCTATCAAACTTTTGTCTCACACTTTCAAAAGGTCCTTTTACAGTCTTGTGAGCAGAAATTTTAAATATGTTACAAACTGGTTAAAAGAAGAGCTTGTACAATGAATGCAAAATCTTCTAATAATACATTTTTTTTGGACAGGGTCTGACATGAACATAAGTAAATAAGGATGACTTGTTTAAGGTGAAAAGAATTTCCAAAATGTTATGTGACCCCTGATGTTACTAGTTAGTCACTCTAAAATTGGAGTACACACAGAAATCTTGTAGTGAGTTATGAAGGTTCTATAGGAATTAGAAGTGCACTAATTGGCTCTCTGACAGAGCAGCTGATGCATGGAATATGCTACCAAATTACATTAAAGCAAGCACTAGCTTAATTTTAAGAACAGCCTGGACAGTTACTATGGTGTATTAGCAGGCTAGAAGGACATTAATGCCCATGTTTGAAATATCTGTATGCATGCATGTATGTAAGTATGTATGTATCTCCGCAGCTGCTACTGAAACACTATTTAAAAGTATACATAACATAAAACATTTATTTCACAAAAGCTGCCTACAGTAGTTTAAAGGAAAGTTTGCTTGAGAGATAGGACTTGTCTGAGCTAAAAAGAGGAGAAACACGTGCAATATGCACTGCAATGATTAACAGTTTGGTAGAGTCAAAGAAAAATGGTTGCAGGATACTGATGGTGGTAGCAATAGGTTCATAGGCTGGTACTAGGCTATCGGCTCTAGGGCCTATACAAGCCTAGCCAAACAATTCCCCAGATATTTCTTCCAACAATATTTACTTCCCTGGACCCCTGTCTAGCAGGGTGACTGATGTGATCCCCGGGGTGAATTTCCTATCTCCCATCCAATCATCATGGCTCCTTTTGAAGAGGGTTAATGAGGCACTCTGTTTGACATGTATGGGTAGTCCATTCCAGAGTATTGTGAGACTCTGGGTCAGGAACCTATCTCTCCAGCATGTTTTGTTCATTGTGATGACAAGGTCTAGATCCCTGGAGCATGTGGCTCTGATGGATTGGGATTTCTTTAAGTGGAGTATGTCCAACAGCTCAGAGTTTGACATGGCCTTGTATGTTAAGCAGAGATCGCCTCTGAGTAGACGATATGCCACAGAGTATAGCTGGAGGTTTTTTTAGACGGTCAGCATAGGGCATCTGCTTTAGGTCTGTGATTCTTTTAGTGAGGTATTTCTGTGGCCTTTCCAGCTGTTGTAGATGTCTTGCAAGGTACATACCAAATGAGGCGTTGTACTCTATAATGGGTCTGAGGGATGAGTACAGTGGGACAATGACCTCCTTTCTTCTGGAAGAAAAACCCTTAGTGATGAGATGTGCCACATAGAAGGATTTCCTGTTGTGGCAATGTGGTTATCGAAGGTGAGACCACTGTTCACCTGTGTCCCTAAGTCTCTCACCACACTTTTAGTGTTTAGTGTACTGCCACCTATGTGGCAATTCATGGGTACATGGTTTTTCTCAAAGGGGATAACTACACATTTCTTGGCATTAAGCTTGAGCCCATGGCTCTGGCACCAAGCATCTGTTTCTGTAAGGCCCTCATCATCTGGGGATTCAATAATGGCTCCCAGTTTGCAGTCATCTGCGAACGTTGTTAGAGTCCCTTAGTGTTGGCCTGAACTTCAGAGAAATAGATGCCAAACAACAGCGGCCCCAGGACTGAACCCTGAGGTACTCCACTTGTCTGGAGCTAGATTTGCAGTCGGCTACTTTTACAGTCTGGGTTCTGTCAGTAAGCCAGTTGGCAACCCATCGAGTGACGTAGGGATTTATGCCCAGCTTTGTAAGTTTATCTATGATTCCAGAGTGGGGGATGGTGTTGAAGGCCTTCGCGAGGTCCAGATAGGCTGTGTGGACCGCCTTACCCCCGTCCACAGCTCTGGAGACTGATTCGAAGAAGTCATTCAGGTTCAGGAGACAAGATCAGCCCTTCATAAACCCAAAGTGGGTGGGGTCCAGTGTTTGAAGGTTGACAATGTCTTTGTTTATAAGTTCCATGATAATGTGTTCCATGCCCTTGCAGACAGACTTGTCAGACTGATGGGACAGTAGTTCCCGGGATTCAAGGTGGATCCCCCCTTGTGCAGTGGGATAACTGCAGCTGTGCGCCACTCAGTGAGCATGAAGCCTGAGGTGAGGCTATGATTAAACATGACACTTAGGTGAGGTGCCAGTTCATTTTGTAGCTCATGTAGTACACAGCCCGGGATGTCATCTGGTCCCATGGATGCTGTATTCTTAGCACTGGAGAGTGTGGTTTCTACCTATGTGGCTGTGATTACCGGAATTTGGCAAAATTTTGGTACTGAGATGGGCCTTTTAGGGGGTGAGAGGGGGGTGAAGTTGGCACTAAATCAATCTGCCAGGATATTGACAATATCCTTGGGATCAGTATATATATTTATTGCCATTCTGTTGTAGCTCAGAGCAGATCTGAGCATTGTCATTTAGATTCTTGACATAACTATAGAATGCCTTGTGGTTGTCTTTGGAATCTTTGGCAATTTTATTTTCGTAACTAACTTTGGAGGATTTTATGAGGGATCTCAGCTTCTTACTGAGGCTGGTAAGGGAGTTTTTTGCATCCTGGGATTTTCCACATTTCTGCAACAGTTTCTTCCTTCTGTTGTATAGTTTGTTTATGGCAGGGGACCACCAGATTGGCTTCCTTTTTTGGAGGAGAGTGTCTTGGTTCTATTTAGGATGGCATGATTCATGCACGAGTGGATGTGCTCATACAGTGCCTTAGTGTAGGATTCAGCAGTCGAACTTTCAGCTCCCATCTGCATGGGTGCCATGAAGTTTGTCACTTCTGACTTAAGTAGCATGAAGTTGGCTTTGGAGAAGTTTTTTACAGAGATTTCCTTACTGGGGTGTGGGGGTGGAATATGGATGTCAAGAGTGATTTCCTTATGGTCAGACCTGACCAATGAGGGGGTGACCACTGGTGTGGAGCATCTATCTCCCATGTTGGTAATGACCAGGTCTAGGACATTGGAGCCCCTGGTGGGACAATGGATTAGTTGATCCAGGGCGTTAGAATTTATGAATTCCAAGAACTGTTGGGCAAAGGTGTTGGTACACGAGTAGTTTTCCCAGTTAATAGCAGGGTAGTTTAAATCACCCAGTATTAGGGAGCTTGGTTGTATCTTAATATTTTCCAGTATGTTTAGAAAGGTGTAGTGAAAATCTTGGGGCATGGTGGGGGATCTGTAGCAAGTTACAATTTGGATTGCAGTCTTACCTAGTGTTAGTTGCACCTGGAGAATTTCAGATGCATTGTGTTGGGCAACTAGCCTGGAGGTGTGAATATCCTTGGTGAATATGGATACTGCTCCACCTTTAGTGTTTCGGTCTTGGTTTGGTGGCCGAAAAGGGTGGTAAGAGTTGTAGTCTGGTATTGCAGGGGTGCCCTCTGGAGTCTTGAACCAGGTCTCAGTTACTGCACAGATATCTATGTTCTCCATTTGTAGGAGTGCCTCGAGAGAGTGCATTTTGAGGTTTAGACTTCTAGCATTACCTTCAGATTTTGCATGCTTCCATCTATTACGGTGGTGGTTTTGTCCTTTGAACCTTGCCTAAAAAAGGCACTATAGGGGTGGCAAGAGCTTTAGCCAGTAACCTGAATCCCAGGGGTGTCAAGTGCAGACCATCTCTGGTAAAGCATTGTGGTTTATCGATCATGTCATCCCAGGCAGACAGATACTGGATTCCATCTGAATGACACCAGAAGCTTAAGCCAATTGTTGAAGTCAATCATTTTGTCCTTATACTGTGGTATCATTCTGGGTGAAGGCAGGATTCTACTCAGGGCTAGGGTCATACCTGCCTGGGCCACATGATCAGAGAGCTCTTCCATGTCTCTTTTCGTGTAGTCCAGGGAGGTATGTCTCAAGTCATTCATTCCAACATGGACAATGACCGAGTCATATTTGTACTTGTGGAGTGACTTGAGTGCATGCATTATGTGGCGGATCCTGGCACCCGACAGGCAGCTGACTGTAATTTTCTCCTTGCGCAGCCTGTTGAGTGGGACATCAGTGTGCCTAACTAGAGTGTCACCTATGACTAAAGTGTTGAGTACGTTGTCTTGCCTTAGGGGCTGCTACTGGGTGGCACACTGGTGTTATAAGCTATGGGTCACTTTGGTTGTGACTGGTGTTTGTTTGCATTTCAGCTTTGGAGGTCCTTGTTGCTTGGGCAGGTTAATGTTAAGGACCTCCGCATATGAGGGTTTAGTGTTGCTATGTGTGGGTGTTAATGGTGTGGGGTTTTGAAGGGCTATGTGTTGCTTGAGGTGTAGTGCAGGTGTTAACCTTCTCCTTTTGACTGTCTAGCACAATCTTGGCTGGAGAGAGCTTTGCTTCCAGTTTGGCTATGTAAGTGCATCTCTCACAGGTTGTAGTGTTGGGTGGTAGGAGGAGAGGGTTGTCTGTGTACATGAGGCAGTTGCTGCATTGCCCCAGTATGCCCAGATTCACCAGGTGGACAGGAGAAATCACCGGAAGCTGACCCTTGGACATGCCTGTTTAAGAGCTGTTTTCCCTTACCTTTGCAAGGTACTTTGCAATTATAGGCTTAGTGCCTACGATTAATTTCTCCTTATTAACAAGGAGAGTTGAGTGCTTGTATCAGTTTAAGGCTTCCTAGTGCTTTCCAGCAGGTTCTAGAGCAAGTGCTAATCACAGGGGTTCAGATTTTAGTGCTACTACTAAGGGAAAATTTGAAGAGCAAATGTTTCTGGCACCTGGAATAGTTTAACTGTAGCCCCACTATGCTGCACGATGAAAAAAATGCGCAAACACATGCGTTTGTAAGCCAGAAAGTTGAAAAGGATAGAAATCAGCCCAAAATGGCTAATAAAATTACAATTTCAGAGCTGGAAACCACTCCTCTAATGTTAGATAGGCAGTACAATGCTCACCGCTCCCTCTGGTAAGCAGTAGGACTTCCTTCTACCACAGCAAGGTCTTGATAGCTCTGAACACAGAAAATAAAGTCCTGAAACCAGCAAAACCTGGGATCTGGACTATACTAACTAGGAAAGGCAGGAAACGAGAAAACAAGATGGTATTTTGGGTTTTTTTTTTTTTTTTGGTTAAAACAGGCTAAACAATGCAATAATACAGTAAATAAACACAGAAAAGGCTAACGCAATTGAGTGTGTAACCCTAAACAGTAAATGCAATTAAAACTCTACAAAAGTAGCAATTTAAAACTTTTTGAATGAAGCAAGGCAAGTGCATAACTGAAAAATGATTTAAGAGGCAGTAATACAGTAGAATAAGTAGCTAGTCTATATATACAGAAAAGCAGCTAAAACACACAAAACAATTCAGATGCAGTGCAACCTAGAGTACTTGAGTTGTAGCAATATTAAGGCAAACACAGTTTTAATAAATGCACTAAAATATACTCTATATTTTCAAAATGTTTGAGAAGCACAGTCAGAATAAAAGGAGATTCAGGCAATTTTTATTTATTTCTTTTTGTCAGAAAGGGAAAAAGGAGGAACAGAAGGAAAGAAACTAAGTGGGTTGGCCTTCTCAGATGTTCTCTCTGTAATAGGTAGAATGAGCTAATGACACTAGACTGAGAGGAGTGTCCCAGATCAAATTTACAGTAGGGGCGGGCAACTGCAAAGCCACCAAGTGTAGCAGCAACACAATACTAAAGCTAGTAGCCTACACTCTTTTACACAGTAAATACTAGAGAAATGTTTATCACAACAGTGAGCCACAAAATGAAACTTTTTAAACAGATAAAGGAGCAAGGAGACTCTAGAGAATGCTTTTAACTGCAAACAAATCAGTTATATGATACACTCCTTGGTAGGAAATCAGAACAAACAAATAGGTGCTTAACAAGTACAGAAAATAGCAATAAAATACAGTAAAAAGTATGCAGCAGGCAGTAAAAAGTGCTATATATAAATTGCTGGAAGCAATAACCAGTATAAATAAGCCAAAAAACAGGATACTTATTGTTATACATCTCAGATCAGAGTTGTAAGTCAATGCCCCTCCTCCACTCGGCTCAAGTGTGTAATAGTTCGAACATGACAATTTCTGAGGCAAGCCAGATGTATCTTTGAATATTATCAGAAATGGGACAGATTACAGCTAAACCAAATGGTTACCTGAAGACAACAGATGCTGAAGATGATGACATTGAGATAGCAAACAAACTGATACCATTTTGCCCTTGCACTGTAACAATGAAGAGCTGAGAAAGCAATTTATGGAGTCAGGTGGAGAACTGGACATGGCAGGATACAAGCTGATGGGAGTTGAAAAACATGGCTTAGAGAGAGAAAAAAAGCTTGAATTAAAGGAGTCCTAGAAAATGTACATAGATTGTACTGTGTTGGGAATATGAAGGACAAAATTACAACTTTCACTGGTTTCTCAGTGAAAAGAAGTGATACCGAGAAAGTTTAATGATTCCTACGTGAATACCAGATATTTATTTATTTTTTATTTAAAACTTGTTTACAGGGGTAGAGCACTGATCACAAGTGACTAATTTAAGTATAATCCAAGGAATACTAAGAAAGTCAGAATTACATCTAATGAGATAGGCTTGCCACCTTTTCAAATGGCCAAAGTGGGACATTTTCGGGACACATATCAGATTTTACAGGCCGACACATACCCACGGTCAGTACAAAGGATAGAACTTAACTTTTTTTCCAAAATAAAAGCTTATTCTTGTAGCAGTTTAGTTGCTTATTATGTTTCTTGTAACATTTAGGTATTTTAGATACAGAAATAACTATTTTATGCAACTATTACATAAAATATGGGACATAATTATGTCCTACAACCTCAGGACATTTGCCCTTTTTAATATTTTTTTGTCAGGACACAACTGCCCAAAGAGGGACTGTCCCTCTCAAAGTGGGCCAGGTGGTAACCCT
This sequence comes from Protopterus annectens, assembly GCF_019279795.1. Taxonomy (NCBI): domain Eukaryota; kingdom Metazoa; phylum Chordata; order Ceratodontiformes; family Protopteridae; genus Protopterus; species Protopterus annectens. Next base: position 828,046,301 of record NC_056733.1, read on the forward strand.
ATAATGAGACAGTGTGAGTATAACAAAAACATACATCTGTAAAACTAGATAATCATCTAACAAAAATCTAAAGCATATTATTTACAATAAATCAAGGCAACTCTCATGGAGAAGGGAGCTGTCTGTGTGACAATTACAGCTGTGTATTGTCTATTTGGGAATGATAAGACAGCTGAGTGGAGTGAAGGATGTTAGATGGTATTTGTTAGAAGCTGGAATGGGAAATTGTATTAAGCAAACAATTATGAGAGTGAGGGGTCAAGACTGGTGCAACAGAACATGTTATACGCGTGTTACTAGTAGGAGAAAAAGTGTGATGCATTTCATGTTAGGTGATACGGTTAGATGAGAGGCAATGACATTTGGCTAATGAGGAGGTGGGCCTTTAGTAGAGTCAAAAATTTTGTTTAAGATGAGGTGGCTTATGCATAGGGGAATACCCTCCCAGAGTTTTGGACCTACTGTAAAGAAGCAGTGATCTGTACAGTGGAGTTTAGTTTTGGAGTAGGGCTGCAGTGTAGGGGTACAGTGTGTGTGATTTCTGAGACTGAAAGAGGAAGATTGTCTAATTAGCTGTTGGGAGAGAGAAGGCCTGACTGACTAGGGAGCTTGAACATTTGGGATCCTAGAAGAAGGTCAACCCTTTACTGAACAGGGAGACATTTTTCTTTCATTGTTTTACAGTGGTGTTCTTTTTAGAGGACTGGGTGATCAAACCATAAATTTTTACTAGTTATCTGAATGTGTGTGGAGTTTGTTTTCAATGCTTAGGCTATTGGGGTCGGGTCTGTATTTAAGCTGGGAATGTGGCAGAAGTTTGGCTATGGCTGTTCTGGAGGTTTTAGTAAGAAAGGGGGAGATTTTACTGATCCATATTAGGAGAAAGTTTAACCTCTTTCTTTGTGCAGTCGCTGAGGACAAAAAAGTTAAGGGAGGTGGTCAAGCTAAATGTCAAGATACTTAGCAAAGGTAGTGTTTTCTAAGGGATGTTGGTGTGTCATATACATGCAAGGAGTTTTGTGTTTAAGTTTCTGTTTGGTGCCAAAAATTGTACTTTTTTTTGTCAGTGTTGAGAAGCAGGCCTTTGTCTGAGATCCAGTGGCTTAAAGAAAGGAAATCTGATTGCAGGTTGGTCTGGAGGTTGAGCACGGAGTTGTTTGTGGGAAATACTATCATGGCATCTGCATAGAGGAGGACAGGGTAAGGAGGTAGGCCAATGAGAAGTTTATAAATATGAAGAATAGTAGAGGAGCAAGTATGGAACCTTGTGGTACTCCATTTTGAAGGCTGACTGCTTGGAATATTGAAGCATGAATTTTGACAAAAAAGTGGTGATTGGTTAGGAAGTTTTGAATCCAAGGTAGGGAACAGGGACTTGTACCTACTTGTAGTAAGTGAGGGAGGAGAATGTTATGGTCACCGAGACTGAAAGTTTTTGTAAGGTCAATAAAGATGGCACCACTGAGCTGGCATCTGTCCATACAGAGTAGTACTTCATAAGCTAGGGTCTACAGGGCTGAGAGTGTGTGCTTCAACCGCACCAGAACCACTGCTGCTTATGGGAGAGGATATTTTAAGTATGTACACACATACAAGTATTGCAGGCACAGGCAATAATGTCCTTCTAGCCTGCCACACCAGATATTCCTATAATAAATGTTCCAGTTGTTCTTGTGTCTAAACTAGTACTTGCTTTAATGTAATTTGGTAGTCTGTTCCATGTATCAGCTACTCTCTCAGAGACCAAATAGTACAGTTTAAATTTAAATATAATCCTCTGCATAGGTTGTTTTACGACTCTCGACTACTTTTTGATAACCCAAACAATTCCAGAGGTAGCTGTCTCTAAATGCCCTACATACCTGAATAAGGTCGCCTCTTAAATGTTTACATGAAACACTGTACACGTTCATGGTAGTGATGTATTGGGTGAGTTGAGCATAGATAATTTTTTCAAGCAGCTTGTCTAACATGTAAAGGATACAGACTGGCTTGGATTGGGAGGTTTTGGTGGATTAGACTGCTGTTGAATTGTTTGATAATGGCTATATTCAATGTATTTGGCATGACATTTTGTGTTACACAGAAGACGGGGGGGGGGGGGGTCCGCTGCAGTGGTACATGAATCAATCATTTCTTTTTGGTTTGTAGGGCTGAGAAATTATCAAGAAGAATATGTCCTGCAAGGATCTGCATGTACTAGTGATAGGTTCTGTGGCAAGATTAAGATTGTTGAGGTTTAATATGAAAGACCAATCTGTGTTGAAGGACGTCTTTAAGTGTTATAATGTCTCAGTCTGTCTTAGACCTGAATGAAATTAGCTTACAGGTAATTCTGTTGTAGGAGTCTGTGCTGTAAAGTTTCCTGTGGAATGGCTGCTAACAGGAGGAGGGTGGATGATTACATCTAGAAGGGAAAGCACAGTCCTACTTACCTGTAATGCCAGATGTTTGTAGAACACACTGCCTTACTGGCATTAGGGTAGTACTGCCCTACTATCCTCCTATGGCAATCTACTAAAGCTCAGAGTCCCTCCCACTGCCAGTCTGTGGGTGTGATGGACCAATCTCGTGGCAATACATGGACTGCCTTACAAACCCAGACAGAACCCTTTGAGCCCTTTTAGTTTTCTAGGGTCTGCCAGAAAGAAAAGATGGAAATACAAGCTTTGTGAACACATCCTGTTCCAATACCAAAAAAACACATGCATGCACACAGAGTAAAGGCTGCAAAGCAACACTTCACATTAACCCAAGCATTAGCCTTTGTACATCCCAAAAAAGGGGGCTGGTGGGTGGGCACTGCCAGTAAGGCAGTGCGTTCTACAAACATCTGCTACTGCGGGTAAATAGGACTTATGTAACTATACTATGTTCAACAAACACACTGCCTTACTTGCATTTGGATAGACTGTCAAAGCTTACTCAACCTAGGAGGAGGAAGTATAAGGGTCCAGGAGCCCTGGAAAATAGTCCTAGTGAATCTTGCTCTGGATCTAGAAAAGGCACCCTGCTTCTAGTGCTTCATAAAGGTATGTACAGAGGACCAAGTTGTTGCTTCTAAAATACTTAAAGTCCACTCCTTTTCAATATACCACTGAAGTGGAAAAGGTCCTGCTGGAATGGGCCTTTACCTTGTCTGCATTCGTCTCATCATGGTGGGTGTAACAAAACACAATACCAAGGAACAACCAATGTGCAATGGTTTGCTTAGGGACAGGCTGATCCTTCTTTTGCCCCCTGTGTAGGAAATAAACAGTGTTTCAACCTTCCTGAAAGGTTTTGCTCTTTCACAGTAGTACCTGAGATGCCAGTGCATATCAAAGGTATGAAGTATCCTCTCTCTCCTTTATATTAGGTTCTGGGAAGAAGTGAAATTGAAAGACTGATTGGGAGTAAATTCTGAGACAACTTTTGGCATGAAACAGGAGTTAGTGTCTAACACAAGCCTGTCCCTCTGGAAAGTCAGGTAAGGTTGTCTCACCATGACAGCTTGCAGCTCAGACACTTGCCTTGCAGATATAACAGTAACATACAAAACAGTTCTGCATGCTTAAGATCCGCCTGAGAGAAAGGTTTGAAAGGTTGCAAACCCAATTTTTTTCAGAACATAGTTAAGATCCCAGTGAGAAGGAATTTGCTTCTGAGGGGGTCTTGTATGCAATACTCAAACTGTTTTATCAAAAGAGAATAAGAAATGGTGGATCCATTCATAGTCAGACAAGCAGAGATGGCTGCTAAATGTACATTAATGGATGCATATAATAAGCCATCCTTAAGTAGCTCACACAAACATTTCAAGATAGTCTGTTCCCACTGTCTCATCCATTTGCAAACAAGAGAGTTTCTATTAGCAGGTTTTCTAACCTCCTTTAACATCTGATGAACATCCTCATGAAACAAGAAACTAAACTGAGTCAAAACTCACTTAATTCCTATCCACTATAGTCTTTCATTTAAATTCTACCTACTATGAATGTATACACTCCTCCCAACTTAAGACCATTTCTCTGCCTATTCCCCCACACTTCATCCTTTTTCTTTAACTATCTTCATATCTCAAACTGTTGGCGTTTCTGTCTCTTTTCTGACTCATTTTCATTCATACTATTCCTGTATAACAAACAACAGGAAAAAAACAAATTATGTATACTATTGTACAGTTTTTAGATTTATACTTGAGAATTTCCTTCTTTTACATTACTGTTGTAATTTTGTTTATACTATATCCATTCGAATTTTATATAACTGTTTTATGTAACTGTTTTGTAGAGCTTTTCCCCTCAGGTCTCCACTGAAAAGAGGTCTCTACCCAGTCGGACTAACCCAGTAAACAAATGTAAAATAAATAAATAAAGACTGAATCATTCAGGCTTTCTTTTGTAGTTGCTCCAAACTGGGGTGTGCCAGAAGCCCTTGAGACTGTGTGAGGAAGTTTGCAGTAATTGCCATTGGCCAATACCATTATGAGGGAGAACCAAGATTGCTTGGCCCAATAGGGGGTTCACCACAATGATCTTTGGCATTTTTCTTTAACTATTCAAAAGTACCTTGTGAATCAGTGGAAAGGGTAGAAACACATACAGGAACATTCCTGTCTAAAGAAACGAGAATGCATCGGTCGTTCAAGCATGGCTTCAACAATGTCTAACAGAATTTCTCCAGCTGTCTGTTTTGAAAAGAGAAAGAAGAGAACAGATCTATTTAAAGCATTCCTCACATAGGGGTTAGATCGTGGAACACCACTGCCTTAAGTTTCCATTCAGGCGGGTCTGCCCAGGATTTGCATAGTTTGTCTGTCACAATATTTTGCAATGACTGGATGCATGATGCCTGAAGAGTCAGGGAATGCTGTAATGCCAACTCCCAGACCATCAATTCCAACTGTCACGGAGGATATGACCTTATACTATCTTGTCTGCCGAGGTACCACATCACTGTGGTGTTGTCTATAACCACAAGGGAAGGACCTGGTGTCCATAGGTGGGAAAGGACTTTCAAGGGGTGGATCACCACCAATACTTCCTGTGCTTCCATGCATTCTTGAGACTCTGACTTGTACTTGGACTCCCACTGACACAACTCCCGAAACAAAACTGGACCAAATCTGCCTGGACATACTACATTGGAATGGGAGGGAAGAAGGGAAGTCCAGGACTGATACTCAGCTGTGGTTCCACTACTGCAATTCTCATCTGATGAACGGCAGTACTGGAATGTAGGTGCTGGGTCCAACAATTTCATACATGGCATTGGATTTTCCTCAGTGGAGATGGGTCAGTGGTATCAAGAGAATCATGGATGCCATCAGTCATATAATTTTTAGGAATTTTCTTTCCAGGGCAACTTTCCTCCTGGAGAATTCCTGAAACATTGCTTGGTAGGACAGGACCATGTCTTCGGGAAGAAAGGCCATTCTTTTGTCAGTGTTGAATAAACATTCCAGAAAGAGGAGTCTTTGCGGCAACAGTGATTAACATGAAAAAAAAATAGCTGTGGTTTTACGTCAGGGTGTAGACATTTCCCTTTTGTTATTCCTAGCCTTGTCCTTTCAGGCCTCAGCCTCCCTCTCTCTGCTGGCAGGAAAGTTCTTAAGGGCTTTGCACCCAAACTTGGCTTTTAGTTAGTTCAACTTGAGCTGCCTGACAGTTTGTGTGTGTAGAAGGTGCCCTGAAGCTTTGAAAGTTGGCCGGCTGTTATAACCTTGACAGAAACAAGTTTAGGCACAAAGGGACAAGGCCAGGAATAACAACAACAGCAACAACAACAAAAAATGTCTCCAAATACACCAAAAAACAAGGGGGGTGGGGTGGAGGGAAGAAGCGGCTACTGCAGCAGTGATGATATGAAAATCTACTGTCATGGCATGTTCAGCTTACACAACTGTACTATGTTCCTTCATTTTCATCACTGCTGCAGTAGCCTTAGCTATATGGGTAGATTACCACAGCTATATGGGTAGATTACCATAGCTAACTACATTTGGGAGGTGGAAAGAGAAAGGTCCAGAAGCCCCTGGAGAATGGTCCTACCAAAGCATGATCTAGACCTAGAGAAGGAATCCAGCTTATAATGCTTTGCAAAAAGTATGTACAGAGGGCCAAGTAGCAGCTTCTAGAATACTTCTACAATCCAACCCTTTCCAAAAACCCATAGAGGCCATAGTTCTTGTAGAGTGTATTAGATTTGTCAAGGTGAGTATAAAAGACAACACTGGGAAATAGTCTGTTCTGACACAGGTTATCCCTTCTTACCTTTACAAGAAATGAACAATTAATCAGGAGATTTGAAAGACTTACTTCAATCAAGATAGTACCTTAGTTGTCTCTGGATATTCAAAGCATGGAGTATCCTTTCTCCCTCATTTTTAGGTTCAGGAAAGAAAATGGGAGATGGATAGTTTGGGTTAAAGTAAACTTGGATACAACTTTAAGCATAAAAGAAGGATTAGTTCTCAAAGGAGCCCTATTCTTCTAGAAAATGAGGAATGGTTGAATCACCATAAGAGCTTACAACTCAGATACCCTTCTTGCAGAGGTCAGAACAATCATTAAAACTGGTTTCCATGTTAAGAACTTTAAGTCAGCCAGATTAGCTGGTTCAAATAGAGTGAGTGTTAGCTTCTCTAACACAAAATTAAGATCCTAACTAGGGGGCATTGGTTTTCCTGGATGCCTCTTATGCAAAACTACTTTCAAGAACATTTTGACCTAGTAAAAATGGATAAATCCCACTATTCTCCCTCTAAATAGCAATCTGACATCTATTTCTGCAATGTTTCCATTCTGAACACTGTACTGAATTAAATAACAGTAGTTTCAGTAACAGTTCAAAACCCAAAATACATATCACAAAAGTCTCCCAGTTTTAATAAAAAAGATAGTTTCAGTCCCAAAAGATTATAAACAGTGTAAAACAACTGTATATACATGAAATAAAGCATACACTTACGGAAAATTCTCGTCAGAAATATTTAACATACAAAATGGAGGGAAAAATCACAACTTAAATGAAAACAATAATTTAAAATGTTGTAAACCTACTAAATCACTTCAAATAATCATATCTCAAAGAAAAAGCTGCAAACTCAGCAAGTTTTCCTGTCAGAGCTTTCAAATGAAGCCTTATAATAAACAGAATAAACCTTATACTGCAGGTAAAGTAAAACCCCAAGCACATACAATTTCCCAATCAGAAAAAAACAGTCAAAACAACAGAACAAACTATTCAACCACTAAGAAAAAAAAAAAGCAGAGGGAGGAAATAAAAACCCAAAAGGGTTTCTTATCAGAGTACAGCAACTGAAGAAATTCAAAGTAAGGAGCAGTTTTCCAAGAGATTTCAAAAGATTTTCCCTTACTGTGGCATTTCAAAACTGGAAGGGTCCTGGTGTGTGGGTCTAAGTCAATCCTGTCAATGCCAGTTGATTACTTCATCACACCCACAGACAGACAGTGGGAGGGACTCGGATTTAGCAGACTGCCAGAGGAGCAAGTCAGGGCACTACTACCCAAATGTCAGTAAAGCAGCATGTTCATTCAGCATTTACTTTTAGTGATGAGATCAGGATGCTTGGGCTGTTTTCAGTGCTTGTTTAAAGTTGAAGCTGAGCAAAATATCAATGATATCATGCTGGATGGAGAGAAGCATATTTAAGATGATGCCACCTAAGAGGATGTGGTCACTTCTGTATGTCAGCTGGGATGCAATTTCTTGAATTAATCTTTGGAATTCAGAATATGGTAGTGGAACAACCAAATCACTGTTTTCACTGTCAGAACTGGAAGTTAAAGAAACAAGAACTGCACAAGTTTCGAAACAATGCATAATTAATTACAATAGAAGGATTTGTTGGTCAATGATTACTCTGAGCAAAAGCAGCAACAAGCTTGAGTCAATGATGTCATGAGGGAATGCCTCCTATTGAATTTAAGTTTGAGTTTGGTCCTACTTTGTGGGTAGCACATTTAGAGACTAAGGGTGTAGACCTTTGCAAAAACACAGGTGCACAATTCTGTCTTTGTAAGACATCTCACAATGGTAGAAACAGGAAGCATGATACTGACAGCCAGGAAAGTGGGCATGGAAAGTTGGGAGGTAGTGCTTTAAAGGAGTCCTGAATGGAAATGCATTAGGAATTTTCACATAAGCAGAATTACAACTGTATTATTCTTGCTGCAAACTGGTATGAATTCAGTAAAAGGTCATAGCACTCCCATTAATCTGTCTAATCCTTTATTTTTCACCAACTGTGTTTAAGAACCACTTTTACCAACATTAATTAGCTTTTTGAGTTAAATAATTAATTTACTCTCTTAACATTCTTTAATGTTCCAACCTTGTTACTAATAATTGCTCATTTGTTAAGTATCAATTGCACATAGGTCATCACTGAAAAGGGTCAGTAGATTAACTCACCAATCCGGTTTAACAAACTGAAAATATATAAATAAATGACATTAGAAATAAATATCATAAAATGTCCATATAAGTGATTTTTCTTTTTTTTTTTTTTTTTGAAATAACATTTATTAACAGATTTAAAGCAAACATTACACATCCTATGTGCAAAATCCCCATGCATGGTACACTTCACTTTTTCCTCTAACAGCCGCACCATTAATAACTCAACCTTACAAAAGGAAATCACAAATTTTAACCAAACATTCAGTCTCAACAGAGTACTAGGGGATTAAGTTATTCTGCTGTTAAATTTATACCAAATCATACATCTCTGACACAAAAGGCAAAAAGATTCCTACTATTCCTCTCACTTAACCCCTCGGTGATTAAACTCCACATGATCTCCAAGTTTTCTTTATCCAGTGTCCATACTGCTTTCACCTGCACATAGTACCAATTCATTTCTAGCCAGCCCCTATCTCCTCCTCTTAGTATGTTTTCTTCTCTCTACTCTTCCTTCACATTTACCAGCTGTGTCCAGATCAGCCATTTGTTTCTAACCCGCATAGTTTTTCCTTTCATGCTGTTTTCAACTCCATATCATTAAAATCTTTTACAATCTCATATATTTCTAATATGTCAGCAGCACTGGCCAATTTATAGTTTTTGGTTAATACATTTATAACTATCAGCATTATTAACCTTACTAACACTCTGCAATGTTTACGTTTCAAGTCTAATCCTTTCCTCACCAGAAAAAATATGCCTGAGTTAACATAAATGAGTCACCAGACAACATTCTTACAGACTGTCCAAATCTTCCTCAAACGTTGCTAAAGATGGACAGAACCAGGCATACGTTCCCAATGACCTTGTATAAATTGTGTACACAGCCATCACCATTATCAACCTGTGGAAATATCCTGCTTAACCTATCTGCAATATAAAAGTATTTGTGCAAACACTTTCGTGTAAAAATCTAAACCTTCTAGATGTGGCAACAAATCTGGGGGCCTATCATACCTCCTCCTTGCCACTGCTCCTTTGCATACTTTTTACTTAGGCTTGCATCATATTAACTTTTCAGTTTTCTCATTCACTCTGACAACTGTCGTGCAATACCTTAAGAAATATACTTGTTAACCTTTTATCTTGTGGTTCAGGTAGCCTTAATGATTAAATTTACTAATTCCATTTCTGATACAAGCTTCCCTCTTTCTTTCCCTATATTTGGTTACCAATCCCTGATACTAGATACCCTAACTTTCTCCTTGGGGTCCTCCCAGGAAATGGTTGTCCCCACCTCTTTTATCTGCTCTCAGAATCTTGGCTCTCTAGCTTTTCTAAGCTACCCCCTAGTCATTTCAGTCCCTTGGATACTAGATTCCATTAGACCAACTCTGAATCTCTCTGCCTTCCACTGCCTCATTTGATTTGTTTTTGTGACTGTCCTGCCTGATCTTCTCCTTGTTATTTCTCTGGACTCAGAAGACCAAATTCCCAGTGTCTGGGCATCTTGATTAATAGTCACCCTGACACCAGCAGCTTTTTCATTTTGCACAATACTTTTGTGACTGTCAGCTACACTAGTATTAGCTGTGTGGCAATCCCAAACCACTTTGCTCCATAGATAAAATTAACTTCTTTCACTCTAGAGCACTTTCCATCCCATACAGACTCTTTTACATTATTTTGAAGTTTTTTCCCATAATTTAACTTTGGGCTGATAGAAATAAGCTTACCCCACATATAGGATATCAAAGGAACCAATGATATTTTATCAATAGAATTTTATGCTCTACATCTAAACCCGTCAAATTCTATTTCTTTATTTTCTCACAATTTTTAGCTTTGTTTCCTTCCAGGACCCTCTCGCAGTTTTCAGTAGTACTGTTATGATCCATATTCCAAAGTATTTCATTTTATGACAACTTCATAATTCAAATGTATGAGTACTTTTGACAGATACTGCTTTAGTTTTGCTTGTTTATCTTGTAACCCACCAGATCTTGAAAATCGTTGAGAATTTAAAAAAAATTCTCCTTCCAGATCCATGACACAAAATTGCATCATCTGCAAAAACTGCAGATTTTTTCATCTAGTACCCCACTACACCCTTTCATCGTAGAGCTGGTAATCTTTTTAGTTAAAGGCTCTAAACAACTGCAAATAACAATGTGGACAGTGGCCATCCTTGACTACTGTCTCCACCAAAGTTAAAACTCCTGTGAGCGAGTCCCTCCAGTCTTCAACCTAGTTGTTGATCTATGGTATATAGTCCTGACCAACTTGATTAATTATGGAGCCCAGATCTTTCTATTACTTCTCAGAGATAATTCCATCATGGTCTATCAATTGCCTTTTTAGCAACTAAGTTTACCAGAAGCAAAGACATTCCCTTCCTTTCTGCTGCTTCTTCAATAATTACAATCTGATTTATACTGTCAAAAGTTTGTCTCCCTTCTATAAAACTACAATGATCTAACTCAATTATTTTTGGAAGCAACTTTGCTACCCTTTGTGCAATAATACCCATATAGATTTTGGAGTCATGATTTGGTCCATATGACCCTGAGTCTGCTGGATCTTCACTGTCCTTTGGTGACACAGTTAGCACTGCCCTTTTTTAAGGACTTGGCACCTGTACACCTACTCAGATTTTGTCAAACAGGGACAGTCACACTTTCATCAGTTGTCTAACTCCTGCTCTCCAGATTTCAGCTGATATTCCATCCTCCCTGAAGGTCTTTATCTGACAGCCTGTTTACTAACTGGCTCCTTTATTTCATTTAAGGTTATTGGGGCCATCAAGCTATCTGCTTCCTACTCGGACAACATAGCAAGATCCACCCCCTCTATGATCTGAAGACTGTATTTTATTCCCTAATTCTCCTCCTCCTCTTCCTCATATAACCCCTTACAGAAATCTCTAAAAACCCTAAAAACACTAATCTTTGCCTGATAACAGCTCTTCTTCCTTCACTGATTTTCACAAATGTCCTTCAATCCTCTGATTACTCTGATCTAATGGTTTACTCTGTTACTATCAGCTCTACTCTTTCTCTGTGAAACCGATGGTCTCTAGTCCCTGTGAATATAATACTCACACTCCAATAATATATTTCTCTTTTTTGAAACAGCCACTGCAAATTCTATACTTGCCAAATTTTCCAGGCTGTTATAAGTTTCCCCAGAGCTGCCTTCACTTTTTCAGTCACCTCATATTATACTTCGCTTTCCTTAGTCGACAAACTAGAAAGCACCACAGATTCAGCCTGTCCTGCATTAGCAATTTAGGTCATGTTTCTTCTAATATGTGTGAGACAGGTTTACTTTGTTGTGTGGCGCTGACAATTTGCTTATTTATATTGGTAGTGTCTTCATCTGAGTGTTTTCTTACAACAGCATTAAATAACTACATTTCTTACATACCGTGTCAGTTTTTTGTAGTTGGTGGTTGCGAGTAAAAATTATACAATTCATACATTTTCTCAGGATGTCCATTTCAAACAAGCTGGCTAAAAAAGGCAGCTAGAAAGTGCACATCCATGGTTCCCGGTACTTACTATTGCAGGCTGAGGAGACAGTAGCTATCAGGTTTGCAGTTGATTACTGGGGTGCTACCTGTGTGGTTGTGGAGATGGTACTGGTCTCAGCACAACTGCATGCAACTGGGAATCAATGATCCTTAGTTTCTTCTCTCACCAGAAGCGAAAGGGTAACATTAATCCCAAGCTGCATGTTGAGTAGTAGTAGTATTAAATCAGATAATGTTGTGTTCAGCACACTTGCTATAGTCTTCCCTTGGTACGTAACCTGGATAGAACCTAGAGCGGCCAAGCTACACAAAGGCCCTGAAAAGGTACTCAACAAAACTACAACCAGACCACTCAGTGAAGCCCAATACACACTTCCCAATCAGACATCAGCAGGAAACAATGCCCCTTTGCTCCTTCTCTCAACAGAAGCAAAGCAGCAGCACAAACTCCAAGCTAGCTCCTAAGAAGCAGTTTTCAGGCTTTCCGGTGACTGATAATCTCTAGGAAGGCTAGAAAATATGTCCCTTTGCTCCCCCTCTCTCAGCTGTAGTAAGAATCACTCTTTCCAAGCTAATTCCTTAGAAGCATTTCCTAGGCTCTCCAGTGACTGCTAGTCTAGTACCAGATGTTACAGATTTTAAAGGTTGGAAAAAAAGATCAAAATCAGAATATTGCACAGTGCACTAAGTGACTGGGATGACAATAAACAAAGGCTAAACTCAAGCTTTAAGATTCTAAGGGGAAACCCTTCCTAGTTCAATCATTCAGTCTTCACTAGAATGAGCAGGTGAGATGAGACTGTGAGGAGCTTTCAGAGTCACATTTACACTAACAGTGGACAACTAAAAAGTCACCAAGTGTAACACCACAACAAGAAAACTGGGCAGGTTGATAGGAAAAGTCCAATGCAGTCACATGCCAACAACAGTCTCACAGCACTATAAGCAAAATAAGAAATCCCACTTTTCAGCTCATCCCACTAATTAGCTAGAATTCATTTATTTCAGTCAGTAAATGGTGAAGAACTTCAGTAAGGTTTACAACAGTTTTCCAGGAAGTTTATGCTTCTTGATGTTTTTTTTCTGTAACTGTTTACACACTCAGCTCCAGTGACCTCTCCTACTAACAATGCAGCATTATTCTCTTAACTACAACCATACATCCCCACAAAGGGAATTCCAGACAGGAGAACAGAATGAGCAACATTCCTGCTCCCTCATCCCTACAACTGTTCTTTGAAAGTTAACACCACATTATTTCCAAGCATTTTCTTTCTCCACTATGAACCTCTGAAAGTATCAGATGAACTTACAGGGCTTATAAAATGTCTGCATGATTCAGTCTGCGGCAAAGAAGGTTATTTTACCTTCTATCACACTGGCTGCGTTCAGACACTGAACTAGGAGGCAGACAGGGAGAAAAGGGTTGAGTGCCAAGCAACTACTTTAAGAGAAGGCATGAACGTAATAAACAAGAAGTCTGAAGCACAAATGGTCATCAGTGTGTGTTTCATTATTGTGAGCAAAAGAGCTGATGGAGCACAATACAGTTTCACCATTGTGCCTGGCACCACAAAAATTGAAAAGTCATACAAACTTGTACTCTGAGCCTAGGCAGTTAGCAGGATACCTATCTCATTCCATGAATGAGCCTCATGCATGCCAGGACCGGGTCTATATTATATAATCGAAATTTTATAATGACAATATGGTCGATTTCATATGGTCAAAGTTATAAAACCTCGAAAATGTACAAAAAAAAAAAAAAAAAGGTAACCTTGACGTTTTAAAGCAGGGGGGCAAGCCCCCCAGCACCCCCCGCTCTTTAAATATACCAACTCCGAGATCGCACTACAGTGCAGTAAAGGAAATCTTTGTGGGGGTGCAGGAGGGCGTGCCCCCTGCTTACAACTCTTAGTTTCGTATTTGCTGTTTTTATTTACTTATTTTTTTATATATATATTCAAAGTTTTATAACTTCGACCATATGGGATCGACCATATGCTATTCAAAGTTATAAAACTTTGATTATATAATATAGACCCATCAGGACCAGATGACTTGCTGGGCTCTTACAATGAAGCTAGTCTTTATGGATAAAAGCAAAAACGAGACACTGTTTCTCACCTTATGTATGTGCAAATGTCAATATAGTTCATACTTCTGCATGCAACAGCAAAGTACAGTTGTGTACACCTACCATAAATGTAGATGTTAGAGTGTCTTCACTGTTGCAGTCATAACTGTAGGGTGCTCCTGCCGGCAGCAGCCCGGAGGTCCAGAAAATCCCAAAGTCTGGGTCCGCATCGCTGAACAAACAATCAGTACCCTGACAGTATGCTCTTGTGCATAGCCCTCAGCCGACGCATCTTCTCCAGCCTTTCTTGCCCTAGATGTCAGAAGTCCCCAATAGATCATAAATGAATTCCACTAGGAAACACAAATACACCACACATCTACATTTATGGTAGGTGTACACAACTGTACTATGTTCATCGTGTTTCACTGTTGCAGTCATAACTGTAGGGTGGAATCCCAAAGCAGTGAAAAAGGGAGGAGGATTAGACAGAAGAAGGGGCAGCAAGAAGACCCTGCAAAACAGCAGAGGCAAAGCCTGCCCTGGTCTTAGAGTACAAAGGGAGATTGTAGTGCTTGAAAAAGTATGCACAGAACTCCAAGTGGCAGCTTCAAGATATCCTTGGTAGGAACTCCCCTGAGAAAAGCTGTAGAAGTAGCAGCTGCTCTAGTAGAATGACTCCTCACAGTACCTGGAAATTGTTTCCCATGATGAGTGTAACAAAACCTTATTCCATAAGAAATCCATTTGGAAATAGTTTGTTTGGAAATAGCCTTTCCAAGAGAACTGGAGGCAAAAGAAACAAACAATTGATTAGATTTTCTGAACTCTTTAGTCTTATCCAAATAAAATCGTAACTGTCTGTGCACGTCCAAAGGAATGCAAAATCCTTTCCCCTTTATTCTGAGGATTAGGAAAAAAGGTAGGAAGGTGAATTGTTTGATTCAAAGCCACTTTCGAAATCACCTTAGGCATGTAAGTAGGATTGGTTCTCAAGGATACTCTGTCCTGGTGGAAAATAAGGTATGGTTCCACAGCCATGAGAGCTTGCAACTCTGAGACCCTTCTGACAGAAGTCAAAGCTAACAAAAGAACTGTCTTCCAAGATAAAAACTTAATATCTGAAGATGCAGCAGGCTCAAAAGGAGGCAAAGTAAGTTTTTCTAAAACATAATTAAGATCCCAAGCAGGAACAGGAGGGGTTCTGGGAGGCCTTAAATTCTTAGCCCCTCTCAAGAATTGTCTCACCAAAGGATGAGAAAAAACAGGGGGATCAGTATTGAAATGAGCAGAAATAGCAGAAGCATAAATCTTAATGGAAGAAAAGGAAAGTCCATTAGACAAAAGATCCGAGAGGTAAAGCAAAATAGAAGAGAGATCAGGTACCAGAGGGTCCAAGCCTCGGTCCTGCATCCAAATGCAAAATCTCTTCCATTTAGAGGCATAGGATTTCCTAGTGCTAGGCCGTCTAGCTTCCAAAAGAACATCCAAAACTTGTTTGGGAAGACTAGAAGAAATCAAATTCCTTTGAAGAGCCAAGCTGCCAGGCAAAGGGTCTTGAGATTGGAATGAAGCAACTGACCCTGATGCTGGGACAGAAGAGAAGGGTTCAGAGGAAGAATCCAAGGAGGCTCCAACAACAGGTGCTTTAAAGTTGGATACCAAAACTGTCGAGGCCAATTTGGAGCAATCAAGATGAGGAACTTGGGCTTGTCCTGTTTTATCTTTAGTAATATCCGAGGAAGTAAAGGAAGAGGAGGGAAGGCATATAAGGTTTCTCCAGCTGAAGGACAGGGCATCCACTTTCCAAGCTGTTTTGTGGAATGACCTGGTGCAAAAGAGAGGCAGCTGATGATTGAGATGGGATGCAAACAGATCTATCTGGGGCATCCCCAAACTGCAGTAATCCTGTTGAATAAGTTGGTGTCTAGCATCCATTCGTGAGGATCTGAAATGTTCCTGCTCAGGCTGTCTGCTAAGAGATTCTGTTCTCCTGGTATGAATTGGGCCTGGAGATGTAGATTCAGATTTAGAGCTGTGTCCCATAAAGTCATAGCTAGTCTGCTGTACCACATGACTGTGGTGTTGTCTGTGCAAATCAAAAGAGGTCCTGGATGCAAAAGGTTCTTGAAGGCCAGAAGAGCATTTTGAACTGCCAACATTTCCTTCAGATTGATGTGCCAGTGAAGATGAGCCTTTGTCCAGGTTCCCTGCTGGCAATTGCCTAGAAAATGTGCTCCCCAAGCATAATCCGAGGCGTCCGTGGTTATGATTTGAGAAGGTTGAGGAAGACGGAAAGGCTTTCCTTCGCTTAAAGCACACACCCTGACCACCAAAGGAACTCCTTCTGGAGGCAGGGGATCAGAGTGTCCAGATCGTGGTAATGCTTTTCAGATACCATTGAAGCTTTCTCATATGAAGCCTTGCATTTGGAATTAACAGAATGCAGGAAGCCATGTAGCCCAGTGCCTGCAGGAATTTCCTTGCAGTGAGCTGAGGTAGAGTTGCCAAAGTCTTGAAAATTGAAGCCAGCTGTATTTGTTTTTCTGTAGTGAGGAAGGCCCTTTGTAAGGTTGTATTTAAGAGGGCTCCCAAAAACACCATTTGTTGAGAAGGGATCAAATGTGACTGTGTTCACTGAAAATCCCAGGAGGAGGAGACGTTGAACAAAATCCAGATGTTTAAGTAAAAGATCCTTGCTGTCTTCCTGAATAAGGCAGTCATCCAAATAGGGGTAAATCTGAATCCCCTGGAGTCGTAATAGGCCACTACTGGTGCCAGGCATTTGGTAAAGACTCTGGAGTAGATAAACCAAAGGGCAGTACAGAGAATTGAAAGTGTCTCAACCTGCCTTGAACCTGAGGAATTTCCTGCTCCTGCCTGATGGGAATGTGTAAATAAGCTTCCTTTAGGTCCAATGTCACCATCCAGGCGCCCTGCGAGAGCATTGGAATCAGCTGCTGCAGAGTAAGCATCTTGAATTTTGGAATTTCCAAAAGGTGTTTAACACAGAAAGGTCCAGAATAGGTCTCCATGAGCTTTGTTTTCTTGGAACCAGAAACAGTCTTGAATAAAAACCTTTTCCCATCTCAGAGTGGAACAGGCTCTATGGCTCTCATGGCCAGAAGAGCATCCACTTGATTTAAGGCCTCTGATCATTGATGTTTTGGCAGATCTGGCCAACCCGGCCCTTTTGGCAAGGTATGAAAGTGGAATTTGTAGCCTTTAAAATCACATCCAATACCCATTTGTCCTGGGTAATATGAGTCCAATTTCTGTAAAAGAGAAAGTTTTCCTCCGAGAGGGCATCCAGGTAAAGAGGTCCTGTAGCCCAACCGAGAGAGTCATTGAGTTTGCTTTCTTTGAGACTGGGATCTGTCTTCTCCCTTCTAGGTGAAGAAGCAGTCCATTGTCTCGATCTGTAGGAGGCCTGAGCCCTTTGAGGCCTGTCAGACGGGAAAGGACCAATTTTGGAGGGCCAATTCCTGGAAAATCTAGGAGGCTGAACTTGCAAGAAATCTTTCACAGTTTGCATAGATTTTGCCTTTTCTTCCATCTTTTAATAACCTCCTCAGCCTTAGATCCAAAAGAACATCATGCTGAACAGGGGCATCTAATAATTTAGCCTTAACCTGTTCAGGTAAACTTTGTTCATGAAGCCAAGCATGTCTCCTGATAACAGTACCAGAGGCTGCGGCCCTGCAAGAAGCATCCAAAGCATCAAAACCACAATGCAAGCTATGTTTGTTCAGTTGTTCAGTTGCATGCAATACATCCTGTAGTTCCTTATCTTCTGCACATGCAGGAGGAGAGGCAAGCTTTTGCTTTAAAACAGACAAAAGAAATTGCTGATACTTCAACATATGAAATTGGCAATTTAAAGCCCTAACAGAAAGGGTAGCAGAAGTATATACCTTTTTGCCCCACCTGTCTAAGGCACGAGAATCCTTCTCAGAGGGAATAGGATTCTTAGAAGTAGCAACTTTAGCAGCCTTAGAACCCTTAGAACCCTGAGATATGGTTTCAGGATCTGCAGAAGGATTCTTAAACAAGAACAAATGAGACTCCGGAACCCTTTAAAACCTATCAGACTTAGAGGGAGCAGGAGGCATGGAATCAGGATTCAAATTAGCCTCGGAAAAAGCATCATCCACAATGTCAAGAACAGGAGGGATAGCCAAAGGCCTATGTTGAGGAAGAAGAAGGAATTCTCTAAGCCTCTTCTTGGAAGCAGAATAATCATGATCTTCCCAATGAAAATGTTCCCTCATCCCATGTAAGGTTTAAAATCTTCGCAGAGTGCAAGGAGTCCTCAGCATCCGAATCCTCATAAGGAGGAAAAGAATATTCCTGATCAGAGGAAGAGACAGAAGATATAGAAGCCTGGTCAGAGGAATCCACAGGAACATCCTGTAAGCAAATCTTCAGCCATCCTTAACAATTGCTTCTGTGTCCTGGGAGTAGATTCAGAGGTAGCTTGAGCAGGAGATTTGGACTTAACAGGAGTCTTTGTCTTTGCCTTTGAAATAGTGATGTGAGTAGGCCTGAACACCCTCAGAGGTCCTGCAGCAGATAAAATAGAAGGCCTTGATGGCTCCCCATGGGAGTCGCTCCAGCTGCAACGAAGTCCTTTTGGACCTCGAGGGCCTGTCCTTTCTTTTCTTTTTTTTTTTATTTAGTATCCGACAACATTCTATAATTGAAGCGTATGCAAAGTAATTCAGAGCCCATTGATAGTACGAATTAAACCTGGCACAGAACCGACAACAAGAAACGCCGTGGTCAGGGCCTAAGCAAGGTAGACAGTAAGAGTGGAAATATTTATGAGGTATTTGTTTATACAATTATTAACTTTTTCTGACATCGGAGGAACAAGAAAAAGATTCCCCAATGGGGTACTTAGCTTTGAGAAGAGAAGTAAGAACCGACCGACAACAATCGCAAGAAAGACTAGAGAAGATGGCAGGTACTGGATTGTTCAGACTTTGGGATTCTGGCCGACCTCGGGCTGCCTGCCGGCAGGAGCACCCTACAGTTATGACTGCAACAGTGAAACACGATGAACATCCTTAATTACTTCTACAGTGAGTGCATCAACACAAACACTAACATTGCATAAACAAAGTGGTGAGATGCAACAATTCCACATTAACATAATTCAGTGGCACTGTTGTCTATGAACTAAGTGGGGATTTTGAAAATTTTAGATAGTTTATACATTTTATAGCATTTCACATACACCAACTAGGTCCCACTGTGCATTACACTATATGCTTTAGGATTTTCTGAAGTAATTTAAATTTTACCATGCTACTGTATTCTCACTCACAGTACCAATCAGTATGAATACCACCTACGGTCTCACTTGAAAAACGCATTGGCCTAGTGGGACTAACTCAATCAACAAGTGTAAATAAACAATATATGCATTAGGATTGTCTGAAGTGATTTAAAGTTTACCATGTTAGTGTACTCCAACTGACCGTACTAACTCAAAAAGCTCTGTGGAATCCCTGTTCCTTATTCACAGCTGAGTGTAACAATGCTTCCAGAAGCAGTATAGGATACAAACTTTCTATTAAGTATGATTGCATTTTCCATAATTGGATGTGATCCGCACTACAGGCAAATGCAGTCTGCATGTGAAAATAGTTTATAAAATAACCCTCAGAACATCTATTTTGTTAGAATGCAGCCTCCTATAACAATTTTTAAGTCTTGTTAAGTATCAACACAAAATGTGTTACATGCCTTTAAAATGTTTCAAGAATGTCTTGTTTTAGGTAGAACTGGAACAGAGAACAACATGACACAGAAAGGAAAGTTACATAGGCAAATATCAAAACAACATACCTGTTATAGATGTCTTGAGCGGAGAGCCCCAAATGAGAGAAGCAAGGTGATATATTTTCATGAAAACAGTTGTACAGATGCGAGTTTCATCACTTACCGAATCAGTGCTATAACATTTCTAAAAGACACAATCCTCTACAAAACCTCTCTGAGGAGAACAGCCAAGAGACAAGGTAGCTGCACATCTGTCAGTTGCACTGCATTATGAGGAATGTTCCTCACTGAGTCTTAAAAATGCCATTTCCACAGTGAAAAGGTGCGTGTCACACATTCATTGTTATGATTTTTTTTTTAAAAGATTTTGGTAAATACTGAATCATATTAATTTGTCAAAATGATTTTTGTAAGCATGAAGAAAGATTTTAACTATGCTGTGAGCTTCCTAGTTGAAGCTGTCAGTGTACATTTTGCCAGTTTGCTCCTAATTGCAAAAGGGTATTCCACATTCTGTAGACAGAAGCTTGAAAGATGTGGGCAACCAGAAAGCAGCCTAATGACTACAAACTCAAACTTAAGACTAACACTCCAAACTGCACAAGTGCAAGATAAGGTTGAAAGTGGGGTATTCCCTATTAAGTATTGCCTTTGCATTATAAGAAAGGTCATCCACAATGTGAGGTTGTGTCTGTTCATAATGCACTGAAGCATGGTCAGCCTTACTAACTGGCAAACTGGGCAGATTTAGTATGCCATTCAGCTAAGGGTGCCTTTCTGCCTTTTATTTATTTTTGCAACATATTTGGCTCCTCACTGCTGACTATCAGCTGCTCCCAAGAGAATATCCTTGATCACTGGGTGTTTTAAACCTGACTAGCCTCCCCCCAGACTATCTTCAACCCATGATCAATGCCAATGAGGTGATCAAAGCAGCCAATGGCAACATCATACTGCTGATGAGTAATTTTCTCCGAAGTTCCTATCCCCTGCATGAACCTCTCCTGTACCAGAGAAGACAGTGTTATGAGCCTGCTGGAGTATTGTCCTACCTCCACGGCAACTCAGTCACAGCTCTGCACCCCGAAGAACTCTCCTTTTCATGTCCCTAGCCTCAACCAGGGATCAACTTGTAAGGTGCATCCAAGTCAACACACTTACCCCCCAACAAACGGCATGCCGATCCTCTTGTCTGCGCTGTCAAGCTCCTAAGATGGTAACTGAATTCAGATCGCCTGGGCTGCAGGCAGGGTATTTTACCTCTACACCACTCCACATTTTTAAATTAGAAACAAAGCAGCAGTATTTTTTTGCTTTAAAAATAAATTCATAAATCTCTCAAGATACCCATGTTCAAAACTGTGGAGGTCTATGAGGAGTTACTGCCCATCTGAAAAACTTTATTCTTTGCCAATAAATCTACTGCATTAACCTTTTCACTGACCACTGATGCACCATCTACATAAAAAGTAGGGTTGCGGCTTTCTATATGATCAACCTACTTTTTTGAGTGACCTTTCTAAATAACTGAACGAGGCTTGCTTGACTTACAAAACTTTTGAAAGTGGTTTCATTTTTTTACACTTGTGGCATTGCTGACCAAATGTTAAGCACCTCTCTCTCAGACTCATGACTGGCACTACAATTACCACAGTTAACAATAAGACTGGACTTAGGTTTTGCTGACTCACCCTTATACTGCACTGAGCATGTCCGTTTTGCTGAGCTAGTCTTGGAACTTGCAAGAAAGTTACAGGTCCTCCCTGGGAATCCCAGAGGGGTTGCAGCTGCCATGTGCTTAGGCCTCCTTCTACTTGCCACAAGCTACATGCTGTCTATGTTTGCTCTAGAGGTTGCTGAAACAAGCTCTTATCACTTGTAAGCATACTTGTGTGCCTTTCTGTGAGTTTATGGATTTGACAAATCTCTATGGCTTTGCACAATGTTAAATCACTGTCACGAAGCAAAATCTTTCTCACTGCAGCATTATTAATACCACACACAAGCTTGTCCTTTACTAACCCATCTTTCAAATCACCAAATCTGCATGTTTTAGCCTTAATTCTCCAGTCAGTGATATAAGATGCAAAGATTTCACCTGGCCTTTGGTCTCTTGTATAAAATAGGTGTCTCTCTAATGTAACATCTGCCTGAGGGTTGCACATTTCTCTAAATTTACATTTCAAGCACTCACGGTCATCCCTTGATTCAGCCGGTACAACAGTATAGCGGTTCCCCCTCTCCTGCATATACTGCTGGTGCATAAACAAATGAACACTCACTCTCAATGGCCTCTGACCCTGCTAAGTTAAGCAAAATTAATGCCCTTGTACATGCACCTTTGTCAGAAAAAGCTGCTTGTATGAAAATATTGCATTCCTGCTCAAATACTCTCCAATTCTCTGCAATATTGTGATCAAACACAAATGGACTAGGTCTATGAAATGCCTCTGCCATATCAACACACAGTAGTGAAGGTGCTTGAAATTATTTACGAACATACACACATAAATATATGCCACAATTTTATGCCAGAACTTGTAATTATGCCCAAAAGCAAAACAGACTCTCTAAAACAACTGCACTTCGACAAGTAAGTCTCTGTAGCAGAAGAATATTTTAAAATCACTGTACTTTGCAAAACCACTCATCAGTGCAAGAATTACTGTACTTTACGAATAAACTGTACACAGCAGAAGAAGCTCAGAGTAAGAAAGGTTTCACAATGAATGCACTTTGCAAATAAACTGTATACAGTACAAGATTTTTTCAAAATGGCTGTACTTTGTGAAATACCTCTGTACGATGTAAGAAACACTTTGAAATGGTGGCACTCTGAGCAAATTGTACACAGCACAAGAAACTCTTTGAAATAGCTGTACTTTGACTGCAATTTGCAAAATAACTGTACTTTGCACACAGCAAACTCTTTGAAATAACTGCATCGTAATAAAGCACACACTATGCAAACACTTAACATACTCTGAGACAACTTCGAAAAACTCTAGTTATGCTTTGAATGGCTTTGGCCAATGCGAAATAGTAGTTTATGCCTAAAACACGGTCTTCTACTAAAAAAACATGCAGTTGCTTGCCTTTTAAGCTTATTTTGCTTTTCTATTGCACTTATTATGCCCATTTAACCTTTTACCATGCTCACTGTACTTTTCTTGTGCTCATTTTACTTTAAACATGCTTGTTATGCAAATCAAAGGTAATTCTGTGCCCCATATGAATATTTCTGCTACTTTTAACAAATATCATGCTTTCAAACATTTTGTTTAAATAATAATGGGTTTTGTGATTTTACTATGATTAATAATGCGTTTTGTGCCACTCGTTTGATTAATAATGCATTTTATGCCTTATGAATGCTTTGTTTCATTTTCTTTGCAAAATAAATCTTTCTGCAAGTTTTGGTTTAGTTCATTTCTGGCCCTTTTTAATCGTTTGAGCACTGTTATCACCCAACCTGCTCAATATACGTTCACCTTCAACTCTGCACTTCATGGCTTGAAGTCCTGGTTCTGACACCATGTCGCTCGTCCGGTCAGGATAAAACAGACAAGCGGTTATGGGTCCAGTTCAAGCAGCTTTATTACACAAAAACACATCAGGAATGAGGCTTTGTAACTTAAACTTAAATAAACTTATAAACAGACTAAGTACCATACTCATACATGTTAACACTCTGGCTGTTCTCTCAAAATGGCACTGTTGCCTGCGTATGCTCACTATTTATATGCACGTGCGTACATTTGGAAATGCTTCTTAAAGTTACATACACATGCTCTGGTCTACAGAAAGGATCCAGGAAAATGCTGTAGAGTGAGACAAAATGTGAGAAACCCAAGAAAAAAAGGGAACATGAATGGTGTGGGAGAGGGGTACACAAGAGGCAGCACTGAGGGATGCAGTGGACAGTGGTGGTGGGACACCAGGAGCCCTTTCCCTAAAATCCCGCAATGGAAAGCACTATTGTACATAGAATATATATTTTTTCTTCCTTTGCACAGGAGATATGCATAGTGGGTTGTGCACTTAAACTGTATGACTTGTGAATTAATAAACTTTAGTTCACAGAGGATTGCAATTTGGGAGCTATTATTAACTCCCCAAGTGATGTTGACATCCTACAGAATGATCTCACTGAGACCAACGACTAATGTCAGAACCATGGCCTTAAGCTCAATGCCAAAAAAATGTGTCATACCCTTTGGGAAAAATTCGGTTCCCTTAAATTACTACATCAATGGTAGTCAACTGAACACAGAAAGTGTTATAAGAGATCTGGAAACACAGGTTGACAGCAGCCTCTCTTTTGACCAACACATTGCCACTGTGGTCAGAAAGTCCTTCTATGTGGCACATCTCATTACTAAGGGTTTTGTATCCAGGAAGAAAGCGGTCATTGTCTCCCTCTATTCTTCCCTCATTAGGCCAGTCATTGAGTACAATTGCTCCATTTGGCAAATACCTCACCAGACACCAGCAACAACTGGACAGGCCACAAAAGTACCTCACAAAGAGGATCCTATGCCTTAAAAACTTGTCCTGTACGGACAGACTCAAAAAAACTCTAACTATTCTCCATCTCATATCGCCTACTTAGAGGAGATCTCTGCTTGACATAAAAAGCCATGTCTGATCCAGCTCTGTTACAAATGCGACATCTAAAGAAATCCCAATCCCTCCGCACCACACACTCCAGTGACCTCCACCTTATTACCACAATCAACAGAACATGCTGGAGGGACAGGTTCATAACCTAGGGACTGCCCTTGCTATGAAACAGACTTCCTATACATGTCAAACAGAACAGCTCACTGGTCCTCTTCAAAAGAAACCTTGATGAGTGGATGGGAAATAGAAACTTCACCCCAGGGATCACTCCAGTGGCTCTACTCAACAGAGGCATTGTGAACTAAGGTCGGGTGGCACAATGCCAGGGTAATCCTATGGGCTAGGTTTCTAAAGGCTCCAGGGCCATTAGCCTAGTACACACCTAAGAACATCTTTCCTTCTCTTTTGAGTTCTGCATGCTAGGCATATTTATTTCCTTATTTCCAAATGTTTTCCTAGGCCTTTAAATGTTTTGAGCTTTTGCTACTTTGGGGACATGTGATTCAAGATTCCAATAAGAGGAATTTGTCAGTCGGGTACTTCACAGTAGAGCCACAACAAAGTATGTTCCAGTCTGCATACACCTCTTCTTCCTGGTCTTGTCCTATCCACTCAGGGGAAACAACTTTCAAATAAAAGAAGATAAGCCCTTCACTGCTCTGGGCTGCTGCTTTACAAATATGACTTTTTACCATAGCCTCAGATTAAATTACAACCATGTATCATATACATCAAATGCTGGCAAAATTATAATGCAGCGTCTATGTGCTCTATTCAGTCAGTCTATTGAACAGTATTACACATATGCTTCTCTACCTTTGGTAAGATTCCTGTTTTTTAAACATCATTTGACTCATAGCAGTCAGGCTCTGTTTTTGTTTCCCTCATGGTATACTGACCAGCATTTACCAGTCCTTCAACTACTCCATTCAAGTGTTTGTCAATCTTTTATTTGACACACGCCTGCTCTGACATCACAATCTTACAAAAACTGCTTTATTGACTTTTTCAGTCTTACACAGTGGACTCATACTCTTCATGTATGGAGTTGAGCCGTTTCTGGACAATGGCTATTCTACCATCTTGCCTTCAACTGTTTCAGCTACTTTTCTGCATCTTTAGCCATTTTATTTTGCTACAAAACTGCACACTATATCCCACGACAACTGATGCCTTCATATATTCTCACCTAAATTCTTGGTGCCCAAACTACTACACATTTCTTTATTTTTTCAATGTTAACCAGGTATATCGGGTTATGCTTTCAAAACTTTTTCAACAATGACACAAGTCAAAAGCCATACAAATGCAATTCATTATGCAAGGAAATTGATTTATTAGCATTTGTTTACTGGGCAAACTCTAACTGGGCCGTGACAGATGTTTTTCAGCAGGGGAATGGGGGAACCTCCAAAGGTAAATCTTATAAGAAGCCATATAGTGCAATACAAAACAACACAATGAAAAACAGCAAATGTTAATTATTACATACAACATACAAAAATTAGTATACAAAGATAAAGGAAAACTGGATGCGGAAAATCATTATAGTCTACAAAGTTGCGTTTCAATCTTACTGTATATCTATGAAAAACTATTGGGCCTTCAAGTGAAATCCCAAAAGGTTAAGTTATAAGAGCAGGCTAAAAAGAAACTACTGATAGCAGACAAGAGTGCAGCAATATTTAGCCACGAGAAAAATGGCAGGAGTATATTACGTAATCCACAAGGTAGGTCCTAAGGTTTGCTCTTAAGTATTTTGGATTTATGATTTGTCTTAGCTCTTGTGGGAGAGTACACCAACATTTGGATACATATGAGGAATACATTGCTTCACCGGTTTTACAGCTTGGTCCACGGACGTGGAAAAGATACATGTCCTTATACCTGATAGATCTAGATGGGGAGTACTATAGCATTACGATCCTCACTGCTGGACATTTATTTGGGTGATGAAGTATACTTTGGGTCAGCTTAACTTGAGCGAATGTTTGGAGATGGGGAATTCCAACTAGAATGCAATGCAATGTTGTGGTTTAGCTGGAAGGTGGGTTGCAAATTTTGCTGTTTTACCATAACAGTGTTCTAGTTTTGATAAAAGGGAGAAGCTCACACATCTGTTAGTAGGGGAGAGGAACAGCAGAGAGTTGGCAATGATCCTTCTAGATTGTAAGGGGAGGTGGGGAGATGTTTTGCAGTCAAGATCTAGTTTTGTATTTTTTTTAACAGCATTTTGGAGGTGTAGGTCAAATTTTAGATTATGATCTATGGTGATCATAAGTAATTTATTACGTGTGACAACCTTAAGTCTAGTGTTTTGTCTGGATAATATAGTAAATGTATTTGCGATCAAAGCATTCTTTTAAGATGACTGGTAGAATTTTTTTTTCTTGGGTTCAGATGATTAGATTAATTCAAAAAGATTTGATGGAATAGTAGGACTGTTGTGTAATAGTATATAGCAATATCATGCTTGGACCTGAGCAGATTAAAGTGGAATCATTTGCATAATAAACCAGGGAGTCTTGTCCCACTGCAGTATGAGTTGTTTATAAAAATAGTGAAGAGGACAGGACGTACGACTGAGCACCAAGAGACACCAATGGTTATGGGTAGATAGGGGTGAGTAGCGTGTTTGGCCTCTGACACACTGTCTCATACTTGAGAAATTTTTTTTAAAACCATCTTCAGATAAGAGGTAAACAAACCAAGAGTTTAACGATTATAGTAATTTAGTATGAGGCACTGTACCAAATGCTTTTGATAGATCCAAGAATGTGGAAGAGGATACTTTATCCCCAAGTTGATTCACTGCGTTATGGAAGGAGAGAAAATCTGTAGTGGTAAAGTGTAGAAGCTCATTATCTAAGAGAAACTTTAAGCAATTGGGAACGTACACATCTTTTCTAGGATTTTTGAGAAGGGACAGAGTATAAACCTGCCACTGCACTGATAAAAAGGGACAGAGTAAGGCTACTGGGTCCATAGCTGGATAATTCCACTGATCCCCCCGCCCGCTATACAGTGGGATAATGTACAATTTTTTCCAAAGTTTGACTACATATTATTCTAATATAGACCTGCTGATTAAGATCAATGTGGGACATGCTATGGGATCTGTGGAAGATTTTAATATTCACCAGGAAGTTAGTCAGTTGCTAATGCTGCAAGTTTCAATTGTGATAGTTTTGTTTGCATTACTTTAGTTGGGACTGGTTGAAGAGAAAATGCTGAATGAATTAAAGGATATCTAATAGACCACTTGCTAGATTATTTAGTGCTGCAGATGTTACTTGGATGCAGTGGACTTGAACTGTTGAGAAATGCTGTGGTTCGTTTCTTTGGTTGTGTAGTTTTTTCCAGGTTTCAGAAATAGAAGTTATGTCCTTACCATAACGTTCCATGTGGAGTGTTCATCTCGCCTTTGTTCTTACACAAGGGTTCGGAGCCAATCCTCGGCTCCGTGTCGGCCGCTTGCAAGCTCTGCATCGAGAAGAAGCTCGAGACAACCTAATACCCACAATCCCCCTCTGCCTTTACCTCAGATCTAGTTTGCAAGCAAACCAGTAGTCAGAGAGAGCACACTCATGCCAATATCACATATGCACAGAAACTAAGAGTCTATATATATATACATATATACACATATATATACATGTCAACTATATACACAACTACTGCAATGCAGAAGCAGAATGCCCCAGACCAGGCACCAAACTGAACGTTCTTCCTAAGGATGGGAGGGTGGGAATGTAAGAACAAAGGCGAGATGAACACTCCACATGGAACGTTATGGTAAGGACATAACTTCTATATGTGATAGTGTTCAATCTCGCCGTTTGTTCTTACACATGGGTAGCGTCCCTAGCTCCTTGTTCCTGAGGAACTCACGGGAGGACGTTCTTGAGCACAGTGGAACCAAAGGTTGCCCTGTCCCTAGAAACCTTGTCTACCTTATAATGAGAAATGAATGTATGTGGTTTAGACCAAGTAGCAGCCGCACAAATAGCATCTAGTGGTAGGCGAGCTGCATGAGCCAGGGATGTAGACACTGACCTTGTGGAATGTCCTTTGGGTTTGTGCAACAGAGTTTGATCTGAAGAATCATAGACATAGATGATACAATCAGTTAACCACTTAGAAAGAGTTCTTTTAGTAACCGCTACTCCTTTTCTGTTATCAGCAAAGGCTACAAAAGTTGATCAGATTTCCTGTGATCTTTTGTTCTATCCAAGTAAAACCTTAGTTGTCTGTGGACATCTAATTTGTGCAACATATACTCCCTTTTATTGGAGTGATTCTTGAAGAAAGTGGGTAATTCAATGGACTGATTAATATTGTTAATAGAACAAACTTTAGGAAGGAAGGATGAATTAGTGCTAAGAGAAACTCTGTCAGAGTGAAAGATCAAATAAGGGTGTTTAATGGAGAGAGCTTGAAGTTCAGATACTGCCTAGCGGATGTAATGGCTACCAAAAGAGAGTCTTCCATGACAAAAATTTCAATGGGCAAGAGGAGGCTGGTTCAAAGGGGCAGCATCAACTTAGATAATAATAAGTTTAGACTCCAAGGTGACGTAGGAGATCTAATTGGTGGTCTAATATGAAAAGCCCTTTTAAAAGGCTTTACAAAGTCTGTGGGCCATAACAGGAGCCCCACATTCTTCCACATGGAAATTAGAAATGGCAGCCAATTGAACTCTTAATGTGGCAGGAGAAGCACCCTGATGGAACAAATCAGTTAAAAACTCTAATATTTTATTCAAAGGAGCTATAACAGGGTCCACTTGCTGTGTATTCGCCCAGAATACAAAGCGCTTCCATTTACTAGTATATGTTTTAGTAGTGGAAGCTTTATGAGAAGCTACTAATATATTCTGAACTGCCGGCGAAAGAAGATCAGACCTGGCTAAGTTGGGAATTGGAGCAACCAAGCTGCTAGATGGAGGGACAAGAGCGAGGGGTGGGGAGCCCCTGACGAGTGAGTCAATAGATCTGGCTCTGGGTCCAGGATCCAGGGTCCCCGAATGCAGTGTGTCATGAGGAAGGGGAACCAAATTTGACGAGACCAGAATGGGGCAATGAGGATTATTGTCCTGTGTAGGTTGTTGGCTTTCTGGAGAAACTTTGAGATCAGGGGGAAGGGAGGAAATGCGTACAGGAGACCCGGGGGCCAATCGTGAATCAGTGCGTCCCTGGGGACTTCCCTGGAGGGTAATAGGGCAAAGTAGCTCCTGCATTTGGCGTTCATTGGAGACGCAAACAGATCGCAGGAAGGCTGGCCCCACGCGAAAAATCTTTTCGCAACTGACTGTTTTAGGGACCACTGCAAGGTAACAGTATTGCTCTGCTCAGCCTGTCGGCTATGACGTTGGATGACCCGGGATGTGCGTTGCTATTAGAAAGCGACCCGTGGACTCCGCCCATTGCCAGATTCTCATGGCCTCTCTGCATAGCTGATAGGACTTGGTTCCCCCTGCTTGTTTATGTACCAGACTACCGACATGTTGTCCGTCTGAACTGCAATAGTTCCCAGAGGAAGAAGGGGAGCAAAGTGTTGCAACGCTAGAAACACTGCCCTCAACTCTAGAACATTGATGTGCAGATTGTACTCTAAATTGGTCCATTCGCCTTGGACTGTCTGTCCCTGAAAGATGCCCCCCCACCCTATCAGGGAAGCGTCCGTGGTCACCGTAGCTGTAGGCGTGGGTAGCACAAATGGTCTCCCCTTGGAAAAGTTGCAAGTCTGAAGCCACCAGTTTAGGTGTGTTTTGCAAGTGTTCGTTATAAGAATCTCGTGTGTTAGAGGTAGTTGTTGGAACGACCATTGTGCAAACAGTAGCCATTGTAGGACTCTCATGTGCAGTCTTCCCAAGGGTATTGCAATAAGAGAAGCTGACATGAGTCCCAAAACCTTCAGAACCAGTTTTGCTGGGGATTTCCTGGACAAGAGAAGAAGACGTATGTGAGTCTGAAGTGAAAGTATCCTTTCTGGAGGAAGTCTTAGAATTAACTGATGTGTATCTAATTCCGCTCCTATGAATAAGATACACTGTGATGGCTGTAGTAAGGATTTTCCGAAGTTTACGGAAATTCCTAGATGAGTACACAGTTGAAGAGTGTAATCTCTGGCCTGTACTAGTTGACGCTGGGTGGTGGCAGAAAGGAGCCAGTCGCCCAGATATGGAAACACCTGGAATCCTAGGCGTCTCAAGTGAGACGCTACCACTGCCATGCATTTGGTGAAGACCCTGGGGGCTGAGGTCAGACCAAAGGGCAGGGCTCGAAACTGAAAGTGACTGGCCCCCAGCCGGAAGCACAAATGATCCCTGGATGCCCTGGCCATTTTGATGTGGTAGTATGCATCCTTCAGATCTATTGAGCACATCCAGTCGTCCTTCCGTAAGAATGGAAGGATCGATTGAAGCGTGACCATTCAGAACTTTTCTTTTTTGACGAAGGTATTGAGGTCACTTAGGTCCAGAATGGGCCTCCAGTCCCCTGTTTTCTTTGGAACTAAAAAGAACCTTGAGTAAGTCCCGAATCCTCTGGTCCGCTGGGACTGGTTGGATGACTCTTTTTTTCTAGCAGCTTTGAAATTTCTATAGCTGCTGGCTCTCGCAGATGGGGCGGTACATCTGGGCGTCTTTTCTTTGGAATGGGATAGGATAGAAATGGTATATTGTAACCTCTGGTAACCACGCTTTTTACCCACTTGTCTGTAGTTATGTTTTGCCAGGCCTGAGGGTATAAAGCTGTCGACCCGACTGCCTCCAGAGCAGGACAGTCGGGCCTCCTCTCAGGAGTGCTGGAAAGGTTTACCAGGGAGTGTATCCCTGTCACCTTGATTCTGCGGACCCCTCTGCCGCCAGGCGGCGTCTTCCACCTCTGCCCCTCCTCTGCCTCTAGAAGGGCATCACCCTGTGTGCCTGGGAAAGATCCTTGGGGTTTTGAAACCACATTTTTCCACCACGTTGCCCTTTGGGGTACGGTCTGGTTGGGGTGGAAAACGGACTCCGACAGCAGACAGAGTCTTTCCCTCCTGTTCACACCGGTAAGGGTCTTCTTTACTTTGGGGCCAAAAGAGTGGCACCGTCAAATGGGGCGTTAGTAAAGGAAGACTTGAAGGCTTCCAAATGAACATAAGCGCATCCAGGATTGTCTGCGAAGAGCAATCGCTGAAGCTGCTGCCCTACTCGAACCTTCGGCGTAAGAGATCAGCCTCATGGACGAGTTCACAATAGATGTAAGGGTATTAAGTTGCTGTCACTTTCTCTGAGACAGCAGCATCTGTAGTACCCTGGAGGGTATCTCCCAACTCTTTGTCTAGATCCCTCTGTAATCCTGTAAAGTGGGTCAAATAGTTCAGGGATCGCATAGAAAAAGCCGCTGAACTAAAAATGCGCTTCCCATACCTGTCCATCGTCCTAGAATCTTTATTAGGGGATGGACAGATGAGGAAGATTCGACATCTCCTTTTTCGTGGCGCTGCCACCACCATAG
Source organism: Protopterus annectens (assembly GCF_019279795.1). Classification (NCBI taxonomy): domain Eukaryota; kingdom Metazoa; phylum Chordata; order Ceratodontiformes; family Protopteridae; genus Protopterus; species Protopterus annectens. The sequence goes on from NC_056733.1 coordinate 828,078,231, forward strand.
CCACCACTGGAACTCCTTTTGTCAAGTAAGTCTTGACCTGGGGTGCAGTGATATACTTATTGGCTTTCCTAGGGACTGGTCCCCCTGTGGCAGGAGCCTCCCGCCTTCGAGCAATAAGTTCCATTAATTCATCGGGCGGAGTGACCCAGGAGGAGGAAGGGCGAGCACCAAATGCCTTCAGCAGTACTGACTCATCCTCAGAAGGGGAGGGACTGCCAATCACCTCTCTGCTTAAGAATCTCCAAGATGTCAGAAAAGAAACATCTTCCGTGGGTGACTTTGGGGACCCTTCTGACTTATCCAAGTCAGTATCGGATGTTAAAGATTCCTGTGGAGAATCTAAGTGTCTCCTCTTACACAATCTTTTCCTAGGGACTTCTTCGTGGGGAGCATCCAAGAAGCCTCCGAGGAAGAGGGGCACCCTCCAGGGGTGGCTGAGACACGGTGCTCGACGCTTGGATGTGGCCGTGGGTGCAGAGGAGGATAACGCCCTTTATGGGAAGGAGAGGTTGCTTCTACTGATGTGGTTGTCTGGGTAGACAACACCTTCCTCATGAGATCGAAGCCCCGGGTCCCGAGTCGAAGAATCTCCCGGTTCAAGAAATGGGAAGAATCCCGAGACAGGCACCGGCATCGACCCGAGGACGGAGCCGAATCGATCCGCCGAGGCCCGAGGGGAGTCGGAACCGAACGTCGGTTCGACTCTCGCCCGGAACCAAGGACAGATCGTCGGCTCCGAGACTCGGTACGGTCCGGAGTCGAGGTGAGAGGAACAGACCGAGAAAAGGACGGTTCTGGACGCGAGGGCTCCACAATCAGAAGATCAACCTCTTCCGGCTCCAAAGACTGGACAGGTCTCGGAGGAGGAATGGATGGAGACAATGGGAGGCCTTCAAGTTTCGACACCAACTGGGTGGAAACCGAAATAAGTTTGGATAGCGGCGAATGCTCCAATAACTTCTGCACCACACGATCCACATCGACATCGGAGAGCTTCGAAGAAGAACGGGTCGAAGGAACCGAAGACGGAGCCGACCTCAATAGAGTCGAGGGAGGGAGCTCCATCACCGGTTCCAAGACTCGAGGCTCAGGAACTGACACCAGTTGAACACTCGGCCCCGAAGTCTGTGGAACCGGTGATCTAACTTTACTCGAAGAGCTCGGAGCCGATGACTTGGGCTCCGACGTCTTCGATTCCTTCGAGGATTTGGATGCCTGGTCTGAAGCATCCAGAGCCTCCTGAAAGGAAGGTTTTAATAACCCCCTGTCCATGAGTTTCCTGCGCCTATCTGTCATGACCCTCCCACTAAAAGAGTGACAAATAGAACAGTCCTCTTGTAAGTGGAGAGGGCCAAGGCAGTAGACACAGGAACTATGGTTGTCAGTAACTGACATTTTTTGGCCACACTGGCAACGTTTAAAGCCTGATTTAATTTTCTCAGACATCTTACAGGTAAGAGAAAAAGTCAAGTCCAGTAGAAAGAGACAAATCCAGTAGAAAAAAGTCGAATCCGATATAAAAGTCAGTCCGGTTGTCAAATTTAAGTAAGGGGTGGAAGGCCCCGAAAAACTCTAACCAGTTTAATTAAACTTAACGGTACCGAGAATTTCTACCTACACACACACATACACTATGTCTACCAAAAAGTACTTTTAGAACAAATTTTCTTTCAATATAACAAAAATAAAGTTATATCTTATCTTAAGATGCTCGAGCTAGATCCCAGTGATGCGAACGCAGCAGCGGCAAACTAGATCTGAGGTAAAGGCAGAGGGGGATTGTGGGTATTAGGTTGTCTCGAGCTTCTTCTCGATGCAGAGCTTGCAAGCGGCCGACACGGAGCCGAGGATCGGCTCCGAACCCATGTGTAAGAACAAACGGCGAGATTGAACACTATCACATTTTAATTTAAGGCTGCCTAATAAAAGATTATTATTTTGGAGATGGCCAAATAATTTTTTTTTCTCAATTCACTGAGTTACTTGAACAGATTTCTCTGCTGTCTATATGTCTGTTAGGAGATCTCAGTTTTGACTTTATATCATAGTTTTTATGCTTTATTTCTTTCTTGCATTACCTGTTTGGTGCTTCTAGTAAACCAAAAGGTTAGATTAGATTTGACACGTGGGGCTCGACTATTGAGAAAGTACAGTTGTGTACACTTACAATAAATGTAGATGTTCAAGTGTATTCACTGTTGCAGTCATCACATTTGGGTTATCTGCTTGCAGTAGCCCTCAGTCGGCCTGATTAACAAAGTCTTGGGTCCTGCATCGGTTGCTGTCCCTTCTTCCATGACATCAGGTCGTCAGGGGTATAAAACATGCAGCCGACGCCATTACATCAGTTTTTCTTGCTCCAGATGTCAGGTGCCCCCCTAATGGGAAGCAATTAAATCTATAAATGTACAAGGTTATACCTCCAACAAAAAAGCAAATACACTAAAAAGCTTTTGAGCATAGTAAAGGACAGTAGAGGTATAGCCAAAAAAAGAAAGGGGGCTGGAGGGAGGGTAAAGTACAGTTTTGTACCTACCATAAATGTAGATGTTCGAAGATCCACATTGCTGCAGTCCTTACATATGGGTAGTCCGCTGTCCTCGGTCGGCCCGAATACCAAAGTATTAGGCTGACGTCGGTCAAGGCGCTTAAAACTGACATCAGGACGTCAGGGTACAAAAGCGCATGACCGACGTCATATCCTCAGTCTTTTCTTGCCCCAGATGTCAGAAGGCCCTAAAAAGAAAGGCCAAAGCCAAAAAACAGCAAAAAACCAACCAACCACCCCTGCACTAACCATATTTACAATATTTACAATATTTACAACCCAAACCACACAACCACCTCTAACTACAGAGGGAAGGAGGGAGGAGATTGGACTGCAGCAATGTGGATCTTGAACATCTACATTTATGGTAGGTACAAAACTGTACTATGTTCTTCATCTCACATTGCTGCAGTCCTTACATATGGGTAGAATCCCAAAGCAGAGGTAAGGGAGGATGGCAAAACTAAAAAGCATTAGGAGCTGCCAAAATGCCCTGTAAAATTGCAGTGGCAAATCCAGCCCTAGATTTAGAGTAAAGTGGAAGGTGGTAATGCTTAGAGAAAGTATGCACTGAACTCCAAGTAGCTGCCTCCAAAATATCTTTAGTAGCCACCCCCTTAGAAAAGCTGTAGAAGTGGCAGTAGCCCTAGTGGAATGAGGCCTAATCCCAGCTGGAATTTCCTTACCATGATGGGAATAACAGAAAGCAATACAAAACCAATCCACTTAGAAATAGTTTGTTTTGAAACAGGTTTGCCCTGAGAACCCAAAGCAAATGAAACAAACAACTGCTGAGACTGCCTGAACCCTTAGTTCTGCTCAAATAATATCGCAACTGCCTGTGTATATCCAAAGTGTGCAAAATCTTCTCCCTTTATTTTGGGGTTTGCATAAAAGTAGGCAAATGAATAGTTTGGTTTAAAGCCACACTAGAAACCACTTTAGGCATAAAAGAAGGGTTAGTACGCAAAGACACCCTATCCTTGTGGAAAATTAAGAAAGGCTCAACCGCCATAAGGGCCTGTAATTCAGAAACCCTTCTCAGAGGTAATGGCCAACAAAAAGCAGTCTTCCATGATAAATATTTCAACTCAGAAGTAGCTGCAGGCTCAAAAGGTTGTAGAGTGAGTTTCTCCAACACAAAATTGAGATCCCAAGCAGGAGTAGGAGCTCTCATGGGGTCTTATATTCTTTGCCCCTCTAAGGAATTGCTTAAACAAAGGATGAGAAAATAATGGCGGGTCACAGTCATAGTGAGCGAAATTGCTGCAGCATGAACCTTTATAGAGGAGAAGGACAAACCTTTGTCCAATAACTCAGTAAGGTATTGAAGAGCAACGCTTAAATTAGGTTTAGAAACATCAAAGTCCTTGCTGTGCTCCAAATTAAAAATCTCCTCCATTTATCTGCGTAAACTTTCCTTGTACTAGGCCTTCTGGCCTCCAAAATAACATTCAAAACTTGTTGTGGAAGCTGAGACCTCCAGGGTTTAAAACAAAATATGCCAGGCTGTTAGATGTAGAGAGTGAAGTTTGACATTGAGTAAATGACTGTTCTCCTGAGACAGCAGGTGTGGAATCAAGGCAAAGGCCATGGAGGCTCCCTGCATCAGACTTTTCAGTAATGGGTACCAGTGCTGTCGAGGCCAATCTGGAGCTATTAGAATCATGGTTGGCTTGTCCTGTCTGACCTTCAGGAGTACCTTTGGGAGGAGAGGCAGTGGTGGAAAGGCATACACGTGAAGATTGCTCCAATTGAATGAGAGAGCATCCACTTTCCAAGCTGTGGGATGAAACCTTTTTGTGCAAAACTTTGGCAGCTGGTAATTTAGTGGAGAAGCGAACAGATCTATGTCTGGAGTTCCCCATAACACTGTCAATTTTTGAAATACATGAGGATCCAATTTCCACTCGTGGGGATCCATAATTTGTCTGCTCAACACATCTGCTAAGGAGTTCTGTGCTCCTGGCAGAAACCTTGCCTGAAGATGTAGCTGTAAACTGAGAGCAGTCTCCCACAAAATCATTGCTTGTCTGCATAGAGGATAAGAATGTGTCCCCCCTTGCTTGTTGATGTACCACATGACAGTTGTGTTGTCTGTTTGAATCAACACCTGCCCTGGAAGAAGTAAATCCTTGAAAGCTATCAATGCAAATTGGACTGCTAACATCTCCTTCAAGTTGATATGTAAATGTTGAAGTCTGGCAGGCCACGTGTCTTGTACCCATTTTCCATTTAGATGAGCTCCCCAAGCTTTGTCTGAGGCATCTGTCATTAGAATCTGACGCCTCTGGTCGGGTCACAGAGAGTCCCTTGTTTAGGTGACATTCCTGAGCCCACCACAAAAATTCCTTTTGAATGCAAGGTATTATCTGAATGACAGTGTCCAAATCTTGGCAGTGTTGCGTCCATACATTTTTGAGATACCATTGTAGCTTCCTCATATGCAGTTTGGCATTGGGAAGTACCAGAATACAAGATGCCATGAACCCCAAGGCTTGAAGGACTGTCCTTGCAGTCAGCCTGGACTGACGAGACAACTGGTGGAAGTAAAGAGAAAGATTATTTTGTTTGTCCGGGGTCAAAAAGGCCATCTGGGATGCTGTATTCAGTCTCACACCCAGAAAGCACATGTCCTGAGAGGGTACTAGACTGGACTTTATTTCGTTCACAGAATACCCTAGGCATCTTAACACTGCCATCACATACTGTAAATGATGAAGAAGTTCGTCCTTTCCTTGAGCCAGAATCAGGCAATCGTCCAAATAAGGATATATTTGTATTCCTCTTAGCCTGAAGAAAGCTACCACTGGAGCCAGAACCTTTGTGAATACTCTGGGCGCAGTAGATAAGCCAAAGGGCAATGCAGAGAACTGATAATGAAAAGTCCCAGCCCGAAACGCAGATACTTCCTGCAACAGGGCCTGATAGGAACATGAAGGTAAGCCTCCTTGAGATCCAGAGTCACCATCCAGTGATCTTTGCCCAGTAGAGGTAAAAGCTGTTGTAACGTCAACATTTTGAACTTGGGAATGTCCAGATATGTGTTGAGGATAGATAAATCCAAAATTGGTCTCCACGTGTTCCCTTTCTTTGGTACTAGAAACAGGCGAGAATAAAATCCTAGGCCCACTTCTGGCAGAGGGACCGGTTGTATAGCTCCTATTTGAAGTAGTAGAGAAATCTGTTTGTGAGCCTCTAGTCTTTGCTGAGGAGGAACGTCTGGCATGCCTTTGAAAGGAGGTAAGGTATGGAAATAAAACTTGTAACCTTGGTGTATGATATCCAATACCCATTTGTCTTGGGTAATTAAAATCCAATTTTCTTTGAAGAGTGCCAACCGTCCTCCCAAAGGTGCTGCCAGGCAAGAAGGCTCTGGCAGCTGAAAAAGTAGGTCATTGGGCCTGTTTACGAAAGGACTGGCCCCTGCCCTCACCAAGACTGTGCAGGTGAACTCCATGTTCTAGGTCTGAAGGAACTCTGAGCTCTGCCCCTACCATGTCTAGATCTACCCCTAGACTGAGAATCAGAAGAAGGATACGTCCACCCCTTAGCAGGCCAATTTCTACTAAACTTTGGAGGCTGAACTTGCAAAAAATCTTTAACAGTCTGCATAGACTTAGCCTTGTCTTCCAATTTCTTCAAGACTTGACTCCACAGGTGGACCAAACAACACTTCAGACTGCAAAGGAGCATCCAAAATCCTTGTCTTAACATGGTCAGATAAATTCTGATCCTTAAGCCAGGCGTGCCTGCGAAGAACTGAACCAGTGGCAGCCACCCTAGAAGAGGCCTGCAAAGCATCAAAACCACACTGCAAAGAATGCTTACCCACCTGTTCAGAGACATGCACCAAATCTTGTAATTCTTTACAGTCAATGCCTTCTGCCAGAGCATCCACCTTAGATTTCAATTGAAAGAAGAAAATTTTGATATTTCAACATATGAAACTGGCAATTCAAAGCCCTCATAGCTAAGGTAGAAGATGTATAGACCTTCTTTCCCCATCTATCCAAAGCTCTGGCCTCTTTATCTAGAGGAACCGGATTCCTAACAACAGAGGCCTTGACACCCTTAGGTCCCTGACTAACAGTTTCTGGGTCCGCCCTAGGACTCTTATAGAGATATTTATGAGCCTCAGGCACCCTGTAATACCTATCCGGTTTAACAGGCAGGGGCAGAGAATCAGGATTAAGTGAAGCCTCTGAAAATACATCTTGCACAACATCCAGAACAGGGGTATAGCTAAGGGCCTATGTTGAGGTAAAACAAAATTCCCTAAGCCTTTTCCGTGAATCAGAGAAGTCCTGACCTTCCCACTTAAAATGTTCCCTCATAGAATGAAGTGTCTCTGAAAAAGAAAAATCCTCTGGAGGAGAAGCAGAAGGAGTGGAATCTTCTGCATCAGAATCAGAATAAGGAGTGTACTCCTGCAAGTCTTCAGTCAAGACTCTGAACCATCCGAAGCCTGTTCAAAACCTTCCAACTCTGGCTCCACCCTAGGCCTCTTATCAGGAGGGGGCATAGAACCTCTAATCAGAGTAATCAAATCTTCTGCCATTTTAAGCATGTGCTTCTTAGGCACAGACCCTGCTGAACTAGGACTGACACCAGCAGAAGCTAAAACAGGCCTGCCTCTGGAAGAAGCCTTGGAAACAGAAGGAGAGGGCCTAACCCCCCTGGGAAGGGAAGGGAGTACAGAAACCTGAGAAGCCCCTTCAGCCTGACCTGCCTCTTGAGAGGCCACATCCTGCAAAATTAAAGTCTCCCCCTGAGACTCCAGAGAAGCCTCCATCGGAACCACCGGTTCCACTGAAGCCTCTAAAGAACCGCATCCGAACGGACGACTCATCATGCCTGGGTTAAACCGCTTTGTCTTTGCGCTTCTTCGTGGAAGCGGGCCGGAGTATCCGACGGCATATTATAATTGCACCGCTTCAAGACCAACCTAGCACAATCTAACCTTCGCTAATAGTGCGCTTATTAAACCTAGCACAAAGCGACACCCGACTACGTCGTGCTCAGGCCCCAAACAAGGAATGCACAAAGAATGGTAATCCCTATGCGGTATCTGTTTCCCACAAGAAATACAATTATTCACTTTTTCTGACATCCGTAATACACTGAGGCAAGAAAAACCAAAATATTCCCCAACGGGTACTTAGCCAACTTGGATTCGGTCTGAAACTCCGAACTCGAAAAATTTCAGAACGCCAAACGGCACTTGCAACGCTGCTTCTGCATCGGACCATGCGGCAAAAAAGACTGAGGATATGACGTCGGTCATGCGCTTTTGTACCCTGACGTCCTGATGTCAGTTTTAAGCGCCTTGACCGACGTCAGCCTAATACTTTGGTATTCGGGCCGACCGAGGACAGCGGACTACCCATATCTAAGGACTGCAGCAATGTGAGATGAAGAACATCCAGGACTGCAACAGTGAATACACTCGAACATCTACATTTATGGTAAGTGTACACAGCTGTACTATGTTCTTCGTGTTTCACTGTTGCAGTCATCACATTTGGGTAGATTCCCAAAGTGAAGGATGGGAGGAGGGATTTAGATAGCATTAGAACCAGCTATAAGGCCCTGCAAGATTGCAGTGGCAAAGCCAGCTCTGGATTTAGAGAAAATTGGCAGATGGTAATGCTTGGTGAAAGTATGTACAGAACTCCAGGTAGCAGCTTCTAGGATGTCCCTGGTAGGGACGCCTCTGAGAAAGGCTGTAGAGGTAGATGCAGCCCTGGTTGAGTGGGGTCTGATCCCCTGTGGGATAGGTTTTCCATGGCGCTTGTAGCAGAAATAAATGCAATGGCCTATCCATTTGGAAATGGTTTGCTTTGAAAAAGCCTTCCCCTCTGCCCCTGCAGCAAATGCCACCAGCAGCTGGTCAGATTTCCTTTGAGATTTAGTCCTGTCCAAGTAGAATCTAAGTTGTCTGTGCACGTCTAAGGAGTGCAGTATCCGGTTCCCCTTTTGTTCTGTGGATTAGGAAAGAAGGTTGGCAAATGAATGGATTGATTAAGGGCCACACTGGATACCACCTTGGGCATGAAGGAGGGATTGGTCCTGAGGGACACCCTGTCCGCATGAAAGATGATGAAGGGCTCCACTGCCATGAGGGCCTGTAATTCAGATACCCTTCTTGCTGAAGTGATTGCTAAAAGGAAAGCTGTTTTCCAAGAAAGGAATTTTAAGTCAGCAGTGGCAGCTGGCTCGAAAGGAGGAAGGGTGAGCTTTTCCAATACAAAGTTAAGGTCCCAGGCTAGGGTTGGAGCTCTCCTGGGTGGTCGCAGATTTTTGGCTCCTCTGAGGAACTGCTTAAGCAGTGGATGAGAGAAGAGGGGAGGCTCAGTGTTATAAAGAGCTGAAATGGCTGAGACGTGAATTTTGATGGAGGAGAAAGACAGGCCCTTGTGAAGCATCTCGGTTAAGTATTGTAAAATATGAGGTAAATTGGGCACTGCTGTGCTCATCCCTTGAGATTGGTTCCAGGCACAGAATCTTTTCCATTTTTCAGCACAAGATTTTCTAGTACTAGGCCTCCTTGCCTCTAAGATAGCCATCACTGGTTTACTGAGGGATGGTAAGGGAGAGATTAGGTAATTAGCCAGGCTGCTAGGTTCAGTGTTTGAAGCTGAGGGTGCAGAATCTGGTTCTTCTGCTGAGACAATACAGTAGGAATCTAAGGCAGGTGCCATGGGGCTAACAGTGTCACACTGCACAAGAGGGGGTACCCAGTGCTGGCGTGCAATCAAAATCGTCCTTGGTTTGTCTTGTTTGATCTTTAGTAGTACTTCCGGGAGCAGAGGCAGAGGAGGAAAGGCATAAACTGATAGGTTTTTTCAGCTGAAGGACAGAGCATCCACTTTCCAAGCTTGTTTGTGGGGAGTCCTTGTGCAACATTTGTCCAATTGATAGTTCTGGGGGGAGGAAAACAGGTCTATATCTGGGCTCCCCCATATGTTTGTCAACATGTTGAAAATCCTTAGTTCCAGTTTCCACTCGTGTGGGTCCAAGAGGTTTATGCTTAGTTTGTCTGCCAGTGTATTTAGTTTTCCTGGCAGGAACTGAGCTTGAAGATGCACTTGGTAGCTCAGGGCTGTGTTCTACAATGCCATGGCTAGTCTGCAGAGGGGGGTAAGTATGTGTACCCCCCTGCTTGCTTATGTACCACATAACAGTGGTGTTGTCCGTCTTTACCATTAACTGTCCTGGGAGAATGTGGTCCTTGAAGGCTGTCAGAGCATTCTTTACAACTAACATTTCTTTCTGATTGATATGCAGGTTCATTTGACTTGGGTTCCATTTGCCCTGAATGCACTTCCCTGCCAGATGAGCCCCCCATGCATAATCTGATGCATCTGTTGTTAGGGTTTGGGTGGCAGGGGGGTGGTGTGAATAGTAGTCCCTTGTTTTGGTGGCAGGCGTCTGCCCACCAAAGAAATTCTAGGCGTAAACAAGATTGCTTCAAGATCCTGAGAATGTTGACACCATAGGCTTTTTAGGTACCATTGTAGTTTCCTCATATGCAGTCTTGCATATGGAATTAGAAGAATGCAGGAGGCCATGAACCCCAAGGCTTGTAGCATTTGCCTTGCAGATAGTAGGGTTTTTGTGGCCACTTGTTTGAAGTAGGCTGTCAAATAATTTTGTTTCTCTGGCATGAAGGAAGCAATCTGGGAAGATGTATTCAAGCTTGCTCCCAGGAATGTAATTTGTTGACAGGGTACCAGGTGTGATTTCTTTTCATTTATAGTGTACCCCAGACAAGTTAGCACCCTTTGTACAAAGGCTAGATGGTTCAAAAGTATGTCCTGGCTTTCTGCCTGAATTAAACAATTGTCCAGGTATGGGTATAATTGAATATTTCTTTGCCTGCAAAATGCAGTGACTGGGGATAGGCACTTTGTGAATATCCTGGGCGCAGTAGATAAGCCAAAGGGTGGTGCAGAGAACTGAGAGTGATTGCAGCCTGCTTTGAAGCGTAGGTATCCTCTGCAAGATTCCCTGACTGGGATGTGCAGGTATGCTTCCTTTAAATCGAGTGTTACCACCCAGGCATCTTTTCCTAGCATAGGAAGCAACTGGTGAAGAGTCAGCATCTTGAATTTTGAAATCACCAAAAAGGTGTTTAGAGTAGACAGGTCCAGAATAGGACGCCATGAATTGTCTTTTCTGGGAACCAGGAAAAGTTTTGAGTAGAAACCTTGTCCTTTTTCCTCTTCTGGTACAGTTTGAATAGCCTTTATGTTTAAAAGAGAAAGTATTTGCTTCTGAGCCTCTGTCCACTGATTTGGGGGGTAGATCTGGCCAACCTTTTGGCGTTGGTAATGTGTGGATGTGAAATCTGTATCCTTGGGACACTATTTAAAACCCATTTGTCCTGCGTAATGAGTTCCCAGTTTTTGGACTGCAGACCAATCTTTCCCCCTAAAGGAGCATTCAGTTGAGAAGTGCTTGGAAGTTTTAAAATCAAGTCATTGAGACAGTTTTCCATAGGGGGGAGTCTTACTACTCCTAGATTTGGAAGCGGAAGCTCCCCACTGCTTAGTCTTGTGCGTACCCTGGGACTGAAACCTGGGGTTTCTGCTGTATCTGGCTTTGGATTGAGAGGCCCTAGAAGGGGCCAGAAAGGACGAATTCTTAGAGGGCTAATGCCTACTAAATTTTGGCTGAACTTGTAAGAAATCTTTAACATTCTGCATAGATTTAGCTTTATCTTCCATCTTCTTAAGAACTTCCTTAGCTTTGTTGCCAAACAGGCGGTCATGATTTAAGGGAGCATCCAATAGTTTAGCTTTAACATGATCAGGCAAAGATTGCTCCTTAAGCCAAGCATGCCTTCTGAGTACAAACCCAGTAACAGCAGCCCTGCAAGAGGCCTCTAATGAATCAAACCCACATTGCAAAGTATGTTTTCCAACCTGTTCAGCAGAATGCATTAAATCCTGTAATTCCTTATTTTCAGCACAGTTAGGAATCAACATAATTTTCTGTTTAAGCAATCCAATATGTTGTTGATACTTTAACATATGAAAATGACAGTTTAAGGCCCTAATGGCCAAGGCTGCAGAAGTGTAAACCTTCTTACCCGATCTATCCAGCACCCTGGAGTCTCTATCAGAAGAGGTAGGGTTTTTGGCAGTATAAGCCTTAATGCCCTTGGGACCCTGTGAAATAGTCTCTGGATCCGCAATAGGATTTAATAGGATTTTTAAAAAGAAACTTGTGAGAATCAAGAACCCTGTAATATCTGTCAGGCTTTCTGGGAGCAGGAGGCAAAGAATCAGGGGCCAAATGAGACTCCGAGAAGGCATAATCAACAATGTCTCGTACAGGAGGTATTGATGTCTAGTACAGGAGGTATAGCTAACGGCCTATGCTGAGGCAGGAGTAAGAAATCCCCAAGCCTCTTTTTCGAATCAGAAAAATCCTGGCTTTCCCAGTGGAAATGCTCCCTTAGAGTGTGCAAGGTTTCACCAAAAGAAAAGTCATCTGGAGGGGAAGCAGAGGGAATAGAGTCCTCGGCATCTGAATCCTCATAAGTAGGCAAGGGTAAATCCAGATCATCAGAAGAATCAGAAAAATCAGAATCCTGGTCAGAAGATTCATAAACAAATTTGGTCCTAGGCTTCTTAGAAGAGGGAGATTGTGTCAATTACTAGACAGAGGCACAGTATTCTAGATTTATTCTGTACATTTTTGTACCATTTCATGGGGTGGCAAAAGCCACATCACTATGGCTAGGCTTACAAATGTCCCAAGGCAGATAGCCTAGTACTATACTATGAAACTATAAAGTTATAAGGTCTTCAGCCATTCCTATCATTTGTTTTTTAGGCATAGAGGCCTGAACATGCGGCCTGGGCGTCGGTTTTCTAGGCATGGTTCAAGGTTAAGGCCTTAAAGAAGAAGGAGGCATCAGTTTAATATGAAAGTCCCTAGGCCTGAATACACCCTCAGAAGCCGCTGCCTGCACAGTGGCTCCGGACCCATCCAAGGTAGAGACATCCGCAGGTTCCACAGTTGAAGTATCTCGCGGCATACCAGACTTCCAATGGATCTCAGTAGAGGCCTACGAAGAAGTAGCGGGTTATCAGGGGCTGCAAAAGTGCCTCACTGAGTATCGGTGAACTGGCGACTGGCTTAGGAGAAGTGTCGTCAGCAGCTTTGGACCTAGGCAGCCTGTCTCTGTCTTTATCTTTGCGTTTTTTTTGGAATGCCGGTAGTAGGATGGCTTACGAACGACATTTCTGGATAATTGAACAGAGAACCGAAATATTTAGAGGTGAAAATATACAGACGACGGATAGTGCGTTGATTGAATAAGACACAGGGCCTAGGCAAGGAATACAGTATGAATGAAAATCTTTATGAGGTATTTGCTTCCCACAAGTAATGCAATTATTAACTTTTACTGACATCGGTAAGGAGCAAGAAAAAGTTTCCCCAATGGGGTACTTAGCTTTAATTGAAGACTTTGGTTCTGAAACTTGAAAACAAACATTTCAGGAGTCGGCTGACCGGCACTTGCGAACTGCTTCTGCTTTGGGCACCGCACGGCAAGAAAGACTGATGTAATGGCGTCGGCTGCATGTTTTATACCCCCGACAACCTGACATTATGGAAGAAGGGACAGCAACCAAGGCAGGACCCAAGACTTTGTTAATCAGGCCGACTAAGGGCTACTGCAAGCAGATAACCCAAATGTGATGACTGCAACAGTGAAACACGAAGAACATCTGACAGAAAGTAAAACTGCTTCATCTAGAGATAAGATTTTTAGGGAAAACCAGATGGTTTTAATAAGTACATGTAAAGGAAGTTAAACTGAAGTAGGTTATACTAGATGTATTTATAAGCTTTTGGTGCACTGTTGGAAAACGTATGTTTGATTACGATCACTTAAGGAGACGGGAGGTGGGCCTGTAGCTGAGATTTTGTCAGAAGCATTGCTTAACATCCAATCAAAGAATGCATTCTTGTTAGTCCTTTTTCCTGCATCTTGTGGGGGAATTAATCAATCTTGTAAAGTTATATAGATCGATGGTGTTACAACCTACATTTTGGGTAGTCAAACATTGTTAAAATCACACCTTCTTGTTGACTTTATTTGTGCTCAGTGAAAGTACATCTTCAATTATGGACGAAAAGGTATTTGCTGGGGTGTAAAGTGCAATTACACACAGTGAGATCATTATATTAAGTCTTAGTAATGTAAATGAAATTTCACCTTTGTCAAATCTGGGCACTGTATGAGGGTGGATATACTACTCTAAGGTGTTGGCATAAATAGCTACTCCACCACCTCCTCTGTTTACTTTATCAGATCTGATAATACTGTAGCCCTGTGAAAAATTCTTCAAATTTAATGGAGGGCTTTAACCAGGTTTCGGTAAGGGCTAAACTGTACTGCTTATATGAGGAGGCACATTATTATAGTTCTGTTACTTTAATGCAGACACTATGAATATTTTGATTGAAAAGCTTGAGACCTGAAGGCACAGTGGTCAAGAGGACTGGTTTTGAATTATTTGGTGACAGAGGGATGTGATGAGTTAGTAACAGGTCCATAAGCTACCAACCATCAGGTCCTTTATAAACCTTACCACCCAACTCAACCAAACTGCATCCCCAGGTAACATGAACATCTTAATTGAGGGGGTATGTTTGTTAGGAGGTTGCTACAAGTTATTTGGGGGGGGGGGTTAGTTAAGGAATGTTAATTGTCAGCCTTGGTCTATAAGAGACATGAGGGACAGTCAGAGGATGAATTTGTAATTTCCCATCCAATGGTCAAGGTTAAGTTTGAACAGGGCTATGGACGAACTCTGCTTCACATGGGTAAGGAACCTATTCCACAGTATGGGGATCCTTTAAGTCGCACATCTGTCTTGCCAGCATGTTCTATTTATGTGCAAGCAAAGTTCAAATGCCTGGGTCTAGTGTTTCTGGTGCTGCTTGTTTTGCAGATGTGCAAAAGCTGCATAAGGGCTGGATCTAAGGATGCTTTATATGCCAAATACACAATACCTCCCAACAACCTTGTAGGATACAGAGTACAGAGACACAGCTCTAAGGCGATCTGTATAGGACAATGTGTTAATACCCTGGATTCTCTTGATGAGACGACCCTGGGGGCGTTCTGTTACATATGCCTAGTCAGGTGTATGCCAAAGGCAGCACTGTATTCAATACTGTGTCTGATAAAGAGCGAGTAAACAGGAACTAGAACTTTCTTGGACCTGGATGTCATACCCTTAGTTATAAGCTTAGCGACATATAATAACTTTCTTACTACCCTGGCTACATGTTGGTTGAAGGCCAGATTATTGTCTACATATGTTCCCAGATCTGGACAACACTTACGCACATCTTATACATGGAGCTATTTGCCTGGGAGGATGTTTTCTCAAAAGGCAATTTAATGCACTTTTCTGCATTGAGTTTTAATCCATGGCTTTGACACTAGTCATTTGTCTATGTGTTAAACCCTCATGCCATATGGGGAATTTATAACAGCTCCATACCTCACAATCTCTTAGAGCAAGAAGTCGGGACAAAGCCATTAATAAAAGTGAGACTAAGGTCCAAAAATAGGGAAACTTTTTAAATATTGCCCTTACAAACTTAGAAAGATAATAGAAAAACGTGTATTGCATTAGCAAGAATTTTCTGAAGGCAATGAAGTCAAACTCAAATGTCTGTCATTATTTTCTAACTTCAATCAATGATTTGCCACAAATTTGCCAGAAAAACACAATTTTATGAAAAACGGACCAAAAATATATGAGGCAAAAATCTGTACAGTTGAGAGGTATGGATAGCTCCCAATTTGCAGTTGCCTGCAAACGTGGTGAGCCGGAGGCCTTTGACATTAAACTTGATATCCAAGAAGTAAATGCCAAACAGGAATGGGCCCAGCACAGAGACCTGTGGTGCTCCACAGGTAGCCAGCCTCTTGGTGGAGGTGGTCTCACCAATCCTGACTTCTTGGGTCTTAACTGTGAAACAATCCAGTGAGATACACAGGGATTTATGCTTAGTTTAGTGAGTTTGTCCACAATACTAAAATGAGGTATTGGGTTGAATGCCTTCACTAGGTGTAGGTAGACAGTATGCACAGTTTTCAACTTATCCATTTCCTTAGTTACCTTCTCAAAATCATCTAACAGGTTTAGTAGGCATGACCTTCCTTTGACAAAAACAAACTGGGACGGATCCAGTGTTGCAAGCTGCCAAAGTCTTTGTTGATCATTTCCATCATAATTCATTCCATGGTTTTGCATATTACACTAGTCAGACTAATGGGTCTATAGTTTCTGGGGGTCATTTGATGGTCTACCCTTGTGAACGGGGGATAACCATTGTTGTCCTTCATTCGCTTTATACAGCCTATTTTGAGGCTGCAGTTAAAAACTGATTCAAGTGGTCCTGCTAGGTCATGTTTCTGGCTATTTAGGAGGCAACCAAGGATACTGTTCAGCCCCAATGAGACTGTTTTTCGCCTTAGTGAGTACCACTATGACCTGTTCCCTTCCGATAGTTGGGAGAGTTATGCAGATAGGGATTTCACAAGGGGTGACAAAGAGGTTGTGGGAGGATTTGCCGATCAGCAGATCTGCTGTGCCACTCTGCTCAGGGAAGCTGGTTATTTATTACCATTTCAGCACACTGTTGACTGTTACCTTTGAGGTTTCAGCCATAGCTGTACAAGGCTTTGTGGTGGTGTTTAGCCTGAAAAGCTATCTTGAGCTCATAAATGGCCTTGTTAGATTTAATTAGTTTCCTGATTAGTTTTATTAGTGAGCTCTTGTCATTATGAGAGTTGTTCTTTCTGACTTTGGCCATTATTTTTTCCTTTTTTATACACCCTGTTAAGATTAGGATACCACTAGTGTGGTTTCTTTTTGGAATTTGTTTTTAGCTTACTTCTTTCTGGTAGGTACAACAGCTTATATGCAGCCATTTGCAAGTTTGTACAGTGCTTCTGTGAATAATTCTGCAAATGTTGTTGTGAACTCTCAGCTGAGTTGGGCACTGAACTTTGACAAACTGTCACTTAACAGGATGTAGTTTGCTTTAGAACAGTTTTCTAACTTTAACAGGTTTTGCTGTTTTTTTCCAAGTTGGCATTTATTTTGAAAGGGACTTGTGATCTGACCTCACCAGTGAGGACATGACAGTGTGTGCGTGTGTGTGTGTGGGGGGGGGGGGGGGGGTGCATTCTCATATTGTTGAGAACAAGGTCCATAATGTTTAAACCTCTGGTTGAAGTAGGCACTAACTGATCAAGGACATTTGTGTTAATAAAGTCCAGGAAACATTGTGCCTGCAAGTTGGTGGCAGTGCAAGTTTCCCAGTCTATATAGGGGTAGTTAAAGTCTCCCCTGAATACAGTGTGTGGTTGGATAGCGAGTGTCTCCAGTAGGTCTACGTAAGAGTTGTGGGATTCTTGAAACATAGATTTACTTTCTAACATGTGGTAACGGACTGTAAGGTAATTTGCATGTGGATGCACTCTAGGGTATTACTCTCTTTAACCAACCCTGAGGTACACTTGTTGCTAATGTAGATCAAGACACCTTCACCTTTACTTCCTCTGATTGTGTGGCAGATGGTCTAAATGTGTACTACCATATGTGGCTTTAATCACAAAATATAGTGGCTTCTTTATTTATACATTTTTTTTTCTTTAACTGAAATCACCAAACACTTCAGATGAAGAATATTTTTCCTCATTAGATTTAGAAATAACTAAAAGTACATATATAAAGCAACAATTAAAATATGTTGATATGTTCCAACAAATAAATAACTCATTTACATGGAGGTAGCAGATTCAAATGATTATTAAACCCATTAGGACAATCTGTCTGCAGTAATATCTGTCACTGACTTATGAAGTGCAGAACAATGACTCATTTCTAAAAAATTTATTCAGTACTTTGGAAGCCTGAAACTTAAATCAAGTTCAGAACAACTTTATGCAACGTCCCAGACCAATGCACTAATCTGGCCATTTGGTTGTTCTGTCATGTAAAAGCTACAGAATATACATACATAAATATGTGTGTGTATATATGTCGAAAGATTTTACTCTTCTAACATATTCTGGAAGAATCACACCAAGTTCTTGTAAGCAAGTAAAACAGCTTTAATTTTACATGCATGGAGATCTGCTACATGATAGTAATATGCCAGCAGTCTGGCTACTTGTACTTTGAGTTCTCCTTATATAGACCCTCCTGCACGTACATACACGTAGCACACAGAACATTCATTAAAATTGATAGTTTGATTACTTGTTTTACCAGCCAGTACCACAGTTATTCTTGCACCATTAACTTCCTTATCAGTGGTTTAAGATTAACTCCTGCATTCCTCAGTGATCAACATTTTCCAGAACATTTCAGTTTGCACGCAGTGAACATTTTTCTGCTTAACCCTTTAAATACAGAATACAAAATATGTTGACTTCAGTATTTTTCCACATTTCCCCCCTTACAACATTTTGTATACTGTTTATTTTACACAATCCCAGATACGTTGTATACCTTCTCATAATCAGAGAAATATGCTTTTGTAGCATTGGCAGAGATAACCTTCGATATTATCATTTTGATACATGGTATGCAACAGCAGCCAAGCAGCAAAAATATGATTGCACCAACACATACAGCAATTAAAATGTTCATCAACACAGAACCCCAGTTTCCAAACAGGTTTTGGAAAAAGTCAGTCAAGGGGTTTGGACCAGGTTTAGTCAGTTCAGAAACTTGTTGAATTATTTCAAGGTGGCTCTGAATCGCGTGCTCGTTATCAGGGATGAACGAGCAGCACTCCTCGTGTATCAGAGCGCAAGTACCTCCTTTCGCCGCTAGGGTGAAATCGAGCAATACGGTTCTGCAACACTACTGTTCTCATCGCCGTTAATTCGTCCGTCACCAATTCTAGCGCTGAAAATGTCGCATTACTCAGAGTCTCTAACAGTTTTGACAGTTTTCTCAGTTCCCAGATGGATTTTACTGTCCCATATGCTGGCAAAATACCAGCCCAAGCAATTACATCATCGCCTAGGTCCATATGTGAGAGTCCTTTGCTGCTGACGTGTGCCAAGTCATGGTGATAAATCCATGATGCATCAATGTTACCTACGGGATTAATAGGTTTATTAAGAGAACGTGCATTTCAGATTTTACCTTGAGGCAACGATTTGCGTGTCTGATAGCTGGTATCAGATATCCCAAAAACAACTTCCTGACCAGCCATATGGTAACCATTTATATGCTTTCCTACCACAAATAAAATAACAATCATTTGTTTTGATGGTAATATTGGTTGCAAATTCATAACTCCCATTTGGCTTTAGCCCTTAAATAACAGGCCATATACATACAGCATTTTTTCAACAAAACTAATATCATTTACATTGATGTCTTTTTATAGCTCCAAACTTGGTCTCACACTGCCCTTCTAGGGTACAATTATGAACTATTGTCAAATTACATTGGCTCAGCCCCACCTTAACTTTCCCAATCTTTTGAAAACACACTGTTCCATTTTGGCCCCAGAAGAGGCAGCTACCACCTTGTCTCTCAGTGGTACTTCTGTGGTTTCAAACAACAAACTATTCCAAGTATCATTTATTCCCAGAGGGGCTGTCCCTAACATTAAGCCACTGTGTACAGTAGGTATTGCAGTACATACCCAACAATTTGAGACATTCATTGAGGATGCATATGCATATTTAATCGCTTGATATGTATTAAAGTTTGGATGCCAGCTGGTGTGTTTGTCTCTTTTTGAATGGCTAGCTTCATTAAAAGACAGAAATGTCCAAAACAGAAATATTACAATCACAATAGTTATAAACAATAAAACATTGCAATAGAACCATTTTTCTTATTCTCATTATTGTCCTTCATGGTTACTGCTGCGACTTCCGCCTCTTGAACCTGAAAATAATCATTCGTTAAACAGCTGTTAGAATTGGTCAGCATTTTCCTCATGTACTCAGCTAACTCCTCACCCCTCACGCTCCGCAGGCAACAAGTTTTGCCACTGCGGACGTAATAAGGTCTCCCATACAACAACTCAAATGGGGTGACTCCTTTGAGTTGGGAGTTGTCCGCATGGAAAGGAGGGCTAGAGGTAGACAGGTAATCCAAGACTGATGTGTCTCGCCATGAGTTTTCTCAACTTGCCTTTTAGAATGCCGTGATGGCGTTCCACCAACCCTGCTGACTGTGGGTGGTAGGCACAATGGTGTTTCAATTCAATTTGGAAAACTGTAGACAGTTTCTGTATGATCTGATTGACAAAATGCGTGCGTTGTCAGAGTAGATGCGTGTAGGAAGTCCAAAGTGCGGACGATGTGATTGACCAAAATTTTAGCCTCTGATTGAGCATCCGGATGTGTCACCGAAAAAGCCTCAACCCACTTAGTAAATGCATCTACTATTACTAACACAAACTTCTTTAGTTGTGCCGGGTCAATTCGATGAAGTCCATACATATTGTATGAAAAGGATAGGGGTGTTGGAAATGATGCCGAGCAACTCTGACCCCTCCCCGTGGTATTTAGCACATACTATGCAGGATAGACAAAACGCGTTTTGCATATGCAATGAAACCCTTGGTCCAAAAGGTAAGGTGGATAATTCTAACCATAGCTGCAGGGCCCAGATGGGAAGGGCCATGCACAACTAGTGCTGCATATCTAAAAGATTAGTAGGCAAAACATATTTATTATCCGTCCCACATAGATTCCTTTGTTCTGCCTAACACCATACCTAGTCCAGCGTTGTTTTTCCTGTACTGTGCTAAGTTCCTGCATGACTTGTAAGGTTTGCAAATCAAATTTATCTGTTGGTTGTAATTCTGTAGGTGTGGTTTCAAGTGAAAAGGTACTGGACATAGCTGCCTCTTTGGCTGCTTTGTCTGCTAGGGCATTACCAAGTGATACCGGTCCTTAGCACGGGTATGAGCAGCGATTTACAGATGGCCAAACCCGTGGCCGTGGGACGGCTTGTAGTAATTCAAGGATTAGGTCTTTGTGCATAATGTCTTTCCCCGAGGTTGTAACCATCCCCTATTTTTCCATTGCTGAGCAAACACATGCACCGTAGAGAAGGCATATTGACTATCCGTATAGATAGTGACATTCCTGTCCTCTGAAAGGAGACATGCCCTTGTCACAGCAATCAGTTCCGCTGCTTGAGCGGATAAGTTCCCGGGAGTGGTCTTGCCTCTATTATCTGAGTTGCAGTAGTAACTGCATACCCTACCTGCGTGGTGCCTATTTCTGTTTTGCGTGCTGACCCATCTACAAACAGTGTCCAGTCCGCATGTAGTAAGGGTTGATCTTTAAGATCCGGTCTTGGTAGAACTTTAGAATGTATGAGATCTAAGCATACATGCGAATACCGTCTTCAGCAACAGGTAGCAATGTCGCTGGATTTAAGGTAGTGCATCTCTCAATTGTCATGTGTGGCTGCGATAACAGCGTAGTCATACAAGATAAATGTCTGCTAGGTGACAGAAATGTTAACTTGTCCTGCAGAAGGATGACTGCTACAGAGTGCGGGACTTTAACGTGAGATCATGGAACAATACCAACGTGGCAGACGCTTGTACCGCCAAAGCGGCTGCAATTACTGCTTGCACACAGTGTGGTAATGCTCGTGCTACTGAGTCTAATTTGCTAGAGTAAAATGCCAATGGTCTTAACTTATCTCCATACATTTGCATTAAAACAGATGTCATAAATCCCTGCTTGCAATCTACAGTCTGTATAAAGGTCTTACTGTAATCTGAAACCCCAATGTTGCTGACCCAGCTATCAGTTGCTTGATCCTAGTAAATGCCTGTACTGCCTTGTCTGTCCAGTGCAGCAAATCTTTGCCGCCATCGGTATTGCAAAATTAAGTCTGATAGCGGTGCACTTCTTCGTAGTTGGGAATCCAACTACGACAGAAGTTCGTAATGCCTAAAAAGGACATCATTTCTTTTTTGTAGTTGGCATGGGGCTTGTAAAATAGCATTCTTCTGCTGTCATCTAATCGCCTGCCCTTCCCAGAGATAGTATAACCCAGGTAACGACTTCTAATTTACAAAATTGTAACTTAGACTTATTTACCTTATGTCCTTCGTGTGCCAGAAAGTGTAGTAGTCGAATAGTCTCGGACTTACAGAGTTCTTCCGTAGTCGCGCCAGGAGGATATCATCCACGCAGCAGTAGGTGGCACCCTTGGGCTGGTTGGAACTGAGCCAAATTGGTGGACATCTCTTGTGAGAAGATGGTCGGACTTTCGCAGTATCCCTGCGGTAACCTGGTATAGGTATAACGCTTGCCCATAAACGTAAATGCAAACCAAAATCTACTATCTTCCTGCAAGGGAATAGAGAAAAGGCATTACTGATATCAATTACAGAAAAGTAGTTATCTGTTGGAAGGATATCGCTCAGCAGAATAGACGGATCCGGGACTATGGGGCCCGAGGTACCACCGCGCATTTATTGCCTGTAAGTCTTGTACCATCCTCCATGTCCCATCCGTTTTTTACTGGAAATAAGGGCGTATTACGGTGAGTCTGTGCACAGAATTAATACTCCAGCTTTCAAAAGTGCTGTGATTACCGGTAAAATGCCCTCCTCTGCCTTTCTGCTCAAGGGATACTGCCGTTTATGAGGTCTAAATTCTGACTTGGGTGTAATCTTCACCTGTCCTGCCGTTCTAATCAGTCCGATATCGTGCTGACCCTGCGACCATAATGAGTTTGGAATCATCTGCAATTGAGATTCTTCCATGGGGTAAGGAGACATAGTCATAATGTCCCAGGGGATTGTATCGGTTTGTCTTACCTGAGGTGCACGGTCGGTCTGGCTTGTGTAACCCAGTTAAGTTTTACACCCGGAATGCCCTTACCTGCCAACTGTTCTGGTGTCCATCCTACCCATTCAGTTATTTTCTTACCCACGAGGTACCATGACATTCCTTCACCCTCCGTGACTGAAATATGTGTGGTTAATTCATTCTTATACAGCAGCTGCATATCCCTTGTAAGGCTACATGTGACTGCAGAATTACCTAGTGTGTCCCAAAAAGGCTATGCAATACTAGTTTGGTGACTTTAAAACTAAGAAATTTCTTTTCAGATTCTAAATCAGGTCCGCACATCTTCTGTAATACATTGTGCAATGTAATGGATCTGACACCTTCGGATTTGTTATGCCGTATTTGCTTAATGCCAAATTTGTAAGAGCCGTCACTACACTCTGGGGCCTGTCTCTATCAATTCATTACTATACCAGTAATGTAGATCTCCCTGCCCCTCTAATAGCATTGCACTATTCAGTTCTATTCTCCTTGCCACCATCCCGTGGAGGTTGGGACGGCTGCTATACCGAACACTTGCATTAAATCTCTTCCTAGTAAATGTACTGGGCAGATTTCTGAAATTATTACTCGGAACCGTATGGTTTGGTTCGCTCTGGGTCGGTAAACCACAGAGGTTTGGACAATGGCTCTTTGTAAATACGACCATTTGCTGCTTTTACAAGCACATATTCATCCGAGGTAACATCGGATGATATGGCAGTACTTCTGACTAACGCTCGAGAAGCCCCTGAGTCACAAAGAAATTTTATGTCTCTGCCCTCAACTTGCAATGTGATCACTGGTTGGGATTCCAATTGCATAGTTGATGCTAGTGCTGTTAGATTTACCATTTGATATTTCTCATTTTCTGCCATTTCCTGTCCCCACCCATCGTCTTCACTTATACCTACTTCCCCATTCTCACTTTCTTCTTCTTCCTCATACCCTCCATCTACGCCTTTTGACCATCATATAGTCATGCGGTACCACCGAAGCAACCATCGGTTTCTCCGGTCCTCTGCAATCTCTGGCGAAATGTCCTTTCTTACCGCACTTAAACACTCCCCCTCTTTGCCTACCCTCGAAATCCTCAGAATGACTTATGCCTCCCGTCCTCGTCCTCTTCCCCTGCCACGCCTCTTCCGATTTATGGAACCTTGAACTAACATTAAAGTTCCATCTTCACTAACTGTAAAAGTCTGGGCTTTTTATTTTTTTTTCCTTCAGGTATTTCTCAGCATGTCTAGCATAATCCATAAGGGGCTGTAGACGCTGTCCTGTGTGTGATCATATGCTTTTGTATAAAGTTACCAATGGCTGTCTTGCAGCCCTTTAGGAACGCATTTTTCAGTTGCTGTTCATAGGGCGAGTCATTTGCCTGATTTTCTGCCTTAATCAACCCACTATGAGCATCAAAACATTGTGTGAGACGATGTAGATAATTGTCTACGGTTTCCATCTGATTGAACGCATTGATTAATGCAAGTCCAATCTGCTTTGGGCTTCCAATGTTCTTCTATTTTATCTAGGAGAGTCTTTATTCTGGTTCTACACACTTCGAGTTAAACGGCAAGGCTCCCTTCCTCTGATAGCAGGGGGTCCCAAGTTCCAAATAAGGTGCCAATCAGGTCCTAGGATTTGCCTTATTACTTGTTCAAATTCTACAGCGTTTAATCTATAACTCATTCTCATGCCCCTACGCCTGTACGGAATTTACGCATATCTACTTTTGGATGGGGAATCCCTCTACCGCTTTTCGGATATCATCACGGGTCCACGGTCGGTAGACCAATATGGTAGGACCCTCGCCTTCATGCCTGCTTGAGGATTTGCCACTTCTATCAGTGGGTATTCCTCTCCTTCCTGATCTACCTTCTCCTTAATTTTCCAGTCCCTTCTCTCCTAATACTTCCGCGTAAGTCAAGAGTGTTGGCAGGCTCTCTCTGTAATATAATACGTGGCGTGGGGACACTCACGAAGCCTGGTATTGCGGTGGGTCCTGGTCGGGGCACCTCAATAACCTGTGCAGGGTCTGGATACTGGATGGGAGGGCCGAGGGATTCTGGTGACTACGACTGACTATGGAAGTTTCATTATCTTCCTTTTGAACAAAGTACACATCTTTTTCACTTGAATTACCACACCCTTTTTCAAATTTTGTTCCTTATGTTTTTATTTGCTTCCTCCAGCCATTTCTGTGCCTGGGGAATCCCTACCTTCTTTTGCTTCCTTGTCTTATTTCCTGCCTGTTTGCGCAGTAATCTTACTAGATTTTGACATTCTGACTTATTTAAACATCCACTAAACCCATGTTCCTTTTTCCATTTATCTAAATACTTTACATTCTTTGGGTGTAAATCAAACATAAACTTTTCATCTTCAGTTTTGTCGCCTTTGGCAACTGGTTCCTGTTCCCATTTCTCTTACGAGAAACTATTCCTGTTCCTGAGATCTCTTGTATATGGAATCTATTCACATATACCCCTTATACTTTGAGAAAATTCAATTTCTCCCTTGACTAGTCCCTTAAAATTTAGACAAAAATTCCAATCAGAAACAACAAAAAATAGCTTTTCTTTTTGCTTACCTTTGTGATTCCTCCGCCCTGTTTCGCTGCCACCTCACGGATTGAATCTGGAAAGAGTGACTGGCCTCTAATTTCAACCTGTTTCAGTTGGAGGTCTTTCATTCGAGGAGAGCCTGATCTCTCTCCACCTGCGCAGGTTTTCAGCCTCTCTTTGTTCGATTCGGCGTGCAGGCCGCCTAACGCTAGCCAGTTATGTCGAAGATTTTACTCTTCTAACATATTCTGGAAGAATCACACCAAGTTCTTGTAAGCAAGTAAAACAGCTTTAATTTTACATGCATGGAGATCTGCTACATGATAGTAATATGCCAGCAGTCTGGCTACTTGTACTTTGAGTTCTCCTTATATAGACCCTCCTGCACGTACATACACGTAGCACACAGAACATTCATTAAAATTGATAGTTTGATTACTTGTTTTTACCAGCCAGTACCACAGTTATTCTTGCACCATTAACTTCCTTATCAGTGGTTTAAGATTAACTCCTGCATTCCTCAGTGATCAACATTTTCCAGAACATTTCAGTTTGCACGCAGTGAACATTTTTCTGCTTAACCCTTTAAATACAGAATACAAAATATGTTGACTTCAGTATTTTTCCACAATATATCTATCTATCTCTCTCTCTCTCTCTCTCTCTATATATATATATATATATATATATATATATATATATATACACACACACATTGTGCGGACAAAAAATACAAGATTAGGTTCAGTTTGTTTGTGTCTTTCGGCTTTTCCCGGTTAGGGGTCGCCACAGCGGAATTCCGGTCCGCTAATGATTGGTAGTGGATTTTTACGTACCGGGTTACAAGCCCTGACGAACAACCTTCAATGAAGGCACGCCCCATTCACGTATGCCTCCACACAGAAGACGCTCTAGCTGAGAATCGAACGGGACAACGTCTTGCTATGAGGCGACAACGATATATCTATATACACACACATTGTGCGGACAAAAAATACAAGATTAGGTTCAGTGGTTTTAAAAACATTTACACTCACTAGAGTTATAGACATATCCTTGAGAATTAATCTGTACTGCTTGTAGTTATATAAACAAATGGCTTTTATGTGCCCATGCAACAGACATCTTACTATCAGAAGTACCATAAAGTCTTAGACCTGCTATTGTCATGATCTACAGAAAATAATGGTGCCACCAATCACAAAATATTTATTTACGGTGGGGGGGAGGGTTGTGAATAACTGGACAGAAAGTGTAGAACTTAATCTGTGCATGAGAGACACAGGTTTAGGTAAAACTGTTTAGCAATGTCCCAGGTTCTTAACCAAGATGAGAATTTTCTATTCATAACTGACTAACCTGGACCCAGTCAATATACTGTCCAGGAAATCCTACAAGACAATGGATTTCCAGAAACAAAATGCTCACTTTCACCCACATCCATGGCGTCATGGCTTGTTGACACAAAGACACCACAGAGTTGTCTCTACAAAGTTAACACTTAAATGATCAAAGACTAGAATCTTCCCAAGTACTGTAAAGAGGTGACAAAAGCCAGAAAAAGGGAGGTATACAGGTAAAGTCAACCTACAAATACAAAAACAAAAAAGGGACTTGCCTTTATCATACTATTGAGTGTCCGATGGGAAATACATAAGGTTTCAGTGGAACTACTTTGTTAAAATTAAAAATATTGTTAAAAAAATAGCAATAGCTATGACTAGAGGCCAAAGGGCAGGGCTCTGAAATGGTAGTGAC
Source organism: Protopterus annectens (assembly GCF_019279795.1). Classification (NCBI taxonomy): domain Eukaryota; kingdom Metazoa; phylum Chordata; order Ceratodontiformes; family Protopteridae; genus Protopterus; species Protopterus annectens. The sequence continues at coordinate 828,104,986 of NC_056733.1, forward strand.
TGGCTCCCAGCCGGAAGCGGAGAAACCTCCTGGAGTGCCTGTTCATTTTGATATGATAGTACGCATCCTGAAGGTCTATAGAGCACATCCAATTGTCCTGACCTAGGAAGGATAGAATGGACTGAAGCGTGACCATCCGGAATTTCGCTCTTTGAACAGACTTGTTCAGTCTGCTGAGATCCAAAATAGGTCTCCAGTCCCCTGTCTTTTTTGGTACCAAAAAGAACCTGGAGTAGACTCCGGATCCTTGCTGGTCTGCTGGGACTGGCTGGATGGCTCTTTTTTGTAGCAGCTTTGAAATTTCTAGTGCTGCTTGATCCCTCAGACCGGGTGGAACGTCTGGAAGGGGCCTTTTTGGCGGTTGTGGGGTATGAATAAAGGGAATTTTGTAACCCTCGGATATGATCGACCATACCCAAATGTCTTGCGTGAGGGAATGCCAGGCTTCTGGGTACAGTGATAGTCTTCCCCCGGCTGCCTCCGAAGGTGGACAGTCGGGCAGCTCCTCAGGGGTGCTGGAAGGGTTTGTCAGAGAAGGATTCTCTGCTACCCTGATTCTGTGGACCCCCCCCTGCCCCTCGGGCGGCGTCTATTATTGTTCCCTCCTCTGCCTCTGGAGGGAAGCTCACCACGTGCATCAGGCAGTACTCCCTGAGGTTTGCGGAACCACATTTTCCCACCTTTCTGACCCTTAGGGTATGGTCTAGAAGGGGTAGAACAACGGACTCCTACGGCAGAAAGAGTCTTGCCTTCCTGCTCGCACCTGGTTAATGTATCCTTCACTTGAGGTCCAAACAAGGCAGAACCATCAAAGGGGGTGTTAGTGAAGGACGCCTTGAAGGGGTCAGCAAAGTTGCAAAGCCACATCCAGGCGTGTCTCCTTAGAGCGATGCCCATGCCTGCAGCCCTACTCGCGCCATCGGCTGCATAGGAAATGAGCCGCATGGAGGAGTTTACAATAGAGTTTAGGGTCCCCAGCTGGGAGTTGATCTTTTCCTGAGACCCCTGTAAGGTATCACCCAGTTCATTGAGAAGGTCTCTCTGGAGACGGGTGAAATGGCACAAATAATTCAGCGAACGTATAGCAAAGGTCGCTGAGGAAAACATCCGCTTGCCATACCTGTCCATAGTCCTAGATTCCTTATTAGGAGGATGGACAGGTACTGAAGGGTCAGCCAACTCCTTTTTAGTGGCCGCCGCCGCCACCATGGCATCAACAGGGAAGCCCTTAGTTAGAAACTGCTTGTCAGAAGGGGCTGTAATAAATTTTGTAGGCCTCCGGGGAGTTGGTTCCATAGTATCCGGAGCCGTCCACGCCTTTCGAGCCACCACATCCACGAGCGGGTCGAAAGGCGTAGACACCCATGAGGTGGAAGGGCGAGAACCGAACGCATCCAGGTACACCGACTCATACTCAGAAGGGTTAAGGGCAGACCAGTTTCCCCTCTGCTTAAGAATCTCCAGGATGTCAGAAAATGAGACATCCTCAGAGGGGGACCTTGGGGACCCTTCTGAGTCATCCAAGTCAGTGTCCGATGTGACTGACTCAGGGGAGTCTATATGCTTCCTCTTGCATTTTCTCTTTCGAGGGGGCTCCCCTGAAGGATCAGGGGAGGCCTCAGAAGAGGAAGATACGCCCAATGGGGCTACCTGTAGCATCGGTTCTCCAAGCTCGGGATCGAGAGAGCAGGTAGAGACTGAAGCAGGCACCATAGAGGGAGAAGCCGAAGGAGCCGACCGTGGAGCAGGCACAGGGGCCAGCACACTCCTCATGACCTCAAAGGCACCCCTATCAGGCAGGGAAGGGGGTCCCCGCTCCGAAGAGACAAGGCACCAAGAGGAACGGCTCCGAGGCAGATATCGGGGCCGAACTCACCTGCGCGAAGTGCTGAGAGGGAGAACGGAGTCGGACAAGGGTCCGATGCCACTCGCCCCCTCGGAGCAGACGAGAGAGTCCCGGCGCCCGGATCCCTCCAAGGATGGAACCAAGAAAGAGATCAGAGCCGATGAGGGAGCCGAAAGGGGTGGTATCGGCTCTGATGTTCCGACGGCCCCGACCCCTACGATCTCCGGCTCCGAACTCACAGGAAGAGTCGGAGGAGGAATCGAAGAGGGAGTAGTGAAAGCCACTGCCTGATGAGGAGGGCTATGCAACATTTGGGCCAGTGCCTGCGACTTAAGTAGTCTGCTAACCACCCTCTCGAGGTCATGGTCCGACAGCCTGGAAGACCAAGAGGAATGGGACCTGTGACTCCGCTCCGATAACAAGGCAGACTTTGGAGCCGAGTGGACCGATTCCAGGGAAGGAGACCTGGAACGCTTCTTGCTCGAAGATGGCTCCGACAGCAGAGTCGGAGCCGACTGAGGCCTAGAATCATCGGTTCCGGCCGGAACTGATGCAGTGGTAGTAGTAGCACCGCTCGGCGACGGCTCCAAAAGTACAGTTTTGTACCTACCATAAATGCAGATGTTCGAGGGCTATTACAGCTGCAGTAATTACATATGGGTTTTCAGCCGGCAGGCGGTCCCTCGGTCGGCCGAATTCCAAAGTCTTGGTCCGGCGTCGGTTGCTGTCGCGTACTCTTCTGACGTCAGGAAGGCTAGAGTATAAAAGACACAGCCGACGCCATCTTCTTCAGTCTTTCTTGCCCCAGATGTCAGGTGCCCCCAAAAGGAAGGCAATACATAAATTAGTGTAATACACAAAAGTAAGCAAATAAAACATAGCAGGATAACCCAGTCAGCGGGTATGAATAGTTATTCAAACCCCAAGTTCTTACCAAGAGGGGAAGGAGGGTGGGAAACCTGTACTGCAGCTGTAATAGCCCTCGAACATCTACATTTATGGTAGGTACAAAACTGTACTATGTTCATCGTGCATTACAGCTGCAGTAATTACATATGGGTAGAATCCCAAAGCTATGTATAGGGTGGTAGGTACTATACGGAACTGGGTTGAGCTAGAATGCCCTGCAAAACTGCAGTGGCAAAGCCTGCTCTTGTTCTGGAGTATAGGGGCAGATGGTAATGCTTTGTGAAGGTATGTACAGAACTCCAAGTGGCTGCCTCCAAGATATCTTTAGTAGGCACTCCTCTGAGGAAGGCTGTAGAGGTGGCTGTGGCCCTAGTGGAGTGTGACCTAATACCAGTAGTGCGCGAGCTTTCCATGATAGGAATAACAGAAGCGTATGCAGTGACCAATCCACTTGGAAATGGTCTGTTTAGTTACAGGTTTCCCTTGACCCCCCACAGCATAGGACACTAGGAGTTGCTCTGATTTTCTGAATGGTTTGGTTCTGTCCAAGTAGTAACGTAGCTGTCTATGTATATCTAAAGAGTGCAGTAGCCTCTCCCCTTTGTTTTAAGGATTAGAGTAGAATGTAGGAAGGTGTATGGCCTGGTTTAGGGCTACCCTAGATACTACTTTAGGCATAAAGGAAGGGTTAGTACGTAGGGAAACCCTGTCCTGATGGAATATGAGGAATGGCTGCACCGCCATGAGGGCCTGTAACTCAGATACCCTACGAGCTGAAGTGATGGCCAGAAGAAAAGCTGTTTTCCAGGACAAATATTGTAATTCTGCTGAAGCAGCTGGTTCAAAGGGAGGCAATGTCAATTTTTCCAGTACATAGTTAAGGTCCCAAGGTGGTACTGGTTGTTTCCTTAGAGGCCTTATGTTCTTAGCCCTCTGAGGAACTGTCGAGTAGTGGGTGTGAGAATAAAGGAGGATCCATATTGAATTCTGCAGATATTGCTGAGGCATGTATCTTGATTGAGGAAAAGGAAAGTCCCTTGCTCAAAAGGTCAGTCAGGTACTGTAAAATCTGAGGCAGGTTTAATTTTCTAGGATCCTGTCCTCGTTCTGCATTCCAACAGCAAAACCGCTTCCATTTTGCGGAGTAAGCTTTTCTTGTAGATGGTCTTCTAGCCTCCAAAATGACATCCTGCACTTCTTTGGAGAGTAGTGCCTGATGTGAAGTTAAGGAATTTTCCATGCAGCTAGGCTGAGAGTTTTCAGCTGACTGTGAAGAGTTTTGAAATTGTTCTGCGTCAGCAGTAGAGGTGTTAGAGGCAGGGGCCACGGAGGAGTGTGTGTTAGGCTCCTCAATAGTGGGTACCAATGTTGTCTCGCCAATCTGGAGCAATCAGTATCATCCTTGGCTTGTCTGTTCTTGCTTTCAAAAGCACCTTGGGCAGCAGAGGTAGTGGTGGGAATGCATAAACTGACCAAGTTGTCCATGTGAATGAGAGGGTCCACTTTCCAAGCCTTTGGGTGGGAGGTCCTTGAGCAAAACTTTTAATTGATGATTTTTGTGGGAGGCAAATATGGTTCTATGTCTGGCCTTCCCACGCTTGAACAATCTGCATGAATACGTGTGGATGTAGCTTCCATTCGTGAGGATCTGTCATATGCCTGCTCAGAGTGTCTGCCAGTGTGTTTTCCATTCCTGGTAGGTACTGAGCCTGGAGTTCTATTTGTCTTTCCAGAGCTAGATTCCAAAGAGTCATGGTTAATTCTGCACAAGGGGTATGAATGAGTCCCTCCTTGTTTGTTTATGTACCACATTACCGTGGTGTTGTCTGTTCTTATGAGCAGTTGTCCTGGATGCAGGAATTCTCTGAAACCTGAAATTGCATTTATTACTGCCAGCATTTCTTTTGATTGATGTGAAGGTGCTTTTCTGTTTTGTGCCATCTGCCTTGAATGCGCCTGTCCTTCATGTGCGCCCCCCAGGCGTAATCTGAGGCGTCTGTGGTTATGACTTGAGTGGCTTGAGGCTTGCAGAATGGGAGGCCTTTGTTTACTTGGCATGCTTGGGCCCACCATATGAATTCCTTTTGTAGACAGGGAATAATTGGAATCTCCACTTCTAGGCTGTGACTGTGTTGAGACCATAGATTTTTTAGGTACCATTGAAGTTTCATGTGCAGCTTTGCACATGGGATTAGAAGAATGCAAGATGCCATGAATCCCAGAGCCTGCAGGATTTTCCTTGCAGTAAGCCTGGTACATTTTGCAAGCATTTTGAAGTAATGAAATAGTTGCCCTTGTTTTTCTGTTGTTAGGTAAGCCATCTGGGTGTTTGTGTCCAAGTTGGCACCCAGGAAGGTAATTTTCTGAGAGGGTGTTAGCTTTGATTTCTCCTTGTTGATGGTGTATCCCAGAGAAAGCAGTAAGCGTGTCACATATGCCAGATGTTTGAGAAGTACGTGTTTGCTGTCCGCTTGGATCAGGCAGTCGTCCAGATAAGGGTAAATTTGTATCCCTTGAAGTCTGCAGTATGCAATCACTGATGCCAGGCACTTGGTGAATACTCTGGGCGCAGTAGATAAGCCAAAGGGCAATGCAGAGAATTGATAGTGATTTGAACCTGCAAGAAATCTGAGGTATCTTCTGCAACTTTGTCTGATTGGGACATGCAGGTATGCCTCCTTGAGGTCCAATGTTACCAGCCAAAACCCCTTGCCCAGCATGGGAAGGAGTTGCTGTAATGTGAGTATCTTGAATTTTGGTACTAGAAGAAATGTGTTGAGAATGGATAAGTCCAGAATGGGTCTCCAGTCGCTTCCTTTTCTTGGCACCAGGAAAAGCCTTGAATAAAAACCTTGTGCTTGTTGGTGCGTAGGTACCTTTTGTATAGCCCTCATGTTTAGGAGCTTTGCGATTTGTATTTGTGCCTCTACCCTTTGATTTTGTGGTAGGTTTGGCATGCCTCTCATTCTTGGAAGAGTGTGGAATTGAAATTTGTAGCCTCTGTTTATTATGTCCAGAATCCATTTGTCTGTTGTGACAATATGCCAATTGTTTGCAAATAGTGCCAGTTTTCCTCCCAAAGGTGCTGCCAGTTGAATTCTGCTTGGCATGGAAAGGAGGGAGTCATTGAGTCTGCTTTCTGTATTGCTGTGCACTGTCGTCACCACTTCTTGGTGTTGGTGATTGCCATTGTCTGCCTCTGTAGGGCCCTTGGGATTGTCCTCGGCCCCTTCCACGTCTGTATCTGCCTCTTTGGGCTTTGTCAGTGGTTGGAAAGGACCAGTTTTTTTGACGGCCAATTCCTGCTGAACCTTGGTGGCTGAACCTGTAAGAAAGCCTTGACAGTTTGCATAGACTTTGCCTTTTCTTCCATTTTACGGTAAAATATCCTCAGCATTACCACCAAAAGAACATCCTTATGTAACGGTGCACCCAGAAGTTTTGCTTTCACCTGGGCTGGAAGATTTTGTTCCCTTAGCCATGCATGTCTGCGAATCACTGCTCCAGTGGCGCTGATCTGCTGGAGGCCTCTAGTGCATCATAACCACATTGTAAGGTGTGCTTGCCCACTTGTTCAGCACTATGCATCATATCCTGCAACTCTTTTAAATCTGGTTGTTCAGGTTGTGACATTTTTGTTTTTAATTGTGTTAACAGAAATTGCTGATATTTAATCATATGAAACTGGCAGTTTAAGGCCCTCATGGCAAGGGTGGCCGAGGTGTAAACCTTCTTACCCCACCTTTCTAGTGATCTAGATTCTTTCCGTAGGTAGTGGATTCTTGGCCATGGAAGCCTTAATTCCTTTAGGACCTTGAGAAATAGTTTCAGGGTCTGCATTATGGCCTTTATAGAGGAACTGATGAGAATTAGGAACTCTGTAATACCTATCCGGCTTAACTGGTGCAGGAGGCAAAGAATCAGGATTTAGGCAGGCCTCGAGTATACATCATCCAAAACCTCCAAAACTGGAGGAATAGCCAGAGGTCTATGCTGAGGTAACCAGAGGAATTCCTAAGTCTTTTCTTGGAGTCTGAAAAGTCTTGGCCTTCCCCAATGGAAGTGTTCTCTCAAGGAGTGTAAAGTTTCCCCAAAGGAAAAATCCTCAGGGGGATACAGAAGGAATAGACTGCTCTGCATCCGAATCCTCAAAGGGAGAATAAGATTGTTCTTCAGCATCAGAATGTTCTGATAAAATAGATTCTTGGTCAGAAGGAGGAGACTCCTCCTCTACTCTGGGTCTCTTGTCCGGAGGGGCCTGTGAGCCTCTGATAAGAGTGATCAGGTCTTCAGCCATTTTAAGCATGTGCTTCTTAGGCGTGGGCCCAGGTCTTGGGCCTTGTGAGGCAGGCCTAGAAAGTTGTTTGGCTGATTTGGCCTTTGTAATGGCCTTGATGGAGAATGAAGATGAAGGCCTAAATACACCATGGGTGGATGTAGATCTATCCACATTGGTGGGTTCGACATGAGCAGGGGCTTCGGTTGTAGCCTGGGAAGGGACCGAAGAACCAGCGGTCTCAGGCACAGAAGGCCCCGCCGAGGAAGTGTCGTCGGTAGTCAGGGACTGCAAAGGCGTCTCACTGAGAACCGGCCCACGTGGAGCTTGTTTCGGCGTGGTGTCGGTGGAGACCGCAGTTCTCGACTGACTGTCCTTTTCTTTGCGCTTTCTGGACATAGCGGTAGTCGGAGTATCCAACGACATTTTATAATTAAACGCTTTGCCAAAATAGTGTTGGGCTTAACTCACCGGCGCTTGATAGTGCATTTATTGAAGGTAGCACAAAAGCGACAGCCCGAGACGTCGTGGTCTGGGCCCAAACAAGGTATGCAAAGGGAATGGAAATCCTTATGCGGTATTTGCTTCCCACAAGAAATACAATTATTAACTTTTCTGACATCGTCTGAGGCAAGAAAAGATTTCAACGGGTACTTAGCTTTAATGAAGACTTCGGTTCCAAAATTTTTTCGTAATTCAGGAGCTGGCCGACCGGCACTTGCGAACTGCTTCTGCTTCGGCCGCCGCAAAAAGACTGAAGATGGCGCCGGCTGTGTCTTTTTATACTCTAGCCTTCCTGACGTCAGAAGAGTACGCGACAGCAACCGACGCCGGACCAAGACTTTGGAATTCGGCCGACCGAGGGACCGCCTGCCGGCTGAAAACCCATATGTAATTACTGCAGCTGTAATGCACGATGAACATCATGGAGCCGATGGTTTGGCGGGCTTAGAAGGTTTACCCGACGAAGGCTTAGCCGGGGAACCTTCAGGCTTTAACAAGCCTCTCAAAATAAGTTTATTCCTGCATTCCTGCAGGACTCTTGGACTGAGCGCATGACAGACAGAACAAGAGTCCTGCAGGTGCAGAGGGCCCAAGCAATATACACAAGAAGTGTGACCGTCTGTCAGAGACATATTCTGACAGCACGAGTCACACTTCTTGAAGCCCGAGACCTTAGTGTCTTTAGACATTCTGAAAAAGGGATGACTGTCTAGTCACAATCAGTCAAACACACACACACAAAAAAGTTGTAACAGACTAGAAAAAATATAACAAAACCCCACACTTTTTAATACAATCTAAAAAGCACACACACACACACACACACACACACACAAAAGAATGGAAGAGGATTGGCCAAGGGCCTAACTATTAGGTGAGGGGAAAAAAACAGTATCAAAAACTACCTAAGAGGGAATCCTAAACAGGGATCTAAAGGGTAGTAACTAAAAAACACTATCGCTAATATTTTAACCCAAAAAGCTGACTAAAACCAAGAAAAATATTAATACAACCTGAGCCGGCAAAAAGACGCAACCTCATAGCTGAAGCAGCAAACGAGATCTGGGTACATGACGCCTAGCATTATGGGACATAGCATAGCCTCGAGCCGGTAAAAATAGCTCTCGAGCTTCAGTAATAGGCAGAGTCGGAGCCGAGGTTCGGCTCCGAAACCATCCAGCAAGAATGAAGGCGAGATTGACAGCTTAACATTGAATATTAATGTGCAAGAAATTAAAGACAAAGTTGTTCACAAACAAATCTGATGTGCTACAATCCAAGAGGTCACAGTCAAATGTTACTAAATGACGAAAAGCAACAGCAGTTGTATACTGCATCTTCACTGTAAAAGAACAGCAAAATCCAGTAATGAAAGTATAAAAAAAAAAAAAATCAAAATGAGAAATCTGGTTTAAGCTAAACACTTTTACATAGTAAACTCACAAAATATGTCTTGCAGCAAGATTTAAGACTAAACATCTTAATCGCCAGCCAGCAACTTTTACTAATCTCGAAACAATACTTTAAAAAAGGCAAAGGCTGTTAAAGGTTAACTGTTCAACTATAAGTTTTGTTCCAGTGTGATCATCTCCATCTTTCTTACCAGATACATTTCTGGTATCCCTCCACTTTGATGGTGGCCAACTATCTGCTGCACATTTTTCTGCCCTATAAACAGTACCTTAATCTCTCATTCTACCATTTGTTGTTAGCAAACCATTCTTTCTGATTTACTATATCCCCCAGTCTCCTTGCACCATAACAAGGTTACTGAACCTGTAAGTATGCAAATTATTCTTTATTATAACTATTAAAATTGTTATTATTTCTATGGTCCTGTGCCTGCCTGATAAGCAAGCCTCCTTCTGATCAGACTTTTCACCCACTCATTCCTCCTTCAGGGTAACAGTCAAGTACCAGGAGGTGTATTCATCCATGGCAAATCAGGACTTTTTGCTTTAAGTCCTTAACCACGGGTCTATATTATATTATTGCAAGCTTACAAAAGCGAACTATAATTAATTGACCCCCATGTAAGCGAAAGTTTACAACGTCAAAACCTCAGAACAGCGATTTTTTTCCAAGGGAAAAAAATAGCTGTTCCAAAATAAAAAAAAAAAACAAAAAAAAAAACTTTAAAACGTTACATAATGTGGGGGGCTGTGCCCCCCACATCCTCCTACTTAAATATACCAACCCTGAGATCGCACTACAGTGCCAAAAACGACTAAGTAATGAAAGCAGCCAAGCAAATCCTTTCCCAGGGAAAGAATTAGCTGAAAAGCCGCTTCGCTATTTTGCCTTTTCGTTCTTTTAGGTTCGATCAAGACGCATTCGACAAAATGTGTCTGCGATAATGCAGTAGGAACCCTTAACCACTACCCTGGCAGCTGAAGTGAAAGCACGTATCTGTTATGCTCTGCTCTTGTGTGTGAATGCTTCTGCACTTGAACTTAGAGGGCTAAACTGCAGTGCCAGGTGCATCTCTCCAGACCATTATGCTGCTTGCTGTACCTCGCAGTCATAAGCAGGTGTGAGTTGAGTAGTGGTCCACACAGCCTCTACACCACACAGATGGATGAGCCAGTATTAAAAGCTCACAGCTATCCTTCATCACCCGTTCTTCTGGCACCTGCGTGATTAGTAAATCCATCATCTGAAACACATGCCTTTATCGCTCTGTACCATATAGACAGCTTCAACACACTACTGACCTAACCCTATTACTAATCATCTCCAAGTATGTTCTGATATTCTAACCTGTCCATCTTCTCAGTATCCTCGTGCCTTCCCTACATTTGCACCCATTACACTAGGTGCTGTACCCCAAGCCATCAATAAAGTCTGTATCCCTCCATGCCTAACAAGTAAGAATATCTTGATGCCACAAACTGTTCCACAACTGAGAAAACTTTAACAAGTATTCACAGATACATATACTGCATGTGTTCTGACATCCTACTGTCACAGCCAGAGATACCTACGCTGCAGATAATCTGTGCTTCTCCTACCACTACCAGTTTTATTATGCAAATATCACCCTAATAGACCTCTTATCAATATAAACCTTTCATAAAAGATGTTCTGACATTAACAGGCTACTTCCCAAAGTCCACATGGTTCTGACAGATTTATTTTTGGGGTAATCTGACTCTTCTAAAATCCCCTGTACATTTGACATCGTACTCAGAATTATAATACTGTATGACTAAGTAGCAAGGCGGTAATTGCACTTTAATTGGGGGAGAGGAGAAGGAGTGACTGAGATTGGAACCTCCTCCTCGATAGAAGTCACCAGTGTGGATAGTTATGACTGACACCCTAAACTGCAAACAAAAATTAACATAATTCATGATAATGAGAGAATAACCACATAGGAACCAGGAAACTACAACCAGCCAGAGAGAGATGATGATAGCTTACTGGAAAGCTCTATAGACGCATCCTTAACCACTACAACGGTCAGTACAATGAAAATGGCAACAGTCCAGGATGAAAGCTACGAATGATCGGGTAAGTGCTGAAAAGCACTTGAAATATTTACAAGGCATTTCGACCAGTAACTCCATGAGGAAACTGGTCCGATGATCTAATTAAATAAAAAAAAAATCAAAGAGCAAAAGCAAATATAATGCTTAATATAAGCCCCAGCAATGACAGATACAAACAGAAGCACATAGTAAATTTAAACAATAAATTAACAAGTATAAACATCAAACCTAATGGAAAAAAATGAAGACCAGTTCAGTGTGACTGAGGCTTAGTAAAAGCATACTAATCCACAAATGAAAGAACTCATAAAATATGGTCAGAGTGAAAAATAAACATAAGCGCACATGGAATATTATATTACCCCATATTACAAACATTACTCTGTCATGAACAAAGCGCAATACCTTGTTTTCAAATTCCACTAACTATTTAACCACCCTGACTGAAGGAGGGATGAAAATTCTAGACAGAAGGGCCAAGACATGAATAAGTTATATCCCCAGCTTAAAGAAAAGTATTCCAACTAGGCTCTAAAGATAATCTATAATTAATAAAGGCTGAAATAAATGAAAAACTCCAACTCAATATAAGGCAACAATCCAAAAACAACAACTTTTACGTTAGCATTCCAACTGCTGTAGTAGCCCTCATCTCTCGCGCTCCATAATGGGCAATGGATTTGAACAATGATGTTCAGCTCTGCTCAGAACACTCAATAGGGGATAATATTACATGTGCTTGGCTGAAACTTAAGTGAAAATGGATTATTTAGCCAAAATTCAATAGCTTTAAAGAAACAGTAAAGTATTTAGAAATTCAGAGGCTTTATCCCCCATAAATGTAAAGCTGGCAGGGATGAACAATATACAGCTATACCACCACAAGCCTAGGAAAAGTATACTTTAAAACTTAATAGGAAATGCTGATGGAGGCTTCCACTCAGGTGTTTAACAGGCTATTTTTCTAACCTTGATGACCAGATGAGCAGTTCATTTTAAATTACTTAAATGGGAAGGAAATTTTCAAATAAATGTTTAATATCCAAGAGATTATTAGTCGCTTACAGTTTTGATACAGTACTGCCTCTTTACATCTTTTTGCAGACATATGCCACCCTGTGTACTTACTTATCAAGTTAGTTAGTAGGCTGACTAATCAGAATTTGGCGAAGATGAACCAGAGACAAACAAGCATGCTTCTACGAGTGACAGTACCTTAGGTCTGGATATAAGCCCCTGCACAAAAGTCAAGCAATGTGTAAGCAGAGCATTGGAAATGAATTCTGGTTTCAGGCTGCACCATAAGCACAACTCATTATTTTAACCAAAAGATTGTAACTTAAAGTTAAGAAATGAAATTCAGACTTAACAGTAGTTACTGGTTCTTTCAACATTTCTTAACTGTTAGTTGGCTGATAGAAAAACTGGTACATTTAGGAATCAGTAAACATCTCTGTAACTGGATCCTGGACTTCCTGACTGAGAGACCACAGAGGGTGTGTTCAGGTAAGAACACATCAAAGTGCATTACGATTAACACCAGGGTTCCACAGGGATGTGTTCTCAGCCCACTGTTATTCACCATCCTGACCCACGACCGCTATGCTAAGCACAAGTCCAACCATATCATCAAGTTTGCTGATGACACCACAGTCATGGGGGTCATCACAAAGGAGGATGAAAGGGTACAAAAAGAGGCGGTGGCATCTCTGATTAGTTGGTGCCTGGAGAACAACCTTGACCTGAAATGTAAGCAAGACCAAAGAGATTATCATTGACTTCAGAAAAGGAGTACAAACCACCCAGTGCTCAGGATCAATGGCGAGAGTGTGGAGAGGGTTAAGAGTATGAAATTCCTGGGTGTACACATATCAGAGGATTTTTCGTGGTTGGGAAACACCAGCCAACTGGTCAAGAAAGTGCACAAATGTCTCCACTTTTTAAGAAGGATGAAAAAAGCTAAGCTTCCTCTTCATATTTGCTCTACCTTCTACAGAGGTGCAGTACAGAGCACCCTCACCTGCAGCTTCACAGTTTGGTTTGGAAGCTGCACAGTCACAGAAAGGAAGGCGCTACAAAGAGTGGGGAGTGTTGTAGAGAAGGTAACAGGTTCCAGTCTTCCATCGATACATCTATATTCTGCAAGAAGCACCAAAAGGCTACAAAAATAATACAGGACAACACGCATCCTGCGCATGGATTTTTTAACCATCGGGCAGGAGATATCGCAGCATCTGCTGCAGGACTACAAGATTCAGTAACAGTCTCCACCCTACAGTGATTAGACTTATGTATTCAGGCACTAGTCCCAGGGGTCTGGACAGAAGTCCATTTTTATATTTATTTGTGGACTATATACTTACATACATTTCAAGTGCAATATTTATTTATTATATCTATAGCCAAGTATTATCTCATTCAAGTGCACTATTAGACAAATAACTTAGGCATTTCAATCTGTAGTTTGTTTTGTTTTACTTTAAATAGAGTAGTTAATTTAACTCAAGGGAGGGTATTCTTTTTGTATATTAGTGTTGAGAAATGTCTCTGGTCTTTCTTGCATGTATTGGAAGTAGTATTGGATTTGTTAGTTATTTTTATTCCTCTACTTGAATGTGTTGTTTCCTTTTCCTTTGTAATCTCAAGAATTGAGCTGATGCATGAAATTTCGTTTAGGCTACACGTGTGTAGTTCTAAATGACAAAGTTTACTTTGACCTGACTTGACAAATGGGTAATACAGCTGCTAATTTTCATTAGCTTGTTTAGAATTTCATGCCCAGTAGACTGCTCAAAATTTCTCAAGCAAAAGCAGAATTTCCAAAACCCTCTCCTTTTCATAAAAAGCGTTTATTTTCCAAGAGGTAAACCCCAAGTTGCAAACTTGGTACAGTAACACAGAAAAAGGAGAGCATTATCAAAATTACAAATAGCAGTAGTTGTTTTATTTACACAATGCCTGAGGTTTGTGTAAAAGAAAAGTGCTCTTTTAACACTAAAGAGGCTGTGTAAGGAACTTTGATGATAGGAACTCAAATCAAGGATATCAGCACTGCATTCCTGTAATGGAAATAGAGAAACAGCCCTCAGAAAGGTGTTTTTGGTACAGTGGTGATATCCTATTTTAAGGTATCTGGAAAGAATGGTGGCCGCCACAATTCTGCCTCTATAATACCCATATGGTCCTCAAGGCTGCACTGACAAATAGTGGCCACAAACATTTTTGTGTGGGTACGTAGTACTGTAAAAGAAAGGAAAATGATGCATGTGGATAAACTAAACACTACCAAATGACTGCAATTAAAAAAAAAAAAAACGAAGCACTGTGTTGTCCTGGTGGAGACTTCTGCAGTCAATGGGATAACAATAATGGCCAACATGCAAACACTATTACTACAAGATGATTCTGCGATAAGGAAAAAGGGCCTCATAAGGTGACAAAAAGTTTGTTTTACCGGAGCAATGTCGTCTGAAGAGTAGATATAAAATGCAAAAAGTACAGTTTTGTACCTACCATAAATGTAGATGTTCGAGGATTCCATTGCTGCAGTCCTGACTATTGGGGTATAGTCCGCGTCCCAGTCGGCCCGAATACCAGAGTATAAGGCTGACGTCGGTCAGGGCGCATTAGACTGACGTCAGTACGTCAGGGTACTAATGCGCATGACCGACGTCATATCCTCAGTCTTTTCTTGCCCCAGATGTCAGAAGACCCAAAAAGACAAGTTCCCAAAACAACCTGCACCAAAAACATGTATAATATACACAACAATATATACATATATATATAAAATATAAACATGTAAAGTCACCTACACAACCACCCCTAAACATAGAGGGGAAGGAGGGAAAATTGGACTGCAGCAATGGAATCCTCGAACATCTACATTTATGGTAGGTACAAAACTGTACTATGTTCTTCGTCTTCCATTGCTGCAGTCCTGACTATTGGGTAGAATCCCAAAGCAGAGGTAAGGGAGGCTGGCAAATTATAAAGTAGCAGGAGCTGACAACATGCCTTGTAAAACAGCTGTGGCAAAACCAGCCCTAGTCTTAGAGTATATAGGCAGGTGATAATGCCTAGAGAAAGTATGCACTGAACTCCAAGTAGCTGCTTCCAGAATATCCTTAGTTGCCACCCCCCTTAGAAATGCTGTTGAAGTGGCAGTAGCCCTAGTGGAATGAGGCCTAATCCCAGCTGGAACCTCTTTGCCATGATGGGAATAACAAAACGCAATGCAAAAGCCAATCCACCTAGAAATAGTTTGTTTTGACACAGGCTTGCCCTGTGAACCCAAAGCAAAAGAAACAAGTAACTGCTGAGACTGCCTAAAATTCTTAGTCCTGCTCAAATAATAGCGCAATTGCCTGTGTACATCTAAAGTGTGCAAAATCTTTTCCCCTTTATTCTGAGGATCTGCAAAAGTAGGCAAATGAATAGTTTGGTTTAAAGCCACACTAGAAACCACCTTAGGCATAAAGGAAGGATTAGTGCGTAATGATACCCTGTCCTTATGGAAAATCAAAAGGGCTCTACTGCCATAAGGGCCTGCAATTCAGACACCCTTCTTGCAGAAGTAATAGCCAACAGAAAAGCAGTCTTCCATGACAAATATTTCAATTCAGCAGTAGCTGCAGGCTCAAAAGGTTGTAGAGTAAGTTTTTCCAACACAAAATTGAGATCCCAAGCAGGAGTAGGAGCTCGTGGGGGTCTTATATTCTTTGCCCCTCTAAGAAACTGCTTGAACAAAGGATCACGAAAACAAAGGTGGGTCACAATCATAGTGAGCTGAAATTGCTGCAGCATGAATCTTTATGGAAGAAAAGGACAAACCTTTGTCCAATAATTCAGTAAGATATTGAAGAGCCACACTCAAATTAGGCTCTGAAATCTCCAAATTCTTTGCTGTACTCCAAAATAAAAATCTCTTCCATTTTTCTGCGTACACTCTCCTAGTACTAGGCCTTCTAGCTTCCCTAATCACCTTTAAAACTTGTTGAGGAAGCTGAGACCTGCTGTGCTTCAACACAGAATATGCCAAGCTGTGAGATGAAGAGATTGAAGCTTGACATTGAGCAGATGACCGTCCTTCTGAGATAACAGATGAGGAATCAGAGGTAAAGGCCATGGAGGCTTCTTTACAAGACTCCGTAGAAGGGGGTACCAGTGTTGCCGAGGCCAATCCGGAGCTATCAAAATCATCCTTGGCCTGTCTTGTCTGACCTTTAATAATACCTTTGGAAGAAGAGGCAGAGGTGGAAAGGCATAGACATGAAGGTTTTTCCAACTGAAAGACAGAGCATCCACTTTCCAAGCTGTGTGATGAAACCCCTTTGTGCAATACTTTGGCAGCTGGTGGTTTAGTGGAGAAGCGAACAGATCTATGTCTGGAGTTCCCCATGACACTGTCAATGTCTGAAATACATGAAGATCCAGTTTCCACTCGTGGGGATCCATGATTTGTCTGCTTAACACATCTGCTAGGAGTTCTGTGCTCCTGGCAGAAACCTTGCCTGAAGAGTTAGTTGCAGGCTTAGCAGTCTCCCATAAAATCATTGCCTGCCTGCATAGAGGATAAGAATGTGTTCCCCTTGCTTGTTGATGTACCACATGACAGTTGTGTTGTCTGTTAGAATCAACACCTGCCCTGGAAGAAGTAACTCCTTGAAAGCCATCAATGCAAACTGGACTGCTAACATCTCCTTCATGTTGATATGTAGATGCTGTAGTCTGGCAGGCCACTTGTCTTGTATCCACTTTCCATTCAGATGAGCTCCCCAAGCAGTGTCCGAGGCATCTGTCGTTAAAATCTGACTTCGCCTCTGGCGGGTCACAGAGAGTCCCTTGTTTAGGTGACATTCCTGAGCCCACCACAAGAATTCCTTTTGAAGGCAAGGTATTATTCGAATGACAGTGTCCAAATCCTGGCAGTGCTGTGTCCATACATTTTTGAGATACCATTGCAGCTTCCTCATATGCAGTTTGGCATTGGGAAGCACCAGAATACAAGATGCCATGAACCCTAATGCTTGAAGGACTGTCCTTGCAGTCAGCACGGACTGATGAGATAGTTGATGGAAGTAAAGTGACAGACTCTTTTGTTTGTCCGGGGTTAAAAAGGCCATCTGGGCTGCTGTATTCAGTCTCACACCCAGAAAGCACATGTCTTGAGAGGGTACTAGACTGGACTTTATTTCGTTCACAGAATACCTAGGCATCTTAGCACTGCTATGACATATTCCAGATGCTGTAGAAGGTCTTCCTTTTCTTGAGCCAGAATCAGGCAGTCGTCCAAGTAAGGATAGATTTGAATGCCTTGAAGCCTGAAGTAAGCTATCACTGGAGCCAGAACCTTTGTGAATACTCTGGGCGCAGTAGATAAGCCAAAGGGCAATGCAGAGAACTGATAATGAAAATCTCCAGTTCGAAACCGCAGATACTTTCTGCAACTTAGCCTTATAGGCACATGAAGGTAAGCTTCCTTGAGATCCAAAGTTACCATCCAGTGATCCTTGCCCAGCAGAGGTAACAGTTGTTGTAACGTCAACATCTTGAACTTGGGAATGTCCAGATAAGTGTTGAGGATAGATAAATCCAAAATTGGTCTCCACGTGCTCCCCTTCTTTGGTACTAGGAACAGGCGAGAATAAAATCAAGCCCCTTTCTGATACAGGGACTGGCTGAATGGCCCCTATCTGGAGCAACTGAGAAACTTGCTTGTGAGCCTCTTTTCTTTGTGGAGGAGGAACATCTGGCATGCCTTTGAAAGTGTGCATTGTGTGGAAATAAAATCTGTAACCGTGATGAATGATATCCAGCACCCATCTGTCTTGAGTGATTAAATCCCAATTTTCCTTGAAAAGAGACAGTCTTCCTCCCAAAGGAGCTGCCAGACGAGAATCCACTGGCAGCTGAAAAGGCAGGTCATTGGGTCTGTTTACGAAAGGACTGACCCCTGCCCTCACCAGAAGTCTGAGCAGGTGAACTCTCTGATCTAGGCCTAAATGAACCTTGAGCCCTGCCCTACCACGTCTAGACCTACCCCTAGACTGGGAACCATAAGCAGGATATGTCCACCCCTTCGCAGGCCAATTTCTACTAAACTTCGAGGTCTGCACCTGCAAAAAATCTTTAACAGTCTGCATAGACTTAGCTTTGTCTTCCATTTTCTTTAAGACTGCTTCCACAGGCGGTCCAAACAACACATCAGACTGTAAAGGAGCATCCAAAATCCTGGTCTTAACATGCTCAGCTAAATTCTGATCCTTCAACCAGGCATGTCCTGCGAAGAACAGAACTAGTAGCAGCCACCCTCGAGGAGGCCTGAACAGCATCAAAACCACACTGCAAAGAATGCTTACCCACTTGTTCAGACACATGAACCAAATCCAGCAATTCTTTACACTCAATACCTTCCGCCAAAGCATCCACCTTAGATTTCAATTGTGAAAGGAGATAATTCTGATATTTTAGCATGTGAAACTGACAATTCAACGCCCTCATGGCTAGAGTGGAAGAAGTATACACTTTCTTACCCCACCTATCCAAAGCCCTTGCCTCTTTATCAGAAGGTACAGGATTTTTAACCACAGAAGCTTTAACACCTTTAGGCCCCTGAGAAATAGTTTCTGGGTCCCCTAGGACTCTTAAACAAATACTTATGAGCTTGCACCCTATAATACCTATCAGGCTTAACAGGAGCAGGAGGCAAGGAGTCAGGGTTCAGGGAAGCCTCTGCAAAAACATCCTCCACCACATTCAACACAGGAGGAATAGCTAAGGGCCTATGCTGGGGTAAAAACAAGAATTCCCTAAGCCTTTTCCTGGAATCAGAGTAATCCTGGCCTTCCCATTTAAAGTGCTCCCTCATGGAGTGAAGAGTCTCTGAAAATGAAAAATCCTCAGGAGGAGAAGCTGTAGGAGTGGAATCATCCACATCAGAATCAGAATAAGTAGGAAACTCTTGTAAGTCTTCCACAGAAGACTCTGAAGCCTGTGAACACTGTTCAAAACTATCAAACTCCTGTTCCACCCTAGGCCTCTTATCAGGCGGGGGCATAGAACCTCTAATTAGAGTAATCAAATCTTCAGCCATTTTAAGCATATGTTTCTTAGGCACAGAGCCCGAAATGCTAGGAGAAGCCCCCACAGAAGCTGAACTTGGCCTACCTCTAAAGAAGCTTTGGCAACAGAAGGAGGCCCTAACTACCTTGGGAAGAGAGGGAAGAACAGTTACCTCAGAAGCCCCTCAGCCTGGCCTACCTCCTGAGAGGGCACATCCTGTAACAATAAAGTATCTGCCTGAGACTCCATGGAGACTCCTGGCAAAACCTCTGGCTCCACTGAGCCGACTAAAGAACCGACGTCTGGGACTGCCGGTTCCTCACCCTAGGCTTCACTGTTTTGTCCTTGCGCTTCTTGGATGAAGCGGCGCCGAGCATCCGGCGGCATATTATAATTATAATTGCAACGCTTTCCAAACACTAGCCTAGCACAATCTAGCCTCCTCTTAATAGTGCGCTTGTTAAATCTAGCACAAGAGCGGCAACCAACAACGTCGTGCTCAGGCCCTAAACAAGGTATACACAATGTATGATAATCCCTATGCGGTATCTGCTTCCCACAAGAAATACAGTTATTCACTTTTTCTGACATCCGTTAAATACTGAGGCAAGAAAAACCAAAATGCTCCCTAACGGGATTACGCCACCAACTCTGTTTCGGTCTGAAACTCCGGTTTCGGAAAATCTCAGAACGCCAACCTGCACTCGCAAAATTGCTTCTGCATCGGACCATGCGGCAAAAAAGACTGAGGATATGACGTCGGTCATGCGCATTAGTACCCTGACGTACTGACGTCAGTCTAATGCGCCCTGACCGACGTCAGCCTTATACTCTGGTATTCGGGCCGACTGGGACGCGGACTATACCCCAATAGTCAGGACTGCAGCAATGGAAGACGAAGAACATCACAAAAGAAAGACAAAATGGAGGGAAAAGAAAAAAAAAAATCTATGTAAAATCTGAATCAGTTAAGTGTACTTCAATTTACCAGCAGCCGAATGTGTACCACTCAAAGTACATGACAACAAGAAGGGTAAGGAACAGGATTGGTTACTAACAAAGACATGCATATGGAGCGTTTCTCCCCAGGCCTCTGCTGAAAATTGGCTTGGTCCCAAGTTGGACTTTCTCAGTAAACAAATGCTAAATAAATAAAACTAAACGGAAGCAAGTCAGGAGAACATGTAAACCATTTCTTTGTAGAGTAATTTAAAAGAGGCACTCAAAACAATGGATGAAATCACGAAAGTACAGTTTTGTACCTACCATAAATGTAGATGTCCGATAGGTATGCATCTGCAGTCATAACATATGGGTTTGTCCTGCCTCAGGCAGCCCTTCGGTCGGCCGGATTCCAAAGTCTGGGTCTGGCCTCGGCTGATGTCGCACTTTCCCGGCGCCAGAGCTTCTGGGTATAAAGGCATCAGCCGGCGCCATTTTTCCTCAGTGTTTCTTGCCCCAGATGCCAGGTGCCCTCTAGGAAGGCTAAATTTGGATAAATGTAGAAAGTTCCAAACAGTAGCAAAAAAATATATACATATATACAAACAAACAAATACACCATAATAGATTCCCCCAGTTAGCTGAAAGAGGGGTAAGCACCCTAGGAATACCACAGAGGGGAAGGAGGGTGGGTAATCCTGACTGCAGATGCATACCTATCGGACATCTACATTTATGGTAGGTACAAAACTGTACTATGTCCTTCAAGGATGCATCTGCAGTCATAACATATGGGTAGAATACCATAGCCAAACTGGGGGAGGAGGTACTAAGATAAGGAAGGTGTAGTTAAAGTCCCCTGTAATACTGCAGTTGCAAAGCCTGCTCGGGATCTGGAATATAAAGGTAGATTATAATGCTTGGCAAATGTATGCACGGAGCTCCAAGTAGCAGCTTCTAAAATGTCCTTGGTAGCCACCCCTCGTAGGAAAGCTGTAGTGGTGGCTGTGGCCCTTGTGGAATGAGGCCTGATATTTTCAGGAACTGTCTTTCCATGAAAAGAGTAGCAAAAGCGAATGCAATTTCCTATCCATTTTGAAAATGTCTGCTTGGAAATTGCTTTTCCTTGCACCCCAGTTGCATAGGCTACAAAAAGTTGGTCAGTTTTTCTGCTGGTTTTAGTTCTGTCCAGATAGTAGCGTAGCTGTCTGTGTATATCCAAGGTGTGCAAGAGTTTTTCTCCTTTGTTCTGTGGGTTAGGGAAGAACGTAGGCAAATGAATGGCTTGGTTCAAGGATACCCTGGATACCACCTTTGGCATGAAAGTAGGATTGGTTCTCAGGGACACTCTATCCTGGTGAAAAATAAGGAAAGGCTGCACTGCCATTAATGCCTGAAGCTTGGATACTCTTCTTGCTGAAGTGATTGCCAGAAGGAATGCAGTTTTCCAAGATAAAAATTGTAAGTCTGCTGATGCTGCTGGTTCAAAAAGGAGGTAGAGTCAATTTTTCCAGCACGAATTGAGATCCCATGCAGGTAGAGGGGGTCTCCTTGGAGGTTTAACATTTTTGATCCCTCTCAAAAATTGTCTGAGTAGAGGGTGAGAGAAGATAGGAGGATCCATATTGTATTCTGCAGATATTGCTGAAGCATGAATCTTAATGGAAGAGTAAGACAGGCCATTGTGGAACAATTCTGCTAAGTATTCTAGAATGTGTGCTAGGTTTGCCACTGAGACATCTGTGCCCTTTGATGTGCTCCAAATGAGGAATCTCTTCCATTTAGCTGAGTATGTCCTCCTTGTGGAGGGTCTGCGAGCCTCCAGGATAATGTCCTTGACCCTCTAAGATAAGGCAGTTTGGTTTGGTTTTAAGCAATTTTCCAGGCAGTTAGTTGCAGAGTTTTCAAGTTTGGATGCAGGGTCTTGAAATTGTTCTGCGTTAGAAGAAGAGGACATAGGGGTAGAGGCCATGAGTTCGCCTGAGACATGCTTTTCAGTAGCGGATACCAGTGTTGTCTTGGCCAGTCCAGAGCTATTAGTATCACCTTTGGCTGTTCCTCCCTGATCTTCAGTAGAACCTTGTACATCAATGGGAGAGGTGGGAATGCATACACTATTACGGCATTCCAGCTGAAAGAGAGTCCACCCTCCAGGCTTGTGGGTGGTATGTCCTTGAGCAGAATTTCTTCAGTTGGTGGTTGAGGGAGGCGAACAGATCTATCTCTGGCAATCCCCATTTCTTTGTTATGAGTTTGAAGATGTCTGGATGCAGCATCCATTCGTGAGCATCCGTGGTAGTCCTGCTTAAGCTGTCTGCTAGTGAATTCTCTTTTCCTGGTACAAATATGGCCTGCAGCTGGATATTGAGATTCAGGCCTAGGTTCCACAGATCCATTGCCATCCGGCATAGAGGGTAGGAATGTGCCTCCCTGTTTGTTTATGTACCACATGACCGTGGTGTTGTCTGTCCTTATCAGCAGATGTCCTTGCTGGAGGAATGGTTTGCATGCCTCGATTGCATGCTTCACTGCCAGCATCTCCTTTTGGTTTATGTGCAAGTTTAGCTGTCCTTGAGGCCATAGGCCTTGGATACATTTGTCCTCCATGTGTGCTCCCCATCCTAGGTCTGAGGCGTCTGTGGTGATGGTCTGCCTTGGTTTTGGTTTCTTGAAAGGCAACCCTCTGTTGGACTGGCAGGCCTGAGCCCACCACAGGAATTCCTTTTGAAGGCATGGAATGATTGGTATCATGATTTCTAGACTGTGTCTGTGTTGAGACCATACATTCCTTAGGTACCATTGTAATTTCCTCATATGCAGCCTGGCATGTGGAATCAAGATTATTCAGGATGCCATGAAACCCAGGGCCTGCAGGACTTTCCTTGCAGTAAGCTGAGTTTGTCTTGTCAAAGTCATGAAATAATCTGGAAGTTGTTTTTGTTTTTCTTCTGTGAGAAAAGCCATCTGAGTTAATGTGTCCAGATCCGCACCCAAGAAGGTTATCCTTTGGGATGGCACTAGTCTTGACTTTTGGATGTTGACTGTGTATCCCAAGGCCTGTAGCAGGTGTATGACATAGGCCAAATCCTTTATCAATTTTGTCTTGTTGTCCGCTTGTATTAGGCAGTCGTCCAGGTATGGGTAGATTTGAATTCTGAAGTCTGCAATGTGCAATTACTGATGCCAGGCATTTCGTGAATACTCTGGGCGCAGTAGATAAGCCAAAGGGCAATGCTGAGAATTGATAATGCTCTGATCCTGCAAGAAATCTGAGGTGTCTTCTGCAATCTGGTCGGATAGGGACGTGCAGGTATGCCTCCTTGAGATCTAGAGTCACCAGCCAAGACTCCTTGCCCAACATGGGAAGAAGTTGCTGTAGGGTCAGCATTTTGAATTTTGGTACAATGAGATATGTGTTCAGTGCGGACAAGTCGAGAATAGGCCTCCATTGGTTTTCTTTTCTTGGTACAAGGAATAGTCTGGAGTAAAATCCTTGGCCTTGTTCCATAGATGGTACCCTTTCTATCGCTTTCATCTGAAGTAAATTTTTGATTTGTCTTAAAGCCTCTGGCTTCTGATTTGGTGGTAGGTTTGGCATTCCGCTCCTTTTGGTAAAGTGTGGAAGTGAAACCTGCATCCTTTGTCTATTGTTTGCAATGTCCATGTGTCCTTTGTAATGCAATGCCAGTTTCTTGAGAATAAAGCCAGCTTTCCGCCCAAGGAGCTTCCAGTTGTTCCCTGGTAGAAATCAGAGTCAAGTCATTGTGTCTGTCCTGTGCTAGTGGTTGTAGTTGCAGCTGTGGCACTACTCCTCTGGTTGGCAGGCTGCCACTGGCGGCCCCTATAGGCACCCGTTGATTGACCTCTGCCTCGAGGTCTATTCCTGCCCCTTTGTGCTCTGGAGGTGTCTGGAAAGGACCAATTCTTGGAAGGCCAGTTTCTGCTGAACCTCGGAGGTTGGACCTGTAGAAATTCCTTTACTGTTTGCACAGATTTTGCTTTTTCTTCCACTTTCTTTAGAATCTCCTGTGCAGGGGAGCCAAATAAACTTTGTTTCTCCATTGGAGCATCTAGGAGCTTAGCCTTGACATGGTCTGGCAGGGATTGCTCTTTTAGCCAGGCATGCCTACGAATTACTGCCCCAGTCATAGCTGATCTAAATGAAGCCTCCAGTGCATCATAGCCACATTTTAAGAAATGATTACTGACCTGCTGAGAGTTGTGCACCAAATCCTTAAGAATTTACGGTCTAAAGGTTCAGGAGAAGAAAGCTTCTTATTCAGCTGATCTAACAAATATTCTTGGTACTGTATCATATGGAATTGACAGTTTAATGCCCTGGCAGAAAGAGTAGCAGATGTATAAACCTTTTTACCCCATCTCTCTAATGCTCTAGACTCTCTTTCAGAGGGTAGGGGATTTTGGCAGTGGCAGCTGCAACACCTTTGGGCCCTGTGAAATAGTTTCTGGGTCTGCAGCATGGGCTTTATACAGGTGGAAGTGAGAATCCGGGACCCTGTAGTATCTGTCAGGTTTGGCAGGGGCGGAGGGAGAGAATCAGGTGCAGAACTAACATCATTATACACATCATCAATTACAGTTAGCACTGGTGGTATGGCTAAGGGCCTATGCTGGGGCAAATGTAAAAAGTCCTTAGTCTTTTTCTAGAATCAGAAAAATCCTGACCCTGCCATTGAAAGTGTTCCCTCATAGAGTGCAAGGTCTCCCCAAAGGAAAATTCTTCAGGAGGGGAGGCCGAAGGGATAGACTCTTCAGCATCTGAATCCTCATAAGGAGAATAGGCCCCTTCCTGATGGTCTGACAAATCAGATCCATCTGTGGAGTAATCAGAGGAGACAGGTTCAGTCCTAGGCCTTTTGTCTGGTGGAGGTTGGGAGGCCCTGTCTGGGTGAGATTGGGAACCCCTAATCAAGGAGATAACGTCCTCAGCAAGACTGAGAATCTGAGAGCTTGAGGAAGGCCTCTGAGAAGTAGATTTGGCAGGTAAAGCTTTTGAAAGTTTGGCAGCTTTAGCCCTGGAGAAGGCCTTAATAGACATAGAAGCTGGGGCCTAGCTGCCCACGTGCAGGTGTAGAAATGTCCAATGGAATGGTGTCGGACAAATCTTGGCCAGCTTCGTAGGGATTTCTGAAGCCGACTCAGCCGGGGCCTCTCTGGCCTCGGTTGTCGGAGGTATGGTTTCTGTCGTAGTAAGAACCGAGGGCTCCGTTTCAGCTGAAAACGAGACACTCGCGGTAGGCCTAGCCGTGGTTTCAGCGAAACCGCGGGCCGCGAAAGTGTTGGTCCTTTTCCCGCTTTTGGCCAAATGTGTAGTCGGAGTCTCCGATGGCATTTTATATGCAAAAGCGGATCCGAAAAATTCTTCTGCAAACTCCAACTGACGTCTAAGAGTCCGTCGGTTGAAGGAGGCACAGGCTAAACAAGCTGATACGTCGTGGTCTGGGCCTAAGCAAGGAAGGCAGTAAGAGTGGAAATCCTTATGAGGTATTTGTTTCCCACAAGTTAAACAATTATTTACTTTGTCTGATATCGGGTGAGGCAAGAAAGAGTCCCCAACGGGGTACTTAGCTTTTTTCGAAGTCTTCGGTAGCTGAAATCTCTGGATCTGACCGACAGGCACTTGCGAACAGCTTCTGCTTGGGCACCGCTGCAAGAAAGACTGAGGAAAATGGCGTCGGCTGATGCCTTTATACCCCAGAAGCTCTGACGTCGGGGAAAGTGCGACATCAGCCGAGGCCAGACACAGACTTTGGAATCCGGCCGACCGAAGGGCTGCCTGAGGCAGGACAACCCATATGTTATGACTGCAGATGCATCCTTGAAGGACATCAGGAGACCAGTGTAAAAAATACATACTAAGTAATTCCACAAAGAAAATTAAAGCAAAAACTATTAAGGGTAGCAAAAAAATAAATACATAAATAAATAAATTAATAAATCTTCTCAAGAAAAGAGCAAAGGGTCATCAAAAAGTATGATAAAGCCAGGAAGGAGCCACCATTATAAGACAAGTAATGTGGCAATAACTGAGGGAGATTCTGGTGGCACAGTAGCACAACAGTGTTACTACCTCATAATTCCAGACTCTGTGGCTAATTTCTGTGTAAAGTACACTATGTGGGGCTTGTATGTTCACCCTGTAGGTTTCTGTCCTCTCCAAGTACATAATGCTTGGTTTAAATGGGTACTTTACAATCTCACTACATTTACATATGCATCTCACTACATTTACATATGCATCTATCTCTCAGAGTGAAGTCTTATAAAGGGCAAACTCATATTCAGCCCTTGCAGTGTCCTTGTTTGTACCTGTTACTTTCTCAGAAGAAACTCTACATAGGGCAAAGTAAGTACTCAACACATCAGTTAGACTGTAAATAGGTCTTCACTAATATGCAACTGTTGTCCCCAGCTTAGACAAATTCAGATGTTTTTCTTGTCCTCATGCTCAAAAAGCAGCTCATACCTCTGGAAGTACATTCAACATCACATGTTAGGCAAGGACAGTATGCTGTACCCCTGCATTATTCAGATAATCACCTTTTCGATAAGGACCATATCATGCAAGATTTGAAAAACAAAGCATTTAAGAATAGAAAAATATATATATTCTTCCCATTTTGCAAGACAACTCATCCTCAAATGTAGAACAGGAAGACCATCCAGGATGGACTGTGGGGGGATAATATACCCCTATTACAGAAAACCTCCCCACAAATCAACTGATAAAGTGAGTATACATTTGATTTCAGAAGCCCTAGTTCTGATAAGTATACCAAACAGCAAAAATTATCCCTGACAGAAGGCTGGAGCTGCAGGAAAGCCAAAATGGTGAGAAGGCCAAGTCCTGAAATACCAAGGTAAAAAAGGAGGTTGAACTAGAATTATCATCCTATTATACCATGACCCCCCCCCCCAAAACGTGCACGCTGATTGGCCAGCGTGCCCGTTGTAAATCGAATTATACTAATGGAAAGGTCCGATTAAGGACTTTTTTCCATTAGTATAACTTCGTTTTAAAACACTGTCTCGCTATGTTAAATGGGTTTAACATAGCGAGACAGCTAAAGCAAACAGCGGGCTCCGTTGCTTATTTTAAACTGTCTGCCATGTTAAACCCATTTAACATAGCTTGGTGTTAACGGAGAAAGCAAAATCTCCGTTGCTTTTTTAGTGTTCACTATGTTAAATGAGTTTAACATAGCGAGACAGTTTTAAAATAAGCAACGGAGATGTCCGTTTATTTTAAAACTGTCTCGCCATGTTAAACTCATTTAACATAGCTAAACAAAAAAAGCAACGGAGAGCTTGCTTTCTCCGTTGCTCATACAGTTCTGATGTACTGCAGGCCGCGGTACATCAGAACTGCCGCCGATGCCAGACATCTGCGAAGGGCAGTAAACAGGCATTATACTATGCCATTATTTAAGAAAAGTAATAGTTTCTTTTCTTAAATAATGTCATAGTATATAGCAATAACCACTTCTGGGTGTGGGTAATGCTAAATTACGGTTGTTTGGTCCTCGGGCTTGGGGACCAAACCACTATTGCTATAAAACAATTCTTGGTAAATGTGCTAAATAAAAAGTAAGTGGCTATAAAGTACAGTTTTGTACCTACCATAAATGTAGATGTTCGAGTGTGCATACAGCTGCAGTCATCACACTTGGGTTATCCCTGCGTCAGGCGGGTCCTCAGTCGGCAATTCCAAAGTCTAGGTCCCGGCGTCGGTTGTCGCCGCTTCTTCCCTGATGTCAGTGCGCAGGGGTATAAAAGAGCGAGCCGGCCATTTTCTTCAGTTTTTCTTGCCCCAGATGTCAGGTGCCCCCAGAAAGAAAAGCAAAACATGATGTCATGCAAACATACATAAGTAGATAAATCAAAACAGTAGTTGCAAGCAAATACACCATAAAGGAATACCCCAAATAGGTTGTATGTTAAAGGTGTTTGTCATAAGCCCTGTCCTAAGAGGGGAAGGAGGGAGGGTAAACCTGGACTGCAGCTGTATGTGCACGCGAACATCTACATTTATGGTAGGTACAAAACTGTACTATGTTCATTGTGCATACAGCTGCAGTCATCACACTTGGGTAGAATCCCAAAGCTAAGTAAGGGTGGCTGGTACTAGGCGGAATTAGGAGGGGCTAGAATGCCCTGCAGGACTGCTGTGGCAAAGCCCGCTCTAGATTTTGAGTATAGTGGAAGGTGGTAGTGCTTGGAGAAAGTGTGCACTGAACTCCAAGTAGCTGCTTCCAAAATGTCTTTGGTAGGGACCCCCCTGAGGAAAGCTGCTGAGGTAGCTGTAGCCCTGGTGGAGTGGGATCTGATGTATACAGGCACTTATTTTCCATGAAATGAATAACAAAAGCGTATGCAGTGGGCTATCCATTTTGAAATAGTCTGTTTGGAAATAGCCTTTCCTTGAACACTTGTAGCATAGGACACAAAGAGCTGCTCAGATTTTCTGAATGACTTTGTTCAGTCCAAGTAATAACAAAGTTGCCTGTGAATGTCCAAGGAATGTAGTAGTCTCTCTCCTTTGTTCTGTGAATTTGGATAAAAGGTAGGTAAATGAATAGACTGATTCAAAGCCACACTGGATACTACCTTCTGTCTATAATATCCAGAATCCATTTGTCCTGTGTAACAATGTGCCAGTTTTTTGAAAATAAGGCCAGTTTTCCACCCAAAGGTGCTGCCATTATATCTTTGTTTGGCAGGCATAGGGGGAAGTCATTGTATTTGTTTTCTAAATGACTGTGGCCTATCTTCTCCACCTCTGGGGGCTGGTGTTTGCCACTGTCTAGCTCTGTAAGATCCTTGAGGTTGTCCTCTACCCCTTGGGCGTCTGTATCTGCCCCTTTGGGGTCTGTCCGTGGCTGGAAAGGACCAATTTTTTGAAGGCCAGTTTCTGCTGAAGCGTGGAGGCTGCACCTGCAAGAAATCTTTAACTGTTTGCATAGATTTTGCTTTTTCCTCAATTTTCTTTAGTATCTCCTCAGCTTTAGCACCGAACAATACATCTTTTTGTAGTGGTGCATCTAATAACTTTGCTTTGACATGATCTGGTAAGGTTTGCTCTTTGAGCCAAGCATGTCTACGTATGACAGACCCCGTGACAGCAGCTCTGCATGAGGCCTCTAAAGCATCAAAACCACACTGCAAGGGCTGATGTATACACCTTTTTCCCCCACCTTTCTAATGCTCTAGAATCTCTCTCTGAAGGCAAAGGGTTTTTAGCAGTAGAGGCCTTAATCCCCTTGGGACCCTGTGAAATTGTTTCTGGGTCAGCAGTATGGCTTTTATAAAGGAACTGGTGAGAATCAGGAACCCGGTAATATCGGTCTGGTTTAACAGGGGCTGGAGGTAATGAGTCTGGATTAAGACTGGCTTCTGCGTACACATCATCCAAAATATCTAAGACAGGAGGAATAGCCAGGGGCCTATGCTAGGGAAGTAGTAGAAATTCCCTGAGCCTTTTCTTGGAATCTGAGTAATCTTGGCCTTCCCAGTGGAAGTGCTCTCTCAATGTATGCAGGGTTTCCCCAAAAGAGAAGTCCTCAGGGGGGGAGACCGAGGGAATAGACTCCTCAGCATCAGAGTCTTCAAATGGGGAGTAGGTGTAATCCTGGTCCTCAGAATGGGCTGAAGTAATAGAAGCCTGGTCTGAGGAAGGGTAGTCTTCCTCCAACCTGGGTCTTTTGTCTGAGGGGGGTTGAGAACCCCTGATGAGAGTAATCAAATCCTCAGCCATTTTAAGCATCTGTTTTTTAGGCATGGGGCCTTGAGAGGGGGTATGAGGCTCTTGTTTTTTTAATTTTTATTGCAGCTTTAGACTTAGTGAATGATTTAATAGAGGAGGTGGTAGGCCTGAAAACACCTTCAGAAATGGCAGGCCTCGCTAAAATTTCGGTTTCCCCGCCAAGAGTGGCATCGGTATCTGCAGCGGGAATGGAGACCGAGGATCCTGCGGCCTCGGGTACTGAAGTCGCCGGTAAAATAGTTTCATCGGTAGTCAGGGGCTGCGTAGGCACCTCGCTGAGAACCGGAGAACTGGTAGTCAGCCTAAGCATGCTCTCAGTACTCGGTGCAGGCCTCAGATGTCTATCCTTATCCTTGCGTCTTTTGCCTAAAACTGGCGTCGGTACATCCGACGACATGATATAATAAATTTTTTTGCCAAAATAATGAAGGGCGAACTCCGCCCGGCGCTTATTAGTGTGCTTGTTAAACCTAGCACAAAAACGGCGGCCGAGACGTCGTGGTCTGGCCCTAAGCAAGGTATACAGTAAGAGTGAAAATCCTTATGCGGTATTTGCTTCCCACAAGAAATGCAATTATCAACTTTGTCTGACATCGGTCTGAGGCAAGAAAAGTTTCTAGCAAGTGCCAGCTTTAAAGAAAACTTCGGCTGAAATACTGTTCGTAAATCTCAGGAGCTGGCCGACCGGCACTTGTGAACTGCTTCTGCTTGAACTTCCTTGTGCAAGAAACACTGAAGAAAATGGTGTCGGCTGCCTCTTTTATACCCCTGCTGCACTGACATCAGGGAAGAAGTGACGACAACCGACGCCGGACCTAGACTTTGGAATTCGGCAGACCGAGGACCTGCCTGACGGCAAGATAACCCAAGTGTAATGACTGCAGCTGTATGCACGATGAACATCACTAAAGTCCGTAAAAGGAAAGTATTTTTGAAGCAAGTAATGTAAGCAGTCACACTCCCATTAGAAAGGCCCTTCATGGCAGTATTTTCTAAAGGACAGTTTGGAACCTGATGGCAAAACCAGAAGCTGTTAGCAATCCACTTAGAAAGGGTTTACACTTCATCACTGCAAGATCACCTCTACACACAGCAAAGATGATGAACTTTTCTAAGCTTGTTCACCTTTCAGCGAAGTCTGTGGTGGCAGTCTTTAGGATTGCCCACCTGACACTGTTCTTACAAAGGAAGCAGGAAGATGAATAGCTTCTACAATGCTGGTCACTCCTCAGAAACACCATCTATTTGTATGACACTAAATAGGGTTCCCTACAGTTAAAAATCTGCAATTCTGAGATCTTCAAGCCAAAGGTGATGACCATCAAGAGGGGACTTCAGAGCCACCAAACCAGGCAGGTCAGTCAAATAAGTTAAGTCCCAAAGAGAAGAAAGGTCTTCAAAGGAGGTAAAGATGCAGAACCCTTTAAAAAACCTTAGTCAACCAGTGTTTGGGTTGACTGTGAAATAACTGAGGACCAAGTCATACAAGTACCAGAGTTAGGCAAGCATTACCAACAAGATAACCAACTGAGGTGACATGGGATATCTTTCTATCCAAAGCGAGAACCTCTTCCACTTTACAGAGTAACCTAATGAGTAAAAGGCTTCCAAAAAGCTATAATTATCTCAAAAACATTTAATGGGAGGTCTAGCAGACATAAGAGATCTAATGTGAGAAGCCACATCCTGAGGTGAGCTGACGGTCACCCTCTGGCTTGTACCGAATAGTTTACTGCAATGCCAAGGTAATGATTGTCTGAAAGAACACCCTTCTCAACCACCATGGATCAGTAAGGAAAAGACTTGTCCTTCCTCCTGTGAATTTTGAACTAAAGTATGGGACCAGAAGAAGAAGAGGTGAAAGCATAAAAGACATTTTTCTACCATGGCAGAAAAACTCATCAAACATGAACTCTCTACTGTCGCTGCTGAACAAAGATTAATAGGAAGCCTTATGTGGTGAACAGATTAACCTGTGAGCTGTGCCATTCCTGCAAAATCCTGATCAGACAGAATTCACAAAACCTCAGCTTTAAAAAGCAACTCCAGCAGACTCCAGCATATTCACAAACAGGAAACAGCAGCAACACACAAGGAGGTATGAGCTTGTACCATCCTGTGTCACTGGATTTACCAGGACAGCCAAAAGAACAAACTGGAAACCTGCTGAATGCAGTCAGCTTCATCTACATGCATTTCAGTCTGTGCTACTATACAGGATATCAAATCACATATAATACACATTTCTAATCATATACATAGCCTAAGGCACCAGTTCCTTAAAGCTGTACACCTATACATTATATCTCTCCTGTTTTAAGACAAATCCTAGTCTACTCTTAAAGGTACTTTAATATCTCATGCTTTTATACTATTCATAGTAATACTTCAGGGCATTGGATTAAAAATGTTGCATTAACTAATGCAGTAACATTGTATTTCAAAATTTGTCCCTAGCTCCTAGGTGAAGATGAAGCCTAGCTTATGAGTCACACAACCCAAATGTGATTAATACAAACTGATTTAATTACTGAAGGCAATATACAGGCTGGGGCAATGAGGGTGGGAATGAATGGCTTGTTCCATCCAGCCGATCCAGAGGTGTGTGTGTGTGGGGGGGCTATTTTGAACAATGTCTCCATTTTTTTTTTTAAATCCATCTTCAATAAGAACAATGAAATATCTCAGCTGCTTACATTTCTTCACAACCACCTGTGGCTGATGTTTGTGGAACTTTGCTGTATTCCCACTCCAATTTTCCTCCTTCACAGAAAATACATGTTAAACTCTTCTGTGACTAGAGTGTATGCCTACAATGTTTTGCTTTTCTAAAATCACATTTTCAGGCTGTAGTAAGGAAGCAGACAAAGGTAGTCTATTTCTTAGTGTACAACTTATTGAGACATGAGCTGTTGGTATGTACCTTGTGAAGCAGTATTTCTATATCAGAACAAAGGCAGCTCTACATGTACTTCACTTTAATGCTCGAAGCTCCCTTCATGAGGATCGCAAAAGTCTGAACTATCCTTTTGTACAATTGTATTGCAGGAGGTTCACATTACAGGGCACAAGCTGAAACGTCACTGCTATACTCTACAACAGAAGAAAGAAACTGCTGCAAAAAAAGAGTAAAATCCCATGACTGGAGGAACTCCCTGGTCAACCTCAGTAAGAAGCTGAGATCCCTCATAAAATCCTCCAAAGCTAGTTACGAAAACAAAATTGCCACTGACTCTAAAGACAACCACAAAGCATTCTACAGCTATGTCAAGAATCTAAATGGGAACACTCAGATCTGCTCGGAGTTGCAGCACAATGGCACTAAATATAAAGAACCAACTGATATTGCCAACATCCTAGCTGATAGGTTCAGTGCTAACTTTACCCCCCTCTCACCCCCTAGAGGGCCCATCTCTATACCGGAAGAATGCAAAGTTCCTATAATCACGGCTGCACAGGTAAAAAACACACTCTCCAAAGCCAAGAACACCGCATCCATGGGACCTGACAATATTCCAGGCTGCGTTCTACACGAACTACAGAATGAACTGGCACCCTACCCAAGTACCATGTTCAATCATAGCCTCACCTCAGGCTTGGTACCCACTGAATGGCACACCACGACTGTTATCCCACTCCACAAAGGGGGAGCCACGATGGACCCCGGGAACTACCGCCCCATTAGCCTGATGAGCCTGGTCTGCAAGGCTATGGAACGTATCATCGTGGAACTCATAAACAAAGACATTGGCAATCTCCAAACTCTGG
This sequence comes from Protopterus annectens, assembly GCF_019279795.1. NCBI lineage: Eukaryota > Metazoa > Chordata > Ceratodontiformes > Protopteridae > Protopterus > Protopterus annectens. The sequence continues at coordinate 828,138,570 of NC_056733.1, forward strand.
ACCCTACCCAGTTTGGATTTGTAAAAGGCAGATCATGTCTCCTAAACCTGATTGACTTCTTTGAAGCAGTCATCAAAGCCACAGATGAGGGTAAAATGGTTCACACAGCTTATCTAGATCTCGCCAAGGCTTTCGACACCATCCCCCACTCTGGAATTATAGATAAGCTCACTAAACTAGGTATAAATCCCTATGTCATAAGATGGGTTGCCAACTGGATCACGGACAGAACCCACACTGTGAAAGTAGCAGATTCCAAATCCGACATCAGACCAGTGACAAGTGGAGTACCACAGGGTTCAGTCCTGGGTCCTCTCCTGTTTGGTATCTACTTCTCTGAAGTGCAGGCCAACACAGAAAGTCTTTGGCTAACAAAGTTTGCAGATGACTGCAAACTAGGAGCCATAATCGAAACTCCTAACGATGTGGACAAACTACAAAAGGGCCTCACTGAGACAGATACCTGGTGTCAAAGCCATGGCCTGAAGCTCAATGCCAAAAAGTGTATTGTCATCCCCTTTGGTAAAAACTCTGTACCCATGAACTACCACATAGCTGGTAGTCTACTTAATGCCGAAAATGTGATGAGACTTTGGGACACAGGTGGACAGTAGTCTCTCCTTTGATAATCACATTGCCACAGTGGTCAGGAAATCCTTCTATGTGGCTCATCTCATCACAAAAGGATTCTCATCCAGAAAAAAGAGGTCATTGTTCCCCTCTACTCATCACTCATTAGACCCATTATAGAGTACAACGCCCCTTTTGGTATATACCCCACAAGACATCTACAACAACTGGAAAGACCACAGAAATACCTCACAAAGAGGATTACTGGCCTCAAACAGATGCCCTATGCAGACCGTCTAAAAAAACTACAGCTTTACTCCATCACATATCGCCTACTCAGGGGCGATCTCTGCCTAACATACAAAGCTATGTCAAACCCAGAACTGTTGGACATGCTCCACTTAAAGAAATCCCAATCCCTCCGAGCTACACGCTCTAGGGACCTAAACCTTGTTACCACAATAAACAGAACATGCTGGAGGGATAGATTCCTGTCCCAGAGACTTCCCATACTCTGGAACAGACTACCTATCTATGTCAAACAGAGCTCCTCATTAGCAGTCTTCAAGAAAAATCTTGATGATTGGATGGGAAATGGGAAATTCACCCCGGGGATCACTTCTGTGGCTCTGCTCGACAGGGGTACAGGAAAATAATTTTCTTGGGTGGCGAAAGCCAAGGTACATTTTTTGGCTAGGCTTGTATGGGCCCTAGGGCTAATAGCCTAGTACCTACCTTTGAAAATCTCCTGTATTCTGTACTTGCAACTATGGACAATTGCCAGATACAACAACATCAAGTATTCCATGTTCCAAAAAACAGCTGTAAATGCCTTAACAACAGAGCACCTGTGGTGCACATTAGCTTAATGACTGTGGGAAACTCTGAATAGTAGTTAAAACATATCAGATACACATTCAGATCTCAATTAACACCTTGGGTGCCCACTGAAGCAGGCACAGAGTTAACGGAATTATGAGGCCTTGCTTTTTCTCTTCCTTCAGGGAAGAGGATGTTGGGTACAGCTTCTTAAAAGCTCTGGTGGTGATACCTAGGCTGTGAAAGAAACACTGCTGCTGTGGTAAATAGGCAAGCAGAGAGGGATGTCCCACCACAGAGGTTGGGCACTTCCCTTGTGATATCACTGTATCCCTACCTGGGTGACATCAGCCCTGAAAGTTACTGGGAAGTAGGGTTTAAGCAAAACTCCAGCTTGGCTGCAGTACGATAGCCTTAGCTTCCCAAACTTTCATGGTTATAAAAGACCTTGTTAACAGCAGGGACAGGCTCCATCTAGCTAAGTTTCACTCTAGGGTGCCTCCAAATGTAGTGGCTCTGGGAAGAAAACTATAAGGGAAAGCCAAGGACTTGAATACATCATGTTCCCTGCTCTTTTCCCATATCATCACACAGATAACAGGAACCATGACATACCATCCTTGGCCATGACATCTGAGTGTCTACCTTCTAGAGGCGGAGCTGAAAACCTTTCACAGTAAGGCTGAACTACTAATATCTCCCCCCAACACACACCACATGTACCAAATCTATGCCACTCACGCCTTCAGAAGGGTGTTGCACCTTCTACAACTGCTGTGCAACCTGGAGTGGGAGATGAAGACATTCATGCAGGGGGTGCATCTCATCACCAAAAACAACACACAGGTTGATCAATTTACTCCAATTTACTTTTTCTGTAATTTAAATTTGGAAAACAGAAAACAGTGTGTTGGTCAACAGGTATACAGGATGCTAACAGTTTTGCAATAAATGTGACTCACATAATTAATATTCAAATCTACATGTATCCTAAAATATAATTAGAGAGAGGTGCTGTACCAGCAGCTGAAGGATACAAGTCAAACAGTTACGTAAAATTAGAATCTATGAAAGCACTGGGAAAAGTGTATTCCAGTTAGTCGGGCATTTTCACAGTGCACTCATAAGTTTTGGTTTATACACAAATGTGGTCACTGAATTAAGCATTTGCTCATGTATAAAATACATAAAAAGAAAAAAGTGTTACAATGGAAAAAAATAAATTATTTTTTTTTCAACCTGTATAGCTAAGTGCATAAAAACACATTCAATACAGCTGTATCGGGTGGCGGCGTCTAGTCTTGCAGTCCTCAGCACAATCACTTAAATATTTATGTTACAGGAACACTTCTGAATCCACTTGTGAAACGTCTTTCATTCAAACAAGTGACTGCTCCTATCAAATGTTGAGGGGGCTCATTTACAGTGGTACTATGAATATACGTCCTCCTACCCTTCCTTCTTTATTCTTATTTTTCTTGTACCTAGAGAGGTGTAGGAGCAGCCAGTCATTGCCACTCAGGAAAAGTTTCTGTTCGAGCTGGACCGATAGCCAGTGAGTACCTTTGTGCCCTGTCCAATTTGGAATATGCACACACCATGTATTTTCCATTTTTTTTGCTGGCATAATCTGATTTCTTCCATGATATTTATTGTTTATTTTTCTCCCCAGTAAGTTCACTGTTTATTGCAGTCAGTCAGCAATGCAAAGCATTAGAGTTTCTTAGACTTTCTGGTAGGGAATATTATACCATATATCGAAGGAGTAACACAAACTGTTAAGTCCCAAAACCCTCTGGCAAATTTAAAAATAATTCTAAAAGTTTGGGATCGCACTGAAACATATGACTACCCTTTATCACACCACTCACTTTACTTGCACCGACTGTACTACTGCTCACCCCTACAGTGTTAGTTGTGATAAGTTTCAACCAAAGCTTGTAACCATTATAGCCGCTCATTAGTTTCACAATAAATTTGCCTGGGCTGAGCAATTACAGATGCATAATACAGGTTGCTTGGTTCCAGGATTGTGCATTTTCAGCACAGAAAAAAAAATGTTTTCGGACCTTTTTCTTTGCATCTGGTCAATCTCCCCAGCACCCCCCACCCCAACCCCCACACATACTCACCCCCCCCCACACACACACACACACACACACACACACACCAGGGAACAAAGACACATCATTCACAAGCTGCATGCAACAGCAGTAAATAGTTTTTTTATGTTTTTCTTTACTTCTGGTTGATTCCACAGGACAGAGGCACAACACATGCAAGTTGCATGCAGCAGCTGTAAATATGTAGGGCAACCAGTACTTATTAATGAAAAAAAGTATATATCTTTGCTGCCAATTCCCAGATGTTCTATCCTAACAGCACAGACACAAGACATCAAATTGTCTAGATTTTGACAGAATGTCCAGACCTTTTATTCAAATTTGTTACTTAAAATTATTTTTGGCTTTGTCCAGATTTCTTGAACTATAAGACTGACATTTACAGTTGTAACACGTTCACCTCAAACTTCTGCCTAAAGGTACACTTCCCATGCTAGGTGGTGTCTGGGGATTACAAAATACATTTAGTCTTGTAGTTCAGATTACAGGATATATGGATACTAGGATTCCACAGCAGTAATAGCAGTGTGTTATTTGTGACCTAATGTTTGTATATTGCAGGCAGCAATACAGATCAGAATGTAAAATACACAGTCACTGTAGAAACCCACCACAGGTATAACTTTTATACTGTTATTGTAAGCACTGCATTGGATGGATGGGTGTAAGTACTGTATTAGATTCCCCAGGTTGGAGAGAAGCACTCTGCTTCCCTGTCATGAATAAATCAACTTTTCTTACATGTTATGTGAAACGTTGGTGGAAATTTATGGATTTTGTAGAATGAGAGAGTCTACAATAAAAGTTGTAGGGTCTGTTTCACAGGTATGATTGGTTTGTATATTTGAAATATAAATCTTATTCTGAAAAGTGTTTTACAGAAGTGTGCATAAAATTATATGTATATGCATTCACTATGCTGATTTTGGTAAATATAGGCTTGGAGTAAAACTCTGATCATACAACTGAAGAATGAAGAAACAGACTGAACATTCTTTCCACTGTCAATGTTTGACATGACTGATGACGGTTTTGTAATGACTCTACTTCACACAATTTAATCAAGTTGTGAAATGCATTTACTTTCTTACAGAAGTAATACGGACTAGTGTCATTCACTACATCCTACCTGCATCTGGCTGCAGAGGTGTTCTTTTTCTCGGTCTCACTACCAAGAAGTTACTATCCAACACCTTTACTAATTATTAAAACATAGGCAAAAATACATTTATACAAAACAAAAACAAATCATGTTAACAAGTTCACAGTTACAAACACTATACATTACATATAGGTTCATAGGTCCATACTAGGCTATCTGCCCTAGGGCATTTATAAGCCTAGCCAGAGTGTGTTTGGCTTTCGCCACCCCTTTTAAATTAATTTTGCTATGCCCTTTTTCGAGGTTAGTATATTGTGCCTCTGTATAACAGTGACACAGAAGTGATACCCGGGGTAAACCTACGATCTCCCATCCACTCATCAAGATTCCTCTTGAAGAGAGTCAATGAGGGACTCTGCCTAACCTGGACTGGGATTTTATTCCAGAGTGAAGGGAGCCTCTGGGTTATGAATCTGTCCCTCCAGCATTTCCCATTTATTTCAGTACTGAGGTTCAAGTCTCTCGAGCGTGTAGCTAAATGGGATCTGGATTTTCTGAGGTGCAGCATGTCCATTAATTCCGGGTTGGACATGGCTTTATACGTCAGGCACAGATCGCCTCTGAGCAGGCGGTATGCCACTGAGTAGAGCTGGAGTTTCTTTAACCGGGCAGCATGTGGCATCTGTTTGAGCCCTTTGATCCTCTTGGTGATGTACTTTTGGGGTCTTTCCAGTTGCTGCAGGTGTCTGGTAAGGTACATTCCAAAAGGGGCATTGTACTCAATTATGGGCCTGATGAGGGATGAGTAAAGAGGCACAATGACCTCCCCTGATCTAGATGTGAATCCCTTCATGATTAATTGGGCTATATAAAATGTTTTTCTAACCACTTTGGCCACGTGGTTTTCAAATGAGAGATTGCTATCAACTTGGGTCCCCCGGTCGCTAATTACTTCTTCTGTACTTAATGGATTACCACCTATGTGGTAATTTGTGGGCACTTTGTTTTTGCTAAAGGGGATGACTATACACTTTTTGGCGTTTAGCTTGAGGCCATAGCTCTGGCACCAGTTGCCTGTTTCTATGAGGCCCTTTTGGAGGATGCGTGTGTCGGCTGGAGAGTCGATTATGGCGCGCAGTTTGCAGTCATCTGCGAACTTGGTCAGCCACAGTCCTTCCATGTTGGCCTGTACCTCCGAGAAATATATACCGAACAAGAGAGGTCCCAGGACTGAGCCTTGTGAGACGCCACTTGTAACTGGTTTGGAGTATGACATGGTTCCAGCAATTCTAACCATGTGGGTTCTGTCCTTGAGCCAATTTGCAACCCATCTAGTGACATAGGGGTTTATATTTAAGCTAGTGAGCTTATCTATAATGCCAGAGTGGGGTATTGTATCGAAGGCTTTTGCGAGGTCCAGGTAGGCTGTGTGGACCACCTTCCCCTCGTCAATGGCCTTGGTGACTGTTTCAAAGAAATCAACCAGGTATAACAGGCAGGATCTGCCCTTAACAAAGCCGAACTGGGTAGGATCCAGTGTCTGTAGGTCCCCAATATCTTTATTTATGAGGTCCATGATGATCCTTTCCATAGCTTTGCAGACCAAGCTAGTCAGGCTTATGGGGTGATAGTTTCCATGATCCGTTGAGGCACCACCTTTGTGGAGAGGGACCACTGTTGCTGTACGCCACTCTTTGGGTACATATCCTGTAGCAAGGCTGAGATTGAACAGTAGTTTTATGTTTGGGTTTAGCTCTTCTTGGAGTTCATGTATTACACAGCCCGGGACACCGTCTGGTCCCATTGATGCTGTTTTTTTTGCTTTGGAGAGGGTGGCTCTTACCTGAGCATCTGAGATGTCAGGGGGGCAGCACTCTGCTGGGATAGATATTTGCCCTTTTGGTGGGGGGGGGGGGTTTGCTCTGAACCTGTCAGCTAGGATGTTGGCAATGTTTGTGGGTTAGATGTATTTTTTGTCATTTTGGAGTAATTCTGAGCATATCTGGGAATTCCCACCCAGGTAACTAACATAACTAAAGAAAGCCTTGTGATTATCCTTAGTGTCCTGTGCAATTTTTCTCTCGAAGCTGGCCTTAGACGATTTTATGAGTGCCCATAGTTTTTTGCTAATACTGATCAGAGATGCCTTCCCTTTTTGGGATTTTGCTCTATCATGTAGTAGCTTCCTCCTTCTATTGTATAGCTTGTTTATGGCTGGGGTCCACCAGACAGGACGTCTGCCTTTGGAGGATTGGCTCTTATTTTATTTGGGATTGTATGATCCATGCATTCCTGAAGGTGTTCATAGAATGCGTTTATAAAGGATTTTCCTTTATAAAGGATTCTGCGGTCTGGGCCATATTTTCCACAGGCTCGGGGGCTTTGAAGGATTCCACCTCGGTTTTGTGGAGTGTGAAATTTGCTTTAGAGAAGTTTTTCACTGTGGTTTTCTGGGCAGGGGGTGGGGTCGGGATCTGAATATCCAGTGAGATTATTTTATGGTCTGATCTTACCAGTGAGGGATACACTTCTGGTCTGGAGCATAGAGTCCCAATGTTGGTGATGATCAGGTCCAGTATGTTTTCCCCTCTTGTGGGAGTGGTAACAAGTTGTTCCATAGCATTTGAGTTTATAAATTCTAGGAACCTTTGGGCTAGGGTGTTGGAGCTAGAGTAATGCTCCCAGTCTATGTTTGGATAGTTGAAGTTGCCCAATATAATGGTGTTTGGAGAGACCTTCATATTTTCCAGTGTTCTCAGGAAGGCCGAGTGGGGTTCCTGGGTTTGGGAGGGTGGTCTGTAGCAGGCTATAAACTGGAAGGCAGTTTTACCCACTGTTAGTTGCACATGGATAGTCTCTGATGCTTCACGCTGTGCCACCAACCTGGAGGTGTGGGTATCCTTGACAAACATTGATACTCCCCCCCTCCTTTTGTGGTTCGGTCCAATTTTTGGGGCCGAAAAGCATGGTATGAGGTATAACCTGGTAGTGCTGGGGTGCTCTTGGGAGCCTTGAACCAGGTTTCTATTACTGCACAGATATCAATGTTCTCCATGCTAAGGAGAGTTTCGAGTGTGTGCATCTTGAGGTTTAGACTTCTGGCATTGAGTAGCATTACTCGTATCTCTTGTGATACCTATGGAGGTGGGTTTGTCTTTTGAGCCTTGCCTAAAAAAGGCACTATGGGGGAAGCAAGAGCCTTTGCCAATATCCGAAAGCCCAGGGGTGACAGGTGCAAGCCATCCCTAGCGAAGCATCATGGCTTGTCGAGCATGTCATCCCAGGCTGACAGGCATTGGATCCCCTTTGAATGACACCAATACTTAAGCCAATTGTTGAAATTGATCATCTTGTCTTCATATTGTGGCATCATTCTTGGTGAGGGTAAGATGCTACTCAAGGTCAGGGTCATACCAGCCTGGGCTACATGCTCAGAGAGCTCCTCTGTGTCTCTTTTCATGTAGTCCAGGGAGGTACATCTCAGGTCATTCACACCAGCATGGACAATGACAGAGTCATATTTGTACTTGCCTTGGAGTGACCTGAGTGCTTGTGTTATGTGGCGGATCCTAGCGCCCGACAGGCAGCTCACCGTGACCTTCTCCTTGTTCAGCCTGGTGAGCGGGACGTCAGTGTGCCTAATGATAGAGTCACCTATTACAAGTGTATCAGGTGTGTTGTTTAGCCTTAAGGGCTGTGACTGTTCGGCACACTGGCTTTGTGAGCTATGTGTTGCACGTGTTTTGTTTTGGGGTAGAGGTTGCTTGGGTGTCTGCTTTGGAGGTCTCTGCTGCTTAGGAAGATTTTTATTTAGAGCCTCCGAGTATGTTTTTGTGTGCTTATGTGTTTGGTTTGCTGTCGTGGTAGGTCTATGTGAGACTGGAATTTTAGTGAGTGTGGTTTCCTTCTCCTCCTGACTGGTTACGCCAGTATTGAGTTGAGAGAGCTTAGCCTCCAGTTTGGCTATATGGTTGCATCTCTCACATGTGTTGGAATTTGTTGGGAGGAGGAGAGGGTTGTCTGTGTACATGAGGCAGTTGTAACATTGCCTCAAGATTCCCAGATTCACCATCTGGACCGGAGAGGAGATTGACAACTGACCTTTGGACATGCTAGAATAGTATTGGGAATTCCTTTATAATTGAAAAAAGGGCCAATGGGGAACAAGGTACTCAAGGGGAGTTTGTGAGGGTGTAGTGCTTTTAAATTTTTAGTGCTGACTTATATAATTGCTTTAGTGAGCAAGTGCCAGGTAACTTAAATGCAATGTGTTACAGGTAACTTAAATGCAAAAACGACAAACAGTAACTTTCTTTCAAGTGAAACAAGGAAATAAGTACAGTAAGCAATGCAGATATCACTAGGGATCCACAGAAGAGCTGAAAAGCTGCATTTTAGGTGGAATTAGCGTTTCAGGGAAATAACAAGCAAACAAACAACAAGCATACAAACAAAGCTAGATTCAGCAACATATATTCTTTTATACAATTATAAATCCAGTGTTGTATAAATTGATAAGTTCCTGCCTCCCCTTAAACCTCACTCCTCCAAAACATTTTGCATACATTTTTTATGTAATTTGGCTCTACTCTTTTCTAAATATCTCACTTCCAATCTCTGTCACAATATTCACTACTTCAAATACAGTTGGGTTTAGACCTTGATTTCTCTCTCTAGCATTTTTTTGGCAGCCACTAGAATTAAACTTAAGGCTTTATAATGTCCTGGCAAGTCTGTATACCAGCTCAAAAAATAATTTTCTTGGTTACACCCATTTGCTCACCCAAAATTTCTGACAGAGTACTCTGCAATGAATTTTCAAAGTCTGCCAACTCATTACACTAAAAAAAAATATGTCCCCAGTTACTGCTTTCTTTCTTATAACATCTCAAAAATTTGGCATTTAGCTTGGAAAATAATCTTTGAAGTTTTTTGGGGGTACAAAACTACCTATGCAAACACTTCCAAGCAAAAATCCTAAATCTTCTAGACTCCGTTATATATTTGGGAGCCATACTTATGTCCTCCCACTGTTTCCTTGTGAACTGCATATCCAATTTCTTTTCCCAACCTTTTCTACCCTCGTCTGATTGATTCCCATAGCTACCAAGTAATATTTATATACTCTACTAACTATCCAGCAGCTTCTGTATTAGATTCAACTAAAAACTCTACCAGAGCAGGTCTTTCACACAGGACTACCCCTATCCCTTTCTCTTTGCCCATACTCTGACAAAAAATCCCTGACATGGAATGAAGTCTCTACCCTGCAGTCCAAACATCTTCTTGGCTTCTTCCCACTATATTACCTTTCCCTCTCTAGGTATCTGCTCCCAATACCTTGGTTCCATTGTCAGTTTTTTCCAATACATTCTGTCCCTCCTGCCTATTCACTGCATCCCGAATTTCAGTCATCCATATTGTCAGAATCTCTGTTCTCTACTCTTGAGATAGCTTAGTTCTTAAAATACTTTCACCTACTTTATGTATATAATTTTCTGTATGGGGGGGTGTTGTTCATAGGAACCTGTATCCAAAATCCCACTTCTATTTGTTTTTTTTGAACCCCCCCCCCACTTCATCATCATTCCTTTCCACTTTGAGTTATAGCTTTTTATTTGTGTTATGTATACGAGCCTTAACTGTGTAGCTCTAAAATATCCCTTCAAATCAAGTAATCTTAAACCACCTTGTTCAATTGAAAGGATTAACTTATCCCACTTGAACATTGCCCTCCTCCTCCCAGATAAAATCCTTAAACTCTTTATTACCTATCAATTAAGAACACTGCTGAACTGCCAAAGGTAACAGAGTGAAACAAGAAAAGTATAAGGAACAATCTTCGGTACACCGCGACGGCCTTAGTTGCACTCTTCTGAAAAACTTTTTTTAAAAACCTTTGAAAACAAACTTTTAATAAAGATAGTAATAATAAAAACAGCCATAGTCAAATTTTAGCACTGAGAGCTATACCAACAGATAAGCTTATTGGGTATTGCAAGATCCATGCATTTGTGTACAAGTTCGTACAGTGCACTGGTGTATGATTCGGCGGTCATGCAGCTATTCTCCATTTGCATGCATGCTGTGAAGTTAGCCACCTCTGATTTTAGGAGCCCAAAGTTAGCTTTGGAGAAGTTTTTCATGGTAGTTACCTTTGTGGGGTGGGAGGGATGTGGATTTCCAAGGTGATTAGTTTGTGGTCGGATCTAACCAGGGAGGAGTTAACTACTGGTGTAGAGAAACGTTCGCCCATGTTAGTAATGACCAGGTCAATGATGTTGCTACCTCTAGTGGGGGTAAGAACGAGCTGATCCAGAGCATTGGAATTAACGAATTCCAGAAAGCATTGGGCAAGTATATTGGTACAAGAGTAGTTTTCCCAGTTAATGGAGGGGTAGTTGAAGTTGCCCAGTATGACTGTTAGGTTGGACCCTAATATTTTCCAGTGTGCTTAGGAATGTGGAGTGTGAGTCTTGGGACATGGTTGGGGACCTATAGCAGGCTACGACCTGAATCGCTGTCTTACCCAGTGTTAGCTGCATCTCAAGCATCTCAGATGCGTTATGTTGGGCTACCAGACTGGAGGTGTGCGCATCCTTTATGAATATGGAAACACCACCGTCTTTGGAGCTTCGGTCCAAGTTCTGGGGCCGAACGGTGTGGAATGCGTTAAAGCCTGGTAGTGCAGAGGTGCTTTCTGCTGTCTTGAACCAGGTCTCTGTTACAGCACAAATGTCGATGTTCTCCATTTTAAGGAGTGCTTCGAGTGAGTGCATTTTGAGATTTAGACTTCTAGCATTGAGCAGCATGCTCTCAGATTGCATTTGTTTGTAGCTGTTACAGTTGTAATTTGGTCATTGGAACACAGTCTAAAAAAGGGCATTATAGGGGTGGCAAGAGCCCTGGCCAGTATTCGGAAGCCCAGGGTTGACAGATGCAGGCCATCTCTGGCAAAGCATCGAGGTCTGTCAATCATGTCATCCCAGGCAGATAGATACTGGACCCCTTAGGATGACACCAGAAAAGTACAGTTTTGTACCTACCATAAATGTAGATGTTTGAGTGTTCACCCTGCTGCAGTCATCACACTTGGGTCATCCTGTCGTCAGGCGGTTCCGCAGTCGGCCGGATTTCCAAAGTCTTGGCCAGACGTCGGTTGCTGTCACCTCATCCCTGATGTCAGTGTGCCAGGGGTACATATATTGCAACCGACGACATTTTCTTCAGTTTTTCTTGCCCCAGATGTCAGGTGCCCCAAAAAGGTGATCCAAATTAATACCAAAAGGTGTGAACACTGTACAAACACACAATCCCTTCAGCTATAAGAAAATACATCAGAAAGGCATAGCAAAGATTTAGCCAGTAGATCAGAGGAGTTGGAGGGAGGGTAACCTGGACTGCTGCAGGGTGAACACTCGAACATCTACATTTATGGTAGGTACAAAACTGTACTATGTTCATCGTGTTACCCTGCTGCAGTCATCACACTTGGGTTGAGTCCCAAAGCTAAGGTAGGGTGGAGGCATCATAGAGGGTTAGTGGAGGCAATGAGGCCCTGCAGAACTGCAGTGGCGAAGCCTGCCCTGGACTTAGAATAAAGAGGTAAGTGATAGTGTTTGGTGAAGGTGTGTACAGAACTCCAAGTTGCAGCTTCTAAAATTTCCTTGGTAGGAACCCCCCTGAGAAAGGCTGTAGAGGTAGCTGTTGCCCTGGTAGAGTGGGATCTAATGGTAGGAGGAACTGGTTTCCCATGATGGGTATAGCAGAATTGTATGCAATGGCCTATCCATTTAGAAATGGTTTGCTTGGATATGGCCCTCCCTTGAGAAGCTGTAGCATAGGAAACAAAGAGCTGGTCAGTTTTTCTAAAAGCCTTAGTTTTATTCAAGTAGTAATGGAGCTGTCTGTGAATGTCCAAAGAATGCAGGAGTCTCTCACCTTTGTTCTGTGGATTGGGGAAGAAAGTGGGTAGGTGGATGGTTTGATTTAAAGCTACACTGGAAACCACCTTAGGCATGAAGGAAGGATTAGTTCGTAGAGAAACTCTGTCTTGATGAAAAATGAGGAAAGGTTCCACTGCCATAAGTGCCTGTAATTCTGAGAATCTCCTAGCAGAAGTTATTGCCAGGAGCAGGGCAGTCTTCCAAGATAGGAACTGAAGGTCTGCAGAAAAAGCTGGTTCAAAGGGAGGTAGCGTTAGTTTTTCCAGAACAAAGTTGAGGTCCCATGTTGGTGTAGGGGCTCTTCTAGGTGGTCTAATGTTTTTTGCCCCTCTGAGGAACTGCCTTAGAAGAGGATTTGAAAATAAAGGTGGATTAGGTCGTAGTGAGCTGAAATAGCTGAAGCATGGATTTTAATAGAGGAGAAGGAAAGTCCTTTATGCAACATCTCAGCTAAATACTGCAGAATATGAGGCATATGAGGCCGAGTTGTGTCTTGACCTTTAGCTTGGTTCCAAGCACAAAACCTTTTCCATTTGTCCGAGTAAGCCTTCCTGGTGCTTGGCCTCCTGGCCTCTAGAATAACATCCAGTACTGCTTGTGAAAGAGGGGCTGGTGGGATGCTTAATTGATTTGCCATGCAGCCAGATTTAAGGTTTTGATCTGGCTGTGTAGAATCTGCTTGTCTTGCTGTGTGAGCAAATGAGGTATATGAGGCAATATCCATGGTGGGCTGTGAGCCATATTCTTCAATAGTGGGTACCAGTGCTGGTGTGGCCAGTCTGGGGCTATGAGAATCAGTCGAGGTTTCTCCTTTTTGACCTTCAAAAGAACCTTTGTGAGAAGAGGTAATGGAGGAAAGGCATATGCTGTCAGGTTTTTCCAACTGAAGGAGAGAGCGTCCACTTTCCAAGCTTGATGGTGGAATGTCCTTGTGCAAAATTTTGTCATCTGGTAGTTTTGAGGACTGGCAAACAGGTCTATATTTGGTAGACCCCATCTTTGAATTATCATTGTGAATATTTGTGGGTCTAGCTTCCACTCGTGGGGATCTTTGATGTTTCTGCTTAGGTCTGCCAATGTGTTTTTCTGTCCTGGCAGGAATTGAGCTTGTAACTGGACTTGGTAGGCCAGAGCTGTGTTCCATAAGATTATTGCTTGCCTGCAAAGAGGGTAGAAATGTGTGCCCCCTTGTTTATGTACCACATTACTGTGGTGTTGTCCGTCTTTATTGCAAGTTGTCCTGGCTGTAGAAGATCCTTGAAGACTGTCAGAGCTTTCTGTACAGCTAGCATCTCTTTTTGGTTTATGTGCAGTTTTCTTTGTTCTGCAGTCCATAGGCCTTGAATGCATTGCCCTGCCATGTGCGCCCCCCAGGCATAGTCTGAAACATCTGTTGTGATAGTTTGCCTGGGTGGGGGCAAGGTGAAAGGCTGACCCTTGTTGAGGTGACATGCCTGTGCCCACCATAGAAATTTCTGTTGAAGGCAGGGAATGAGAGATATCACTGTGTCCAAGCTGTGGCTGTGTTGAGACCATACGCTTTTTAGGTACCACTGTAATTTCCTCATATGCAGTTTTGCAAATGGTATTATCAGAATGCAAGATGCCATGAAGCCCCAAAGCCTGCATAATTTTTCGTGCAGTTAATTGGGTCTTTGATGCCATTGTCTTGAAATATTGAGTCAGTTGTAATTGCTTGTCTGGTGTAAGATAAGCCTTCTGGGCCATTGTGTCCAAGCTGGCACCCAGGAATGTCATTTTTTGTGAGGGTACTAGTTTTGACTTCTTTTCGTTTACTGTGTACCCCAGACAATTTAGTAGATGCTTCACAAAAGCCAGATGTTGTAAGAGAATGTCTTTTTTTTCCGCTTGGATGAGGCAGTCGTCCAGATATGGATATATTTGAATTCCTCTTTGTCTGCAGTATGCAATTACTGGTGCCAGGCATTTTGTGAATACTCTGGGCGCAGTAGATAAGCCAAAGGGCAGTGCAGAGAATTGATAATGAGTTGAACCTGCAATGAAACGGAGGTATCTTCTGCAACTTTGTCTGATAGGGACATGCAGGTATGCCTCCTTGAGGTCCAACGTTACCAGCCATGCTTCCTTGCCCAACATGGGAAGTAGCTGCTGTAGTGTTAGCATCTTGAATTTAGGAACTTGTAAGTGTTTAGAATTGAAAGGTCCAGAATTGGTCTCCAAGCATTTTCTTTTCTGGGTACTAGGAAGAGTCTTGAGTAAAATCCTTGGCCTTGCTCTTGAGTTGGTACCCTTTGAATGGCTCTCATGGCCATGAGAGCTGTATTTGTTTTTGAGCCTCCGCCCTTTGATTTTGTGGCAGGTTTGGCATTCCTCTTTTTATTGGCAAGGTGTGAAAGTGGAATCTGTATCCTCATAAAATTATGTATAGGACCCATTTGTCCTTTGTGACCATGAACTAGTTGTCTGCAAATAGTGCTAGTTTTCCCCCAAGGGGGCTGACAAAAGAGCTTTGTTTGGCCAGCTGAGGTGCAAGTCACTGAGTTTGCCTTCTGGTGGGTTGAGACCTGTCTTCTCCTCCCTTCTGGGTTGGAGTGCCCCATTGGCAAGGCTTATACTGAGCTTGTGGTTGTCCTCTGCCCCTTGGGCGCCTGTATTTACCCCTCTGAGGCCTGTCAGTGGCTGGAAAGGACCAATTTTTTGTTGGCCAGTTTCTGCTGAAGCAAGGGAGTTGTACTTGTAGGAAATCTTTGACTGTCTGTATTGATTTCGCCTTATCTTCCATTTTTTTTAAAACTTCTTCTGCTTTAACATCAAAAAGAACATCCTGCTGTAAGGGAGCATCTAGTAGTTTTGCTTTAACATGATCAGGCAGACTTTGTTCCTTTAACCAGGCATGCCTACGTATAACTGATCCAGTGACAGCTGCTCTGCAGGAGGCCTCTAAAGAATCAAACCCACATTGTAAGGTATGTTTGCCCACCTGCTCGGTGGCGTGCAACAAATCCTGTACTTCTTTCATTTCAGATTGTGGAGGTAGGGTGGTTTATCTTTTGTTTTAACTGAGAAATCAGAAATTGCTGATACTTAAGCATATGAAATTGGCAGTTCAGTGCTCTCATAGCTAAAGTGGCTGAGGTGTAAACCTTTTTCCCCCATCTGTCTAGTGCTCTTGAATCCCTTTCAGAAGGTACTGGATTTTTAGCCATGGAAGCCTTAGCCCCCTTGGGACCCTGGGAGATAGTCTCTGGGTAAGCTACTGGGCTTTTGTAAAGGAATTTGTGGGAATCAGGTACTCTGTAGTATCTGTCAGGCTTGGCCAGGGCAGGAGGTAGAGAGTCAGGCTTGAAACTGGATTCTAAATAGACATCATCCACAATGTCCAAAACAGGAGGGATGGATAGAGGTCCGTGTTGGGGGAGTAAAAGAAACTCTCTGAGCCTTTTCTTGGAATCAGAGTAATCCTGAACTTCCCAGTGAAAATGTTCCCTCATAGTGTGTAAAGTTTCCCCAAAAGAGTAATCTTCTGGAAGGGAAGCTGAGGGAATAGAGTCCTCAGCATCAGAATCTTCATAAGGAGAGAAGGAATAGTCTTGGTCCTCAGAGGAATCCGAAGAAATAGACAGTTGTTCAGAGGAAGCAGAATCTTCCTCTTGTCTAGCCTTTTGTCAGGAGGAGGCTGAGAACCCCTGATAAGAGAAATCAAATCTTCAGCCATTTTGAGCATCTGTTTCTTAGGCATAGGGCCTTGAACAGGAGAATGAAGTGAAGTCTTTTTTGATTTAGAAGGAGTCTTCGACTTGGAAAACATTTTGACTGTAAGCGTCGTCTGTCTGAAAGCGCCTTCAGAAACCGATGGCATTTCAGAAGTACCGACGTCCTTGGAAGGTAAATCGTCGGAAGGGCCTGAAGTAAAAGGCTGCGTCGGCCTAGTGCATTCCGTCAAAATATCTGTAGCGGTCTCGGGTTCCAGAACTGCAGTAGACAGAGGCTGCGTCTGAGCCTCACTGATAACCGGAGACCGGATCAACCGAGGCCTCGGAATCGGCCTTAGGCCTGGGCTGTCGGTCCTTGTCCCTGCGCTTTTTGTGCACGCCGGTAGTCGGTAGCCCCGACGGCATGTTATAGTTAAATTTTCTACCAAAAAATTGTTGTGCAAAATCAAATAGTCTTTTAATAGTACGTTTATTAAATCTAGCACAAAAACGACAAAAAGTGACATCGTGATCAGGGCCTAGGCAAGGTATGCAATAAGAGTGAAAATCCTTAAGCGGTATTTGTTTCCCACAAGAAATCCAATTGTTAACTTTTTCTGACATCGGTCTGAGGCAAGAAAAGTTTCCCCAACGGGGTACTTAGCTTTATAGAAGACTTCGGTCTGAAATTCTAATTCGAAAATCTCAGGAGTCGGCCGACCGGCACTTGCGAACTGCTTCTGCTTCGGGCACCGCGCGGCAAGAAAGACTGAAGAAAATGGCGTCGGTTGCAATATATGTACCCCTGGCGCACTGACGTCAGGGATGAGGCGACAGGAACCGACGTCGGATCAAGACTTTGGAAATCCGGCTGACTGCGGGACCGCCTGACGACAGGATAACCCAAGTGTGATGACTGCAGCAGGGTAACACGATGAACATCTTAGCCAATTGCTGAAATCAATAACTTACTGCTTGTACAACAGTATCATTCTGGGTTATGGTAGGATGCTGCTTAGGGCTAGGGACATACTCGCCTGGGCTACATAATCCAAGAGCTCCTCCATGCCTCTTTTCATGTAGTCCAGTGAGGTACGTCTCAGGTCACTCACACCCACATGTATAATGACAGAGTCGTATTTGTACCTGTTGTTGAGGGACCGGAGTGTGTGCATTATGTGGCAGATCCTGGCACCTGACGGGCAGCTGTTACTTTCTCCCTATTCAACCTAGTGAGTGAGACATTAGTGTGCCTCACTATCGAGTCACCTATGACTAGTGTGTTGGGCATGCTGTTTTGCCTTAGGAGCTTTGGTTGAGTGGCACACTGTTTAGGAGAGTTGTGTGTCTTGTCATTAGTGTTGTGTTGTGGTGGTTGGGTGCATTTCTGCCTTGGAGGTCTCTGCTGTTTGTGTAGATTTTTATTGAGAGCCACCGCAAAGGTGGGTATGTGGTTTGCATTTTTATGTGAAGGCAGTGCTGGTGTGCATTCTGGAGGGCTATGTGTTCCATGTGGTGTGGTGTAAGTGTTGACCTTTGCCTCTTGACCAGCTACTCCGGTCTTGGCTGGAGAGTGGTTGGCTTCCAATTTGGATACATAATTGCATCTCTCACAAGTCTGAGTGTTGGGAGGTAATAGGAGGGTTGTCAGTGTACATGAGGCAGTTGCTACATTGCCTCAGGATAACCTTTGTCAGCCCCTCTAAATAATTCTTACTTCTTAACCATATCCTTTTTCTTTTATTTCTTCCCTATTTTTAAAATCCACTTTCATTTTATCCCACTCATTATCCATAACGTCTGAAGAAATTTCTACCTTCCCTAATAACTCTCAAATAATTTCCGCTACCCATTCCTTAGATTCCTCTCTTTTTAAGGGGTAGGTGGGGAAGCACAAGTGTCTCCATTTGTACTTATTTATCCTACATTTTTATCGTGGCTGTTATTGGTGCACGATCTGAAATAGTTATTGGATGTGTGCTGAAGCTTTCAAATGAATGCACATGTTCATTCTGTGTAGTCCAGCCCAGTTACTGTACCTTGGGAAAGAATATGTAAATTCTCTCAAACGTTTCTATTACTGAATTAATGTCTTCCATATCAAAAATTTTCATAAATTTCTTCAAAAATCTACCCTCTTTTGTTCATAGGCATTTACTACATTAACTACCACAAGGGCCGTTTTAAGCCTACCATGCATTCCAAATCTCTAACAAGTTCTGATAACAGTGATAAGTGTAAGCGGGGCTTGGGAGGTGAAACATTTACAAGCATGAGTCTGGGACATGAACCATTTACAGGTTGCCTGTGTCCATTAGAGACATAGGTGCAAACCCAGGGATGAACGTCCTGTTCCCTATCCAACTGTCCAAATTATATTTTAATTGGGTTAAGAGAGAAACTAATTCAGATGGATGGCAAGCCTGTTCCAGAGATGGGGTAATCTCTGGGATACATAACTGTCTCTCCAGCAGATCCTATTTATAAGACAGGCAAGGTTTAAGTCTTTAGAATGGGCAACTCTGATGCTATTTGCTTTGTTGACATGAAGGAGGTCCATCAGAGTGGGGTCTGACAATGCCTTGTATGGCACGCATAGATCTCCCCTCAACAGCCTGTAGGAAACAGAATACAGGGATAGGGCCTTGAGGTGGTCTGCATAAGGCATGTTACTTATGCCCTGTATTCTTTTAGTAAGGAACCTCTGTGGACATTCCAATTGTTGGATATGCCTGGTTAGGTACATACCAAAGTGGGCACTGTACTCAATGATAGCTAATGAATGCCGAATACAGTGGAACAATGTCATTCCTGGTGCTAGATGCCATACCTTTGTTTTTATGTTGCACAACATGGAATGATTTCCTCACTACTGCAGACATGTGATGGTCAAAGGCTAGATTACTGTCTGTGTCCCCAATTCCCTGACTACTGGGTCAAATCTTAGGGGTGTGTCGTCAATATGATAGTTACCAGGGGTGTATGATTTCCTGAAGGTTACTATTATGCATTTCAGGGCATTTAGTTTTAGTCCATTGCTCTGGCACTAGTTGTTTGCCCGTGTCAGCCCTTCTTGGAGAACATTTGTGTCAGTGGGTGATTCAATGACAGCTCCTAATTTGCAATCTTCTGCAAATTTAGTCAACCAGATGCCACTGATTTTGGCCTTGACTTCAGAGAAGTAATTTGCCAAAAAGGAGCACTTCCAGGACCATTCCTCCCCAAGGGACTCCACTTGTGACTGGCTTTTTGCATTAGTAAATTCCCCAATTCTAACTTCCAGGGTTCTGTCTATGAGCCAGCTGGCTATTTACTGGTGACATAAGCGTTTGTGCCTAAACTCTTAATTTTGTCAAGGATTCCTGAGTGGGGGATTGTGTCAAATGCCTTAGCCAGGTCAAGGTAGGCAGTGTGAACCATCCACTGCTTTGCTGAACTTCTCAAAGAAGTCCATCAGGTTGAGTAGACATGACCTGTCCTTGATGAAACCAAACTAGATTGGGTCCAGTGTCTGGAGGTTTCTTATGTCATTACTGATCATTTTCCATGACAATTCTTTCCATGGCTTTGCACATGAGACTAGTGAGACTAAATGGGTCTATAGTTTCCAGGATCTGTAGACAACTCAACTTTGTGCACAGGTATGACTGTTGCTGTTCTCCATTCATGACAAAGCTGTTTGAAGGCTGCATTTTAACAGCAATTCTAGAGGGCCAAATACATCATGTTTCATGTTATTTAGAAGGCATCCTGGGTCCATTTGATGTTTTTGGCCTTAGAGAGAGCATTAAGGACCTGTTCCCTAGTGACAGCAGGGGGAGTTGTATTTAATGGTATTTCCTGGTTGATGGGCAGAGAGGGGTAAAAAGTCGGTGCTGAATTTTTCAGCCAGTAGGTTTGTTATATTTTCTGGCTCAGTATGCGCAGCTCCATTTACACTGCCTTTGAAGTTGAGGACATAGCTAAAGAATGCCTTGTGGTTTTCCTTGGCCTGGGAGGCCAAATTTACCTCAAATGTGGCTTTGGTACACTTTACTTGTCCTCTGAGTTGTTTGTTTAGTGTAATGAGTTTGGTTTTATCTTGCTGGGTGCTGCACCTTCTCATTTTTGCCATGATTTTCTTCCTTCTCTTATACAGCCTGGTGGTGATGTGATTTCACCAGGGTGGCTTGTTTTTTGACTTAGTTATGTAGTTTTTCCTGGTGGGTGCAGTTGTTTCTCTGTCGCTATTAACATGCTTGTACAGGGTTTCTGTGAACAGTTCTGCATAGGCAGCACTGTTCTCAAGTTTATGGGGGCTTGAAATGTTGCCAGGTTATCACTTAATAGTAGGAAGTTAGCCTTAGAGTAGTTCCTGAATGTTCCAGGGTTAGCTGGGGTTCCATGTTTTCAAAGAAAACCACTTTGTGGTCTGACGTTACCAGAGAATACATTACACGGGGGGCAGCACTCTCCCACATTAGTGACGGCCAGATTCAGTATGGTTGCATACTTTGTTTGTATACTGACAATCTGGTCCAGGGAGTGTTTACATTTTGTGTCGCATATGATTCCCAGTTAATAGTGGGGTAATTGAAGAAGTCCTTGAATATGGTATTGGGTTTGATGGTGAGTGTTTCCAAGAAGCTTAAATACATAGTATGGGTTTCCTGGGTAGAGGGGGAACTATAGCTTGCAAGGAAGTGGTATTGGATTTTGCCTATTATGGTGATTGGAACGTGGGGAAAAGCTCAAGTTCATCATCCTGGTTTGTCCAGTCTAGAGGTATATTTACTTCTCCTTATTTCTTAATTTTTCTTTAATTTTCTTTATTTCTTTATTAATTTATTTAATTTTCTTTATTTCTTTATTTGCTATTAAAAATCTCTTAGCTATCTCAAAACACAAAAGAAAACCAGGTCACTCTCTGTATTCACATTTTCTCTCTATAGTTTGGAATTCACTACCTCTAGCTACCAGGTCTATCTGGCTTAACCCATTTCAAATCCTCTCTAAAAAAAATCATCTCCAAAATACATGGCTCTGCTCCTGCATTAAGCCTGCCTAATGGTCAGCTTTTCCTCTTCTTTCACACTAGCCTCATCCTCCTCTTCTGTCACATTTCAATCCCTCACAGTCTGCAAGATCCTAAGGCTGTTCTAGCTCCTTCTCTGTTTCTATACCATATCCTTAAGCTACTGCTCAGGTTCTATTGCTTCTGTTCTTCTTAACTCTCTGACTATCTGCATCACTAACATTCTGGCTATTATTTTCCTAACTGAAACTAACATTCTATTTTTCATGTACTATAACAGTCAATGTCACACACTGCAATACCCATGTACTATGTTTTTGGACACTATCTATATCATGTATGGTGAGTGTGACCATTACTGTCTATAATGTTTTAACTTATAGAAGTGTTTAGATATGTAGTATATATTTTAACATTTTGTAACATAGTTTGCTCTTTCAACTTATTTTTGTACAGTATTTCCAATGTCATTTGTATTGTATTTGAATTATACTTTATTTGTATTGTACTCTATGTGGAGCTTTTCTCCCTGGGCCTCTGCTGAAAACAGGTTCTGTAGACCCAGTCAGACTACCCCGGTAAAAAAGAAGTTATGTACTAACCATAACATTGTATGTTTGTTGTCCAGTATCTCTCCTTCATTCTTGCTAGATGGATTCAGAGCCGATCCTTGGCTCCGAGTCTGCCGCATACCAAAGCTCGAGAGCGTCTACTGGCTCGAGCCTACAACCTATCCCAGGATGCCTAGCGGCTGTTGCCCAGATCTTGTTTGAGAGATTACTCCCTAGAGTATGCTAACATGCAGAAAAAAAATGTATGAAATATATCGGTCATAAAGGTAAAGAGGCAAGAAGGGAATCAGACCATATTTGCCAACTGTAAAGTCCTCTAGATCCTCCAGGAGGGGGAATGATGGGTGGGACGCAAGAATGAAGGTGAGATACTGGACAACAAACATGGAACGTTATGGTGAGTACATAACTTCTTTATGTTATGTTGTCCTATCTCACCTTCATTCGTGCTGGTTGGGACAGAGTCCCCAGCACCTTTTTCTTGGGTGGCTCAAGGGAATAAATTCTTCAGGACAGTGGAACCAAAGGATGCCCTGTTGCAGGAGGCCACATCTACTTTGCAATGAGAGATAAAGGTGTGTGGATTAATCCATGTAGCAGCAGCACAAATTGAATGCAATGGGAGTCTGGACTGAAAGGCAATGGAGGGAGACACCACTCTAGTGGAATGTCCTTTAACTTAACCTGGCGGTTCTTTATTATGAGAATTATAGACATAGGTCATGGTCTCAGTAAGCCATTTGGACAAAGTAACTACTGAGACTGCCATGCCTTTTTTATTTTCTGAATAGGAAAGAAACAACTGGTCTGACTTTCTGAAATCTTTGGTCTTATGCAAGTAAAAATGCAACTGTCTATGCCCATCCAGTTGGTGAAGCTTACATTCTGCCTTGTTGCCATAGTTAGGAAAAAACACAGGTAATTCAATAGATTGGTTTAAATTCTCTTCAGAACAACCTTTTGGTAAGAAGGAAGGATTTGTTCTGAGGGAAACTCTATCTTTGTGGAAGATCAAATATGGAGGGCAGATAGACAAAGCTTGCAAATCTGAAACTCTCCTCGCTGAAGTAACTGCTGTCAAAAAGACTGTTTTCCAAGATAAAAGTTTAGTGAACAAGAGGATGCTGGTTTGAAGGGAGGAAGGATCAAGGATGATAATAGTAAATTTAGGTCCCATAGAGAAGGAGGTTCTCGTAAGGGTGGCCTTAATAGAAAAGTACCCCTGAGGAAAGTTTTGCATAATCTATGGGACATTACATTGGATCCGATGTCTCCCACATGATAATTTGATATGGCAGTTAATTGTACTCGTATAGTAGCCGCCACTGCCCCTTGATTAAGGAATTCTGTCAGAAATTCCAAAATTGCAGTTATAAGGGCTGTAAAGGGATCTATGTGCTTTTTGTCTGCCTAACAAGAGAAACTCTATTTGCTTGCATAAAGTTTCCTAGTCATCTTTTTGTGCGAGGAAACCAGAATGTGGCGTACTGCAGGGGATAATTCTGGAAGCCTGGCTAAGATTGGAAGTGGAGTAACCAAGCTGTCAGCTTGAGGATCTGAAGAGCGGGGCGGACCATTCCTGAATGATGCATCAGAAGATCCAGCACTGGGTCCAGGATTCACGGGTCCTCCTGAAGGTGGGGCCAAAAGAATGGGAACCATATCTGATGAGGCCAGTAAGGAGCAATGAAAATTAACCTGCGACTCAACGACTTGGCTTTCTGAATCACTATTGGAATCGATGGAAATGGGGGAAAAGCATAAAAAAGTACCGGGGCCAATCACGGACGAGTGCATACCTCGGTGACTCTCCCAGAGGGGAAATGAGGGCAAAGTAGTTGCCACATTTGGCATTGAATGGAGTGGCAAAAAGGTTGCAGCAAGGCTGGCTCCATTTGCAAAAGATTTGACTACCAGCTTCCTGATTCGGGGACCACTCGTGAGGCAAGAGAATTGCTGTGCTTAGCCTGTCTGCTATTAAGCTGGATTTCCTTGGGATATGCACTGCCGTCAGAAAGTGATGAGAAGAAATTACCCATTGCCAAACTCTCTGGGCCTCTCGACATAGGGGATAGGTTCTGGTTCACCCAGTCTGTTGATGTATCATACCACCGACATATTTTCTGTTTGAATTGCAATAGTCCCAATAGTGCAATAGGAAGAGAGTTCTGAAATGCTTGCAACGCCAGAAGCACCGCCCTCATCTCTAGGACACTGATGTGCAAATGGTACTCGTGATCTTTCCAAACCAATTGGACAGCCTGTCCCAGATAATGCCCCCCCCCCCATCTGGGAAGTGTCCGTGGTTACTCTAGCGACAGGTTGGGGAAGTACAAACGGTCTTTTGATTGCTACCTGAGTGGACTGAAGCCACCACAGTAGGTCCCTCTTGCAGGAATCCGTAATGAGAATCTTGTGAGACATGGGTAACTCATGTATGGACCACTGAACGAAGAGTAGCCACTGTAATATCTGCATGGCTAGTTGTGCCAGTGGGACTAGAGTTATTGCAGCTGACATTGAGCCTAAGACCTTGAGGACGAATTTTGCTTGTACCTTTTTCTTCTTGAGTAAGACAGATACTTGCCTGCGTAGCGTTTGTTTCTCTCTTGAGGCAATTTTGCTACGATGTTGTTTACGTTTAATTCTGCACCTATAAAGGTAATATGATGTGATGGCAACAAGGCAGATTTTTCTGTATTCATAGTAATGCCTAGGTCCGAGCAGAGATGGATGGTGGCGTCCCTCGCTCTGATTAGTAGGAGCTTGGTGGTGGCAGTCAGGAGCCAATTGTCTAGATATGGAAACACCGGGAATCCTTGACGTCTCAGATGAGCTGTGACTACTGCCATGCATTTGGTAAACACTCTGGGGGCTGTAGTGAGACCAAAGGGCAGAGCTCCGAACTGATAATGACTGACTCCCTGCCAGAAGTGCAGAAATCTTCTGGAGTGCCTGTCCATTTTTATGTGTTAGTACGCATCCTGAAGATCTAAAGAGCACATCCAATTGTCTTGTCCCAGAAAAGGGAGTATAGACTGCAGTGTTACCATCTGGAATTTTGCTTTCTTTACTGACTTTCGTCTGCTGAGATCCAATATTTGTCTCCAGTCCGCTGTCTTTTTTGGAACTAAAAAGAAGCTTGAGTAAATTCCGGATCCGATCTGGTCTGCGGGGACTTCTTGGATGACTTTTTAATAGCAACCTTTGAATTTCTAGGGTTGCTTGATCCCTTTGACCGGGTGGAATATCTGAGATAGACATTGATGGATGAGGTGAACAGTGGAAAGGAATGTCATATCCCCTGGATATAATGGACTGTACCCATTTGTCTTGAGTCAATTATAGCCAGGCTTCTGGGTAGAGTGATAGCCTTCTCTCGACTGCCTCCAGAGGTGGACAGTCGGGCCTCCTTTCAGGAGCGCTGGAAGGGCCAACTAGAGACTGCATCTCTGTTGCCCTGGTTTTGCGGACCCCCTCTGCTGCGTGGATGGCATCTTCCATTGTTATTCCCCCCCTCTGCCCCTGGGGGAAGGATCATCACGAGCATCCGACAAGGCTCCTTTGGACTTCCGGAACCACATTTTTCCTTTCTTTGCCCTTTAGGGTAAGATTTGGTAGGGGTGGAAAAACAAACTCCAACGGCAGACAGAGTCTTGCCACCTTGTTGGCTCCTGGTGAGA
This sequence comes from Protopterus annectens, assembly GCF_019279795.1. Classification (NCBI taxonomy): domain Eukaryota; kingdom Metazoa; phylum Chordata; order Ceratodontiformes; family Protopteridae; genus Protopterus; species Protopterus annectens. Next base: position 828,164,073 of record NC_056733.1, read on the forward strand.
GTCTCTTTTACTTTCGGCCCGAAAAAGGACGAGCCATCAAACGGGGTGTCAATAAAGGAAGATCGGAAGGGTTCAGCAAACTCGCAAAAGCACATCCAAGAATGCCTCCTAAGAGCTATTCCTGTGCCCGCTGCCCTGCTCGCTCCATCGGCTGCGTAGGAAACGAGAAGCATGGAGGAGTTTGTAATCGAGGTTAGGGTTGCAAGCTGGGAATTTATTTTATCTGATAAACTCTGGGCTAAAGCACCTTGTAGGGTATCTCCTAGCTCTTTAAGGAGATCCCTCTGAAGTCGGGTGAAATGTGATAAGTAATGCAGCAACCGCAGGGTAAACGCAGTTGAGGAGAACATACGCTTCCTGTATCTGTCCATCGTACAAGACTCCTTTGTTCAGTGGATGGACAGATCCAGAAGTTTCAGCTAACTCCTTCTATGTGGTCACTGTCACCACCATCGCATCTACTGGAACTCCCTTAGTTAAGTATTGTCTATCCTTTGGGGCCGTAATGAATGTATTTGGCCTCCTCGGAACAGGGTCCATTGACTCCAGGGAGTCCCACACCTTTCGACTCAACACCCAGGAGTGGGTCGGCGGAGACGCCCAAGATGTGAGGGGGCGAGAGCCAAATGCCACCAGGTATACCGAATCATCTTCAGAAAGGGAGAGGGATTTCCAGCTGCCCCTCTGCTCAAGCATCTCTAGGATGTCTGAAAAAGAGACATCCTTAGATGATGACCATAGGGACCCCTTCAAATCCTCTTAGTCGGTATCAGAAGTGGCAAACTCAGGGGAGTTTATGTGCTTCCTCTTATACTATCTCTTCCGAGGGACCTCCTAGGGGGGATGTTCCGGGGAGTGTCGGAAGAGGATGTTCCACCCATTGGGATTTCCTGGGGCAATGACTCTACTCTGGCGCTGGTGGAGGGATGATGAAGCAGTAGACGCTGGGCCTTTAGAGGGAAGAGTGTCTGGAGCTGAAGGTGGGGCAGACTCAGCAGAGAGCACACTCCTCAGCACCTCGAAGGCACTGCGATCCTGGGCTGAAAAAGACTCCAGTCCCGAGGGACCGAGATCTCTCTCCGGCACCGAGGAGGGTGGCTTCAAGGTTCAGGTGGGTGCCAAACTCACTTGTACTGAAGCGGCAAGTGGGAGAGTTAGTTCTGACAAGGGTTTGACTTGACCCCCGGAGCCAACTAGGGAGTGTCGGCTCCCAGATCCCTCGATGGAAGACAGCATCAACTAGATAGGGATAGACGTCGGAGCCGAGATATCATGGGTGATTACTGGCTCCGCTAGTTCCAACACAACGACTTCCTGACATTCTGGCTCTGAACTCGTCTGAGTTGGAGGAGGAAGAGATGACACCTGAGGCACAGTGGTCGGATTCACGTTCCGATGGGTTGGGCTCAAAAGAATTTGTGCCAGGGCCCGCGTCCGCAGCAACCTCTTCACCACCTGCTCCACATCATCCGATAAACTTTGGAGGACCAAGAAGAATGGGTTGATGACCTGTGGCTACCTGCCACAGACTGTAGTAATGGAGATTGCGGCACCGAGCATACTGGTTCCAATGATGGTGGCCAACTCCTTTTTCGGCTCCACAACGGTTTTGAGGACTCAGATGGAACTGAGAAAAGGCCAGGTTTGTCGGAACCGATAACCTTTGGCTACTAAGATACTTGTGCCTTGTGACTGCTTGACGGCTCAGACACTGGAGCTGATGAAGCTGGCTTTTTTGTCTTGTCCGATTTTGAGGCCTGATTACCTTCTCCAAATGGGCCTTTCAACAAACCTTAATACGAGTTTATTTTTTCTTTTCTGTAGGACCCTCGCACTAAACCCATGACAAATGGAGCAAGAATCCTGCAAGTTGACTGCTCCTAAACAATATACACAACTTGTGTGTCCATCCGTTAGAGACGTTTTCTGGGTGCATGAATCACACTTTTTAAATCCGGATTGTATCGATTCCTTAGTAGATTCTTTAGACATTGTAAGATACTTCAAACACACCCACGAAAAGTAATTCCAAAAACATAGACAACACAACAGGAAAGCTGAAAAACAAACTTTACTGACACATCCGGTACCTCGGCTTACGCCTTCAAGGAATCAATCCTTGAAGGCATAAGCCGAGGTACCAGATGCACCAGTAAAGTTCATTTTTCAGCTTTCCAGTTGTGTGGTCTGTGTTTTTGACACTGTAAGATACCAAAGGGAAAAAAAACACTACCAGCAACAATAACAGTAACAATTACAGTACAGAAGCAAAAGGTTAAGGAAAGTTTTTTTTTTAACTAGGAAAGAAAGGGTGGGTGGAGGAGAAGTCTCTATGTTAAATGACAGTCTCCTCCAACCCGAGGAGATGCCTCTAACTTAAACGATGACTCCTTACGGAAAGTGAAAAAAGCCCTGTAAGAAAACATGGGCTAAGAGAGAAAGAATCCTCAAATTTAAAAGGATTCTTTATGGGGATAGAAGAAGAAAAAGTGCCCTAAAGAGAACAGCCGAAGACACACCCAAGTAACAAAAACAACACACACGGGCACACTACTTGGTAAGGGAAGAATTAGTAGACTCGAATGAAAAAGTTTTGCCAAAGATATAGAGAAAATTGTAAAATAAAAGTAATCACTAGCCTGAGCCAGTGAAGACAATCTCGATGCATCAAAAGGCAAATGAGATCTGGGGAACAGCCGCTACAGACATCCTGGGTTAGGTTGTAACCTCGAGTCAGTAGAAGCTCTCGAGCTTTGGCATGTGGTCGCTGTGTCGGAGCAGAGGATCGGCGCCGAACCCAATCAGCAAGAATGAAGGTGAGATAGAACAACATAACATCAAATGTCAAATAAATTTCTGATGTAAGTCGAGACACCTCCATTTTTAGTCCCTTGTCTGTGTAGTAGCTGGTCTAAATGTGTAGAATGCATTATAACCTTGCATTGTTGGTATGCTCTCCACAGCTTTAAGCCTTGTCTCAGTGACTGCACAGACATCAGCATTCTCTGGGGTGAAGAGAGCTTCTAGGGCATATTTTTATTTTGTTTTTTCTTTTTAGGTGCAACTAGATTTGATGGGGGATGGTGGTACCAGAGTTAGGCGCCATCAAGTCAGAGGAGAGAACACTAGCCAAAATAATAAACTGACACTACCGGATAATGTATCACAATAAGCACTTAAAGTTTCTAGTAATAAGTATGTCCCCACACAACTGAAGTATTCCAAATTGTGCTACTTTCACAAAAAAACAATTTGAAATGTGCTCAGAAATCTTTTATAATTGACAGAAGTTAAACAATTTTCAATACACAAAGTCCAAACACCAAAGCAACCAATGTGCTAAACCAGTGTTAAAAAATAGCTCCACACACTAACCACATTAAACTGCCATAACATATAGCAATTTAAACTATATTTTCTTGGCAGAATGTAAAATTTCCACAGTATATACAAATAACTTCTTTTTCTGTAAAATAGTTATCCGATATTAAAAAAGTACAGTTTTGTACCTACCATAAATGTAGATGTTCGAGGATCCACATTGCTGCAGTCATAACCTGTGGGTAGTCCACTGTCCTCGGTCGGCCCGAATACCAAAGTGTTAGGCTGGCGTTGGTCATGGTCGCTCAGCTCTGACGTCAGTACGCAGTAGTACTAAAGCGCATGACCGACGCCATATCCTCAGTCTTTCTTGCCCCAGATGTCAGAAGGCCTAAAAGGAAAAGGCCATAGCCAAAAATAGAAAATACCCAACCACCAATATAGAAAAAATAATTACCCCAAAAGCAACACAGCAACCCCAAACTACAGAGGGGAAGGAGGGAGGGAAAATTGGACTGCAGCAATGTGGATCCTCGAACATCTACATTTATGGCAGGTACAAAACTGTACTATGTTCTTCGTCTCACATTGCTGCAGTCATAACCTGTGGGTAGAATCCCAAAGCAAAGGTAAAGGGAGGTTGGCAAAATCAAAAAGCATTAGGAGCTGCTAACATGCCCTGTAAAACTGCAGTGGCAAACCCAGCCCTAGACTTAGAATAAAGAGGGAGATGGTAATGTTTAGTAGAAGTGTGCACTGAACTCCAAGTAGCTGCCTCCAAAATATCCTTAGTAGCTACTCCCCTTAAAAAGGCAGTAGAAGTGTCAGTAGCCCTAGTGGAATGAGGTCTGATCCCAGCCGGAACATCCTTTCCATGATGAGAATAACAAAAAGCAATACAATGGCCAATCCATTTAGAAATAGTTTGCTTTGAAACAGCTTTTCCTTGTGAACCCAAAGCAAAAGAAATGAATAACTGTTTAGTCTGCCTGAACCCTTTAGTTCTGCTCAAATAATAGCGTAACTGCCTGTGAATATCCAAAGAATGCAAAATTTTTTCCCCTTTATTTTGGGGATCAGCATAAAAAGTAGGCAAATGAATAGCTTGGTTTAAGGCCACATTAGAAACAACTTTAGGCATAAAAGTAGGGTTAGTACGCAGGGATACCCTATCCTTATGGAATATCAGGAAGGGTTCAACTGCCATTAGAGCCTGTAATTCAGATACCCTCCTAGCAGACGTAATGGCCAACAAAAAGGCAGTCTTCCAAGACAAAAACTTCAACTCAGATGTAGCTGCAGGTTCAAAAGGAGGTAAAGTAAGCTTTTCCAACACAAAATTGAGATCCCAGGAAGGAGTAGGAGCTCTACGTGGGGGTCTTATGTTCTTTGCCCCTCTAAGAAATTGCTTAAACAAAGGGTGAGAAAATAATGGTGGGTCACAATCATAGTGAGCAGAAATGGCTGCAGCATGAACTTTCACGGAGGAGAAAGACAAACCCTTGTCTAATAATTCTGTAAGGTACTGTAGTGTAACACTCAAATTAGGTCCTGAAACATCAAAGCTCTTTGCTGTGCTCCAAAGAAAATATCTCCTCCATTTATCCGCATAAACTTTCCTAGTACTAGGTCGTCTGGCTTCCAATAAGACATTCAAAACTTGTTGAGGAAGCTGCGACCCCTCAGGGTCTAAAACAGAATATGCCAGGCTGTCAGGTGCAGGGACTGTATCTTGACATTGAGGAAATGATTGCTTGCCTGGGACAAAAGGTGCGGAATTGGTGGCAAAGGCCAAGGAGGCTCCTGTACTAAACTCCTCAGCAGAGGATACCAGTGCTGACGTGGCCAATCTGGAGCTATTAGAATCATGCAAGGCTTGTCCTGTCTGACCTTCAAGAGCACCTTGGGAAGGAGAGGCAGAGGAGGAAAGGCATAGACGTGAAGGTTGTTCCAACTGAAAGATAGAGCATCCACTTTCCAAGCTTTTGGGTGAAACATCCTTGTGCAAAATTTTGGCAGTTGGAAATTTAGTGGAGAAGCGAACAGATCTATGTCTGGAGTTCCCCAAGCCACTGTCAACTGCTGAAATACATGAGGATCCAATTTCCACTCGTGGGGATCCACCATCTGTCTGCTCAAAACATCTGCTAAGGAGTTCTGTGCTCCTGGCAGAAACCTTGCTTGAAGAGTGACGTGCAAACTCAGAGCAGTTTCCCACAGAATCATAGCTTGTCTGCAAAGAGGGTACGAATGGGTTCCCCCCTGCTTGTTGATGTACCACATGACTGTTGTGTTGTCTGTTTGAATCAACACCTGTCCCGGTTGAAGTAGATCCTTGAAAGCCATCAGTGCAAATTGGACTGCTAACATCTCCTTCGTGTTGATATGCAAATGCTGTAGTCTGGGAGGCCACCTGTCTTGAATCCATTTCCCCTTGAAGTGTGCTCCCCAAGTCATGTCTGAGGCATCTGTCGTTAAGATCTGACTCGCCTCTGGTCGGGTCACAGAGAGTCCCTTGTTTAGGTGACATTCCTGAGCCCACCACAAAAATTCCTTTTGGATGCAAGGTATTATCTGAATGACAGTGTCCAAATCGTGGCAGTGTTGATTCCATACACTTTTGAGATACCAATGTAGCTTCCTCATATGCAGTTTGGCATTGGGAAGTACCAGAATACAAGATGCCATGAACCCCAAGGCTTGAAGGACTGTCCTTGCAGTCAGCCTGGAAAGTAGGGATAATTGCTGGAAGTACAGGGGAAGATTTCTTTGTTTGTCCCGGGGTCAAAAAAGCCATCTGAGAGGCTGTATTCAGTCTCACACCCAGAAAACACATGTCCTGAGAGGGTACTAGACTGGACTTTGTTTCGTTCACAGAATACCCTAGGCACCTTAAAACTGTCATTACATACTGTAGATGCTGAAGTAACTTGACTTTGTCTTGAGCAAGAATCAGGCAATCGTCCAGATAAGGATAAATTTGTATTCCTCTTAGTCTTAAGAAGGCTATCACAGGAGCCAGGACCTTTGTGAACACCCTGGGCGCAGTAGATAAGCCAAAGGGCAATGCAGAGAACTGATAATGAAAAGTACCAGCCAGCAGGAACCTCCTGCAGCTGGGCCTGATAGGAATATGAAGATAAGCCTCTGAGATCCAGAGTTACCATCCAGTGATCTTTGCCTAGCAGAGGCAGAAGTTGCTGCAAGGTTAACATCTTGAACTTTGGGATGTCTAGGTATGTATTGAGAATGGACAAATCCAGAATTGGCCTCCAAGTGTTTCCTTTCTTTGGCACAAGAAACAGGCGAGAATAAAATCCTAGGCCTACTTCTGACGGAGGTACCACCTGGATAGCCCCATTAAGAAAAGTAAAGAAATCTGCTTGTGAGCCTCCAGTCTTTGCTGAGGAGGTACATCCGGCATGCCTTTGAAAGGAGGCAAGGTGTGAAAATAAAACTTGTAGCCTCGATTTATAATGTCCAACACCCATTTGTCCTGGGTGACCAAAAGCCAATTTTGCTTGAAAAGTGCCAACTTTCCTCCTAGAGGAGCTGCCAGACAGGAGGAATCTGGCAGCTGGAGATACAGGTCATTGGGTCTGTTTACGAAAGGCTGACCCCTGCCCTCACCAGAAGATTGAGCAGGAGAACTCCACGTCCTAGGTCTGAAAGAACCCTGAGCATGAGCTCTGCCCCTACCACATCTAGATCTGCCCTTAGACTGAAAATCAGAAGAAGGATAAGCCCATCCTTTTGCAGGCCAATTTCTGCTAAACTTAGGGGGCTGCACTTGTAAAAATTCCTTTACCGTCTGCATGGACTTAGCTTTGTCCTCCATTTTCTTCAAAACTGACTCCACAGGTGAACCAAAAAGAACTTCAGATTGAAGGGGAGCATCCAAAATTCGAGCTTTAACATGCTCTGACAAATTCTGATCCTTAAGCCAGGCGTGCCTACGGATAACTGAACCAGTGGCAGCCACCCTGGAAGAAGCCTGAAGAGCATCAAAGCCACACTGCAAGGAATGCTTACCTACCTGATCAGAGGCATGAACTAAGTCCTGCAATTCCTTACACTCTATACCCTCAGCTAAAGCATCTACCTTAGATTTCAACTGGCTTAACAGAAAATTCTGATACTTCAGCATATGAAACTAGCAATTCAAAGCCCTCATAGCTAGCGTGGAGGAGGTATACACTTTTTTACCCCACCTATCCAAAGCTCTAGAATCTTTATCCAGAGGAACTGGATTCTTAACTACAGAAGCCCTGACACCCTTAGGTCCCTGACTAATAGTTTCCGGGTCAGCTCTAGGACTCTTATACAAATATTTATGCGCCTCTGGAACTCTGTAATACCTGTCTGGCTTGACAGGGGCAGGAGGTAAAGAATCAGGATTAAGAGAAGCTTCAGAAAAAACATCCTGAACAACATCCAAGACAGGGGTAATAGCCAAGGGCCTATGTTGTGGTAAAAACAAAAATTCCCTAAGCCTCTTACGAGAATCTGAAAAATCCTGACCTTCCCACTTAAAATGCTCCCTCATGGAGTGCAGGGTTTCAGAAAAAGAAAAATCCTCTGGAGGAGAAGCAGAAGGACAGGAATCCTCTGCATCCGAATCAGAATAGGGAGGAAAATCCTGAATGTCCTCAGCTGAAAACTCAGAGTAATCTGAGGAATGCTCCAAACCCTCCACCTCTGTCTCCACCCTAGGCCTCTTATCTGGAGGGGGCATAGAACCTCTGATTAAAGTAATCAAATCCTCTGCCATTTTCAGCATATGTTTTTTAGGAACAGAGCCTGAAGAACTAGGGCTGCCGCCTGTACCAGAAGGACCAGGTCTAGCTTTAGAAGGGGCTTTAGTGACAGAAGTAGAAGGCCTAACAACCTTATGTAAAGAAGGAACTACAGAAACTTGGGAGGCCCCCTCGGCCTGACATAACTCCGGAGAGGCCAATTCCTGTAAGATTAAAGGCTCCCCCTGTGATTCAGCTGAAACCTCGGCTGGATCCACAGATTCAACCGTAGTTTCCATAGAACCGGCGTCCGCAACGGACGACTCGTCCTGCTTAGACTTCATCGATTTATCCTTTCGCTTTTTGCGGTAGCGGGTGTCGGAGGATCCGACGGCATGTTGTAGTTACACCGCTTACCGAAAACAAGTCTAGCACAATCTAACCTGCGTTTAATGGTGCGCTTATTAAATCTAGCGCAAAAGCGACACCCGACTACGTCATGCTCAGGCCCCAAGCAAGGAATACAGAGAGAGTGGTAGTCCCTATGAGGTATCTGTTTCCCACAAGAAATACAATTATTAACCTTTTCTGACATCCGGATTTAACTGAGGCAAGAAAAGACAAAAATATTCCCCACCGGGGTACTTAGCCCAACTTGGTCTTCGGTCTGAAACTCAGAATACGAAAATTTCAGGACGCCGAATGGCACTTGCAAACTCTGCTTCTGCTTCGGACCATGCGGCAAGAAAGACTGAGGATATGGCGTCGGTCATGCGCTTTAGTACTACTGCGTACTGACGTCAGAGCTGAGCGACCATGACCGACGCCAGCCTAACACTTTGGTATTCGGGCCGACCGAGGACAGCGGACTACCCACAGGTTATGACTGCAGCAATGTGAGACGAAGAACATCAGACAGAGCAGAATCATACATATAGTCAATAATGTATGAATGCTGAAAAAATCCAATATTTTCCTGTCAAAAGATGAAGGCAGAGACATAGTAAATACACGCCTCTAGTGTCTAACAAGCACACAAACATACTTCTGAGAGAAATACAAGTTTCCTACAAAACAGTAAAAACAAGCATTTGCCAAAGACAGAAGCCGAACAAACACAGAAATTCACAGAGGAATTACTGTAAATGCTGGCAGAAATAAAAATAGAAAGAGAACAATAGATCTAATAATAAAATGGGAGAAAAGGGACTCCAAATGGAGCTTTACCTGAGAAGTAAGCCAGAAATATCAGCACTAGATCCTGTGATAAGTCTGAAGACTTTCTTGTTTGCTGACAAATTTATTAGGATATGCTCAGCCAATTAGCTGTCACAGGAAGAGAGAGAGAGTGGGGAATCTGAGCTGATTTATTTTGAGAAAGCAACCACATTAGAGAGCTCAGAATGTCTAGGATTGCAAATCTCTGTCCTTGATTTCCACATTATGTCCCTGGCCATCCTCGTGTACAAGAAAAGGGAAGGAAAGTTAATTTCCCTGACCAGTATCTGATAAATTTTTCCTTAGTAGCTGCCTGTGAACTAGCCAATAAGTCCTTAAATTGTGCTTAAATGCTCATAGAGCACCTCAATTGCAATTTTGCTCCTTAAACAGTCCCAAAACTACCAAATCTACAACAGACTCACACCATTAAGCGAACCTCCGGTAGTATAGACTATTTATAAAGCACCCCATTAGTACAAAACCTGTTTAGAGCACCCAGTTATACCACACCTCTCCATTTTCTCTCACCACTGTGAAAACAATATTTAACCTAGCATTATGGATGGTCAGTTTCCCTCCATTTCTCCTACCAGCCTGACTGACATGAGTATCCTGAGGCAATGTAGTAAATGTCTCGTGTACACTGGCAACCTTCTACTCCTACATCACCCAAGTACAACTTGTGAGAGATGCACCTTCAGCAAGAATCTGGAATCCATGCTCTCTCGCAAAGAGAACAGTAACACTGAACAGGTTGTCAGCTAACATACTACACCTCCTGCAAATCATGCACTCAACACATAAACCATCATAAGTGGAGGTACTCACCAGAGACCTAACTAAACACCAGAGACCTTCCAAATACAAACATGCTACACCTAATACAGCACCTACAGCACTCAATGGACATAAAAACACAAACACCAGTGTCTCACCAAATAAGTCCCTAAGGCAAAGCACATCTAAACCAAATTTATTACTCACAGGTGACTTCATTGTGAGACACACCGATGTTCCAATCACCAGGCTGGACAAGGAGAAGGTTCCAGTCAGCTATCTATCAGGTGCCAGGATCCAACAGATCGCACACGCAGTCAAGCCCCTCAACAAGTACCGTTATGACTCCGTCACAGTTCACGCTGGTGTGAATGACTTGAGACATACCTCACTGGACTACATGAAGAGAGACATGATTGAGCTCTATGAATATGTCACCCAAGCAGTTATGTCCCTAGCCTTGAGCAGCATTCTACCTTCACCTAGGATGATACCACATATAAACAAAAAATGACTGACCAACAAATGGCTTAGTTTCTGGTGTCATTCTAAGGGGATCCAATTCCTGTCAGCCTGGGATGACATGGCTGATGGACCATACTGCTTTGCCAAAGATGGTCTTTGAAACAAAAGGAAATACTGCTAGCCCACCTGTCTTGAATTTTATAAATAATTATATGTCATTTAGAATATTAATATGACTTACATAGAAGTGTGACAGAGGAAGATACTGCCAGCACAGCTGTCTGAAATTTTGTAAATAATCATGTCATTTGTGAATGTCAACATGGTTCATATGCTTGTCTTTCAAATGTATTAGAACTGTATGTTATGTGTATATTAAACTGCTGATACAGAAGTATGTGTTGAACAGGGTTTGTACAGTACTGAGCTTAAAAGATGTATCCACAGTGTACCCTACTGGAACATAGAAGATTAACTTGCAAAACTTAAGAATAGTTGAGAATGAAGTACTTCATTGCTGGGCCATAAAGAAGAGATGTTACCTTTCTGTTTCAGTCAACAGGAGACAGGATGTCTATACTAGGGGACTCTGTATTGACTTGAAAGAGAGATAATTACTAGGTTTGAGATGTAGGTGTGTTTTAGTGTTTTAGGACTTTCAGGATTTGCAAACATTTGAGGAAAAGCCTTTAAGTATTTTTTCCCAGGGAGATGCTAAATATTGGTAGTTTCTGACAATGGGGGTTCATCTTGGGATCTAAAGTCAGGTGGCAAAAAGTGATGTCATCCAAGCTAATCCAGCAGTAATATTTGATATTAATTTAAGAACTCTCTGAGAGTGAGAGAGGGCATTTTGTATTTGACCCAACAAGAACATCCACTCACCTGGAAGCTGTGGAGAATGACGGGCAGAGGCAACATAAGAAGGAGATGCTGACTCTTCGCCAGGGTCATGGAGGTAATGGGGAAGAAAGTAACCGAACCCCAGATGCAACAAAGGTTAGTAAATTCCTTCCACAATTTACAGAGGGGGATAACTGATAGTTTCAATCATATGCTTAAAAGGGTATGTAAACAGTATAATGCTGACCAAGTGCTCTGGGTATGGTTTCCTGACCCCCTTACTCCATGGTAAAGCTGTAACTGCTATTTCTAAATTGTCTGATACTGATTACTTAAATTATAATACAGTAAAAAAATTGCCTGTCAGAATCTTTTAAGTTAATACCTGAGGCTTATAGGAAAAATTGTTGTGAGCATAGATGCAAAGCAAATGAAAGTGTGTGTGAATATATTGCTGAACTAAGCACTTATTTTCATAGGTGGGTGAGTGGATGTCAGGTCACCTCTTTTGAGGAGCTGGCACACCTTTTGATGAGGGAACCAGCCCTTAGCACTTTGCCTAAGGACATGAGAGTCTGGTTAGCGGATAGAGAATGTAACACAGCAGATGAGTTGGGGAAAAGGGAGACCTATACCTAGCAAGCACGGCATCACTGCACAGGAAAGGGACACCCAGTGCTGCTCATGGGTCTAAGGGAACCCATGGTGGGCAGCCCATACTGCCCCATCAGACTTTGTTAGCAGCAGGGAAAGCCACTAGTCCAAGTACACATCCAGGATCAAGGTTTAAACATTTTAAATGCAACCAGTGGGGCCATGTAGCAAATAGAAATCCATGTTGGCAAGGTGGGGAGCAAAAGATGGGAGAGCCAGTTAGTGGGAATGACAGAATGCCAGCAGTAAGTTGTCCCGAGACAACAAAGGTACCAATCTACCACAACAGGTTATATCCCACCTTAGTAAATGGGACAGAGGCCATTGCTAAGAGAGAGACAGCCGCTGACCTAGCCTTTGTGAAGCCTGCAATGGTTTAACAGGAGCACTACTTGCTTGGGCAGTTTTAAACATCTTTGGCTAGGGTTCACCGTGACTGGGAGGGTGGAAAAGGAAGCAAGCAATTAAGTGTGTTTGAGGCTATCCCTGCAGATGTCCTGATAGGAAACGACTTTGATAATGCAGTGTGCATGCAGTTACATGCAGTCAGGCTTGGAGACAAGCATGTGGGTCTGGTAAGTCTGGGGGAGACCCAGACAGACTGCACACTTGCAGCCAGGACTGTTGAGGTGGTTACTTCAGGGAGGAAACTACCCTGTAGCAGTGAGACTGAAGGTAAGCCACAGCTGCTTGTGGATACTGATGCTCCCTTGGACAGAGTGACTGCAAGGGCACAGATGAGTAGTAGTACCCAGACTGACAGTGAGGCACCACTGTCAGAGGATACCAGACTTCTTGTGGAAGGGTAGCTGGGAAGGGTTAACCAAGAGAGAGTGGAGACAGTCTTAGCTCTCAGACCCTACATTACAAGGCCTGAGGGAGGTAGCTAGAGAGGTACCTGATTCTCAAGGAAGGGGGAATCTGTATACCGGAATAAAAGGGTTACTATACAGAGAATGGAAACCTGTGGGAGGGCTAGAGGGTGAGAGAATACAGCAGCTGGCATTTCCCACAGCCTACCATATGACACTTCTAGCCATAGCCCATGATATTCCCTTTGCAGGTCATTTGGGTATTAAACATACAAAGAGACGTATTATGCAGAACTTTTATTGGCATGGGATTTCCAGAGATGTAAAACAGAACTGCAGGACCTGTGAGTAGTACCAAAAGGTAGACAAGGCAGGAGACAGGGTGAAAGCTCCTTTGATGCCTTTGCCTGAGATCACGGAACCATTTCGGAGGGTAGCTGTGGATATTGCGGGGCCACAGAGTACCACAAGTTCCACAGAGAAAAAGTATATCCTAGTGGTAGTAGATTATGTTACCAGATACCCTGAGGTGGTGGCTCTGTCCTCCATTGAGGCAGAAAAGGTGGCAAATGCTTTGAGATTTTCAGCAGGGTAAGTTTCCCAAAAGAAATAGTAACTGACAGAGATGCCAATTTCACATCAGACCTGCTGGCTTGTCTGTGGAAGTACTGTGGGGTGAAGTACCTAAAGACCACCCACTACCATCACCAAACTAATGGTCTTATTCAGAGTTTAAACTCTACACTCAAGACCATGATACGGGCATTTGCAGACCAGTTCAAGAGGGGGTGGGACAAATATTTGCCCCATCTATTGTTTGCTTACAGAAAGGTGTCCCAGGAATCCACAGTTTTTTCACCATTCGAGTTGCTGTATGGGCATGGGGTGAGGGGACCTCTAGACTTGATTCCACATGAATGGGAGGGTGAATGTGAATCCCACAAGGAGTCCATTGTGGCATATGTGCTAAACTTCAGGACAAGGCTTAGGGGGCTCATGGGCTTGGCCCGGGAGAACCTGGCAGAACCCCAACAGCAGAAAGAGGTCTGGTATGACAGGAATGCTCAAGCTAGAGTGTATGTTGTGGGCAGCAGGTAATGGTTCTCATTCCTGTCAGAGAAAACAAGCTGCAGTAAGCCTGGGAGGGACCCTTAAAGGTGGTAAGGAAGATCAGTGATGTTAACTACATGGTAGAACTGCTAGGCTAGATGCTGGTAGTTTCTGACAATGGGGGTTTAGCTTGGGAACTAAAGTCAGGTGGCAAAAAGTGATGTCATCCAAGCTAACTCAGCAGTAATACTTGATATTAATTTAAGAACTCTGAGAGAGATAGCGAGAGAGCATTGTGTATTTGACCTAACAAGAACATTCACTCGCCCCCTCTGCATTTGCCTTGTTGTTGTTGTCTTTTGGCTTTTCCCGGTTAGGGGTCGCCACAGCGGAACTCCGGTCCACAAATGACTGGCAGTAGATTTTGATGAACGTTGAGATGCCAGCTTGACGTTCAACCTTTAACGAAGGCACGCCCATTTACGCATGTCTTTCGAACCGCCCACCCAACCGCGGGGAGGACATGCAGACTCCACACAGAAGGCACTCCCTGCACTCCAGCTGAGAATCGAACGGGAGAACCTCTTGCTGTGAGGCAACAACGCTACCGCTGCACCACCCCGATTACCCCCTCTGCACTTGCCTTGCTATAACTAAATCTAGGGTACAGTAATTTCTCTTAGAAACAGTTAGGAATATAGTGAAGTACAGCTTAGGTGTTTTCTTTATTTTAGACTGTCCTGAAATCTTGTTTTAAATATTTCCTGTTATTTTGAACTCTGAAGTAACTGGGTTTGTTTAAAGAGTATTGTGTTGTTCTTTTATTATTTATTATTAAATACATGTATACCTTTCAATTGTGGCTGGTCTGTTTAGAGATATTTAAGCTCTGACAGTACTTGCATATGTATTTGGTGACATTGTGCAGACCACTCCTAATAGCCTGGCCTTTGGTCAAACTACCATTTGGATTTACAGTAACTTTACACAGTAAGATTGGACACCCTTTGCTTAGGGCCTTAAAGTAGCTGATAAGGAGCTGGCTGGTGTCAGTAAAAACTACCTTACAGTCTGAGCAGAAGGAAGCATAGCTAGTAAACACCTGTCCCAGCCTTTCCCAAGTGTGTGTGTGTGTGTGTGTGTGTGTGTGTGTGTGTGTGTGTGTGTGTGTGTGTGTGTGTGTGTATGTGTCAGCTACTTGGGCAAGAACAGAAAGCATGCTGAAGGTCTTACCTTGGACACTCAGCTGAGATCTCAACTCTATAGCTGTGCCAGTGGGGAGTCTTATTGGGAAGCCGGAGAAAGAAGGGGAAATCAGCCCCAAACTGACTGTGATCTCTGTGTGCTCTTAAAGGAAATAACAC
Source organism: Protopterus annectens (assembly GCF_019279795.1). NCBI lineage: Eukaryota > Metazoa > Chordata > Ceratodontiformes > Protopteridae > Protopterus > Protopterus annectens. The sequence goes on from NC_056733.1 coordinate 828,179,316, forward strand.
TTTACTGTATGTGTATTTCTCATCTTCCCAGTGTGTATGTTCCCCACTGGTGCTAGTGGTGAGGATTGAGGCTCCTTGATTACTGGGCCAGTGCAGGGGCATCACAGTCTTCATCCATCATCTGTAGGCTTTTAATTACTGGCTAAGGCATTTGCCTTCCCCATAGTGCCTTTTTAAGCAAGGTCTCAAGAACAAAATTGCCAACATAAAAATATCACTCAAATAATTTAAAGGTTATTCTGCTAAATGCTACGCGTTTAAATCAGAAACTGCACTCTCTGGAAGCACTCCTCTCCCTGGAGGATGTTGACATCTGTGCAGTCACAGAAACTTGGTTCAGGGCCAGAGAGAGAGTACCTCGGCCTTGCAAGGCTACACCATCTTCCACACTTTCAGACCACAAAATGAATGTGTGAGAACCAAAGGAGGAGGAATATCTATCCTCATCAAAGATAAATATACCTCTAAACTGTTAGTCAGGAAAACTCCATGGAGTTGCTCCAAGTTCTACTAACTGTGGGTAAGACCAATCCCCATCAAGTCATCGTTAGCTATAGGCTCCCTTCAATGAACCAAGATACCCGTGCTGCTTATTTGGACTTATTCGAGTCAATTAAATTACGGCCAATCACTCAAGTCATGGGAGATTTTAACTATCACTCCACTGACTGGGAAACTTATCAAAGTACCAACATGCTCACACAAAGGTTCCTAGACTTTAAAACTAATGAGTTCCACCCTGTTTATGTACCACATCACTGTGGTGTTGTCTTTCCTTATCAATAGCTGGCCTGGATGCAGTAGGTCTTTGAAGGTCATAATAGCCTTTTGCACGGCTAGCATTTCCTTTTGGTTGAAGTGAAGGAGCTTCTCTTTTCGTGCCCATTTTCCCTGAATGCACTGATCTGTCATGTGTGCTCCTCAGGCGTAGTCTGAGGCATCTGTTGTGATGATTTGAGTTGCTTGAGGTACACAGAAAGGAAGACCTGTGTTTCTTTGGCAAGCTTGAGCCCACCACATAAATTCCTTTTGAAGGCATGGAATGAGTGGTATAATTGCTTCCAAGCTGTGGCTGTGTTGAGACCATAAGTTTTTTAGGTACCATTGAAGTTTCCTCATATCAGCTTTGCACATGGGATTAGTAGGATGCAAGATGCCATGAATCCCAGAGCCTGCAGGACTTTCCTTGCAGTTAGCCTGGTGTAAGTTGCCATTTTTCTGAAGTATTGAGGCAGTTGCCCTTGCTTGTCTGGCGTGAGGTAGGCCATCTGGGTGGTTGTATCCAAGCTGGCACCCAGGAAAATTATTTGTTGAGAGGGTATTAGTTTTGATTTCTTTTTGTTGACTGTGTATCCCAGGAAGTTCAACAGTTTTATTACAAACGCCAGGTGCTGCAGTAGTATGTCCTTGCTGTCCGCTTGAATCAGGCAGTCGTCCAGATATGGGTAGATTTGTATCCCTTGTAGTCTGCAGAAGGCGATTACTGATGCCTGGCATTTCTTAAACACTCTGGGCGCAGTAGATAAGCCAAAGGGCAATGCAGAGAATTGGTAATGGGTTGAACCTGCAAGAAATCTATCTTCTGCAATCTTGTCTGATAGGGACATGCAGGTATGCCTCCTTGAGGTCCAATGTTACCAGCCAAGACTCGTTGCCCAGCATGAGAAGAAGTTGCTGTAATGTGAGCATCTTGAATTTTGGCACCTGTAGATATGTGTTTAGGATGGATAGGTCTAAGATAGGTCTCCAATCTTTGTCTTTCCTTGGTACCAGGAATAGTCTTGAATAAAACCCTTGACCTTGTTCTTTTGCAGGTACCTCTTAAATTGCTTTCATGTCCATGAGAGCTGAAATTTGTTTTTGTGCCTCTGCCCTTTGATTTTGTAGCAGGTTTGGCATGCCTCTCATTTTTGGAAGGGTGTGAAAGTGGAACCTGTAGCCTCTGTCTATAATGTCCAGAATCCATTTGTCTTTTGTAACAATATGCCACTTTTTTGAGAATAATGTCAGTTTTCCGCCCAAAGGTGCTGCCATTAAAGCTTTGCTTGGCAGGTGTAGGGGGAAGTCATTGTGTCTGTTTTCTAAAAGACTGTGATCTATCTTCTCCACCTCTTGGGGTTGGTGCTTGCCACTGTCTGGCTCTGAAAGATCCTTGAGGTTGCCCTCTACCCCTTGGACGCCTGTATCTGCCCCTTTGAGGTCTGTCCGTGGCTGGAAAGGACCAATTTTTTGAAAGCCAGTATCTGCTGAAACGTGGAGGCTGTACCTGCAGGAAATCTTTCACTGTTTGCATTGATTTCACTTTTTCCTCCATTTTCTTTAGCACCTCCTCTGCTTTAACACCAAACAATACATCTTTTTGAAGAGGTGCATCTAATAATTTAGCTTTGACATGATCTGGTAAGGTTTGCTCTTTGAGCTCTACATGAGGCCTCTAAAGCATCAAAACCACACTGCAAGGTATGTTTACCCACTTGCTCTGCACCATGCAACAAATCCTGCAACTCTTTTAAATCTGGTTGTTCTGGTTGTGTCATCTTGCTTTTCAGATGAGATATCAAAAACTGTTGATACTTTAACAAATGGAACTGACAGTTTAATGCCCTCATGGTTAAAGTGGCCGAGGTGTACACCTTTTCCCCCCGCCTTTCTAAAGATCTGGAATCTCTCTCTGAAGGTAATGGGTTTTTAGCAGTAGAGGCCTTAATTCCCTTGGGACCCTGTGAAATTGTTTCTGGGTCAGCAGTATGGCTTTTATATAGGAACTGGTGAGAATCAGGAACCTGGTAATACCCGTCTGGTTTAACAGGAGCTGGAGGCAAAGAATCAGGATTAAGGCTGGCTTCTGTGTGCACATCATCCAATATATCTAAAACAGGAGGGATAGCCAGAGGCCTATGCTGGGGGAGCAGAAGTAATTCCCCGAGCCTTTTCTTGGAATCTGAGTAATCTTGGCCTTCCCAGTGAAAGTGTTCCCTCAATGTATGCAGGGTTTCCCCAAAAGAGAAGTCCTCAGGGGGGGAGACCGAGGGAATAAGCTCCTCTGCATCAGAGTCTTCGAATGGAGAATAGGCACAATCCTGGTCCTCATATAGTTCTGAGGTAATAGAAGCTTGATCTGAGGAAGGGTAGTCTTCCTCTAATCTGGGCCTTTTGTCAAAGGGGGGTTGAGAACTCCTGATAAGAGTAATCAAATCCTCAGCCATTTTAAGCATCTGTTTTTTAGGCATGGTGCCTTGAGTGGGTGTCTGAGGAACCTGTTTTTTTGGTTTTCATGGCTGTTTTAGATTTAGTGAAGGCTGTAATAGAGAGGGAGGAAGGCCTGAAGACCCCTTGAGAAATGGCAGGCCTGTCTAAATTCTGAGTTTCCCCACCAGGAGTGGCGTCGGTATCTGTAGTAGGAATGGGGGCCGAGGACCCTGCAACCTCGGGTACTGAAGACACCGGTAATGCATTGTCATCGGTACTCAGAGGCTGCGTAGGCACCTTGCTGAGTACCGGAGAACCGGTAGTCGGCCTTAGCGTGGTATCAATAGGTGGTGCGGACCTCGTAGGCCGGTCCTTATCTTTGCGTTTTTTGCTCAAAACTGGAGTCAGAGTATCCGACGACATAATATAATTAAATTTTTTGCCAAAAAAGTGAAGGGCGAACTCCGCCCGACGCTTAACAGTGCGTTTGTTGAATCTAGCACAAAAACGGCAGGCCGAGACGTCGTGGTCTGGGCCTAAGCAAGGTATACAGTAAGAGTGGAAATCCTTATGCGGTATTTGCTTCCCACATGAAATGCAATTATTAACTTTGTCTGACATCGGTCTGAGGCAAGAAAAGTTTCCCCAATGGGGTACTTAGCTTTCAAGAAGACTTTGGCTGAAATACTTTCGTAAATCTCAGGAGCTGGCTGACCGGCACTTGCGAACTGCTTCTGCTTCGGGCACCGCGCGGCAAGAAAGACTGAAGAAAATGGCGTCGGCTGCCTCTTTTATACCCCTGCCGCACTGATGTCAGGGAGGAAGTGACGACAACCGACGCCGGACCTAGACTTTGGAATTCGGCCGACCGAGGACCCGCCTGACGGCAGGATAACCCATCTGTTATGACTGCAGCTGTATGCACGATGAACATGAACCTCTCCAAACCCAACACCCTTAAGCCTACGGAGAAATGGCATCCCGTGTCTTCCTTCTCTATGGAATACTTTTCCACATATTTCTTCTTCTTGGGTGCAATATCCAAAACCTGCAGCTGGTATTTGCCTGCCAGCCCAAGGCCTCAAGCCTTTTTTTTACTGTAGTAGCACTTCAAAGCAGTTTTCCTTCACCTCAGGGGCTTCTTGCTAAAATTATCACAGATCTCACAGGCGGCATTACAAAGCTTGGGGCCGAAAGTCTCTGTGAGTTACTTGCCTGTGACAATGACTTAACATTACTGCAATAGAGAACAATGCAAAGAGCACCACCAGTTAGTCTTTTCTATGATGGACATATTATAACTTACATGCAGGGTATACAACTTTGATCCACAAACAAGTATTATACCATGAGTACCAGAAAAAAGTAACAAAAGGTCCTCTAATGGAATATTTTCCTCCTAGCTCTGCAGTTAAAGGCTGAACAGCTGTACCGATGACACTGTGCATGCATGATGTAAAATCATACTGTGTCATGAAAGAAATGAAGATGGTCTGGGCAAACACCATTTTTATACTGGGAATATGCTGATCTCCCACAGACAAACATCTCACTGGTTGGGAGGAGGGCTGTGTACTGACCTCAGGAAGTTCAGCCAGGAATAAGGCCTTCTACAGCATAAGTCCCAATGGTTATGTCTACTGCAACAGTAAAGTAATTCATACGATATCACCATTAAACTTCATACTTTCAAATAACTTTTCATAAGAGAGACCTCTGTCCTCTAATTACTCCCAACTACCTGATGAAAAGCTTTGACTTTGTGTACACTCAAATCGTCTAAGAACACAACATGCAAGGCAAGATGATCATAAAAATGCTACACTCCTCAAGAAGCAATTGACATGCTTCATTTGCAAGAATGTGAAACAGTAAGGAAATTAGGGGAACCAAAGTAATCAAAGCTACTCACCTGTACAGGAAAGGCTACAAATTAACTGGTATGATTATGAACTTGTGAAAGTAACAAAAATGGAAATGGGTGCAGAGGATAGGGAAAGTACAGTTGTGTACACTTACCATAAATGTAGATGTTCCAGTGTAGTCACTGTTGCAGTCATCACATTTGGGTTATCCCTGCCAGTGTAGCCCTCGGCAGGCCTGAATACCAGAGACTTAGTATTTCTGAGTCAATTGCCGTCAGGTCATCAGTAGTATAAAGTAAGGCAGCCGACGCCATTACATCAGTTTTTCCTTGCCCTAACCTATCAGGAGCCCCCAAGTAGGAGCCATGTTCTGGTGGAAGAAAGCCCACTAGTGGAAAATAAATACCAATAAGTCCCTTGTAAGGAAAGAGAAGAATGGGGGATGGAGGGAGAGAAACTAGGACTGCAACAGTGAATACACTCAGACGTCTACATTTATGGTAAGTGTACACAACTCTACTATGTTCTTTGTGTTTCACTGTTGCCATCATCACATTTGGTTGATTCCCAAAGCTGTGGAAAAGGGTGGAGGCAGTAAAGGAAACTAGGGGCTGGCTAGGATGTCCTGCAAGACTGCAGAGGCAATCCTGCCCTGGATTTGGAGAAGAGAGGCAGGTGGTAATGCTTGGTAAAAGTGTGAACAGATGACCAGGTGGCAGCCTCCAGGATATCCCTGTGGGGACTCCTCTGAGGAAAGCAGCAGAGGTGGAGGCTGCTCTGGTGTAGTGTGTCCTGACCCCCTTGGAGGGAGGCTTTCCATGTTGCTTGTAGCAGAAATGGATGCAGTGTGCTATCCATCTGTTGATGAGTTTGTTTGGAGATGACTTTGCCTTCTGCCCCTGTAGTAAAGCTAACCAGCAGTTGATCTAACTTCCTGAAGGACTTAGTCCTGTCCAGATAGAATCTGAGCTGTCTGTGCACATCTAGAGAGTGCAGAATGAATCCTTTCTCCCTTGTTCTGGGGATTAGGGAAAAAGGTGGGCAAATGAATGGATTGGTTGAGAGCCACACTGGACACCACCTTGGGCATGAAGGATGGGTTAGTTCTGAGGGATACCCTGTCAGCATGGAAGATGATGAAGGGTTCCACAGCCATGAGCACTTGCAGCTCAGAGACTCTTCTGGCTTAAGTGATGGCCAGAAGGAATGCTGTTTTCCAGGAGAAAAATTTTAGCTCTGCAGAAGAAGCTGGTTCGAAGGGGGGCAGGGTGAGCTTTTCTAATACAAAGTTAAGATCCCAAGCTGGAGATGGTGCCTTTCTGGGTGGCCTCGAGTTGCTAGCCCCTCTTGGGAACTGTTTGATCAAAGGGTGTGAGAAAAGGGGCTGCTCATTGGGAAAATGAGCAGAAATAGCAGAGGCATGCATTTTTATAGAGGAGAAAGAGAGGCCACTGTGTAGTAGGTCAGCTAATTAATCCAGGATGAGAGGGAGGGAGGGCTGTGCTGTAGTGGCTCCCTTAGCCTGGATCCAGGTACTGTACCTTTTCCATTTGTCAGCATAAGACTTTCTGGTGCTAGGGTGTCTGGCCTCATGGATAACATCTAGAGCCTGTTTACTGAGGTTGGCAGGTTGGTTAGGAGTTGAGGAATAAGCCAAGCTACCAAAATGAGTGTTTGCAATTGGGGATGCATGAATTCTCCTTCCCTCTGGGTCAGGAAGTCTGCAATCTGAGGAAGGTGCAATGGGGGCAGTGGTGAGAGGCTGCACAGCAAGGGGTACCAGTACTGCTGGGGCCAGTCTAGAGCTATCAGAATGGTCCTTGGTTTTTCCTCCTTTATTTTGAGCAGTACCCTTGGGATGAGGGGTAGTGGAGGAAAGGCATAGACTGATAGATTGACCCAGGGTAAGGACATGGCATCCACTTTCCAAGCCATGCAGTGCTGCTCCCTGGTGCAGAATTTGCTGAGCTGATGGAGGCAGAGAGGCTGACCTCCGGAGTGCCCCATTTCTGAGTTATTAGGGTGAAGGTTCTTCTGTTGAGCTGCCACTTATGTGGTTCCAGAAGATGTCTGCTTAATTGGTCTGTCAGAGAGTTGAGACAGCCTGGCAGGAATTGTGCTAACAGGTGTAGTTGCATAGCAGGGGCTGTGTGCCAAAGGGTCATGGCCAGCCTGCATAGAGGGTAGAAGTGAGTCCCTCCCTGCTTGTTGATGTACCATATTACAGTGCTGTTGTCTGTTTTGATCAAGAGAGCCTCTGGAGAAAGAAGGGGTTTGAAAGCTGTCAATCCGTGCTGCACAGCCATCATCTCTTTTTGACTGATGTGCAGACGGATTTACTGCGAGATCCATTGGCCCTGTATGCACCTGCCGTCCAGGTGTGCCCCCCCCCAGGGTAGTCTGATGCATCTGTGATGAGGGTCTGGGTGGCAGGGGGTGGTGAGAAAGGCAGTCCCTTGTTGTGGGAGCATGCCATTACCCACCAAAGGAAATATTTTCTGATGTAGGGAATTATAGGTAAAAGAGTTTCCTCATATGCAGTCTGGCATATGGAATGAGTAGTATGCAAGATGTCATGAAACCCAGAGCTTGCTGGATTTTCCTTGCAGATAGCTGGGGTTTGGTGGCTAGCTGAGAGAAGAAAGCGGTCAGGAAAATTTGTTTCGCTGGTGTAAGGTATGCCATCTGGGATGCTGTATCCAGGCTTGTTCCCAGGGAGATAATCCTTTGGGTAGGCACCGGCTTGGATTTCTTTTCACTGATTGTGTACCCTAGGGAGGTTAGAAGGGTTTTGACAAAGGCCAGGTGCTTGAGCAGCTTTTCCTGGCTGTCTGCCTGAATTAGGTAGTCTAAGTATGGGTAAATCTGGATATTTCTTCGTCTGCAAAAGGCAATGGCCAGAGCCAGACATTTTGTGAAAACTCTGGGAGCAGTGGATAAGCCAAAGGGAAGTGCATAGAACTGAAAGTATGGAGATCCTGCCCTGAAACGGAGGTATTTCCTGCATGATTCCCGGATAGGAATGTGGAGGTAGGCCTCTTTTAGATCTAGGGTGGCTAGCCAAGCGTCCTTGGAGAGCATGGGTAGCAGCTGCTGGAGGGTGAGCATTTTGAATTTTGGAATTACCAGGAAGGTGTTTAGAAAGTACAGTTTTGTACCTACCATAAATGTAGATGTTCAAAGATCCACATTGCTGCAGTCCTTACATATGGGTAGTCCGCTGTCCTCGGTCGGCCCGAATACCAAAGTATAAGGCTGACGTCGGTCAAGGCGCTTAAAACTGACATCAGGACGTCAGGGTACAAAAGCGCATGACCGACGTCATATCCTCAGTCTTTTCTTGCCCCAGATGTCAGAAGGCCCTAACAAGAAAGGCCAAAACCAAAAGACAGCAAAAAACCAACCAACCACCCCTGCACTAATCCTATTTACAATATTTACAATATTCACAACCCAAACCACACAACCGCCTCTAACTACAGAGGGAAGGAGGGAGGGTAAATTGGACTGCAGCAATGTGGATCTTCGAACATCTACATTTATGGTAGGTGCAAAACTGTACTATGTTCTTCATCTCACATTGCTGCAGTCCTTACATATGGGTAGAATCCCAAAGCAGAGGTAAGGGAGGATGGCAAAACTATAAAGCATTAGGAGCTGCCAAAATGCCCTGTAAAATTGCAGTGGCAAAACCAGCCCCTAGATTTAGAGTAAAGTGGAAGGTGGTAATGCTTAGAGAAAGTATGCACTGAACTCCAAGTAGCTGCCTCCAAAATATCTTTAGTTGCCACCCCTTAAAAAGCTGTAGAAGTGGCAGTAGCCCTAGTGGAATGAGGCCTAATCCCAGCTGGAATCTCCTTACCATGATGGGAATAACAGAAAGCAATACAAAACCCAATCCACTTAGAAATAGTTTGTTTTGAAACAGGCTTGCCCTGAGAACCCAAAGCAAATGAAACAAATAACTGCTGAGACTGCCTGAACCCTTTAGTTCTGCTCAAATAATATCGCAACTGCCTGTGTATATCCAAAGTGTGCAAAATCTTTTCCCCTTTATTTTGGGGGTTTGGAAAAAAGGTAGGCAAAAAAATAGTTTGGTTTGAAGCCACACTAGAAACCACTTTGGGCATAAAGGAAGGATTAGTGCGTAAAGATACCCTAGCCTTATGCAAAATTAAGAAAGGCTCAACCGCCATAAGGGCGTGTAATTCAGAAACCCTTCATAGAGGTAATGGCCAACAAAAAGCAGTCTTCCATGATAAATATTTCAACTCGGCAGTAGCTGCAGGCTCAAAAGGTTGTAGAGTGAGTTTCTCCAACACAAAATTGAGATCCCAAGCAGGAGTAGGAGCTCTCAATGGGGGTCTTATATTCTTTGCCCCTCTAAGGAATTGTTTAAACAAAGGATGAGAAAACAATGGTGGGTCACAGTCATAGTGAGCAGAAATTGCTGCAGCATGAACCTTAATAGAGGAGAAGGACAAACCTTTGTCCAGTAACTCAGTAAGATATTGAAGAGCCACACTTAAATTAGGCTTAGAAACATCAAATTCCTTTGCTGTACTCCAAAATAAAAATCTCCTCCATTTATCTGCGTACACTTTCCTTGTACTAGGCCTTCTGGCCTCCAAAATAACATTCAAAACTTGCTGTGGAAGCTGAGACCCTCCAGGGTTTAAAACAGAATATGCCAGGCTGTTAGATGTAGAGAGTGAAGTTTGACATTGAGTAAATGACTGTTCTCCTGAGACAGCAGGTGTGGAATCGAAGGCAAAGGCCATGGAGGCTCCACCAGACTTCTCAGTAATGGGTACCAGTGCTGTCGAGGCCAATCTGGAGCTATTAAAATCATCTTTGGCTTGTCCTGTCCGACCTTCAGGAGTACCTTTGGGAGGAGAGGCAGAGGTGGAAAGGCATACACATGAAGATTGCTCCAATTGAATGAGAGAGCATCCACTTTCCAAGCTGTGGGATGAAACCTTTTTGTGCAAAACTTTGGCAGCTGGTAGTTTAGTGGAGAAGCGAACAGATCTATGTCTGGAGTTCCCCATAACACTGTCAATTTCTGAAACAGATGAGGATCCAATTTCCACTCGTGGGGATCCATAATTTGTCTGCTCAACACATCTGCTAAGGAGTTCTGTGCTCCCGACAGAAACCTTGCCTGAAGATTTAGCTGTAAACTGAGAGCAGTCTCCCACAAAATCATTGCTTGTCTGCATAGAGGATAAGAATGCGTTCCCCTTGCTTGTTGATGTACCACATGACAGTTGTGTTGTCTGTTAGAACCAACACCTGCCCTGGAAGAAGTAAATCCTTGAAAGCTATTAATGCAAATTGGACTGCTAACATCTCCTTCAAGTTGATATGTAGATGTTGAAGTCTGGCAGGCCACGTGTCTTGTACCCACTTTCCATTTAGATGAGCTCCCCAAGCTTTGTCTGAGGCATCTGTCGTTAGAATCTGACTCGCCTCTGGCCGGGTCACAGAGAGTCTCTTGTTTAGGTGACATTCCTGAGCCCACCACAAAAATTCCTTTTGAATGCAAGGTATTATCTGAATGACAGTGTCCATATCTTGGCAGTGCTGTGTCCATACATTTTGAGATACCATTGTAGCTTCCTCATATGCAGTTTGGCATTGGGAAGCACCAGAATACAAGATGCCATGAACCCCAAGGCTTGAAGGACTGTCCTTGCAGTCAGCCTGGACTGATGAGACAATTGATGGAAGTAAAGAGAAAGATTCTTTTTGTTTGTCCGGGGTCAAAAGGCCATCTGGGATGCTGTATTCAGTCTCACACCCAGAAAGCACATGTCCTGAGAGGGTACTAGACTGGACTTTATTTCGTTCACAGAATACCCCAGGCATCTTAGCACTGCTATCACATACTGTAAATGATGAAGAAGTTCGTCCTTTCCTTGGGCCAGAATCAGGCAATCGTCCAAATAAGGATAGATCTGTATTCCTCTTAGCCTGAAGAAAGCTATCACTGGAGCCAGAACCTTCGTGAACACTCTGGGCAGTAGATAAGCCAAAGGGCAATGCAGAGAACTGATAATGAGAAGTCCCAGCCCGAAACGCAGATACTTTCTGCAACTGAGCCTGATAGGAACATGAAGGTAAGCCTCCTTGAGATCCAGAGTCACCATCCAGTGATCTTTGCCCAGCAGAGGTAAAAGCTGTTGTAACGTCAACATTTTGAACTTGGGAATGTCCAGATATGTGTTGAGATAGATAAATCCAAGATTGGTCTCCACGTGTTCCCTTCTTTGGTACTAGGAACAGGCGAGAATAAAATCCTAGGCCCACTTCTGGCAGAGGGACGGTTGTATGGCCCCTATTTGAAGTAGCAGAGAAATTTGTTTGTGAGCCTCTAGTCTTTGCTGAGGAGGAACGTCCGGCATGCCTTTGAAAGGAGGCAAGGTATGGAAATAAAACTTGTAACCTCGATTGTATGATATCCAACACCCATTTGTCTTGGGTAATCAAATTCCAATTTTCCTTGAAGAGTGCCAACCTTCCTCCCAAAGGAGCTGCCAGGCAAGAAGGATCTGGCAGCTGAAAAGGTAGGTCATTGGGCCTGTTTTACGAAAGGACTGGCCCCTGCCCTCACCAGGATTGTGCAGGTGAACTCCCTGTTCTAGGTCTGAAAGAACTCTGAGCTCTGCCTACCACGTCTAGATCTACCCCTAGACTGAGAATCATAAGAAGAATCGCCCACCCTTAGCAGGCCAATTCCTACTAAACTTTGGAGGCTGTACTTGCAAAAATCTTTAACAGCCTGCATGGACTTAGCCTTGTCTTCCATTTTCTTCAAGACTGACTCCACAGGTGAACCAAACAACACATCAGACTGTAAAGGAGCATCCAAAATCCTTGTCTTAACATGGTCAGATAAATTCTGATCCCTCAGCCATGCGTGCCTGCGAAGAACTGAATCAGTGGCAGCCACCCTAGACGAGGCCTGTACAGCATCAAAACCACATTGTAAAGAATGCTTACCCACCTGCTCTGAAACATGCACCAAATCTTGTAACTTTTTACACTCAATGCCTTCCGCCAGAGCATCCACCTTAGACTTCAATTGAGAAAGAAGATAGTTTTGATATTTCAACATATGAAACTGGCAATCCAAAGCCCTCATAGCTAGGGCAGAAGATGTATAGACTTTCTTTCCCCATCTATCCAAAGCTCTGGCCTCTTTGTCTGGAGGAACCGGATTTTTTACAACAGAGGCCTTGACACCCTTAGGTCCCTGACTAACAGTTTCTGGGTCCGCCCTAGGACTCTTATAAAGATATTTATGAGCCTCAGGCACCCTGTAATACCTATCCGGTTTAACAGGAGCAGGAGGCAGAGAATCAGGATTAAGTGAAGCCTCTGCAAACACATCTTCCACAACATCCAAAACAGGAGGTATAGCCAAGGGCCTATGCTGGGGCAAAGGCAAAAATTCCCTAAGCCTTTTCCTGGAATCAGAGAAGTCCTGACCTTCCCACTAAAATGTTCCCTCATGGAATGAAGAGTCTCTGAAAAAGAAAAATCCTCTGGAGGAGAAGCAGAAGGAGTCGAATCATCTGCATCAGAATCAGAATAAGGAGAGTACTCCTGCAAGTCTTCAGCCGAAGACTCAGAAACATCCGAAGCCTGCTCAAAACTCCCCAACTCTGGCTCCACCCTAGGCCTCTTATCAGGAGGGGGCAAAGAACCTCTAATCAGAGTAATCAAATCTTCTGCCATTTTAAGCATGTGCTTCTTGGGTACAGACCCTGCTGCACTAGGAGTGACACCAACAGAAGCTAAACCTGGCCTGCCTCTGGGAGAAGCCTTGGAAACAGAAGGAGAGGGCCTAACCACCCTAGGAAGGGATGGGAGTACAGTAACTTGGGAAGCCCCTTCAGCCTGACCTGCCTCCTGAGAGGCCACATCCTGCAATATCAAAGTCTCCCCTGGGACTCCAGAGAAGCCTCACGTCGGAACCACGGTTCCACTGGCGCCTCTAAAGAACCGGCGTCCGAACGGACGACTCTTGCCTGGGTTTAACTGCTTTGTCTTTGCGCTTCTTGAAGAAGCGGGTGCGGAGAATCCGACGGCATATTATAATTGCACCGCTTCCAAGACCAGCCTAGCACAATCTAACCTTCGCTTAATAGCGGCTTATTGAACCTACTGCGACACCCAACAACGTCGTGCTCAGGCCCCAAACAAGGAATACACAAAGAATGATAATCCCTATGCGTATCTGTTTCCCACAAGAAATACAGTTATTCACTTTTTCTGACATCCGGTAAAACACTGAGGCAAGAAAAAACAAAATATTCCCCAGCGAGTGCCAGCCAACTTTGATTGGTCTGAAACTCCGAACCTCGAAAAATTTCAGAACGCCGAACGGCACTTGCAACGCTGCTTCTGCATCGGACCATGCGGCAAAAAAGACTGAGGATATGACGTCGGTCATGCGCTTTTGTACCCTGACGTCCTGATGTCAGTTTTAAGCGCCTTGACCGACGTCAGCCTTATACTTTGGTATTCGGGCCGACCGAGGACAGCGGACTACCCATATGTAAGGACTGCAGCAATGTGAGATGAAGAACATCGGATAAATCGAGGATAGGCCATCAGGTGCTCTCTTTTTTGGGCACCAGGAAAATCTGGAGTAGAAACCTTGGACTATCTGTTCTGCAGGAGCATGCTCTACTGCCCTCAGAGAGCAGGGGAAAGGATTTGCTTTTGAGGTGGGGCAGGTGAGTCATTGTGAGTTCTTACCGTAAGGGGTGACTTAGAACTCCCTGGTTTTGAAGTGGAGTTAGTCCACTGTTAGATCTCTGCATTCTCTGTGGCTGCTGTCTGAGGGGAAGTCTGGTTCCCCGGGGTCTAGGCTGGACTGGTTTACTGGAAGTAGGAAAGGACCAGTGTTTAGTGGGACAATGCCTGTTGAACCTAGGCAGCTGGACCTGCAAGATGTCCTTAACTGTTTGCAAAGATTTTGCTTTTTCTTCCATCTTTTTTAGGACCTCTTTTGACTTAGTGCCAAATAAGTCATCTTTGTTTAAGGGGGCATCCAACAATTTAGATTTGACATGGTCTGGCAAGGGCTTTTCCTTAAGCCATGCATACTGTCTAATGACAGAACCAGTGACTGCTGCCCTGCAAGAAGCTTCTAGGGCATCCAAAACCACAGTGCAAGGTGTGTTCAGTTACTTGACTTGCAGAATGCATTAACTTTCGTAATTCTTTAGATCCTGCCCAAGCAGGAAAGGAAGACATCTTTTGTTTAAGGAGTTCTACGGTATGTTGCTGAAATTTCAGCATATGTAACTGACAATTTAGTGCCCTGATAGCAAGAGTAGCCAAGGTGTACACTTTTTTTACCCTATCTGTCCAGTGCTTGGGAATCCCTATCTGAGGGGGTGGGATTTTTAGCAGAGGTTGCTTTAATTCCTTTAGGCCCCTGAGAAATTACCTCAGAGTCAGCAGTAGGATTCTTAAAGAGAAATTTGTGTTAGTCAGGGACTCTACAGCACCTGTCTGGTTTTCTGGGTGCAAGAGGGAGGGTGTCAGGAGTTGAACTGCATTCCAGAAAAACATCCTCCACAACATCCTGGACCGGGGGAGTGACCAAGGGTCTGTGCTGTGGAAAACCTAGGAAATCCAAGAGTCTCTGTTTTAGATCGAGGGTAGTCTTGACTCTACCATTGGAAATGCTCCCCTAAGGTATGCAGGGTTTCCCCAAATGAAAAATCCTCTTGGGGGAGAGGCTGAAGGAACTGAATCCTCCACATCAGAGTCCTCATAAGTAGAGAGGGGTTGCATGTCTTCATATTCAGATGCATCAGATTAATCTGACTCTTGTTCAGACAGAACTACAGGGGATACATCTCTTTTCCTTTTGGAGGGGGTAGCTTGGCTTCCCCTGATCAGCATGACAAAGTCTTCCACCATTTTAAGCATTCGAGAATGAAGCAAGGAAGCAGGTGCTTGAGAGTGGGTCATCAGTTTCTTGGGTGTGGTTCATAATGCTGGGCCTTAGAAACTCATTTGTTTATGAAAGAACGGTAGTCGCGAAAGAAGATGTCGGTTTGTGTCGAAATCGGTAATGTGAAGGACTTCTCAGAAGCCGGTGTCTGCTCAGCAGCTCCGACCCATCCAAGGTAGAGACAACAACAGGATCCTTAGTCAAAGAGTTTTGCGGCATACCAGACTCAAAGGGTCTCATTGGCGGCATCTAATCCACAGAAGCGGGCATCAGGGGCTGCTAAAGCCCTCACTGAGGACCAGAGAACTGATGACTACCTTAACAGAAGCGCCGCCAGTAGGTTTGAACCCAGCGGTCTGCTTTACATTTTTGAATATCTGCTGTCGGATGGCTTACCAAAGTTACGAATGAGGATGTCACATGTGAAAGTTTGTTTGGAGATGACTTTGCCTTCTGCCCCTGTAGTAAAGCTAACCAGCAGTTGATCCAACTTCCTGAAGGACTTAGTCCTGTCCAGATAGAATCTGAGCTGTCTGTGCACATCTAGAGAGTGCAGAATCCTTTCTCCCTTGTTCTGGGGATTAGGGAAAAAGGTGGGCAAATGAATGGATTGGTTGAGAGCCACACTAGACACCACCTTGGGCATGAAGGATGGGTTAGTTCTGAGGGATACCCTGTCAGCATGGAAGATGATGAAGGGTTCCACAGCCATGAGCACTTGCAGCTCAGAGACTCTTCTGGCTTAAGTGATGGCCAGAAGGAATGCTGTTTTCCAGGAGAAAAATTTTAGCTCTGCAGAAGAAGCTGGTTGGAAGGGGGGCAGGGTGAGCTTTTCTAATACAAAGTTAAGATCCCAAGCTGGAGATGGTGCCTTTCTGGGTGTCCTCGAGTTGCTAGCCCCTCTTGGGAACTGTTTGATCAAAGGGTGTGAGAAAAGGGGCTGCTCATTGGGAAAATAAGCAGAAATAGCAGAGGCATGCATTTTTATAGAGGAGAAAGAGAGGCCACTGTGTAGTAGGTCAGCTAATTAATCCAGGATGAGAGGGAGGGAGGGCTGTGCTGTAGTGGCTCCCTTAGCCTGGATCCAGGTACAGGACCTTTTCCATTTGTCAGCATAAGACTTTCTGGTGCTAGGGTGTCTGGCCTCATGGATAACATCTAGAGCCTGTTTACTGAGGTTGGCAGGTTGGTTCGGAGTTGAGGAATAAGCCAAAGCTACCAAAATGAGTGTTTGCAATTGGGGATGCATGAATTCTCCTTCCCTCTGGGTCAGGAAGTTTGCAATCTGAGGAAGGTGCAATGGGGGCAGTGGTGACAGGCTGCACAGCAAGGGGTACCAGTACTGCTGGGGCCAGTCTAGAGCTATCAGAATGGTCCTTGGTTTTTCCTCCTTTACTTTGAGCAGTACCCTTGGGATGAGGGGTAGTGGAGGAAAGGCATAGACTGATAGATTGACCCAGGGGAAGGACATGGCATCCACTTGCCAAGCCATGCAGTGCTGCTCCCTGGTGCAGAATTTGCTGTGCTGATGGAGGCAGAGAGGCCGACCTCCGGAGTGCCCCATTTCTGAGTTATTAGGGTGAAGGTTCTTCTGTTGAGCTGCCACTTATGTGGTTCCAGAAGATTTCTGCTTAATTGGTCTGTCAGAGAGTTGAGAGAGCCTGGCAGGAATTGTGCTAACAGGTGTAGTTGCATAGCAGGGGCTGTGTGCCAAAGGGTCATGGCCAGCCTGCATAGAGGGTAGAAGCGAGTCCCTCCCTGCTTGTTGATGTACCATATTACAGTGCTGTTGTCTGTTTTGATCAAGAGAGCCTCTGGAGAAAGAAGGGGTTTGAAAGCTGTCAATCCGTGCTGCACAGCCATCATCTCTTTTTGACTGATGTGCAGATGGATTTACTGCGGGATCCATTGGCCCTGTATGCACCTGCCGTCCAGGTGTGCCCCCCCCCCCCCAGGGTAGTCTGATGCATCTGTGATGAGGGTCTGAGTGGCAGGGGGTGGTGAGAAAGGCAGTCCCTTGTTGTGGGAGCATGCCATTACCCACCAAAGGAAATATTTTCTGATGTAGGGAATTATAGGTAAAAGAGTTTCCTCATATGCAGTCTGGCATATGGAATGAGTAGTATGCAAGATGTCATGAAACCCGGAGCTTGCTGGATTTTCCTTGCAGATAGCTGGGGTTTGGTGGCTAGATGAGAGAAGAAAGCGGTCAGGAGAATTTGTTTCGCTGGTGTAAGGTATGCCATCTGGGATGCTGCATCCAGGCTTGTTCCCAGGGAGATAATCCTTTGGGTAGGCACCTGCTTGGATTTCTTTTCACTGATTGTGTACCCTAGGGAGGTTAGAAGGGTTTTGACAAAGGCCAGGTGCTTGAGCAGCTTTTCCTGGCTGTCTGCCTGAATTAGGTAGTCTAAGTATGGGTAAATCTGGATATTTCTTCGTCTGCAAAAGGCAATGGCCGGAGCCAGATATTTTGTGAAAACTCTGGGAGCAGTGGATAAGCCAAAGGGAAGTGCATAGAACTGAAAGTATGGAGATCCTGCCCTGAAACGGAGGTATTTCCTGCATGATTCCCTGATAGGAATGTGGAGGTAGGCCTCTTTTAGATCTAGGGTGGCTAGCCAAGCGTCCTTGGAGAGCATGGGTAGCAGCTGCTGGAGGGTGAGCATTTTGAATTTTGGAATTACCAGGAAGGTGTTTAGAACGGATAAATCGAGGATAGGCCAGCAGGTGCTCTCTTTTTTGGGCACCAGGAAAATCTGGAGTAGAAACCTTGGACTATCTGTTCTGCAGGAACGTGCTCTACTGCCCTCATAGAGAGCAGGGGAAAGGATTTGCTTTTGAGGTGGGGCAGGTGAGTCATTGTGAGTTCTTACCATAAGGGGTGACTTAGAACTCCCTGGTTTTGAAGTGGAGCTAGTCCACTGTTAGATCTCTGCATTCTCTGTGGTTGCTGTCTGAGGGGAAGTCTGGTTCCCCGGGGTCTAGGCTGGACTGGTTTACTGGAAGTAGAAAAGGACCAGTGTTTAGTGGGACAATGCCTGCTGAACCTAGGCAGCTGGACCTGCAAGATGTCCTTAACTGTTTGCAAAGATTTTGCTTTTTCTTTAGGACCTCTTTTGACTTAGTGCCAAATAAGTCATCTTTGTTCAAGGGGGCATCCAACAACTTAGATTTGAAATGGTCTGGCAAGGGCTTTTCCTTAAGCCATGCATACTGTCTAATGACAGAACCAGTGACTGCTGCCCTGCAAGAAGCTTCTAGGGCATCCAAAACCACAGTGCAAGGTGTGTTCAGTTACTTGACTTGCAGAATGCATTAACTTTCGTAATTCTTTAGATCCTGCCCAAGCAGGAAAGGGCGACATCTTTTGTTTAAGGAGTTCTACGGTATGTTGCTGAAATTTCAGCATATGTAACTGACAATTTAGTGCCCTGATAGCAAGAGTAGCCAAGGTGTACACTTTTTTTACCCTATCTGTCCAGTGCTTGGGAATCCCTATCTGAGGGGGTGGGATTTTTAGCAGAGGTTGCTTTAATTCCTTTAGGCCCCTGAGAAATTACCTCAGAGTCAGCAGTAGGATTCTTAAAGAGAAATTTGTGTTAGTCAGGGACTCTACAGCACCTGTCTGGTTTTCTGGGTGCAAGAGGGAGGGTGTCAGGAGTTGAGCTGCATTCCAGAAAAACATCCTCCACAACATCCTGGACCGGGGGAGTGACCAAGGGTCTGTGCTGTGGAAAACCTAGGAAATCCAAGAGTCTCTGTTTTAGATCAAGGGTAGTCTTGACTCTACCATTGGAAATGCTCCCCTAAGGTATGCAGGGTTTCCCCAAATGAAAAATCCTCTTGGGGGAGAGGCTGAAGGAACTGAATCCTCTGCATCAGAGTCCTCATAAGTAGAGAGGGGTTGCATGTCTTCATATTCAGATGCATCAGATTAATCTGACTCTTGTTCAGACAGAACTACAGGGGATAGATCTCTTTTCCTTTTGGAGGGGGTAGCTTGGCTTCCCCTGATCAGCATGACAAAGTCTTCCACCATTTTAAGCATTCGAGAATGAAGCAAGGAAGCAGGTGCTTGAGAGTGGGTCATCAGTTTCTTGGGTGTGGTTCATACGCTGGGCCTTAGAAACTCATTTGTTTATGAAAGAACGGTAGTCGCGAAAGAAGATGTCGGTTTGTGTCGAGAAATCGGTAATGTGAAGGACTTCCTCAGAAGCCGGTGCCTGCTCAGCAGCTCCGGACCCATCCAAGGTAGAGACAACAACAGGATCCTTAGTCAAAGAGTTTTGCGGCATACCAGACTCAAAGGGTCTCATTGGCGGCATGCGAATCCACAGAAGCGGGCATCAGGGGCTGCGAAAGCCCCTCACTGAGGACCAGAGAACTGATGACTACCTTAACAGAAGCGTCGTCGGTAGGTTTGAACCTGTGCGGTCTGCTTTACATTTTTTCGGAATATCTGCTGTCGGATGGCTTACCAAAGTCATATCGGAGTTCAAGGACTGTAAGTGAAAATATCTGGCTACAGTAAGGGCCCGACGATGGATAGTTCTGGCATTAAACAAAGCACAGAAGCGACAACAGGGACATCATGGTCTGGGCCTAAACAAGTGACACAGTAAGAAAGGAAGTCTCAGTGTGGTACTTGCTTTCCACAGGCGAGACAATTATTAACTTTTTCTGACATCGGTTAGTGCAAGAAAAAAGGATCCCCAATGGGGTACTTAGCTTTAGAAGACTTCAACTTCAATTTGGTAGACGAAAACTCAGGTAGTGGCTGACCGGCACTTGTGCAAACTGCTTCTGCTTTGGCCTCCATGACAATAAAGACTGATGTAATGGCATCGGCTGCCTTACTTTATACTACTGACAACCTGACGTCAATGCTGGCGTGACAGCAACCAATGCAGAAATACTAAATCTCTGGTATTCGGGCCAACCGAGGGCTACCCTGGCAGGGATAACTCAAATGTGATGACTGCAACAGTGAAACACGAAGAACATATACAAAATTAAACAAGATGGAAACTTTCTGGAACATGTCCAGGCTTACAGCCTATGAATTAAGCCTCTGTATGGAAACACAGAAAAAAACTGATACTATAATACAAATTATTTCTTGGAGGCATTAGTGCCACTTACAGTCCACACAACAGACAAAGAATGCATCAAACTGGAGGTGGATGATCCTTTAAATCATAAGGGTATTAAGTGGCTAAGCTAATGCCAGTTACCTTAAACACAAGCAGTGATATTTCCATTTACAAAGGGGTGCTGTACAGTTATGTATTATAGGCACAAGAGATACATAGGTGACATTTTGCTGTGTTCTCTTTGTACAATAGTAAATACAAAAGAAGTGGTTCTTCCAAATGGCTTTAACTGATTTAATGACAGTATTTTTTTGTGCACACAGCAGGGGTAGGGCACTTAGTGCTATTCTACTACCCAGGAAGCACTGTTGGACTTTTTATCAATAGGCAGTACAAGAACTGAAAATAGGCTGGGGAGATATTCAGAAGCAAGCAGTTACTACAGAGTTGTAACTAAAAAAAAAAAAAAAAAAAATGCAGAATCAAACCATACTATGGTGTATGTCTGAAGAAAGGCTTTTTGCATATGTACGACCTATACCTTGGTATACCCTCACCTTTATTCTACATTTGGTTTTGCTGAATCACAGTGTGTGGTAACTGTTGGTTCCAAGATTTGCTCAGTCTAGGCATGTACTGGCAATTATTGTGTGGGTGTGTTTGGGGGGGGGTATTATAAACCTTTTAGTCAGGCAAATAATTTGTATTCTATTTTTAAGCAATTATGAGAAAGTGAGAATTCAAAACCTGGCAGTCATTTAGTTTTCTTACTTCTTCGTTAATTGGAAAGTTTATCTAAGTCACATTTTCAGTAGTGCCCAAAATGATAACACCAAAAGTACAAAAAAGTTGAAAAAGCAAGAAAATGTGTACAGCATAGGATATTATAATTATATATATGATAAATAAAACTGAAGGAAATTAGAAAAACTGAAAAGCAGTAAAGTAGACAAAAAAGAAATACACAGAAGTAAGGTGAGCCAGTTACAGATTTTGTGATTAAAAATACAAGTGAATTACACTGTATGAGATGAGTCACATTTAAGATGTAGGTAATGAATTCAGCATTGCAGGACAAATGACTACTTACAATGTTGTATACAGGTTTTCCTAAAACATGCAGATAAGAGTGAAATTAATTTGTATTTGTCTTTGGTGTAACTTCTCTATGGAGGCAAATTATTTCAAAAGTTACTAATGCAGCCAGAGAACATTATCATGAAACTTACTGAATGCTAGGAAAAATAGGACAATGTGAAGCACAACTTCTCTAACGAATGTGGGGGTCTCTAAGGATATGCGGAGGGGCTTTCCAGGAGACTGTATGAACTAGAGATAGGTAATTAGGCTTCTGTTATAATTTTTTTACTAGGTGCAACTGAGTAGAAAGGAGAACAAGTTTACAATCAAGCAAGCCAAGTTTGTGAAGGGAGAGACAATGATGGGTTTAAGTACTCTGTCCTGAAACAAAATGGGTAATATAACTGCAGGAATGTTTGAGCTTGTTTAGATGAAAAGTCAAATTAATCCAGAGATGAGAAGAAATAAGATTTGGTACTGGTCATTCTAGCTTTATCAATGAGGAAATATTTTTCTCTATACAATTTGCCTGAGACCATTCTGGTGACAGCCATATACATGTAAAAGTTAGATCTTTCTGAGTTGCTTCAAATAGCTTTATGTCTGTATGGTGAACTGTGTCGGTACAATACACAAGAAATCACACTTGTTGGTCCTCTCACCACACTCAGTGCAGCACATCATTCTATTTTCCTAAAGCCACACCTACCAGATGGTCAGCACAACATTCTATTTTCCTAAAGCCACATCTACCAGATGGTCAACACAACATTCCACTTTCCTAAAGCCACACCTACCAGATGGTACAGCAGAGACTTCCACAGTGCCACCATCCTCTTTTGTACTGCAAATCCTCCTCATTTTGGCTCTAAGACATGACACTTCAGTGAACAGATATCACCCTTTCCTCTTCCTGTTTTGTTTCACCCCTCCCATACACTCTCAACTATCTCGAAAGAGTTCATAACATAACACCCTTGACCTTCTTCTACTCCCCTTTAGGCAGTACAGAAAGCGGTGAATCTCTAAAGTGTGCCTTTGCAGTCCAGATGTTCCACTCCATTATCTTGCTGTGGTGTTCCTCTGTGGACTAAACCTTGTAAAGCGATATTCCGGATGAGGTATGGTCACCATAATGAGATGTGATACAATGCAGGAAGTGCAATAGCAGGAAAATACTTTAGTACAGTTAGATAAAAATGGTGGGACAGGCAGACTAAAGTCAGTCAAGATACCAATGTATGATCACAAGAGAAAATAGTTTTCCGGTGCATCAATAGTGTATGTTTATAACACATCTTTCTATAAGGGGTAGAACTAGGAAAAATGTTATGTGAACTGACTATGCAGTGTCCTTTACTAATCGTAAAATACTCATTACATTCAGCACTATGTAAAATGCAAAAATCAAGCTCCATCTGTTTGGGCACATTTCCCATTTCATCATTCTCCTTTGTTGGATGTCTGTAAGGAGGCGGGAAATGCACAGCAAGTATAACAATAAGACACTTGTTTCTAGAAGTTTCTGAATTCAGAATATAAAAATATAAAGACAAGCTCTAGGCAGTTCTGAAGATCAAACTGAAGAATTTTAAAAACATTATCGACTATCTTTTCAAAAAGACCATTAAACTAACTATAGTGCAATCGCATTAAAATCCCAAAAGTATGAACTGAAACTGACAGCTAAGAGATTTCTTTAAAAAGTGAGGATGTTTATTTTTACGTGCACTTTGACACAGCCTTAGTGAGGACAAATACAATAAGTTTAAACAGGCAAAAATGAACGAAATGCTTAGCAGTCACTCAATGTGCCAAGCACAAGACTAAATATTTAATCATTGTTTACTAACCTGCTAAGTGGACCGATAAAACGAGACTCATTTCAACCATGGCCCTGGCCATTACGGCAAAAAGGAAGATCATTCGGTAATTACAACACAACAATTATGTGTGGAGATGCAGACATTTAGCAAAGGTTACAGCAATGTAATAAATACTGTATGAATGGTAGGCCGAGGTTTACTGGTATTTTGTAGGAAGACAGATCTATGAAAAAAACACCAAGGTCTGATGACTGCATCCTCCTCTAGTGAATCAAAAACATCAATCCAGATAAAATAAATCATTACAACCTCGTCCATCGAAAGTAAAAAGTCACCACAAAAAAATTATTATTTTTTTTTTTTTTTTTTAAAGGAAACCACCTCCTCCTAATACTTAAATATACTGGCTCCACTGTCACATAGCAATGGAAAAAGAGCAAACACTGATATAAAAGAAAAATCTTGCAGAACAGCATAAGCATATGGAGTTTAAAACAGAACAGACACAATAAACCTCATCACACCTCCAGACAATATGAAAAAAACAAAGGAACCACATAAAGGGAATGACCAACCTCCACAGATAATGGTGGCAACAGCAGAACTCTGTTACTGGTATGCAATGTGTGTTATACGTGTTTGCATACTCTAACTTTACTATGAAGAAATAAGATATTAGCAGACCCATATGTAGTTTCTGGTGAACTAAATTGTCTTTTTGTTAACCTGGACTGGCAGCTTCAATGGTGTTCTTTTTGTTTCAGAATTACACCATTTGGGCTATTGTGATTACTTTTTTGTTATCATTCTTATATTTCTACTTCAACAATGCCAATGTGTTACACAATGTAATAGAGCATGTTTCAAAGATACTGGCAAAAAAATTCCTGACTCAAGCTATGAAGTGACTAACGCAAATTCTTCACTACTGCCAGAATTCTGCAGTAACCTTCTAAATACTTCTGTAATGTTCTTATCACTTACATCTCAAGTCAATAATTATGTAATATGGACTAGTTGGACTAGTCCTTATTATTATCAGCTATGCTTGATGCAAGTGAGATGACACACTTCAATGCAGTGCCATTTATCTATTCAGCCTTGTACAAACTTCTCTGTAAATTTTACATTGTTCCTCTCTTTCTGTAAATATTTATTCTTGCATGTTGCCTAATTTAAGGTCTAGATCAAGCCTGAAAATGGTCATTTAATCAACATGCTTGCCAGATAAACAAATTTAAATAAATATAAATGTAACCTATCTGAAATTACACCCTCCATTTTTAAAATGAAAACATTTTCTGATAGTATATTCTAAACTTACCACAAAATTGCGAATTGATCGATGAAAAATGGTCCCATCGTAATAATTTTTCTTACACAACTTGATGAAATTTTCACAGGTCTTGGGTGTCTGAAAGAACAAAAAGGTGAAAATGTATAGTTAATCTTTGGAAAAATAAATATACAAGATAAAATGCTTCACTGAGACGATCACCCTTTTGCTAATTATCTAAGTAGTTTCCAAACACTGTTTGGTCAGCCATTTCACACTGGATACTGCCTCTTTTGCATACCATCTAAGTGAAAGCAGCCTAACTGATACTGGTGAAATTGCTTTGTACACTATTGCATCTAACAGGTGCTACAATAAGGTACACAAATGTCTATCATATTGGCATGTCTTTGAGACAGACCCCCGTTTGTCTAAAACTTGGATGTCTCCATCTGATGCCTTCTTACACAGCTCTTCTGAAAACCTCAAGTTACCATGTTCTCAAAGGCAGCTTGCACACAATCCATGGTCTAAGGGGTTAAGATGCATGTACATCTCAATGGTCCCATGTTACTGACTATACCAGAACTGTTCTTTGTTCAACGAACAAAGAACTATTACAAACACAAGCTACTTTATCAAGAAAATGGAACAGAGGGTGGAAAAAGGGAACTCACTTAACAGGGTATCTCTCAAAGAGAGCTTATGTAGTTATATTCCTTTAATAGAGCCCTCACTTTTGGGCATGACAACTGATAAGAATCCAATGACAACTGATAAGAATCTAATGCAGTATCCCCAAAACTCTAGGAGGGGCACAAAGTAGGTAATCATGACAAAATATCCAGATAAGCAGCCCTCCAAAAGGACAACTTAAATCCTAGTGTAATACTTAAGACTACCCTGTTTGATAACAGTATCTACTAAAAACACTGTGGCTACTGCACAAATGTCCACCACTGACATACGTATAAAAAAAATACAGCCCTTTGCACCCTTTGAGTCTACTGGTCAAGGGCCTATTAGTTTCCATTAGTTTTGTTCATATCAAATGATGATACAGGTAACCTGGACAGCATCTGTTCAGCCAATACGGCATCCTCTCTCACAGGAGTAAAGCACATTCAGAAGTGCTGTTGATTTCCATGCTCATGAATGCTATTAATTGTGACAGAAGAGCACATCCTTCTCTTTTTTGAGCCTCCAAGAAAAACACTGGAAGATGAATGGACTTGTTGTTGTGTCTTTCGGCTTTTCCCGGTTAGGGGTCGCCACAGCGGAACTCGGGTCCACCAATGACTGGCAGTAGATTTTTACGTGCCAAGTTGCCAGCCCTGACACACAACCTTCAACGAAGGTACGTCCATTCACGCATGTCTCCACACAGAAGACACTTCAGCTGAGAATCGAACAGGACAACGCCTTACTGTGAGGCGACAACACTACCGCAGCACCATCACCGCAGTGGAAGATGAATGGACTAATTAACTAAAAACCCTATATACCATCCTGTGAAAAAGAAAGCTGTAGCACTATTTGGAAGAACAGGTAGGTCTTGTTACATCACAGCTTACAGCTCTGTAATACAGGGACCAAAGGTACAAGGTACAGGAATATCATCCAAGTTAAAAATGTCATGTCTGTCAAACAACATGGGATCCAATGGAAAATGTGAAAGACTAAAACAGGATGTTCAAGGCCCAGTGATGTGATGCATTTTTCACAGGGGGTAAGATATAACAAATTCCACAAGACCTTGCTTAACTAGTCAGTGCTTGGTCACAGTCCTGTCTTCCAATCACATATAAAAACGCTTAAAGAGACAAAAAGCAGACCATAACAGCAGAGTGACATTCAATTAAAGACATGTCTAAAGCATGGCTCACAAACCTGCAGACTGAGAAAGGAAAATATACCATTTGGTTTAAATGGAGAATGACAATTAGTCTTATAGGTGACCATAATATATGGTTTCTTGATAAGTCTAGGGCTTCCAAATCATCTCTACACGGCCTGTAGCTGAATAACTACTGGATCAGCCAGGCATACAGTCAAAGGCACCAAACTGATAAAATTCCAAAGCCGCCAACACTCTGAATTAAACAGTCACAGAGTAAGCAAACATTTAAAGGGTTGGAAACCAACCATGGATAACCCTTGTTTTAATGAGTGGAATTTCAGCAGAAGAGAAGACAAACAAACTCCAGTTCCACTAAGAATATACTTACTGACTACGCCTTCCCTGAAATACTAATAAAAGTAAAATTTAGGTAGATGTGTATTCTTCTAAAATGGAAAGAGGTTAATTTCTTGGGAGCCCCATTCTCGAAAGATCACACATACCTGCACAATAAGGTAGAGCTTTAGCAGGGGATTGCAACTATGTCTCAATGTCCTCTAAGAGGTATGATTCCCTTGAAATGGGGACTGCGATCAGAAAATGTGACAATGCCCACTAGCCAAAGAATTACCAGGGTGCAAAAGAGACAACAGAGAGACTAATCCCACTTGTTTAAGTAACAAATATCAGCTTGACTAACAAAATGCATAAGAAAAGAACAGGGCTTCGGCTTTGACATTATAGAATAAAGGGCCATTAAAAAAGGACCCCGAATCTACAGAACACCAAGGAGTCTCGTTTTTTCTGCTGACATCCAATAGCCTTGAAACAGGATGCACACAATTTCTTAATCTTCTACTGATGGGTGTAAAGCAAATCCAAGATGACTGGCTGATACATGAACTGCTGAATTCAAGTTTACCGGAATAAAATAAAAAAGAAATGTCAGAATTTACAGAACAATACTTCCTAATCAGTAAAAATTTAATTCTATTTAATACTCTTTCCTTTATAACCTCACATTAAATATGATCGCAGATGATCTTTATAGACTGCATAGCAACAGCAGGGAAGAGAATGTCAAAGAACTGGAAAAAAGTCTACTCCTTTTCTTTGAAAGATTTTTCTATATTTATCACATATATATATAAAAAGATGTTAATTCTATTATAAACAACAAAGCAAAGTGTGATACTTTGATTTACACACTTTGCCTGCTAACTATGATGACTCTACCTATCAGTCTTGATTCTATTTATTCCCCCCCCCCATGCTTGTTATCCTTACTAAAAGGCTAAAAAAGTGGTGGGCAAAGGGGGGGTAGTTCTAATGAGGCCCTAAATCTGACACTAGTGGCTGATGTATGTACACGGTTTACTATCAAAATGTTGAAATTCATATGGTCTAATGTTCCTTTGATCGACACATATGGTCGACACATGAAAATTAAGTAGTTAATTTGGTCAACAGAAAGTGCATGCAAATTACATGTCGACATTATGTTGACAACAGGTAAGGATTTACCCTTGTCAGCACTGTTGTGCGATCTTGGAGTTGTAATATATAAGTAGCAGGTGGTGTGGGGGGGTGCAAGGGGTCCAGCCCCCCTGCAAAAACACTAGTGTTAGTGTGCAGGTGTTTGTCTATCATTCAAACTTTGACAATTTTATTTTCAGTATTTTGAACGTTCGATGTAATGATTTCTACGTTATGATCATCGACCATATGAATTTCAACATTTTGATAGTAAACCCTATGCACACGTCACTGCGGGCATTCATATTTTCTGAATTATACCATCAAAGGCTTGGGATGCCAACCCAAGACCTTGGACCTCGGCATACTGGTATCATGCAAATAATAAACAATCACTCCCTCCTCCCAGAATGGGCAAACACACATCAGCAGCTCACTTTCATCCTCCCCTGACCAGATCATCCACTGCCTGAGCAATTATCCAAACTCAAGTATTTTGGGTTGAAGTCAGCATTTAATGCATTTAACATTTTGGACAAATGGGTATACTTTAAAAATATCAGCATGGTACATAGAGCAGTTAAAATTATTTTTTTTCCTGTGCAACATATTTCTTTTTATTTTTTTTTTTTTATTTTGATAATTCATCAAACATTACATAGATTCAAAAGAAAGGATAAAATATGTATACAATTTTACAACGTATAATCTCTTAACATTTACTATATACATTAGTGTCTATACAGACAAAACTATGAATACATTTAAATATATTATAAAGAACAACAAATTACTTCATGAATCTTTGTCCATTTTCTCAAATATTGCTAAGATTTTCATCCAAGAGTTATAAAGTGATGTAGGTCTGGTAGCTCTGTTCTTCAATGTAGATATTTCCATATGTCCAACTGTTGATGACAAGTTTCTAAATTCCTTAAATGTGGGAGAAGTCATACTTTTCCAATGGATGGTTATAATTTTGCATGCTACTGCCATCAATGACCATAGTATCTTGAAATATTTTTTGGCACACATTCTGAAATGGGAGAGGTGAATAGAATCATTGATTTTGTTAATTGATAATTATCATTAAAAGTCATTTGGAGAAAATAATGAATATTTTCCCAATATAAAGTGAGAGACTCACATTCATAGAAAATATGATTCCGGTCAGCCCTTATTTTGATTTGACATCTCCAGCATTGATCTTCACTAACAAATTTTTTGGTTAATTTATGTGGTGTATAAAAACTTCTGTTTAAATATCTCCAAGTAAATAATTGCCAATATATTGATAATGTTGTTTGTTTTGATGATCTTAAAATAATCTTTTTCTCTTCTTTACTGGGAAGGTAGTTATTTATCTGTAAGTAATAATTCCAGTATGTGTCTGGATAATATATTTTTGTTTTCTTAATAAGCTTGTAAATATTAGATAGGTAGCCTTTTCCTTGATAAGGTTGTGTTATGATTATAATAAAATAATCAATGAATTTAGGGATATTTTGTCTAACTGTTGTTTGCATTTGTAATGTTTTATTTATAAGATATTGTCTTAGATTTTGCAAGAGTAACCATGAGTCTTTATTTATATTATACCTGTTAATTATTTGATCATTTAATAGTTTATCTTGTTCAACTAGTTGATACCAATAGTTTATTGAACTTTTCTTTAATGTATTTATTTTTTGTGTTTGAAATGTATTGAGTATAGCAGGTGTAAAGGCTATTGGTAGAGTCAGGAAAAAACAAGAATTGATATTTGGGGTTTTGTTTATAAATGCTTTTAAGGTAGTATTTATATATTTTGATGGCAATTTATTGTTTTTATTTTTTGTCCCTACTAGGTGATCTTTTAACATCCAGATTAGGTATGATAGTTAAATAGTCCTGTATATGGGTATGATTAAGTTCTATATAAATTTGTTCATGTGTTTGTTTCCAAATAGGGATGTAGTGAGCATTCAGCCATAAGGTTATATTTTTGATAACAGATGATAAAATGTATGTCTCGATGTCTGGTAAGTTAATTCCTCCTTCATCCCAAGTTGGTAAATGCTTATTTAAAGCAATTCAGGATTTATTTTGAAACCATAAGAAGTTTATTATTATTTTGTTAAATCTCTGTATGACATATTTGGGAGGTGGCAATGAGAAACTTTGTATTATGTATAGTACTTTAGGAAAAATGCTTGATTTAATACATTGTAAACATATATTTGTTCTAGTTAGATATTATTTGTTCTATTTTGTCTAATTTTTTTAAAAATTAAATACAAGTGAATCTGTTAAATCTTCAAGTAATTCCATATCTAAATACAATACTTTGCCTTCTGCTATATATTTGGAATATTTTTTGCTTATACTGTTCTTTTTGGCATTGCATGGTAAAATTTTTGTTTTGTTTTCATTAAAATGTAAGTTTGAGACATTTTGAAATTCTTTTACATCTTTGAGTAATGCCTGTAAAGATTTGTTAGTATCTGCTAGGGTTAAAAATATGTCATCAGCAAAGAGCTGTATTTTAAGATTTAATGTTTTGATGTGTATTCCTCTGATGTTACTGCCTGATCTAATTTGATTTGCAAAGGGTTCTATTATTAATGTAAATAACAGTGGTGATAAAGGACAGCCTTGTTTAGTTCCCTTCTTGATTTGTGTAGCTCCTGATCTATATGATCCTAATTTAACATATGCTATAGATTCTTTAGATAATGACTAAATGAGGGTATTGAAAGTTATGGGGAAATTATATGTATTTAAATCTAATGTTAGAAAATCCCAGTTGACCAAATCAAACGCCTTGTTAATATCTAGGGTTATTAACTTTAAATCAAAATGTATATGTTTAGTATAAGCTATGAGTGAAAAAATTCTTTTAAGATTATCACAGGTATTTCATCCCTTAATAAACCCTGTCTGGTCTTCATGGATAACATGGGAAGAAAGTGCTTGATTCTGTCTGCATATATTGCCATGAACATTTTGTAATCTATAGTTAATAATGATATTGGTCTATATGATGAACATTGCTTCTCATCTTTGCCTGTTTTAATTACTGGAGATATCAATGAGTATTTCCAAGAGGGTAGGATATTTATACATTGTTTAACTATGTTATATACTTTTAAAAGTAAGGTTATAGACTGGTAAGGTATTAATTTATACATTTCAGGTAATATATTATCTGGGCCATGTGCTTTATTTACTTTAAGTTTTTTAATTTGTGATTTCAATTTCAGCATTGTAATTGATTTATTTATAGTGTTTATTTGTACTTTTAACTTAGTAATAGTTTTTATTTTCAAGGTAATTTTTTATATCTTTGGTAGACATTTCTTGAGAACTTAAAGAATTATCCGAATTATATTGTTGTCTAAATGCTTCCAAAATACTATTTAAATCTGTTACTTTTCCTTGGTATTAGGTGTGTGTGTGTGTGTGTGTGTGTGTATATATATATATATATATATATATATATATATATATTGTTTTAATTTGTTTGGATTTGATTTTTTTGCTGTGTTTGCTAATTGTTTTTGATGCTTTGGATTAGTAGAATAGGAGTTTAGTTTTATCTTTTTCAAATTAATCAATCTTATGATGTCATATTTCTGCATATTTATTGTTAGTTTGTAATAGTTCTTGAGCTGAATCGGTTTCCTTTTTGAACTTCCAACTTCAATTTATCAGTCTTCTCTTGTAATTCTAACATATATTTATTCCAGACTTTCCTTTTATTGACGTACCAAGATAATACTTTCCCATGGTTTTAATGAGTCCCAAATATATATTTCTGAAATGTCCTCTGTTGTGTTCAAATCAAGAAAAGCTATAATTTCTTGTTCACAGAAGTATTTAAAGTCTGTTAATTTTGTTATGTAAGAGGATATTTTGTAATGGGATTTATATCCATATGCTAAGTTCTATCTCAAAACATAGTGCATTATGATTAGATAGTGGACAATTTATTATTTTAACATTTTCTAGTTTTGTTATTAAATCATTAGCTCATATATCCTGTCTATTCTAGAGTTAGTTTATGCCTATGAGAGTAAAAGGAATAAATTAGTGAGTCTGGGTCAGCAAAGTCATTTATGTCTTTTAAGCACATTGTTTCTGTGAATTTTAAAAGCACCTATAGACACTAGACAAAACATGCCTGATGTATCATGATAGGTATTAATTATTTTGGGAGATAAATTTCATTACAAATTAATATGGCTACCCCTCTTTTTTGTTTATATTAAGAGCTTGTTAACGCAGTGTAGTTATTAATATTTATACTATTTATATCAATATCTAACAAGGGAGTCTCTTGTAAGAATACTATTTGTGGTTTGTGTAAATTTATATATTTGAATAAACTCCTCTTATTACTACTGTTCAGACCATTTTTATTTATAGATATAAAGTAAATATGAAATGCTTGTTTGTTTTGTATAACAGTTTATGGAAATAACTTTGACTCTTGTTTTTATTGTATAGAATTGTTTTGATCTCATATTGTTCAAATATGTATTAAGTATTTCACCTGCAGACACTGAACCATTAAAAAAAAAAGAACTATTAACCTTATTGTTTTAACTCATATAATACATTCCCTATCACTATGGGATAATATACCCCTTTAACTGGTTAGTAATACTAGCCAAGCAAACCTTCTAACCTTGTGGATAGTGTTTGGCTTAGTCTCTCTTTAACCTCACAAATAATATAATAATATTTACATAGTTTGAAAAAAATAATATAATCAGCTAACATATGAATATGTAATGACATGTATGAAAGTATTGTTATGTACATATCTAATCCTTTGTAGCATATTTACGATAGTAAATATGCTTTAGGTTTTAAATGTAAGTTTGTTTCCATTCTGGGTTGAAAAAATAAAATTTCAAATTTAACATTCAATATTACTTCAATACCATGTTGTAATTTACATGACATTCAATGCAATACAGTTTCAAGGCAATTTATATACCCCCAATTATTTAGGTGTATTTAATTATCTCTGTTTTATAATTGTGACAAAACAGTATGATATTGATAATGTTTAAACAATTGTAATTCCAACATCACTTGAATTTTAACCCCCACACAGTTTTCTTCATCCACAAAACAAGAAAATAATCAATTCTGCATCTTGAGTGAATTTCTGTAATTTAGTGATGCAACTCATATTTAGAATTCAATTAAACTTAGGTTTCCTATTCAGATATTAGTGAGTTTTGGAGTAAGTCTATATATCAATAAATGAAACAATATCACAGATCAGTTTAAACATGAAATTAATTAAGCTACGTTAAAGCAATATTTTTGAACAGTTTTCTGTTACAGTTACTATAGGGATATCTCAATAAGAAATGTGTAGTTATATATTTAGTAAATCAAAAGGTATGAATTTCAACTTTACAATGACATGAGCCAATTGATCAATAAATATCAGCAACACTGAAAGGGCTAGGTTCTTAGAACTAAAAATGATAATAAAAATACTAATTCATATATTTTTACTAAAATCTAAGTACTTGAACATAGCTATAATATATTCATATTACACATCTCAAGCATAATATATTATACATCTCAATCATATGAATCATTAATAATTAGATAGCATAATATAAGCCTTTGAATTATTTGTTTTTAAATAATTAATATAAAAGGTCTAAAGACAGTCCTTGATCTAATCACTGTACATATTTTTATTAAATAAATATCTGGATTCAAAGCCTAATCAAGGAAGGATGAATTTCAAAACCAAGTTAGGGCAGATACACATGCATTTATCTCAAAAAGTGTGACCTTGTGTGAGTAATATAATACTTTTGAAAGTTTATATGACTTCCTATTGCAACTATGAGACCTACAATTATGAGCCCTGAAACTATGAAAAATAAATTGCAATTACATCAAAAATAATATAGTTCTTTCATTTGTGGTTTTATGTAGGATCTAGATATAGTAAAAAAATACACATTTCCGTTGAAGCCCCACTAATGTTTCAACATCAGATAAAATCACTGAAATGTGTTTTAATCTTTCACTGTTTGAGGATATTGCACTTCCCTCACGTGTTTCATTACTGCAATCACAAGCCTTTTTATTATCATTTACTTAATGGCAAGAACAGGCAACAACAGACCATAAAATTACATCTGAAGGCAGTAACTTAAACCATCTCTAATTCCTTATATTCAGGATTATATTCAGGACTTGTTGAAATGCAAAACTTAAGTGACACAATGTGATGATGGGATCATTACAAATAATCAAAAGATGTTTTATAAGCCTAAAATATTGACAGAAACAATTGTAAATGAAAAAATGTTGGTAACTATATCAACAAAGCAGTGACAGCAGTGAAACAAAATAATTCACAACATTGTGTAATATTTAACTGTTTATTCCCCTGGCACCCTGCTTGCTGCCTTCCGATCAGGCTGATGCACATTTACGTAGCTCTGTAAGTACAGGAAGTTCATCTTTACTCAACGACAAGCTTCTAATGTTAGTGCAAATGAAGCACAAAAAAGGACACTACCCATCAGGCACTAATCACCTTCACAAACACGGTCCAGGAGAAGTAGTCAGACACAGGAAGCACAGCCAGATTCCATCCTGTATATGTAAACTGACCAAATGCCAGCAAATCTGAGTAGTGTGCACTGACAGGGGCAAATGCCACATTGTCACGTTCACCACTCAGCTTTCACCGGAAGCAATCCTCTTGGATCTCAAAATGTTACTGCGCATATACCTTAAACAATGGTGATACCATTCCCATTCATTGCCACCCTTTAAAGAAGCTATCTTTTAAGTACTGATTTCCTCCAATCTTGCGTTTAGGAAATAAAAATTATGAATTAATTATAATGCCTGTCCAAGTTCCATCTCACTTACTCAGCTAACAGACATTACAGAAATGGACACATCTGCTACTTCTTTAAGAAGCAATGTAATATATGCCCTTAACAAAGAAAATAACTTGTATCTGGTGCTACAACTGTTTAATCAGGGCAGATATAAATAATGATAATAGAGAAACAATAGCATGCATTAAAAATATCTATTCCAATAGCATCACATGAAAATGAAGTTTAGTGCTGGAAGGAAGTTATCTGGAGAGCTATAATTTTGGACTGTAATACAACTGGAGAAAAAGGGGCAATATGATTAGTATTATAATGTTGTCTTTGATGGGAATCTATAGAGGAAAGCACAGTTTAAAAAGATGTATTTTTAATTTAGCAGAGTCAGTAGGCAACAGTAATGCACAACAGCTCAATTATATGTATAGACACTAGACTTTACTGCTCGCATGCTTTTGTTAATTTGCTGACCAGTAAATCTATACAGCAAGCACAGCTATTATCTATTAGAGTTGGGTGGCTTTAAAGCTTTTCAATCGATGCAGAATTAGAGACTGCATGTGCAAACAGTGAGTTATCCTGAGTTGCGATTTAAACAAGAGTACACAATAAATATAGGCTATGACAGCCGAAAGTAAAATTTACAGAGAGACACTAGTATATATACCTCTAAAATCGGATGCAGCAAAGCATGTAGAGATAACAGTCAATAAAAAACTCTTACTGTTAAAATAACAATGAAAAAGCAGGTAGAATTAGAGATAAAAATTGGTGTAGAGCACCCTCCCATCATCTTGGCTGCAAAAGGGAACATATATAAATTTGCCAACATACAATGACAACCACATGTACAACAAGCAGACTGTGTATATTGTTATGATAAAACCATAGCAGAATAAATAAACATTGTTTACAATTTCAATTGTGACACAATAAGGGTTCAATGGGAAAGAATCATGAGGGACTTTTTATTATTCAGTGCTTGTGCTTACAGAGCTGTTGCTTTAAGAAATTAGCTCATTTTCGTAGTTTGCGTCTCTGCTGCATGATGAAATGACATTCATTTACGGGACGATAAACGTAAGCAAAGAGACATCGCATATTGGATTTACTGTCTGTAGAGCTAATAGTGCATTATAACTAATGTAAATGGCTCGAGGACCTGCCGGGAAGGATAGTACGATTTTTTTTCCCCTCTTTAATCAAGGTAAGGTTTGTGTGAGCTTAATAAACTGTTTGTAATTTAAAAAAATAACAGCTGTAATTGCTCATGACAATTCTGAGAGAAAAAAGTAAAGTAAAGCATAACAGTAACGTATATATTTATGTACTTGTTCCAATAAATAATTTCTTTTTCCCCTTCACAAATTTGTAATCATCTTCACTTAGAAGAGCTTATTATAGTAGATTCTAAACTTTCTTATCAATAAATATAAAAAACCTAATATATATGTGATACTGTCCTTATGGAAACTTTAGAGTAGTAGTGAACATAAATGTTTACTAGTTGCTGCTATAAAATCAAATCAAGAACACCCATTTCCCGAGATTGAATATTCACTTTGAAACTGCATCTAGTAACAAAACTTTAAACATTTTTACAGTTCACTTAATCATAAATAAATCAATAGGAATCTAGAGAAGAACAGTCCTATTTATTAATACTCTGGATGTGTTATATATGTATGTTTCATCTAAAAAGTATAAAAAAATAATAGAAAATAACTGTAAAGGTGTACCTGTTTTAAGTTTATTGTTTTGATACTCCTAGAGTCATGTGTATGTTTCAACAGCATGTAAAAACATTTATATTTGTCCTTCAGTTTTTTTCTTTTGTTCAACAGTCTTCCAATTGCTTACTTCTGCATTTCTTTTTGGTGTACTGTTTGTCCATTCCATAGATTCTTCTTGTGTTAGTATATTATTTCAATTCATCAGTATAATTTTACAACAGTAATAACACATTTAAATAGGAGATCAATTAAAACAAATGCTCAAGCCAGCAAAGCTCTCAACAAC
Source organism: Protopterus annectens (assembly GCF_019279795.1). NCBI lineage: Eukaryota > Metazoa > Chordata > Ceratodontiformes > Protopteridae > Protopterus > Protopterus annectens. The sequence continues at coordinate 828,215,837 of NC_056733.1, forward strand.
AACAACCTAAAAAATTTAAGGGGCACACACACACACACAAATTTTTCACATACAAAGATTTATAAAACTTGAAAACTTTTTTTTATATATCTTAAATTATTATAATAATAATGATGAAATATTTGATGTCTACCTCCTAAAGCTAACCATTTCATAATTTTTCTCTTTGCTTTTTCACTAATAAAGGTTTTAAATTTACAGCATTATTTAAACCTGGACTCATATCTGCTTGAAGCCTAATTATCCATTCCAATTCCTTTAGTTCAAGGATATTATTGATATCTCCTTTCCTAATACTTATATTAACTGTTGCCAATACCCTAAATTTAAACACATGATTACTTCCTTCTTCCATAATATGCTTACTTAAAGCATTAGTTTGTATCTTTCTTCTAATGTCTGACTTGTGTTCTATTATTCTTTCTTTTTTCTTTTCTTTTTTTGCCTACATAAAATGAAGTGCAGGCTAAACACGATGCTAAATACACAATTTTTTCTGCATTACATGTTGTCAGTGTATTCACTTTAAAAATCTGTCCATCATTAGGATGCTCAAAATAGGCTCTACCTTCAAATATAGGCCAATTCTTTCTTAATATGGCATTCACATTATATGTATTAAGATTGTAAGTGGTTATATACCTTACAAATTCCATACTTTTATACACTTTATCCTTTTCAGGTGTTATACCTCCTAGCATTATAGGTTTATAATGTCCCTTTCTTTCTAGCATAACTTTATTTAACTCTTGCTGAATAAGCTCTATAGGGTAACCACTTGCTTGGAACTCTTGAGCTATACTGTCAGCTTGCTCAAAATTACCATCATCTGTGTTTAACTTACACAATCTAATAAATTGTGATTTCATAACACCTTTATAAATAAATATGAATCAACTTCTTTCCTATATACCTTAGACATTATTTTATTATTACTTTTTGAAAGTGTTACATCTAGGAAGTTAATACTATATTTAGATGCTTCTAATTTAAATCTTAAAATATCAGTTGTATTGTTTAAATAATGTATATACTCCTCAAGTTCTATTAATGAACCTTTCCATAACAAAAAACAATCATCGACAAATCTTTTATAAAAACTGCTAGTCAATTTAAGGGGTTGTCATTATGTATTAGTACTTCTTTCTCCTTTGGGATCTAAATATAGTATTAACTTCCTAGATGTAACACTTTCAAAAAGTAATAATAAAATTGGCCTATATTGGTAGCTATGCCTGAAATTCATTCTATAGTGGGAAGTAAACCTTACCTAGCATACAGAAGTGCAGAAACTTTAAAACAAAACTTTGCTATAAAGATTTTAAAAATAAATCTATAACTCAAAAAGAGGTAGGCAAAAGGAAATGCTATAATTGTTCATGCTGCAGTGATTTGTTTGAAGGTAGAGCCTATTTTGAGCATCCTAATGATGGACAGATTTTTAAAGTGAATACACTGACAACATGTAATGCAGGCACTTCATTTTATGTAGGCAAAACTACTAGAAAACTCAAAGAAAGAATAATAGAACACAAGTCAGACATTAGAAGAAAGATACAAACTAATGCTTTAAGTAAGCATATTATGGAAGAAGGAAGTAATCATGTGTTTAAATTTAGGGTATTGGCAACAGTTAATATAAGTATTAGGAAAGGAGATATCAATAATCTCCTTGAACTAAAATCAAATATTTCATCATTATTATTATAATAATAATTTTTATAAAGTGAAATCAAGTTTTATAAATCTCAGCACTGTGTTTCAAGATTTAGTATATTATTTGAAAGATATATCATTGCTGAATCAACTGTTTCAAAGATTTTTATTCCTTCTGGGAGAAGATTTCTCAATCTTGCTGGAAACAAAATTTGGGTTTTCAGCTGCTTCTTCTTTAGGATTTTTATTATTGATAGTAATTCTTTTCTCTTAGAAACCACTTTCACTGAATAGTCGTTGTCAAATCTGATTTGAGCATCTTTATATTTTAAGGGTGAGTTTGCCCAGGCATTTCTCAGGATAAGATATTTGTCTTGAGTAGAAAAAAAGTCTCACAATTATGGATCTTGGTTTATTTTTGTTTGAAGAGGTATTTCCAGAGGCAGTTAATGACCTGTGTGCACTTTCCATGCCGTATGAAAGGGCTTCAGGCAATTTCACTATACCTGGTATCCAGGTGGTGAGAAAGTTTACTATATCGTAGTCTCCTGTTTTTTTCCAGTAAACCATATATCTAGATGTTGCCTTCTTGTTCGATTTTCCATATCATCAAGTTTTTCTATTAGGTAGGTATTTTGTTGCAATAAAAATTCTGTTTGATATTCCTCTGTTAGTAGTCTTGAATTAATGTAATTTAATAACGGTTTTATAAGTGACATTTGCCCTTTTTGTTGAGTAAACATTTCCTGAAGTTGTTCAAGTTGTTGTGAGCATTTTTCCTTAAAAGTATCTATTTTGTTGCCCATCTTGTCAATTTTGATTGTGAGTTCCTGTATATTAGAAATAAGGGAGTGCAGTTCCTTTTTGATGGTAAAGTCCTGGGCTGAGTTAAGGTGACTCATGATGTATAGCTGATTGTAATGTTGTCCTTCCAGCAGTTAATTTGACAGGATTTATTCAAAAGTAGTCAATGACATTTCTTCTGTAGATGCTCCAAGTTTATAGAAAATAGATAGTAATAGAAATGTCCTCAAATTGTTCCTTATTTTATAAAACTCCTGTCTGGAATAGTAATGAGGTAAGAGAGCTGAGAGAAAGTGCTGTTACCAGATCAGCATCTTGGCCACGCCCCCTACAGCATATTTCTTAACGACATGCTTTCATCTACTTATTTCTTTCATCTTTTCTATTCATATGCATAATTTTCTTCTCTATTGCCATTCATTTTATACTAAAGAATGGATTTTTTTTTCATACCATTTATATCCTTTATAAACCTGTTAGTATCTATGTCATTCATGTTATGTTTTAGTATTATTTATACTTGATGTATGTGTGATGCCCATCACTGCTATCAATATGTGATGGCCACCAATGTGGGTCATACCCATGCTGGGCCAGTAATCAAGGAGCCTGAATCCTAACCACTACCACTGGAGAGGGATGTTCATTTGGTATACAAATGGATACACTCAGTATTTCCAGATGCAGACCTCTCTGTATCAAGTACTATTTCCCTTAAAAGCATACACACTAGCCCAAGGTGTGGATGTCTCTATATCCCTTTCCCTCAAGATCCCCAATAAGGCTACCACTAGTACAGCTGTAGGGTTAGGTCCTCAGCCGAGTGTCCAAGCCAAGTCCTCCAACAGCCTCTCTGTAAACTCAGCGCTTCATTTCCCTGCCCTCAAGTAGCTGACACACACACTCTAAGACTTAATTTTCACACACACACACACACACACACACACACACACACACACACACACACACACACACACACACACCCCTGGGAAATACTGGCACAGATTATCTACTATTACACTCTTACAAAGGGTGTTTAATTACACTGTGTAATATTAATACTAATACAAATGATGGTAGTTGACCAAGACAGCTAGGCCTTCTGCAGTGGCCCACACAGTGTCACCAAACAAATATAAGTACTCTCAAAGGTTAGATACTTTAAGTACCAGCCTCAATAAAAGTTTTAAATATATTTACTACTAAAAGAACATGAAAATATTCAATATATATTTGCAGTAAGCCACAGAGTTCAAATCACAGAAAACACTGAAATTAACACTGATGGACAGACTAATACAAATAAAGAAAAACAATATATAAATTAAGTTTCACTATATTCCTGACTGAATCTAAAAGAATTACTGTTCCCTAGTTAAGCTACTACTGCAGGGCAAAATGCTGTGGGTGAGGGTCTTTCTAGTCATGTTTCCCAAACTGAATACTTTATACTCTGAGATTTCTCTTTGTAATATCTAAAATAGAACTTCCAAGACGGCTGGCAGAATGACCTCATCTGGTCACCTGACTTTAGGTTCCCACAATATCTCCTCTGAAGCAGAGACAGGAATTTAGCATAGACAGCTACAATACACATCTAAATGTTTATGGCAGTACCCTGGAGCTTCCCTTCTTTTAGTGAGCTAATGAACAAAACACTTTGGTCCTATTCAGCACTGTGGGGTGCCGTTTCAATAGTTTAACAGCTCATTTACATTTCCCTTATTTCTCTTAACATAAGCCGGGTAGTTAAACTTTTGCTGTTCCAGTATCCTCCATTAAAACATATACATTTAATTCAGTTACAATAATACATGCACATTTCTTTTCATTTCAGCAGGATGCACTGTTGATACATTTTATTGCAAGCAAATACATTTTCAGCACAAGCATCTGTACAAATCAGTTTAATATACAAATGACATACAGTTCTAATACATTTACAACACAAGCATCTTATATAAATAAATTTGATATTTAAAAAACATATCATTATTTACAAAACTCCAGTTGGCTATGCTGGCACTTGCCCATATCATCACAGTATGTTGTATTGTATTCATTTTGTAATATTGATCAAAAAAGATAATCAAATGGGCAATTTGCCAAGATATGCACTATTGTAGTGTAAAACCTGTTTTGTGGGGGTGGGTCTTCAACTTCTAAAGTTGTGTGACCCTGAAATTGGCACACAGAAAACAGAGACTGTGGGATTCCAAGAGGCTCCTGCATACAAACAAATATGAAGTGTGACAGTTTGTTAATTATCTGCCAATTTAATGTGTTTGTTCTGTTGAACTTTGACTTGGAAGGTCATCTGACAATCTTTCACAGCGGATCTTTATGAATTTAAACAGTTTCTGGGCTGAGAGGAAAGAATCTATTCTCCTAGATGAAGGCCAAAACTTACCACGTTACAGAATGGCAGCAGACGGTCCAACACCAATAATAGTCGGAATAATGTCCCTGCTGTCATCAGGTGTGCACTGTCCACCTCAGAACTGACACAGATTTATTTATTTTATTTTACATTTGTTGACAGAGAGAGTCAGACGGGATACATGTCCATTTTCAGCGGAGGCCCGGGGAGAAAAGCTCCACAGATTAAGAACAAACCACTATGAGATTTCTACATAGCAAGCAAGTATTCATAGGAAAACACATGATTTAACAAGATTCCATAGATTTAAAGTTGAAAAGTACAATGTTCATTCGTAGTCACAAGTTTTAACAAAATTCCATAGTTTAAGTTAGAGTAAAGTAGTACTTGGAATGTACTGGTTTCCAGTAATAACATTGATTAAGACAAATATAAGTAAAGGGGGTTTGGGAGTGGATGTTAGGGTTAGTTTTGTGAGATGTGGTTGGGTTTAAAGTTGGAATGTGTATAATTGCTAACTGTTGGTGTGGGTGTTCGCAGGTGAGGCACTATAAGGAGGAGTCACAATTCTTCTTGAATGGATAGAAGTGAAAAGGAGCACAAGAGTGGGTCAGAGGGTGTGTATGATATGGGTCAACCTGGTGGGTAGCAAGGGCAAAGAGCACCATATAAAACAGCAATGCCAAAAGAACAACTCCAAGCAGATGAAACAAGGAAAGGGCCTAAACTTGTCTCCACAAAGCATGCCAAGATGCCACTTTCCAAATTTTGTTTCACTAGAATAAAGGTATAGCACTGCGTACTGTCTAGCACCACTTCAACACAAAATATGTGACGCATTAAGGGCAAAGACAATTCTTACCAAATGACATTCATAACCAGCATCTAGATGCAATGGCATATCAGTGACTGCTAATGTTAAGCCAACAGTGATCAGTCATCATGCAGGAGATGCTTCCCTAACACCTTCCTGAAAACTTTAGGAACAAAGGATCAGCCCACAAGGCACTGCACAACTGCTTAAAATGCTGCCTATCAAAGAAACCCCTCAAAACTGTTAGCAGTTTATCTACCACAAGACATGTTTCATTTCTACTGATAAAATCCAAATTTCCATGAAGCAAAGACAATACAGCCTGAACATTTCTTTGAAAATCTTTGCAGACCTGCTTAGAAGGTTAAAGTTACAGAGCTTCAAATATGCTAAGAACTTTCAACTTTCAGGACCTCAGAAGCAGACACAAATTAAAATCTGTTCCCTCAACAGAACTGATAGATGTTTCATACAGCATTCATCAGTGGCCACAGTCACAGCCATGGCATCAACTATTTCAAAGGTGCAGGGGACACACTTCGGCCATGACATTGGCCAATCAGGCTAATACAAAGTACAAAATTATTAGAGTATGTGCACTCGCAAAGCAACCTTGTTTAAGAACAGAAAAGTATAACATTAAAATATAACATACACTGAAGCAAACAGAAGAGCACTGAGTTTTACAGATGAATTGTACCAATGATGGCAAAACTCAGTGAAAGAGACATCTGCAGAGTACAGATAAATGGGCAAATCTACACTCAAAATGAGATTGTGTAACAGTGCAGACATAATAGAAACATTACATCAGTGAGTAAATCTAGAGAAGTAGATATACATAGCAGGAGCATCAGGACTGGTGGGGAAAAAATAATTTCTTAACCTATATGTCTAAAACAGTTGCATTTGTTTTCATTAAGTAGATGGGTATTGAGAACCATTTTGAAAGATGGGATGTTGTATATTTGTCTGAATGCTTCCAGTTCAGAATTGCAGCAAGCAAGGGCAAGAATGATCTTTCACAGGTAACTAGTGAAGGGAGGCCTACACAGAAGGAAAGGGTTTGAATTTGGTAGTGTGTGGGTATGGGTTTTGATGTACAATCTACTGAGAGGGGGAAGGCAGTATTTTTGTTCAAGGTAAGTGTATTAAGGAGGAGTGAAGCCCACTCTCTAACAGAAAGCTACATGCCATTGCTGAGAGTGAGACAATGATGTTCATTTTTACTAGACGGGTTAGTGAATCTGAGAATTTCTTTTTTAGTATACAGTAATCATGCAGTTTTGGGATAAGCCAAGGGCAAAGACTGGCAAGATCATATGCAAGTTTGGGAAGTAGTACATTAATGGCTATTGCACATCGGGCTTCAACAGTTAGAATCTGAGAGAATTTATTCACTTTGGTTTTCACATGTTTATAAAAGGTGAGGTTCTGTTTCAAAAGGAAACACTTTTGTTCTGTTACACAAGGAAGGGGACATCCAGAAGGGTCAGTAATGATACAGCCTTGAGTGTGTTTATATTTTTGCTATGTACCGAACAGCATTAGAGAACTTTTGTGAGCTGATTGTCAATTTATTATACTAACAATGCACATACAGAACTAAAAAAGATTCATCATATGACAACATGAGCAGTAATGCAGATATTTAGCAGAAGCCTGCTATAACTGGAAGGAGCACTGATTCAGTACAGGTTACCTGTATACTTCATCAGAAGACTATGGGTAAGATCCCCACTCAAGACAACTGCGAATGTAATGAAGAGTAATTGAAAAGGGAAGATGCACTCCTGAAGCTACAATACCTTGGATGAAAAGTTGAAATGAGGTTTCATCACTCTTTAGTGGTGCATGTGGATTGTTAAAGCTCCAGTGACAACTGCTGACAAAAAAGAACCCCAAAGTTTTTAGTAAAATGTTACACAATTCAAAACAATACAGTATTTACTTAACATATGTTCTTATTTCTACTTCATTTCCATAACCACTGATAACTCCTACAGTAAGAAACTTCAAAATAAGTAACCTGACAGTTTTCAACTTAGGATGCAACTTCACTAACCCTCTTTTTCATTCTAGGTACTGCATTCATATAAATTCATAAACTGTCTATTATTTTGCTATAACTTGCATGCCATGGCTGCAGTACACCTGCTATAAGGTACAGCTGATACAAGCAAACTATTTGGCAATTTACACTTTTTTCTGCACAACAGAAAAACGCTCGAGTATCCCGCACATAATAGTATTCCTCACATTCTAAACAACTCCATCTCACATTTTCATGTATCTAAACACTCCTCAAACTCCTCAAAAGGAGGACACTTAACTGCACAAACAAAATAACTACCCTAAATAACATGAACCCTTTGTCTCACTCACACAGAATGGCACATGTACATCGGGGTAATAGCACTCTTATCCACTGCCTGATCTGCAGGTGGGGAAAAGTAGCAACAAGCAGTGAAAGCAAATACTATATTTGCAAGTGCTGGAGGAATATAAACATTTTTATGATTGATTATGAAAAAGACACCCACAAAAATAAGCAAACATTTCGTTATAAATGCATTGCAGATCTGTGTGGGTGACAAGGTGCAAGTATCTTTGCATAGAACAAGCATACATATTCAACAACATGTAGGCCCCTCTTGTGCTTTAGCACACAAGCTAGAAGCTGTAGTTACTCCAGCCCCTAACATTATGAAAGCTATAGATGCAGAAAGAAACATGGCATGTACATATCTATCCATCTGGAAGGAAACATGGCATGTATGTATATATCCATCCATTTGGAAGGAAACATGGCATGTACATATTTATCCATCCATTCATGCGGAAGGAAACATGGCATGTACATATTATATACTTATCCACCCATCCATTGTTTGTTGATCAGGCTAGCCCCACCAAGCTAGTGGTCTCTTTTCAGAGAAGACCCAATGTGGCATTTCAACAAGTATTTCAAAGTGAGGGCAGTTCAGCAGTCTGGTCAGTCTCCTTCCATAGGTATGTCTCATCAAAACCATCCCTGAAGCCACAAAGAACATTACATGGTGTCACCTGACAAACAAGAAGAGTCATTTGAGTACAACAGTAACCCTGAAAGAAGGAAATGTCAACTTCTCCATCATTAATGAAATGTTTCTACTCCGGAAAAGGGACAGCGTGTCCAGTGGGTCTAACTGGTTATCAGATACGTATAATTATTTTATTTGATAATCATGAATGACATGGCAGCAAAAGCAACATATTAGTAATCTATGATAGACAACACAAGGGGTTGACAGGCTTGTAAATTAAACTCTAGTGACGGTCGCTCATTTGTGCAATCATTATTATTTGACTGGCCAGCTTTTTGAAGGCAGAACAAATTCCCAGCGTAACAAAGATTTCTCCATTCTCCATGATAGTGCAGCATTGAAGATGCTACATATAAATAGCAAGGATTGGGGGATACAGGGATTTTTTTTCCCTTACTGAATGCGAAGGTTTCACTGATTTGTGATCAGACTTCTGTGAGGCAATCACAAATGAGCTGTGGACTTGTCAGGGAGACAACACAAATGAGGATTAATAAAAACACATTCTATACATCGCAGAAAACAATGTATCCTACAGAACTGAATCTATTTCTAGGCAATATAATCCTCTTGAAATGAGATATACAAATCACAACTTCAAGAAAAATAGTCCTCATACTCAACTTCCACCATTTCATCTGCATATTGCTAACTCAGATTTCTCCACTTCCAGAATGTCGTCTTTCAGACAAATAAAACAATGCAAGCATTTAATTCCTCTAAAAATTTCCTATGAGGCATATGTCTACAAATAAGTCAAGTAAGTAGAAAGACAGTCTTGGATTCAAGCAGTGTGTGCCACTGACAAGGTCCTGATTTGCTATGAGTTGTATGAAATCTCACATGACCGCAGCAAATCAGAGTACTTGGGGACGCAATAACTTTTTTTTTCTAACCATTAAGCCTTCCATTAGCCTTTCTACTGACCCACTTGTTTGTCCCAGGACCGAGATTCCTATTGGCCAATTCATTCCCCAAGTGCAAGGGTCCAGCATGCTGGTAGTGGTGCCATTATCCAAACAAAGGGTAAGGGGGGGGGTATCTTTTCTGCTTTGTCCCATTTGTGCATGCTCTCCTCAGTCCAAAGAACAGGAGTGCAGTTTGTCACTGTGAGGGGTGTTACCTACTTTGCAAGTAACACAGCCATCTGTGGCTCTCCCCCAGAGATAGTTGTCTCAGTGTGTTCTTCGATCTCCACCAAGGACCCAAATGGGGAAGTAACACCCCATATTCTGCACCCCAAGACTGAGATTAGCAGGAATATCCTCCTCGTTTTTCTCTCTCTCCTATACCTGTTCCTCCAGTACTCAGGCTGCTAATCAAACCCAGGTTACCAGAGTCATAGTCAGGGTGTGTGTATCTACACTGGTAGGTGATTTTTGACATGTTAGGAATTCTACTATCTACTTAAGAAACTCTGGTGGCAGGGACACAGCAAAACAATTCTCCTTCTCTGTGCCTGGAGCCACTGGTCGCAGTAGTGAACCAAATACACCAAGCCATTTACCTGAGACAACACACTGCTTCTGTGGCACTAATGCAAATTTCTCTCTAAACTACACAATCACAATCTCCCCACATTTTTTCAGTGCAGTGGCCCCTAGGCACTGTAAATCACGTCTCTAAGACTTACTCCATTGTCTAAGTGAAACCAATGTAACAGACCCTGTCTATAAAAGGTTACATTTAGACTACAGCTAAGAATAACAGATAACTCATGCAACATTCTTAAAGGGGTATCAAAGCAAAGTGCTGAAATCACATTCCGGTTGTGGGAATGGATAAAGGGTTCTCTTAGGAACTGACATGCAGGTCACAAATGACTTCCTCAGCCTGTTCTACATTTGACTCAAAGGGTATATGAACTGAATGCTTCTGCAGATGCTCTTTGTTCTTGAAGCAAATGGCATAACAGTACTTTACTGAAAAGACTGTATCACAATAAATCATAGTTTGACCATGCTTATCTGTTGCTAAGCTTTCTACAGTTCATTCCTTTGTCAACTGAAACTCTGACTACCCAAAACATACAAACAAAACATGTGCATCTTGATCTGAAAAGCACTTTGTTGTTAAAATGTACACTCCATCTGAAAAATGCAAACCACAATGCCACAGCTCAAGTTAGATAAGCACTACAATGCCAAATTTTAATTACAAAAATTATTCTGAAACAGACACACACAAGCACACATGCATTCAGGGTCTGTAATTAAATAAACATTCAGTGACTATTAAACTCTTCTTAAAAGTACAATATGTGGACTATTGCACTATAAATAAACAATTAACAAGGGAAAATGGATTTCTTTAAAATTACAAAATCATATAATAAAACCATAAAAAATACACAATAACGCTCTCCAAGGTGTTACACTGAAATAGACCTGGGTTTGAAGAGGCCCACTGCACGTAGCATGGGCATTACTGCTTACCTATAAAGTAAACATTTCTGAAAAGCAGAACCACATCACCTAAAGGCTGCTATATCCATGTACTATCCTCCATCTCTGAATGAACGTTGCTAATTTTTGTTTTACTTATTACATTTTGCTGACCACATTAATCCCACTCGGTCTACGGCCGGTTTTCAGTGAAGACCATTATTGATACGGTTTTATAGACAGATCAGCCAGCTTTAAACAAATATTGTTCTTGTATGATAAGCATTTACAGCAATTATTTGCAACATGCATCCCAATAAGAACTTTTGAATTTGAAGAAAAAAACAAAAAGTTTATTGCTACCAATTCTGGTATTGAGCTCTAAGAAAGAAAGTAATGAATTTCTTAATGATGTGGATTGATTTCTAGTTTAACATACGGACCTAGCCAGCTTTAATTATCTGGTGAGTAGAAAAAGGATATTTAACTTCCAAAGACCTGTATGGAAATGAATGAAGCACCTGCTTCAGCACTTCATGTGTGGCATAACTGACAGCAAGCAATTTGCTACAGTTTTTGAAACAAAAGATTCAGAGCTGAAGTGGTGCATTAATGGATCTGGTGCTCCTTGGGTTAGAAGTACTAGATCACAGAGTGGACTTTTTTGGCTTCTCAACTAAGAATTGAAGGCATTGTATTGTGGAGTATCACTATGCATGAGATGGGCCAGCTATGGCTCTGAAAAAAAAGGACCAGAGAAAAAGAAAAGTCAATTGGAAAGCCCAAAAATAATGACACAAATACAGAGAACTATAAAAAACACATGCTGACCAAGATTTTATGCAGGGATGGTTAAGGAGAGCTGAATTTATACCAGACAAATGAAGGTTCTGTAAAACAGAACTGGAAAGAGTTGAACATTTTGTTGCTGGTTGCAACACATTCATGTCAGAAGGTCTGTGTACTGAAAGGTACAATAATGTGGCAAGACTGATGCACTAAGGATTGTGCAAACATTACAATATACAAATGCTTGGAAGCATTAGAAATATGAACAATGAAGCATAACTAACAATTATGAAGTTCGGATCACATGGGATCACCCAAAATCAACAATTGAGAAAAACAGATGATAGAAAACCAAATGCAGTTGTCCAAGAAAAAAAAAAGTAGCATTACTAACTGAAGTAACTTCACTGAGCAATGACAATGTTTTACTTAGAGAAAGTCAAAGTCATAAAATACCAGGATTTGTAAGCAGAAACTAGGGTGATCTGGAATAAACAGACCCAGGCAGTTCCAATAGCAGTATGAACAGCAGGACAAATAAAAGCATTTTCAAATATCTTTACATACACTACCAATAAATGTAACCTCATATGAAGTGCAGAAGCAGTTCTGGGTACATCGTAAGGGTTGAGAAGAGCACTCTTGTCATAACACTGAAGCATTACTAATTTCATAAACCTGACTCAGGAATGAGGTCCATTACTGTCATGATATTAAAACTCCAAAACATTTGCAAAGGTTAAAAAAGAGAGAAGCCATATTGTATCTACATTTAGGAACAGAGAAAGGGTGGATAGAAAAGTTACAATAAACAATAAGAAGTTCTAATACAGAGAGTATGAAATTGGAGAAACAGCCAGAGAAATTGAGACAAAATTTAAGACATTTAAGAAAATCTCTTAGATGGAAAATTCTGGATCCAGATGCAGTGCCTAACTTCTGGCTAAAAGTATTAACATCTTTACACAAAGCTTTATCCTGAGTAAAAACAACTTATATGCACACCCCGAACAGACACCAAACTGCCTAACAGGAAAATATACTCCTTCCTTAAGAGTCAACTTGTAAGCCAACCCACGAACTATGGACCAACAACTTCCTTTCCATCAATATATAAATTCTATATTGGAACTGATGCAGAAAGAATGTAAAACCATTTGTAAAAAATATCAATCATGGTAACAGAATAATGCAGAACAACCAAATATCTACTGTTGACTTTCAAGATGGCTTTGGGTGATCCACAGGGCAATTTGAACAATTCCCAGTGTGAAAATAAGCTGTGAAAAAATGGCTAGTGAAACTGTTAGTTTTGGTAAAATTCTGTTACTGGGTAGTAATTACACTGCCTGGATGCTTGCAAAGAAAAAAATTGGAGAACATAAGAGAAAATTAACCAGAAAGAGAGAAAAGGAAAGTCTGGTTGAGAAAAATCTTCCAGCTCTTCAGCAAAAGCAGTTCAAGTTTCAGATCTGATATAAGAAATGGCCTTCAGTATCTCAGAGCAAAAAAAAAAAAAACATCAAATTGACTCAGAGGTATTTAAAATAAAACACTGAAGGAATATATCAAGTGAAGTAACAAAAAGCAGAAAAATAGCAGAAACTTTAGTCATTCAGATGACCTGATAAAACAGCAAAAATCAGGGAAAGAAATGGGAAAAAAAGGCTGGTTAACAATTAGGCTTCTCAAAAAGAGTAGTTTCAAAGATAAATAATAAAAATAGAGAAGACAGAGCACATGGAGGAAACTTTAGATTTTTCTGCTATACCAGAGAAACTGGAATAGTATAACTTTCTGAATATGCAAATAAGCAACTGAGCTGTTCTACTGTAGCAGTTGTTAATTGATAGGGCACAACATTCATGTGCTTCAACATTTGGCCATAAGAAAGCAGCCAACACCTAAAATAGTAATTATGCTTTCATACCAGCAGAAATAGTTGCTCCTGACAGAAGGGAAAAGTGTTAAAAATTGAGGACAGTACAGTGGTTTATTCACTGTACACTAAAGCAGGAGAAGCAAATTTATCCCATCCATTAACCCATCAAGGAATGTCAAAGGCACGTGGACAGGCAAGTGTGAGATTAAAGCTGCTGTATCCTGCTGACTTCCGAACAGTTTTCCTGGAAAATCAAAGATGTTTTTGATGCCAAACGGGTTAATGAGGAAATAAAATTCATCCAACAAAAAGTAAGCCAGCAACTAGAAGATAACTTTATTTCTCACTATTCCGACAATGACAGAGCCCATTAGGAGATTTTGCCAAAGAAACCTTTTCCAATGTTACAAAGGAAAACGCTTCATAGACCGAAATAAACACAGGAGTTCACTAAAAGAATCAGGAGTATCTTTAACTTGAACCAGAGAATGGTGCAGGGAGAAGTACAGAATCAGGAAGACACCCAGCAACACTGAAGTTCGGGATTAAATGGGAGACTATAAAGCATCAAACTTAGTGGACATAGAAATAAACATGTGAAATGTGACTTGCAGTAAAAACTGTCCAAGAAACACTGGAATGTTGTTGACTGTATTAAACTGGTAAATGAACTATAAAGCACATCACTGATGTTCAGAACACTGAAGAGAATGAAGAAGTAACTGTAAGTAAACCAGTTTTTGTTCTTAATGTTTGTGCAAAACGTCATTATTTAAATTGCATGTTCTATTTAAAAGCAGTTTTGCACAGTGTACAGTTGAGTATATTTTAAATGTGAAGCAGGAGGACTTAGTGTCTGCTGTACATGTTAGACATTAAACAGCAAGTAAGTGCTTTTTCTTAGGGGTAAGATAAACAGGCACTGTAACAAGATAAGAAAGGATGGACAGAAGCAAGTTAAAGTTAATATAATGTTGTGTTTTTCGGTTTCTGGGGTAGAGGTGATGTGTAAAAGTGCACTGAGCATATTATATATACACAATTGAAATGATACTTTTCCCCTACTTTTAAAGGGTTGGATGGCTAGATTAATAGCCTTGGTCTAAGCTATAGACATGGGTATAAATAGGCTCAAAGCAACTGATGAAAGGTATAGAAATGATAAGTGTCTTGCTATGCAAAACTATTAACTATTTTCCACATTAGAAAATGCTTTCAGTGGGAAACAAAACCTTCAGGTACATACAGTTAGCAGTGGTAGTCTGAACCATGTGTTATAAGTGAAATTTACAAATATTCTTTAACACATCTGCAAAGTTACTAGCTGTATTTTTATCACTGACTGTTTTACTTGGATATGAGCTATCTTACAGGTGCAAGTAATTAATCTTGAGAGTTGTAAGTACTCTCTGCAGACAGAAATATGAGACATAGTACAATTAACATACAAAAGTATAGTGACAAGCAGTTCAGAGAAGAATAAAGTGTAAAACAGTGGAAGTGAAAATATTATAAAGTAGCTGCCTTCCCAACAGTCTTAATACATTAACGCATTTAATGTAACAGTCTACAATTCACTTTATTTAAAAGTAGCTAATACATTCCTTCTTTGATCTAAAAGTGAATGATTCATGAAAGCAGGCAAGCTACTTTTCCACATCTGGGAGGGGAATGGAGATAAGCAAAGAACATAGAGCAAATAGGGGAAGTGGAAACACAGGCTGTAACATGTGTTTTTAGTATGGACAACCTTAACTTTAGATTAGGCAATGCCTGTGGGTGCATCCACTGATTTGGGTCAACTGCTCCAACCTGGAGGAGTAAACTATATTTGTTGAAAATGTACACAAGTTTTGTGTGTTTGTTCCAATTTAAAAGGGTATAGAGGATTCCGATTACCTTTTTTTTTTTGTCATTGAAGAAAAAAGTCTCAAAAGTTGACAAGTTCAAATGAAGATAAGAAGCAAACGTACAACAGACCAGCCTGCCAAACATCAGTGTGCGCATGTAAGCTAAACGTTAGAAATACACATTCAAAAAAACTGTAATACATGACAGGTAGGAATAACAGCTTTCTATCATAATGGCTAATCAGGCCATAGTATCATGAAATGCTCTTACAGTTATATAAAAAAGTAGAGATTACTGAGTTATACTAAAAATTAAGGGTGCAAATAGTAATGTTGCAGGAGACACATTTGGATAGGAATAAGCATGCAAGTTTGACAAAAAGGATTTCAGATGGACATTCAGCAGAATACGAGAGATATATCAAAACGCAAGTAATAAAAGTGATTGGTAGAAGGTCTCCAAAGGTAATAGAAAAGGGGGAAAGGAGACAATAATGACAGATTTGAGGAAGTAAGGGGCTACTGGCATGCAAGCAGGACTATGGTGGCTTAAGAAAATGGAGAAATAACCTACTTACAGCAGGGATTTGCAATACTGATGATGAATCAGGGGACCTAGAAGGGAAAATATAATAAAAGAGGTTAGATGTCTTAAGAAATATAGGGCAGCCACGGTGGTGCAGCGGTTAGCATTGCCCCCTCACAGCAAGAGGTTCTCCGGTTCGATTCTTGGCTGGGGTGCCTTCTGTGCAGAGTCTGCATGTCCTCCCTGCGGTCGTGTGCATTTCTTCCGGGTGCTCCGGTTTCTTCCCACATCCCAAAGACATGCTGTAGGTGGATTGGACACACTAAATTGGCCCTAGGCGTGAGTGCATGCATGTGTGTGCCTTTTGTGGAAGGTTGGGCGCCAGGCTGGCAACTTGACACCATAAAACTCCACTGCCAATCATGAGCGGACAAGTGATCAGCTGTGGCGATCCCTAACCGGGAAAAAGCCAAAAGAAGAAGAAGAAGATTTCTTAAGAAATATATGACAATATTTGGTATGGAAGATGTAAATTCAGTAGCAGGAATTCAGAATATACTTATTCCCCAAGGTGCAACAACTGAGCTAGACTGGATATAAAGTACATTTCATAGCAGCATGTTTATTTAATTTAAAGTTTTGATCAAATAACTATTTCAGGTCATGCACTGATAGAAATTAAGATAAAGCTGTAGGGTAATAAAGTAAAAATGAGACACTACCACTTTCCAACTTGCATGTTAAAAATAGAGGAATTTAAAGACTTGGTAGTGGAAATGATTCAAGAGTTATTAGAGAAGACTGACATTTTTTCTCAAAGAACAGCTGTGCATGTGATAAATATACTTTTAAAACAGGGTGGAAATAAGAAAAAAGACAGCGAGAAAGAGATGGAGAAGTAGTAATGAGAAATATTTAGAAGGGTTGAGAGAGGATGAAATACTGCAGTATAAGGAGAATCTCACAGAACAAGAGGCGAAGCAACTGCAGAGAGTTAAGGTAAAAATAAGGGAGAATTTTGAAAAATTTGCATGAGTTTAATGGGTTAACAATTTTTTGATAACTCCACAGCACAAAAACTTTTCGCATAATGACTTAGGCAAAATAATGCAGAATGGGTTATCACCAAACTTATGGAGTCTATGACAAGAAAAATAAACATACATCTTACAGAGTTATTACAAATTTATTTAACATTTGTTTACTGGGAAAGTCCGACTTGGTACGATCCAATTTTCAGTGGAGGCCCAGGAGAAATTTATTTATTCTATTTTTATTTTATTTTACATTTGTTTTTACTGGGTAGTGTCAGACTGGGCCAGGGGCCCATTTTCGGCAGAGACCCAGGGAGATGGGCTCCAAGCCAAGAGGTTGATAAGAAAAAAACATAGCAATGAAAAAGATAAACAAACTACATACAAGAAAGAGGTAAGATACAATTTCTCCAATATTTCAGAAATTTTAAGAAAATCTATATAAAAGAGAAGCAAGTGGAAACAAAGAAAAAGCACAAATAGAAATACTTCTGGAAGACTTAATTATGTCAATGTTACAGGAATATAAGACTCAGAAAAATGAAACAAAGCTTAGTAAAGAATATATCAGAATACTAAAGCTAATACTGAAAACTGCGATAATATCCAGGAATAAAGTTCAAGCTATAAACCGACTTACCGTTCCTGTTCTAACTTATACCTTTGGTGTGACTGACTGCCGTCAAACAGCACTGAGGCAGTAGGACAAGAAAACCAAGAAAAATGTGTCATGCTTATCATATGATATTCAAAAATAGTACATGGCAAGATTGTATATCCTTCTTTCAGAAGAAGGTATGGGCCTCCTCTAAAAGGACTGTATTTATAGGTTTGCAACTATGAGGCTATCTATATACATATTTTTGACATTATTAGATCCATACATAGTGAAAGTTCTACAGCACAAAGAAAACAAACTAAATATGAAACTGTTGCTCAGATTAGCAGAAGCATTTCAGAAAGGTATGGGAATGGAAAGCAAAATAAAAGTTGATGAAAGCAAAAAAAAAAAAAAAACACTATAAAGAACAGGACCATAAGAATTACAGTGACATATATGGAGAACTCCCCAAACAACTATGTGTTGATCAAGATTTCATGCATAAACAGGTAAGGACAACTGAATTTAAATCAAAAGATGAAAGGCCAATAATGGCAGCTCAAGACAGAGGGCTACATACAGGGTGGTTTACAAAGTCTGTAGAAAAAGACTGCAAAACAGACAACTGTAGGTTATCTAACACAGAACTAGAATTAGTTGCACATCTTGTTACTTGCTGTGATACACTCATGGCTGAGTGTCTATATACTGAAAGGCACAACAATGTAGCAAGAAGTGTGGGGGATTGTACAAAAATAGCAACATTCAAGCAGCTGGGAAACATAAATCACAAAGCATTGCTGAAAATGAAATAATTCTGATTACATGGGACTATCCAATACCAACAGATAAGAAAATAAAATTGAAGCAAGAAAACAAGATATAGCAATCAAAAGGAAAAAAAAGACAAAATTAGTATGAATCATCAAAATAACTACACCCAATAATTACAGGACCATGTACAGAAAGAAACGTAATAAAATAATATTTTCAAGCAGAAACTAGAGCAATTCTGGATAGACACCCAAACAGTTCCAATAGCAGTAGGAGCAACAGAGCTAATAAAAATAATTTTCAGTGTGTATTTAAATACACCACCAGTACATGTAAGTCCATATGAAATGCAGGAGGCAGTTTGTGTGGGTACATTGCAGGTGCTGAGAAGAGCACTTTTGGCAAACATCAATAATTGAAGCAATAGTAAATTCTTGAACTTTAATCTTACGCAGACTCAGGAATGGGCTTGATTCCTGTCATAGGTAGGTACAAGGCTATTGGCCCTAGGGCCTATATAAGCCTAGCCAAACGATACCCTGGCTTTTGCCACCCAAGAAAATTATTTTCCTGTGCCCCTGTCAAACAGAGCCACAGAAGTGATCCCCGGGGTGAATTTCCTAGCTCCCATCCAATCATCAAGATTTTTCTTGAAGAGTGCTAATGAGCTTTGTTTGATATAGACAGGTAGTTTGTTCCAGAGTATGGGAAGTCTTTGGGACAGGAATCTATCCCTCCAGCATGTTCTGTTTATTGTGGTGACAAGGTTTAGGTCCCTAGAGCATGTAGCTTGGAGGGATTGGGATTTCTTTATGTGGAGCATGTCCAACAGCCCTGGGTTTGACATAGCTTTGTATGTTAGGCAGAGATCGCCTCTGAGTAGGCGATATGTGTCAGAGTAAAGCTGGAGTTTTTTGAGACGGTCTGCGTAGGGCATCTGTTTGAGGCCGGTAATCCTCTTTGTGAGGTATTTCTGTGGCCTTTCCAGTTACAGACGTCTTGTGAGGTACATACCAAAAGGGGCTTTGTATTCTATAATGGGTCTAATGAGTGATGAGTAGAGGGGAACAATGACCTCTTTTTTCCTGGATGAGAAATTGTGGTGAGGTGTGCCACGTAGAAGGATTTCCTGACTACTGTGGCGATGTGATTATCAAAGGAGAGACTACTGTCCACCTGTGTCCCAAGGTCTCATCACACTTTCGGTGTTAAGTAGACTACCGCCTATGTGGCAGTTCATGGGTACAGAGTTTTTAACAAAAGTGATGACAGTGCACTTTCTGGCATTGAGCTCGAGGCCATGGCTTTGACACCAGGCATCTGTCTCAGTGAGGCCCTTTTGTAGGATGTCCACATTGTTAGGAGTTTCGATAATGGCTCCTAGTTTGCAGTCATCTGCGAACTTTGTTAGCCAAAGACCTTCTGTGTTAGCCTGTACTTCAGAGAAGTAGATACCAAACAGGAGAGGACCTAGGACTGAACCCTGTGGTACTCAACTTGTCACTGGTCTGAAGTTGGATTCAGAGTCTGCTACTTTCACAGTGTGGGTTCTGTCAGTGAGCCAGTTGGCAACCCATCTTGTGACATAGGGATTTATACCTAGTTTAGCGAGTTTGTCTATAATTCCAGAGTGGGGGATGGTGTCGAAAGCCTTGGCGAGATCTAGACATCTACGGCTTTCGTGACCGATTCAAAGAAGTCTATCAGGTTTAGGAGACATTATCTGCCTTTTACAAACCCGGGCTGGGTAGGGTCCATTGTTTGGAGATTACCAATGTCATTGTTTATAACTTCCATGATGATACCCTCCATAGTCATGGTATTACAAATCTAAAACATTTGAAAAAAATTAACCATGAGAGAATCCCTATTCAATTACAGGCAATGTTCACATCTCACCAAATGTGGTAGCTAGATGACTTTCTACTGGAGTAACTGGAGTACTTGCTGGTGAAGCTGTAAATACTATGAGAAAGGAATGAACCCCAAAGCTTTAACATAAAACTCTAATGAAGGAAACCTTAAAAAGTGGGTCATGACTAGCACAATCCTGCCTTCCTCTGCATATTTTCCCTCAACAGAGTCATTTCAAAAAAATAAAAAAAAAATAATGCCAAAAAAATTGAGGTGTCACTGAATGAACATGAAAGTTCATGCAAAACAGAAGCATTAAAAAAGAATGGGTTGTCGTCATGTATGTTAGAGGCATGTGCGTCTTCAATGTAACTTATGTAAAGGACTTTGTTGATGATACAGCCACAATTTCTGTTCCGAGAAGTGGCAGTAATCTTACAAGTATATACTACACAGAAGTTATCTATGGCGAAAATAGAAGGGAGTTCTTTTTCCACAATTACAATATAGTCTTCCTTTAATCGCCAAGATTGTCACCTGCTGGCATACTACCAACATTCATTTTAACAAAATTTCCTTAAGACTACACCACCACTGTGTCATTATTCAAAGAATGAACATCTTCCAATAAAGCAAGTGTCAACCTCGCAATCTGCATTTTAGTGTTCAGTTTTCAGCTTATTAATTGAATTAGCAATACACTCAGCGCAGAAGGCTTTAATACACCAAATACAACTTTATATTCCCTGGAATCTCCAACTGGAAAAATTGTTAAAGTTATGAACTCCACCATCAAGACAAACCCTGCCATCCATCTGAAACAGAGATGGTGCATGAAATGAAAAGCCATGATCAATGCATGGGACTAGACTTCTTCTACTCCTTACTTAATGTAACCTATCTTGAGGTTGTACAGCCTCAAGGTAAAGTTAAGTATTATTAACAAAATGAGACATTAATGAAGAGAGCTTACATAAAACAATCACTTACGTACTGAAGATTAAAAAGAATCAAAGCAGTCTTCATCAAGGCAATGTTTAGTCAAAAGCAGCGTTTAAAAAAAATGATTGTGGGTAATACATGGGGCAAATCTCTCATGCAGGAATCACCTCCTCCTCCCCACTACTAAATAAAACCTACCTGTAAGTTACATATTTTGGACAAAACAGGAAATCAGCAGCATCGATCAGAGAACTAATCACCACCTAAAACTCTGTGGTGTAGGGAATGACACTCAGATCCACATGAGTAGTAAAAACAAATCACATCAAACTAATTTTCTTTGCCTGATACTTTGAAATAGTGACACAACAGATTGGGATTTTAGGTACCTTCGCTGCTTGCATGGATCATTTCAATAGATAGCATGTTATAATCTACTAGATTACTGTACTGTATAAACTGCTTGCAAAGTATTTGTTGGACTAAGCAAATACACTATGTTTCACCACAGAACAGTTTTATACATCTGTTTGTGCTTGAAGTATTTCTTACTGAGATCTAGAACATAGTCAGAAAGGCACTGATGAAAACAATTCAGTCTATATGGGTGACACTATCAATAAGTATTTAGAAGTAGCATTTAAAGGAAAAAGTCAGAGGGTCCGCAACGGGCTGCAAAAAGACTCCGTACAATCAATATGTCTGTCAACTACCAATAGTTGGAGTAGGATGAGGAAATTCATTTTACTCAATATTGTACTGCTGTACTGTCAACAAAGGAAATCATCTCTTTGTCCAAAAAAGGATGACTGCAGCAATCGTTCAAAATCACTGACACTAAATACAGGAATAAAATAACATGTTACAGTAAGCACCCATACATTATTCATCTAAAGTACTACCATGAACTGCAGAACAAAAGGTTACTTACAAATAATAATTAAACTAATCTAAGTCTACAGCAACAACATTAACATCTGAACAGAGAACATCAGAATGTTTTTTTAACTGCAGAATCAAGATACTAAAATTTCTCATTACCGTGCCATCCGAATCATGAAAAAAAATCAAGCAGTCCTGGCACATGTGTTACTGTTTAATATCAGAAAGCATAAGAGCAATTAAAGAATATAAAAAGATAATATATACACACAAATATATTTCCATGCATTACACACACACACACATATATATATATAAAAATGCAGCCTTTAGAAGAAAGATATTTAAAGGATGTGTGCTAACCATCTTCAGTAATGCAAGCCACTGCCATAAAATTAGCTGCACAGCTATGCTACCATTATCTGAAATTAAACACTTACTTAGCATAACTGTTAAGACAGCCAGAAGTACATTTTGTTAAGAGACTTTTTAATGTTAATATGTACTTCCATAAACAGTAAATCTTGTCAACATCAAAATGTTCATTTCCTCAGTACAGAGTCTATTTCCATAAATTTATGATGCGTTTCACATTCTGTTCTTCTGCTGCCAAGATTCCAGATGTCACCTCTGCATATTCAGCAGCAAGTCTGAAAGTTCTACTTACAAAACAACCGAAATACATACCAAGCCTGAGACATGAAACATTCAGGGTTTGTGTCAGTAATTATGGGCATTCATTTCACTCTATGAATGAGGATGTTACAGTAGTTCAGTTCCTCCTGAGAGAAGATACCTAATACTGCACCTTCTCATGTGAAGTATGCATGGTTTTACCATGTGACAAACTGTAGAAAATTGGGCACTGAATATCATTATGGGGAAAGGGGTGCAAGAGAGACACAACCATGAAATGCTTAATTTCTAAAGGGGTACAGATACTACACTCAAATAACACACACTCTGGTCAAGCACAGTAGAGAGCTGAAAGTTTGGAGATGCCATCTGATAAAACAACACTGGCACATTTGCACTGTGATCCCAGACAAGTCAGTTGAACTTTCCTCCTGGTTAATGTACTGACAGCAGAATGCTTACAAACTATCTTTCAAACCAGTGCTGCCTTTCCTCTCGCACTTGGGAATGTAATATTTTTAGGTAAAAGCAATGTACTATAAAAAGACGTGACATCACCCCCCCCCCCCCCCCCAACTCTCAGTATTTTTTGTGCCACAGCAGGTTATTTTTACATTAGAAGTTACAAGTTTCTGCAGCTGTTACAGGACAAGTTGACCTTATCTATGGCCCATGCTCAGAATGCCGATTCAAATCATAAAAATGTGGCTGTACCTGGTAACAGCAGACCTAGTTTTCTGCAGTTTCGTTTTCTCTCTCTTGTAACATGCTAGGATGGCAAATGTATCCTGTGCAGAGGTCAGACTGAGCTTTTGAGGAACTGTCTGGAAACTTGTGGCTCTCTGCAGTTGCAGACAGACAGGTGATGATTTTGTGCTCTCTGCACCTTATAACACACAGCTTTACTTACTTGCCTCGGATTTTGTGCTCTCTGCAGCTTATAACACAGCTTTACTTACTTGCCTTGGTGCAGGTCATTAACAAACTGCTTTTGATGTTAGCTGCCTGATCACTCAAGACCCATCTGATCTTCTCTATTCTTCAATGTACACATGATATTGAAGCAGCCCTGCCCATATTCCCATATTCCATCAACAGTCTGAACTTGGCAGTTTAAACAATGAATTATAAGAATTTATAGTGGGTCAAACAGTAGGTCTACCTGACAAAGTCCTAAAACAAAAACCTGATTTTACTGTGCAACAGCAGCAATACAGGGAATAAAGGAATGTTTCCACAAGAGAGATTCTGATGATCAGTAAGAATTTCTGTAAGCATCCAACAACATTCCCTTTCTCAAATGAGGAATAAGATGCAGTTGCTACCATTTTTAAGCCAGCACTCAAGAGCTGACTAAAGTTTCTGCCTTGTAGTCTTGAATTATGTTGCCATGCATGTGTGTAATACTTTTTAAGGCTGACTGGGCTTAATCATCCATCACATTTTCTCTGAAATACTTGCCCACTTTTCCCCCTAAGCTGTCCATCTTACTTCACCAAACTGTGTTCCCCTCCTTATAAACGTCCTTTAATGAAATAAGGTACTCTAGTAGAACTAGTCACTTTACTGAGGTGCTTAAAATTTCCATCATAACTTTCTGCATTACTTCTTCAAAATAATACACTGCAGTTCACCTCTGTATGCCTTCTGGTGCAGATTGAGTAACACTGTTGCCTATGTCAACTGTGCAGCCTTTGTTTAGTCTACATTCTTTGTAAGATGAGTGCTGCAGAATTCCATGCAATATTCTAAGATGGGGGGTCATACTAAATATTCTAAGAAAGGAGAACTCATTTTTTCGCTCTGAGACTAGTGCCTATTGTACTGTAGTAAATGAGAGCCTTCCTGTCTGCTTTCTCACAGTGCTTGGCTACATTTAAACTGAGGCACTGCAAGCATCAAATATTAACAGCAGAAAATGTTAAATGTCTATTCCGAACATAAACCAGTAAAGCAACATGACTGGCGCAGGACACAACTGCAGTGACTGTTATACTTACAACTAAAAGGACTGGCATTGCTATGAGATTTCAGCTACACTGTCATCTTTTTTTTTTATACTTAGAAAAGCTAACATTTCTTCCACTTAAAAATTGTCTGCATTCTTCAGTTTAATGACACAAGAGTCTCTATTTCCTTAGATGCTACCCTTTGAGCCTTGCTTACATTTATGTCAATATGGCAGACCCATCTCCAAATCCTGTTCCTGAACTGTTTGTGGCTACAGATTTTCAGATTTTCCTCTAATTCTGTTTTCTTTCCATGGTTAGATGCATTTTGTCTTAACTTCAAACTGTCAAGTTTAAAAAAAAAAGTTTATCTAATCCTGTCAAACACCTTCTCATTTATTTCTACACATTTTTGTGAATCAGCTCTGTTCTATATTGTGCATCAACAACAAAAATACAACCTCCCCATCCCAGCCCTTACAAAATGTTGCTCATACAGACAATAAAAGGTTATCAGCCACAGTACTCAAAAGATTCATTAAAGCAGCTAAATATCCTGGGCTGTGTTGTAGTTCCTGTGTTGTCCATTGCCTTACTTGGATAGAAGGAAGTTTCTTAGCTCAGGAGTGGGGAGCCTTGAATAGCCTACCTGTCCTTGAGGGACGTGACCTCAGCACAAGAAGCTGTAGTAATTGGTCATTTTGGACCATTTCTAGCTCTTTTGAAGTTCCCTGGTTAAAATCTGCCTCTGGCATTTTTTTGAAGCCATATTGCTCAGACACAGCTCCACGTGGTCCTGTTGAGTCTTCCTGGCTACAGAGAACTGAAAAAAAGCGACTGCTTTCCTGATTAAGTATCCTGCTGTTTTTTACATTTGTTTTACCTTCTACTGCTTACCTAGAGCAAGCTTTAACTGTTTTCATAGTTATTTACTGCATTTTTTATTATCTGCACTTAAAAGTACATTTTAGTCGAAATTAGTCTAATTCAAGTCAAAAAGTGTTTGTTTGCTGTTTAATTTAATTGTTTGGCTGCCTACTAAAGTGTGCTAGCCTGTACTACTGACTTATTGCCTTTTCTGCATTTAGCGCGGAGTTGCCACTAGAGCACCATCGGGTAGCGCCCGTTAAACAAGGTTAAACTATTATTGGCTCCGTAAAGTCTGCTCTTTATTTTTTCCCTTAGAACTGCTCTACTTGTAATCTAAACAGTCTATTCTCTATCTGTAAAGCTCAGCACTTGTTCCTAAAGCATTTTTAGTCAGGTAAAGCACTTCTATATTATACAAAGTACTTCACTAGCTTAAAACCCCCTTGAGTACCTACTTCCCTATAGGTCCTTTCTGACTCAGTTACACAGCAAACTTTTTCATTTCTTCTAGCATGTCAAAGGGTCAGTTGCTAGCGTCCTCTCCTGCTCAGCTGGTGAATCTGGGAATATTGAGGCAATGTTACAATTGCCTCATGTACACAGACAACCCTCTCCTCCTCCCACAAAACACAAATACATGCGAGATGCAACTATATAGCCAAACTGGAGGCTGAGCTCTCTCAACTAAGGACTGGCAAAACCAGACAGGAGGAGAAGGTAACCACACACACCATAAACCCAGTCTCACATAGAACTATCACAACTACAAATCAAACACATAAACACACAAAGACATACTGGAGGCACTGATCAAAACCTACCAAAACAGCAGAGGCCTCCAAAGCAGACACCCAAACAACTGCCACCTCATGACATAACACAAGCAACACATAGATCACAAAGTCAGTGTGCAAATCAGTCACAGCCCTTAAGGCCAAACACAATGCCAGACACACTTGTCATAGGTGACTCCATAGTCAGACACACTGACGTCCCACTCACCAGACTGAACAAGGAGAGGGTCACAGTAAGCTGCCTGTCGGGCGCTAGAATCCGCCACATAACACAAACACTCAGGTCACTCCACAGCAAGTACAAGTATGACTCAGTCATTGTCCATGCCAGTGTGAATGACCTGAGACGCACTCCCTGGACTACATGAAAAGAGACATAAAGGAGCTCTCAGATTATGTAGCCCAGGCTGATATGACCCTGACCCTAAGCAGTATCCTACCTTCACCAAGAATGATGCCACAATACAGAGACAAAATGATCAGTTTTAATAATTGGCTTAATTTCTGGTGTCATTCTAAGGGGATCCAATGTCTGTCTGCCTGGAATGACATGCTTGACAAGCCACACTGCTTCGCAAGGGACGGCTTGCACCGGTCACCCCTGGGTTTCCGGATATTGGCAAAGGCTCTTGCCACCCCCATAGTGCCTTTTTTAGACAAGGCTCAAATTCTAAACCCACCGCCCTAGAAAACAATAATGGAAAAAAACTAAGGGTAATGCTGCTCAATGCCAGAAGTCTAAATCTCAAGATGCACGCCCTCTAAGCCCTCCTCAGTATGCAGAACATTGATGTCTGTGCTGTGACTGAAACCTGGTTCAAGGCTCCTGACAGCACCCGGGCACTATCAGGTTTTACCTCATATCATGCGTTCCGGCCCCAAAACCCGGACTGTACCACAAAAGGAGGGGGTGTATTCATATTCATCAAGGATACCCACACCTCCAGGCTGGTGGCAACTCACGAAGCATCAGAGACCATTCAGGTGCAATTAACCATAGGCAAAACTGCTCTACAGTTTGTAGCATGTTACAGGCCACCCTCTCAAACTCAGGAACCCCACACAGCCTTCCTGAAGACACTGGAGAGTATAAATGTCTCTCCAAACACCATCATATTGGGTGACTTCAACTACCCAAACATAGACTGGGAACATTACTCAAGCCCCAATACCCTAGCCCAAAGGTTCCTGGAGTTCATAAACTCAAATGCTATGGAACAACTTGTCACCATTCCCACAAGAGGTGAAAATATACTAGACCTGATCATCACAAACATGAGGACAAAATGCTCCACACTGGAAGTATATCCCTCATTGGTGAGATCAGACCATAAACTAATCTCACTGGAGATCCACATCCCGCCCCACCCCCAACAAAAAAGACCACAGTGAAGAACTTCTCAAAAGCCAACTTCACACTTCTTAAGACTGGTGTGGTATCCTTCTAGGCCCCTGAGCCACTGGAAACCACAACCCACGCTGCTGAATCCCTTACAAATGCTTTCTGAGCACCTCCAGGATTGCATGGATCAAGCAATCCCAAATAAAATCAAGACCCTTTCCACCAAAGGCAAGCGCCCGATCTGGTGGACCCCAGCCATAAACAAACTTTACAACAAGAGGAGAAAGCTACTACAAGATAGAGCAAAATCCCTAAAAGGGAAGACATCTCTGATCAATACTAGTAAAAAACTATGATCACTCATAAAATCATCCAAGGCCAACTTTGAGAGAAAAATCGCCAAGGACTCAAAAGACAATCATAAGGCCTTCTTTAGCTATGTTAGAAATCTGGGTGGCAACTCCCAGATATGCTCAGAATTAGTCCAAAATGATACAAAAATCACTGAACCCACAGACATTGCAAACATACTGGCAGACAGGTTCAGTGAAAATTTCTCCCCTCCCTTCCCCCCAAAAGGAGAAATATCTATTCCAGCAGAGTGTAGCCTCCCAATCATCTCAAATGCCCAGGTGAGAGCTGCTCTCTCTAAAGCTAAAAACACAGCATCAGTGGGACCGGATGGTGTCCCCGGCTGTGTGCTACACGAACTCAATGAGGAACTAAACCCACACATAAGGCTGCTGTTTAATCTTAGCCTTACCACAGGATACGTACCCAAAGAGTGGCGTACGGCAAATGTGGTCCCACTCCACAAAGGCGGTGCTTCTACGGACCCTGGTAATTACCGCCCCATAAGCTTAACAAGCCTGGTCTGCAAAGCTATGGAGAGGATCATAATGGAACTCATAAATAAAGACATAGGGGACCTACAGACATTGGATCCTACCCAATTCGGCTTTGTCAAGGGCAGATCATGCCTCTTGAACTTGGTCGACTTTTGAAACAGTCACCAAGGCCATTGATGAGGGTAAGGCAGTTCACACAGCCTACCTTGACCTTGCAAAGCTTTGACACAATACCCCACTCGGGTATCATAGAAAAGCTCACCAGCTTAAATGTAAACCCATATGTCACAAGATGGGTTGCAAACTGGCTCAAGGACAGAACCAACAGGGTTAGAGTTGCTGGTGCCATGTCAGACTCCAAGCCGGTCACAAGCGGTGTCCCACAGGGCTCAGTCCTGGGCCTCCTCTTGTTCGGAATCTACTTTTCAGAAGTGCAGGCAAACATAGGAGGATTGTGGCTGACAAAGTTTGCAGATGACTGCAAACTGGGTGCCATAGTTGAAAATCCATCAGACACAGATATCCTTCAGAGAGGTCTCATAGAAATGGATAACTGGCCTTAAGCTAAACGCCAAAAAATGTATAGTCATACCCTTTGGTAAAAACAAGGTAACCCCAAGTTACCACATAGATGGCAATCCATTAAGCACAGAAGAGGTTATCAGGGACCTGGGGACCCAAGTTGACAGTAACCTTTCTTTTGACACTCACATTGCCAAAGTGGTTAGGAGGACCTTCTACATTGCCCACCTGATTATGAAGGGATTCACATCCAGATAAAGGGAGGTCATTGTTCCCCTGTACTCTTCACTTATCAGACCAATGATTGAGTACAATGCCCCATTCGGAATGTATCTTACCCGACACCTGCAGCAATTGGAAAGACCCCAAAAGTTCCTCACCAAAAGGATAAAGGGGCTCAAAAATATGCCATATGCTGCCCGACTGAAGAAACTCCAGCTCTATTCAGTCGCATACCGTCTGCTCAGAGGTGACCTGTACTTGACATACAAGGCCATGTCCAACCGGAATTAATGGACATGCGCCACCTCAAAAAATCCAAATCCACCAGAGCCACAAGAGCAAGAGACTTAAACCTCAACACGGATATAAATAGGACATGCTGGAGGGACAGATTCATCACCCAGAGACTCCCTATGCTGTGGAACAGAATCCCGGTCCATGTGAGACAGAGCACCTCGCTGGCTCTGTTCAAGAAGAATCTTGACCAGTGGATGGGAGATCGTAGGTTTACCGCGGTGATCATCTCTGTATCACTGCTGGACAGAGGCACGACAAACTAATGGGTATAGTATTCTTCAACCTAAGGGGTGGTGAAAGCCACACAACTCTGGCTAGGCTTATAAATGCCCTAGGGCAGATAGCCTAGTATGAACCTATGAACACCTTCAGACCAGTAGTTCACAATCAGCAGCAAAATGTATTCATCACACCTTGGTCATAAGTCGAAGAGATGATTATAACAATGAAAGGCGGTAGGGATCATGTGATAAATTAGCTATTTTGGTAAAGTAGGTAATGAAATAGTACAGGTTTATATACAGACTATACACATACACACATACTATACATTTACTGTGCAGGAAAGCCACTGAAAGACAACAGTACTGAGTAAAAAAAAAAAAAAAAGGTCAGTTAATTAAGGTAACTGTTAGAAAAATATGTATTAGTAATATGTATGCTTAGTGCATTCGAGGTTTAAAAGGGTTAATACATTTATTCTGTTCACACTGCATGAATCTAGGCAAAATGTACACGTATATTAGAACTGCACAATTGAAGAATAGAAAGTTTGTGGTGGGCTAAAATAAGCCCCAAGGCCAGGTTGTTTTTCTCAAATATTTTGTAAATCAGCAGTTATTCTCAACTAGTCAGCAATTAGTCTAGTAACATTTTCTGTAAAACAATACAGAACACTGCGTCTAACTACGTCAATAGAATAGTAACATTTTCTGTGTGACATGGAAAGAACTGTATAAAAGTACCATACTAATCATTAATGTTCAGACAAATCATTCTGCCTGCATGCTTTGTTCTCCTTGCTGCAAGTTAATAAAGGGTGCCATAATTGAACCTTACGTGAATTGGTCTTTGAAGTTTTTTTCTTTGACAGATTGGTCCTTCAGAACCCTCTCTTCGCCTCAGATCAGACGGGCCAGGTGGTTGAAACCGTACGGGGAAGAAACCAAAATCGGTTCTTCTTATTTGAAAAGCCCTCCGACTGAATTGTCGTACAAAAGAGGCCAGCCACTTTCTGATCTGCGACTGAAGGACGGGTCTCCAAATTGGTGATCGATCACGTCGGCTCAGGTAAGGTGAATCTACTTTTTCCTGTTTTCTGTTTTAGATCAGGGACTAGATTTGTATTTTGTCAAGACTGTATTTTTGCTTACAAGTCAGGGACAGAAAAGATTACTGTCTTGTTATAGATCAGAAGAAACAGAATAAGTAGGCAGTCATTCTGAAGAGACGCTAACAAAATCCGTGGTACCACGTTAAAAATAAGAGAAGTTACGTGGCAATCAAAAGGGTAGAACAAAATGGGTAATAATTGCACAAAAAGACCCAAAAATCCACCGTTAACAGAAGACGCAAAATACATGCAGTCGCAGCACACCGACAATATTAAATATTATTCAAAATGGGTTAATAAGTATGAATTCGACGGAAAATTAGAAAAATCCTCGCTTATCAAACAACTCAAAACCGATTCCAAAGGTCAGGTAAAAAAGCAACGCAAATTAGGAATTCCTCAGGCACAGGTGGATTGCGGAAGTAAACCATAGGGAACAAAAGAACAATAATTCAAAAGCAATGTTTTTAGATAAGGAGGACAATAACTTAGTAATAGCATCAGCCCCTCCGCCTCCCTTACCAGAATATGAAGCAAGTGAACAGGTTAGTCCACCCCCACGATATCCTGTGGTCACTGAAGAAAGAGGCATTATGAAAATAAAACCGTATATTAAAAATCCCATCGGGACCAGGTCTCGAACAAGGGCAGGTAACTTAAATGAAGGCATTGAGTTATATCAAATGGTTAAAAATTCACGATCTATAAGTGAAGAAGAAATATGCCCACTTACAGAAGTACTCAATCCTCAGGCAAGACAAAATAATCAGGACCCAACTATTTTAGTGTATAGACCCTGGACTCCGGAAGATATCCAAAAAGCCACTGAGGGAATTCCCCATCCAAAAGTTAATTTTACAAAATTCTCAGAAGATTTGCAAGGAATGAGGCTGAGTTATAACTTAAACGGAGAAGAGGTAGAAAATGTAGTTAGACAAATTGTGGGGCCAGATTGGCACATGATTAGTGGCAACTGGAATCCCCGTGACGCTGCACAAAGACCCCTCACACATAGCAGCACAAAATTAGACAACAGAGTAAAAGGTCTTACAGACCGCATCTCTGAAAAATGGAAGCCTAGGGCAGACTGGACTTGCATTAATCCATGCATCCAACAAGAAGGTGAGACTATTGACCGGTATTATGCCAGACTATTAAAATGTTTTAATAACCACTGTGGAATGCAGGTTCCTGAAGATCAAACATAAGATTCCCCATATAAACAGCAGTTAAAGAATGCATTTTTAAAAGGCAGTATTGCACCCATAAGCAGTTTTATTACAAAACACGTGGTAGACCATCGTTCAAGCAGGTTACAGTCATTACTTGAATATGCTAAGCATGCCAAAATGCATTTTAATAGCACAAAAAAAAAAAAAGCTCAAGTATTTTCTGTAAAAGATGGAGCAGAAGTTTATGTAGTACAGTCCGGGGAAAAAGGGCAAAAAAAATGTACAGGGAAACAAACAATCTGATTAGCGATCAGAGGACTTTGAAGGAGGTGAATGCTTCAAATGCGGTAAAAAGGGACACTTGGCAAAGGATTGCAGGAAAAACAAGAAGGCAACCACGGAAGACAAGGAGGGTAAGGACTGACTATATGGTAGTCAGGAATCACTAGAAGGGGATAGCAAAGAAAAGACAAATGAGGATGTGATAGAGGGAGTAGAGGATGTGACAAAAGAAATAGAGGATGTGATAGAGGGAGTATAGGATGTGACAAAAGAAATAGAGGAAGTGCAAAAAGTTAGTGACAGTGAAGAAAATGAAATATTAGACCTAGATTTATTGAGCTTGGAGCTCTATTTAAGCAGACACGAAACCAGAAGTTACACTCTTGGTAGAAGGAAGGGAAGTCAAATTCTTGTGTGACTCAGGGGCATCACGAACCCTAATACATCCCTCCAAACTGCCAGAAAACACAGAGTCACCTAATTACATGCTGGTAAAAGCAGCTAATGGACAGCTGTATCGGGAGCCCCTCTCCCATCATATTGCAATAACTGATCCAATTTCAGAATGGACTCAGAAAAGCAAAATTGTTGTTTCTGCAAAATGCCCAGTAAACCTCTTGGGCAGAGACCTCATGCAACTATTTCGTATAGCAGTAGTCCCAATCATGCAGGGTATGAAAGCACAGCGACAAATTGATACCTTTGCAGTGCAATCGGAGGGTGAAATGTTTTATTGGTACAGCCAGGACTTGGTTACGACTGGTCCAGGGACTGTGACCAAAAAATTAATGAATGTAGCCATCAGCAAGTTCCCCTCCCTTGACATTGATAAGCAACACCTGTTGCACTGTACCCTGTATTATTGTAACACACCAGGACCTAATAAGGAATATGAGCAAGAATTGTTTAAAAATCATGCAAACAGATTGATATTATGTAACCTGTACTGGGACACAAAAGTGAACAGTGTAGCAAGCTGTTCATTGCCCCAGGAGTTCTTTACACTTAATAAATCTAATCGATTACCACATGTTAGCTTAACCAAGAACAAAAGTATAAAATGGGCAGACCTAGGAGAAAAAGTCATGAAATGGGAAAAACAGACAAAATTAAAACTGTCAGAGCAGGGAATACAAATGCAAAAGTTGAACTGAATAACTCAGACCAACCCAGCTGTACACTTGCAGTCTAGCAAGGACAGCTAATTAGCACTCCTATTAAAGGAGAAAAAAAATGCCTTACAAAATATACCAGAGACACTCTGGTCAACAGAAAAATCAGATGTAGGACTTATTCGTACAGCGGGACCAGTAACTACCACGCCAAAGTCAGCATTCAGACCACAAAAAAGACAGTATCCCATAAGAAAAGATGCAAAGGCAGGGATAAAGCCTATTATAGCAGCCTTACTTAAAGGAGGGATACTAGTAAAATCTCCGAATTCACCATGTAACACACCCTTATTTCCTGTTAAAAAAGCAAATGAAGAATGGCGCATGGTCCAAGATTTACAAGCTGTAAATGACGCAGTAATACCAAGGGCACCTACGGTGCCAGACCCACACACCGTATTAAATAATTTAAAACCTCAACAAAAGTAATTTTCTGTGGTAAACATCAGCAATGCGTTCTTTTCGATACCGATACACCCTGACAGCCATTATTGGTTTGCATTCACATTTCAGAGGAAAAGGTATACATACACGCGACTACCACAGGGGTATTGTAAAAGTCCAACAATATTCTCACAAGAAATGGCAAGCAACTTGGAGGGATTTACCCCACCAAGGGGCAGTCAGATTTTACTTTATGTTAATGGCATTTTGCTGGCAGCCCCCACCCAGCAAGACTGTATAAAAAAATACCATAGCGCTATTACGATTTTTAGCCGCTGAAGGACATAAGGTAAATAAAAATAAACTGCAGCTTTGGAAAAAACAAGTCAAATACCTACGATATGTAATATCCAAGGAAGGTAGAACATTAGATGAGGACAGAAAAGTAGCAATTTTGCAAGCACCAAAACCCACTACCAAGAAGGAAATGATGTCCTTCTTGGGTACAACTAATTTTTGCCGGAGCTGGATTCCAAACTATGCCTTGGAATCTGCACCTCTGACTGACCTAATATATTAAAAGCCTATGGCAGCACAGGATTTATTACAATGGACACCAGAGGCAGAATCTGCTTTCTGCAAACTGAAACAGTTAATAGCGTCCTCATTAGTTCTGGGATTACCAAACTACCATAAACGTTTTTTCCAAACTGTAGATTGTAAGCAAGGTTATATGACATCAGTGTTAACACAAAAGCATTGGGACAAGCAACACCCCATTGCTTACTATTCATCACAACTAGACCCAGTGGCACGGTCCTTTCCCCACTGTGTACAAGCAGTAGTTGCAGCTGCAATGGCAGTACAGGCTTCGGCCTCAGTAGTTTTGTTCCACCCTCTCACTTTGAGAGTGCCTCATGCAGTCGCGATTATTTTACTGCAAGAGAAGATAGCATATCTTTCCCCTGCTAGGCATCTTTCCTGTATGACTATATTGTTGAGCCAACCTCATATGACAATTGAACGATGCACGACTTTGAACCCTTCTACCTTGCTCCCAACCCCTGCAAACGGCACACCACACCGCTGCCTGCAGGTAATTAAGCAAAAGACACTACCTAGAAACGATCTCATGGATGTCCCCTTGGATGATGCCAAGGTGACATACTACATGAATGGTTCGTGCAAAAGGGGTCCTGCAGGACAGAACCTAGTAGGATATGCAGTAGTTTCTGACACTGAGATTATAGAAGCAAAACCTTTACAACACAACTTATCTGCACAGGCAGCAAAATTAATTGCCTTGACATGGGCATGTACCTTAGCAAAGGGTAAACGTGTAAACATTTTTACTGACAGCCAGTACGCTTTTTCTACTGTACATGTTTTTGCGCAACAGTGGAAAAAACGAGGAATGATAACATCTACTGGCAAACCTATCAATCATGCACAGTTTATTTTAAATCTTTTAGAATCTATTCAGTTACCTCAGAAAGTAGCCATTTGTAAATGCACAGCTCACACCAAGCAACAAGATAGGATTTCAAAAGGTAATGCAAGAGCTAATACAGCTGCAAAACAAGCAGCTTCTGAAGTATTTCTTTTAAATGAGGAACTACAACCCTCTGAGATTTTAGACTTAGAAATGTTAAAGACAATGCAGACACTCACTACGCAAGCTGAAAAACAAAAATGGGTAAAACGAGGAGCAATTCTCAAAAAGGGGCTGTACATCTCTAAAGAAGGGAAACCGATACTACCATCTAATTTGTTTAAATATGCAGCTTTGTTGAGCCATGGGCAATGCCATGTCTCAACAGGGGGGATGGTACAGCTGGTGAACCAAGTGTTCACAACGTACAGATTTACAAACTACTCTAAAAAATTTTGTTTGATGTGCCAAATTTGTAAAAAAAAAAAACATCATGCACAGGGGGGTTAAAGCCCAAGCAAGGGAGTTTCCCTACACCACCATATCCGTTTCACACCATCTGTATGGATTTCATAGAATTGAACAAATGTGAAAATAAGAAGTATTGTCTTGTCATTATAGATACGTTTTCCAGATGGGTGGAAGCCTTTCCAACCAAAAATCCAGATGCAGCCACGGTGGCAAAAGTACTTGTCAAAAAAATCATCCCTAGATTCGGCATTCCGGAAAGGATCTACAGTGACAATGGTACACACTTTGTAAACCAAACCATACAGCAGTTAAGTAAGCATTTTGATATTTCTTTAAAAAATCATTGTGCATACCATCCGCAAGCTGCAGGGCTAGTTGAGAGACATAATGGAATATTAAAGAATAAATTAAGAGAGTTAATAGCTGAGACAGGAAAGAATTGGCTGTATTGCTTGCCCCTGGCACTGCTGAGCATGAGAACTGTTCCGACTGCAAAAGGATTGACTCCTTTTGAAAAACTATTTGGAAGGGCTTATTATACACCCCAGTGGAAACTTCTCATGTCCGCAGACCAGGAAGCCAATTATACACTAGCTGAATATATGAAAAAAGTCATAAATTCTAAACATCTGTTGCAGTCAAATTCTGTTTCAGATAAAGAACAAACCAAAACATCGGAAGTGGCAGTGATCCCCGATGAGTGGGTGTGGGGGAAGAATATAAAGAAGAAGAATTGGTCATCACCAAGGTGGGAAGGTCCATACCAGGTGCTTCTTTCAACACCCACTGCAGTCAAGATAGCAGAGCGAGCTTTGTGGATCCACCTGATGCACTGCAAACTAGTTAAAAACTGAACTGGACAAAAATCTCACCTCTCCATCGGGGCCCTCAGCACAAAGTCTGGCTACAAAGGGGGGTCAGATCAATAAGACTAATCTGTCTCAACCCCAGTGAAGAAACCATCGGTGCTAAAGGTCCTATTATGGCAGAGAGTAAGAACACGTCTGAAATAAAGATGACAGGATCCAGTAAGATCCAGATGTACCTATTCGGAAGAGTCGGAGAAAACAGGAATGCAAAACAACCGTTTCCTCAGAAGTATTGCATAATCATCCTGTTGACTGTACTAGTGAGGATAATCTTTTTGTTGTGGCCATTCCTTTTCCCAGCCACACAAACTGAACTGAATAAGCATGGAGAGTTGCACGTAGAGTGGCACCCAAACTTCAACACTTACCAGGCAATCAAATATGTGTATGCTGAGACCTTCAATGTTTCGAATTGCTGGATTTGCACAGCTTTGCCAACAGCATACGGGGGTTATTGTTAACTTCAGTCCCCCTAGGAGCCAACAAGACCTGGGAAAACTTAGTCTATGATACATCAAATGTCACATCACAAGATAAAGTAGCATTGCACTTGTCTGTTCGACAGAAGGGGACTGTGTTTTCTACAAAAATGATACAGTTCAGGTGGATTGGAGCAATTGCAATGTGACTGTTCCTTATAGATGCTACAATAAAAGTGACAACACAGGTTCATATTGCAACACAAGCTATGATTCATTTTTTGAACTGAGGCATAGGGCAACTGATGAAGTAAAACATAATGCTGACCTTTATAAACAACTGATTATAGTTGACAAAAAAATGTTTCATCCAGAGCCAGGACATAGTAAAGTTACTACCAAAGTAGAAGATTGCTACTTTGTATGTGGTAAAAAAGCATATAAGTGGTTACCTGAGAATTGGTCCAGCAGTTGTTATTTGGGGTACCTGGTTCCGGCCATGCGACACACAGCAGTTTTGCCTCAGGGAAAAATTTGAAATGTTCGACGAGAAATCAAGAAGCCTGTCAATCCAGTGGGGCAAATCAATGTGAGCTAAAAAAAACATCATGCTGTGAACCTAAAAAAAAAAATGGACTGTCACATATGGACTTGGGTGATACCATCATCTCGTGGGCAGGTGTATTGCCAGCATATGGAGCAACGAAATCAATCTGGGAACTGAGAAAATTGTCTAAACTTCTCAAAATAATGAGCAATGCAACCTTTTCCGCTCTAGAATTGGTGACTAATGAACTGACTGTCATGAGAACTGTAGTGCTTCAAAACCGCATGGCTCTTGACTTCACCCTAACGGCGAGAGGAGGTACTTGCACTTTAATCCAGGAGAAGTGTTGTTCGTATGTTCCTGACCACAAACACAAGATAGACAATCACCTTGAGGCAATTCAGCAGGTGTCGGCTATGACCAATCTAGGACCAAATCCATTGACGGACTTTTTCCAAAGATTGTTTGGGGGGGGGGGCAGTATCCTAATGAACATCCTGATTGCCATCTGTGTGGGAATAATCCTATTGGTGGTATGTGTGCGCTACTGCATCCCCTGCATGAAAAGACTGATTAAAGACTTTATAGACATGTCAGTTTCAGAAACCTTATACCAAGGTGCTAAACTTGAAGAATTGTTGAAAAATTGAAAATGCTTTCTTAAGTTTAAACTGAATGACTCTCTTAACTGCAAATCCTTAGTAGGAAAAGATTAGGGGAAAAAACTGTTTACGCTTATTTTAAAAGTAAAATAAAATTATTAAAAGGGGGGAAATGTTAGAAAAACATGTATTAGTAATATGCATGCTTAGTGCATTCGATGTTTAAAAGGGTTAATACATTTATTCTGTTTACACTGCATGAATCTGCACAGCTATTAGAAACATGACAAGGAGCATTTGATTTCTGCTGTCATGAAAATAATAAGAAGTGTTTCATTTCTACTAGTGTCATAAGACTTAACAAAGAGTTATTGACTTTCTGCTTATGCCATGAGAAAGTACACTGCTGCTAGAAGCTATTGATAATGAAAACAATGAATGCTTGAAAGTATAAACCGTAGTCAGCATTACTTGTACCAAAGTTAGAAATGTACCTTGAATCTAGGCAAAATGTAACATATATCAGAACTGCACAATTGAAGAATAGAAAGTTTGTGGTGGGCTAAAATAAGCCCCAAGGCCAGGTTGTTTTTCTCAAATATTTTGTAAATCAGCAGTTATTCTCAACTAGTCAGCAATTAGTCTAGTAACATTTTCTGTAAAACAATACAGAAAGCTGTGTCTAACTACGTCAATAGAATAGTAACATTTTCTGTGTGACATGGAAAGAACTGTATAAAAGTATCATACTAATCATTAATGTTCAGACAAATCATTCTGCCTGCATGCTTTGTCTCCTTGCTGCAAGTTAATAAAGGGTGCCATACTTGAACCTTACGTGAATTGGTCTTTAAAGTTTTTTCCTTTGACAATAACCCCTGATCCGCATTCTTTCACCTGAGTAGACAGTTTATAGTGGCCACTAGTATCCTAGGCCCCAGCCAACTTTGCATACCAGTTACCTACAAACTTTCCTAATCCATTTACTGAACTACTACGTGGTACAGTGACAAATATCTGCTTTAGGCAGGCCATGTCCACAAACTTTTTCTAAGTTGATAGCTTGATTACCCAAAGAAAGAGTTGTGTAAAATCTTACCAGAAGGTAAATGTTCTTCTCTTTACTGTTGCAGTATTCATAACATGAGGGATCCCCTGCCAAGGGCTGCCCAACATCTGGTCATTATACCAAAGCCTTTAGGTTGCTTTAAGGTATGTTGTACATTACACACATGCTCCTCACGTAACATAGAGCATAAAGGTGACGTCCGAACATATCATCCTCAGAACTGAAAGCCCCAGTGGGAACTCCAGCCCAAGGAAATCCAAGAGGTGACCAGTACATCCAGAAGGAAAAAGGACAAGGGGGAGAAGGGAGAGAGTGAATACTGTAACAGTGAAAAGAAGGACATCTACCGTTATGGTAAGATTTTACACAACTGTACTATGTCCTTCCATTTCACTGTTACGGTATTCATAAAACGACGGAGACTGCCAAAGCTCAGGAAGAAACTTGCCATACAAACAAGCCATAAATGATGACCCTAACAAAACCAGCTCTAGCTTTGGAAATTCTATCCAACTTGTAGTGCTTGGTAAAGGTATGCACAGAAATTCAGGTAGCTGCCTAAAAAATACAGTTAGTATCCAAACCCTTGAAAAAAGCACCAGAGGAAGCCACAGCCCTCATAGAATGAGCCTTTACAGAAAAAGGAAATCTCTTACTGTGAAAGACATAAAAAGAAATAGCTTTTGAAATCCAAGAAGAAATAGTCCGCTTGGATACAGCCACTCCCAAAGACCTGGGATGAAAGGAAACAAAATTGATAAGATTTCGTAATAGTCTTAGTCTTATACAAATAAAATCCAAATTGTCTATGCACATCCAATATGTGCAACACCTTTTCATTAGCAGATTGTGGAGAAGGGGAAAAAGTTGGCAAATGAATAGACTGATTAATGGCCAACTCATTTACTACCTTGGGTATAAAAAGAAGGATTAGTATGCAAGGACACCCTGTCTTTAAGAAACACAAAAAAGGAGGACAAGGCATAGTGGCTTGAAACTCAGACACTTGTCTGTCAGAAGTTTATTGTAAATCCCAGACTTTGCAGAAGGGAAATGGCACAATGAAGATATTGCAACGGGATCTCTGGAGAGGATGCCTGAAAAAGGAGATTGTTCAAATAAGGAAATACTTGGATCCCTTGAATCCTGCAAAAAAGCAATCACAAGAGCTAGGCTTTTAGTGAACATCCTTGGGGCAGTAGAGAATCCAAAGGGCAAAGCAGACAACTGAAAATCCCAGGAAGCAACAGAGAAATGCAGAAACTTCCTGAAAGGGGGGGGTGAATATGGATATGGAAGAAGCATCCTTCAGATCCAGAAAAAAACAGAAAAGGCTGAGAAAGCAGCAAAGGGAACAAAATCTGAAGGAAAAACATTTGAAAAGAAGGAACTTTCAGAAAAGTACTCAGGTGCGAAAGATACAGAATGGGATTCCAAGTTCCCTCTTTCTTAGAGACCAAAAACATTCTGGAATAAAACCCTTTCTCCCTTTGAGAAGACAAAACCTCGCTAATAGCTCCCTGAGTCAAAAATTCCTGAAGTACTTCTGGAAAGAAGCTTAACTGTTCTTGAGGTTGCTGAGGAATACCCATGGGGGGATTTCCAAACCACGAAATAATCTTGGGGAATGATGGAAAGAAGAATAATCCTGGGTTATGCTTAACCAAAGAGGAAGAGACAAAAATGAACAGAAAGAGGAATGTAGCTGGGAAGAGTCTGATAGTTGGACAGCATCTGGTTTCTCAGGAAAGGGCAGCTTCTGAGCAGGAGTAGTCTGGGTAGATTTAGCTGGAGGAGCCCCCCTGCCACCTTATTTACCTTTAGGAGGAGGAGGAGACTGCTTACCTCAGAATCAGGAAGATCAGAAATAACCTGACAAGCTTGAGAAATGAGAGCCAAAACATAACTGGTCATATGAGTCTGAAAAGCAAGAGTGGCTGAAGCATAAGCCTTCTTACCCAGCCTGCCTTTCCATAGTCCTGCTGTTTTTATCAGAAGGAATAAGCTTCGACATCAGTAACTTGGACGGCTTTTCAGACGTTACAGAAACTAAAGGGTCAGCAGATGAACATTTGTAAAGTAACTGACAATCATCAGGCACTTTATAAAGCTGGTCTGGTTTCTTAGGAGCAAGTGCCTAAGAATCGGGAGCCTGAGAGGCAGAAGAAAAAGCATCCAGTAAAGCAGCCAAAACAGGAAGATCAGCAGAGGGTCTAGGAGACTCCATATGAAGGAGCTAATAATATCTCCTCTGCTCTTCAGACACCTGGGAAGAATCCCATTTAAAGAACTCCATCATCCTAGCAATGGTACCTCCAAAAGAAATTTCCTCAAAAGGAGATTCAGGACTAGTAGACTCCTCTTCCTCAGAACTGTAGTCTACGGGGGAAGGAATCTAGTTAGAATAGTCCAAGAATTCCTCATCCAGATCCTCTTCTTTCTCAGAGGAATCCTGATCCCTAGATCTCTTGAGAGGGGAAGATGACCAAGGAGGAGCGGAACAGAGACCTCCAGAGGAGGCTGTAAAGCCATAAGGGCCTTAAAAAAGCCCTGTGTAAAATTCTGTCATTCACTTTGAGGGTCCTTAGGAGCAGAAGAAACTCGTTTTGTCTTTTGCTTTTTTTTTTTAAGGGGATGTGCGCTTTATGAAACACAGAAGACTCTGATGCTGGCCTATACCCAATAATGGCAGTCGGAAATTCTAATCTCACCAGAATCTGAGCCCCCCCCTCCTTTGGTGATAATCAGGCATGGTTCCTCCTGTATGTCTAAAACAGACATCTGCAAGGCCTCAGAGGACATGTGAACAGCTGGATCCATGCCAGCCTCCAAAAAAGTCATGGCAGAGGAATCCAGCCCAAGAACTGGGCGAATATCCAGGCTTTCATCAGCCTTGAGAGAGATGTCCAATGAAGGAAGCTCAGCTGAATCACTTGTCCTAACTTTTTTAGCCTTCTTCAAAGACAGCTGACCCTCACAATGAGAAATACCCTCCCCATAGCATCTTTCGCTAAAGGTTTGAGACGCTGGTTTTCTAAATAAATAGCAATGGAGAAAAGATGATTGCTTAAGGTCTTACTCACAAAGGCCTGACAAATATTGCAGGCCGTATGATTGTGAGAAGCCCCTAAACAAAACAAGCACTGCTTGTGATGGCCTTTATAGAGAATCTGGTCTCCCACACTGGCATTTACCCTTCTTGGATTACATGAAACCCCACACCAAAATAAGAGCAACAAAAGATAAGCCAAAAAAAAAAACAATGGGGTACTTATCTGAATAGGTATGCGCACCAGCAATAACTTGGGTGATCAGACCAATGATCAGAGATGGTATCTGGACTGGCGGCAAAGAAATTCAAAGGATGGTATGCCCAGATGTCATCTTTATGCCCTACATTATGCGAGAATACATGTGACGTGCGGCATACTTTAAGGCATCCTAAAGGCTTTGGTACACTGGCTGAACATCCGGATGTCCTTGGCAGGGGATCCCTCATGTTATGAATACTGCAACAGTGAAATGGAAGGACATCAATAAGATTTGCTTGGCACAGCTTCTCGGTTCTGAATCAGTGTTGCTCTGAATTCATTGTGTAGGTCTAGTGGTTATTCTCCCATACACTTAACGTTCCACTTCTCATAATGACTTTAACCATTTGAACATCACAATTGCTCTTATTTTTTTCTTAAATTCAAATTAAAATCACCCACCACTATAACGTCCTAATTTACACAAACATATTCACGAATATTTTTAGTTTTAAACCTCTCTCTCTTTTTTGTTACATATGTGTATAAAGGTATAATTCTATACACATATTTTTCCATCTCAAGTCTATTACCATAATTCATCCTAGTTCCATTATGGTTACATCAAATATTTCAATGCTTTCTTGACATTGTATACACATGTCTGAGCACATTTCTTTCCCTATGTTCCAAACTACCACACCTTTCCAACGTTTTTGAGTTTGTGTTCTTTCTTCCTCTGTAATAATCTGATATCTTCTAAAACAGTATGTGCATCTGCTGCAGCACATCATTGTAATATACCTATTCTCCTCTCATGATTTTTCACACTCTTCATATTTAAAGCTAATATTTTCAGCTTTTAAGAACAGTATTATAACATTTTTATCCCTTTCCATTCTTATTCTTTAAGCATTACATTATTGAATTTTCCTTTCCTTTCTTTATCTCTTTTTCCCTATTGAATTATTTTTATTTCTTACTGTACACCAGTCAGCTTCTGCCTCACTTGACTCCTCGGTTTCTTTTTCCTTGTTAAAGAAGTTGCACATGAAGTTGAAGAAATTATCGGTCACATCTTTTTGTACATTTTCTTGTATAACACATTCTTCTGGCTTTCTCTTGTATAACTTCATTTTCATTTTCGTGCACATTTATTTTACATTCTAGCCATGAATTACCAGTACTGTCACATTATTTGCACTTTAAATCATATTTTTTGCATTATGCCCTATTTTACCACACAAATAACATCCTTTACTAAATCATTATTTTCCACAAAAATAACAAGTCTTTGGTTCACCCCGTATTTCACAATACTCCTATTACCATGAACATTAATAACACTAGGTACATACACAACATTATAATTTTCCACTTTCAATATTACTCCAAATTCCCATCCCCAAATCCACAGTCCTCTTTCATCATATATCTTTGTAGTGTCCATTACTTCTTTACATATAGCTAAATGTTCTTTCAGTTCTTATGTATCAACGTCAGTTCTAAACTGGATCATTATTCTTTTGTCTGTAAAAAGCTTGTACCACATATTCTGACCATGGATAAATATTTTTCTTTTGTTCATATGCATCCAAAAATGTTTCCATGGCCTGCACCGTCTGAAATATCAAGTCACAAAAAGTCTATTAATTAAAATACATACTCTTACCTGTTTTGCTTTGACAACCAGAGGTGCTATGGCAGAGTCCCAAACCTCACACC
This sequence comes from Protopterus annectens, assembly GCF_019279795.1. NCBI lineage: Eukaryota > Metazoa > Chordata > Ceratodontiformes > Protopteridae > Protopterus > Protopterus annectens. Next base: position 828,260,303 of record NC_056733.1, read on the forward strand.
TGTCCAAACTTGATTCTTTTTTTACTTATCACATGTTCTGCAGGTTTCTTTTGTTTCTTTTATTTCTTCTTTCTTCCCTGTTCCTTCTCCCACAGTTTTTGCACAAGTTTTTGTCTCTAGAACTTTCTTTGATTTTTTTTCCATAAAACTGCTGCTTCATTTTCTGGCTCACTTTGGTTTATCATTTCTTCCAAATAATCATCTCGCAGCACCCACCCTCAATTGGAGGGTTGTAATTATGCATTTTCAGAAGCAAATGTTTCGCCTTCAAACAATCTCCTCTGGAGGTTTTCCTATGAATCTATCTCTGTTTCAACTACAAGCTCCTTTTCTTCCAGTGTCACTGTTTTTTCTGCACCCACATCACCATCAAGAACGAAAATCTAGTAGTGATTCTACCATTTCAACTACTTTTTTGGCAACTTTCACTACAGTTTCAGCAAAAGCTGAATCAGCCATGTTTTCTTTCTGTTCCTACTGGCTGCCTCTGCAACTGGACAAAAAACACAAAGTCAGGATGGGTAACACACAACCTCTTCCCTCCAACTACCAAGAGTAGGGGAAGTTCCCCAATGCCATGGCCAAAATTCCCCTTGTAATGTAACTACCACCTTGTGTCTCCCTTGAAAACAGGACACTAGCCTAGTAGGATTAACCTGGTCAACAAAGGATAAAAACAAACAAAAATAAAATAAATATAATGTACAAGTTAGTAAATCATGTATAAGGGCACAATCAAGAAATGATGACTAATACTGGTTTTGCAACATACACAGATGGAGTCCTGACTAATAAAAAGAAGAACCAGATTTGATTAGTGGCCCTGGCTCCAGATGAGTCAACTCGGGGTATGAAAAGAGTGGCATTTTGCTGATTCACCTGTCTTGAGGGGGAGGCTCCTCGCTTGATATTACCACCTTCTTGGGTGCTGAGAAAATGGAGAGAGTAGAGCATTCATCAAATAAATCGGGGACACACCGCACTTATCTGCAGGATTCTTATGGCTATCTCACTCCATGCAGTATTCATGGAGGGGTTAAGGAGCTGGTTGTAAGCCAAAAAGAAAAAAAAAATGATGATCTTAATGTACGGTGCTTAGCTGGGAAATGTCAATCTCCAGACTCAGAAGAAGAGGACCTGAAGGTTATGGAATCTGGAACCACAAATTAGAAAAAAAAAAAAAAAAGAAATGGTGACTGACATTTTACAAAAGCACACCAGTGTGTTTAAAAATTATATGGGCATGGTGAAAGGAACTGCTAAAATGTCACTTGTGAAAGGATTTTCAAAATCCAATTGTATATCTTTTGAAAACAACTGCAGAATCAAAATTAGAATGTGTTTTGCAACAAGAGAAAAATGCAACCTATAAAGCTTTCTGACTGGACTGTACCAACTGCTCCTCTCATGAAAACAGAGAGCTTCACCATGGATGTGTCTTAACTACAAGCCTGCAATGACTGGAGTATTATATTTCAAACAATAACCTATCCATAAGGTATAAGGTTTGTTTGCAGTGTTAATCAGCAGTAATCACTTTTCAAAACTGGACATGAATCATGTACATCAACAAAGTATGTGCATAATTTCAGAGGCACTTACTGAGATACTAATATGCGAGGATCTTTAAAAGCCTACCCTTGTTTAAGTACAAATAACCCACAGCCTGGCAAAACACTTGCATGTTAGCCCAAGGGTGCTAAACTAGTGCTGAATTTGTGGTTTCTTATCCAGCTGTCCAGATTACATCTGTGCTTTATGTAGACAGGAAGATAAGTCCTAAGAAGTTTTATTCTCTGTGATACATATATATCCCTCACACATGCTCTACTTCGGTTATAAAAGAGAGTAAGAACATCCTGAGTGAGTGTTTATTCCACCACTAGACTTGCAGATGTCAGCACACAGGGTTTGTTGAAGAAATGTCCTGCAGAGTACTCTGTCAAAGGTATTGAGTAAGCAAATGGGAATAACTAAGGAAATGATTCTTTTGAGCCAAGGCACACGATATGAATTGCCTAGACATAGGCCTTGTTAAGTTTAAATTTGGTGGCTGTCAAAGTGTAAGCCAACTGTAGTTGCAGTATTGAATATTGTAACCGAGGTCACAGAACTGGAAGCTGGATCTTTAGAAAAAAAAAATGGAGCAAATTACATAGAAAGCCACACACAGTCAGCCATCCTAGTCATATGTGATTCTATACTGAGTGACACTGATGCACAACTCGGCAGACTAAATAAAGAAGGGGTCACATTTAGTTGCCTATCAGGTGCCAGGATTTACCACATCATGCACTCAAGTCCTTGCACCACAAATACAAATGTGACACAATGTGTTTTTTGGGAGGAGAGGCAAACATCTGACAACATTAATAAAACAAACATGATCCACAGGGAAGCAGAATGTAAGAAAATACCATTGTTGTTGACGGGTCTTGATGCAGACAAAGCGTTCAACAGAGTAAGCTGCAATTTTATGAGTAGGGCAATAGAAGCATTTGCATTCCCTGAGAAAATTATAAGGTTAATTAGGAGGATATACAAGGGACTGGAGGCAAAAATTAAAATGGAGGGATCCTGTATAAGTTTTGTTTGAAGACAGGGACCAGACAGGGGTGTCCTTTTTCCTTTTTGTTAACTGCTTTTCTTTAGAAATTCAAGGATATAACTGGCATGGGAGTCAAGAAAGGCTGACTTTACTTGCAAATATATGTTCATAGGTTGGTACTGGGCTATTGGCCCTAGGGCCTATATAAGCCTAGCCATAACAATTCCCTGGCTATTTCTTCCCACACTATTTACTTCCCTGGACCACTGTCTAGCAGGGCAACTGACATGATCCCTGGGGTGACTTTCCTTTCTCACATCCAATCATCAAGATTCCTTTTGAAGAGGGCCAAAGAAGCGCTCTGCTTGACATGTATGGGCAGTCTATTCCAGAGTCCGAGGAGTTTCTGGGTCAGGAACCTATCCCTCCAGCATGTTTTGTTTATTGTGATGACAAGGTTTATATCCCTGGAGCGTGTGGCTCTGAGGGATTTGGATTTCTTTAAGTGTAGCATGTCCAATAGCTCTGGGTTTGACGTGGCCTTGTATGTTAAGCAGAGATCACCTCAGAGTAGACGATATGAGACAGAGTATAGCTGGAGTTTAAGGCGGTCAGCATAGGGCTTCTGCTTTAGGCCTGTGATTCTTTTAGTGAGGTATTTCTGCGGCCTTTCCAGTTGTTGCAGATGTCTTGAGAGGTACATACTAAATGGGGCACTGTATTCTATAATGGGTCTAATGAGGGATGAGTGCAGTGGGACAATGACCTCTTTTTCTCTGGATGAAAAGCCCTTAGTGATGAGGTGTGCCACATAGAAGGATTTCCTGACTGTTGTGGCGATGTGGTTATTGAAGGTGAGACCACTGTCCACCTATGTCCCCAAGTCTCTTATCACACTTTCGGTGTTTAGTGTACTGCCACCTATGTGGTAATTCACGGGTACATGTTTTATCCCAAAGGGGATAACTATACATTTCTTGGTATTGAGCTTGAGCCCATGGCTCTGGCACCAAGCATCTGTTTCTGTAAGGCCCTTTTGTAGAGTATCCACATCATTTGGGGATTCAATAATGGCTCCCAGTTTGCAGTCATCTGCAAACTTTGTTAGCCAGAGTCCCTTAGTGTTGGCCTGTACTTCAGAGAAGTAGATGCCAAACAAGAGAGGTCCCAGGAATGAACACTGAGGTACTCCACTTGTCACTCATCTGGAGGTGGATTTGGAGTCAGCTACTTTTACAATGTGGGTTCTGTCAGTAATCAGTTGGCAACTCATCGAGTGATGTAGGGATTAACGCCCAGCTTAGTAAGTTTATCTATGATTCCAGAGTGGGGGATGGTGTCATTATTATTATTTTATACCTAATAAAACTAGAAAGGGACAAGCCAATGTTGTGGAACATTCCGAGACAGTTTTGCATCTTTTCAGGATACAACATTAATGAAGATAAAACCAAGGCAATAGCTGTAAACTATGTACCCTTACACTAATTTGTTCAGCAATACACGTATTTATAGGGACATGATAAAATTAAGTACTTAACAAGTATGGATTAAAATGATTCTGTTATGGCAGCTACAGGTATGGGGGAAGAGAATAAACAAAAGATAATACAAAAAAATGAAAAATGGGAAACTCTGTTTTATGAGTATGGACTGCAAGATACAAGCAGTGAAACTGTTTTTTTTTTTCAGCCCCTTAGTTTTATAGACAGGTCAGGCATATTTTATCAACCAGAGGAAAAGTTCTGGATAGCAATTAATAAAGAGGTGAAGGATTTTATTTGGGAGAAGAAGAGACTTGACTTGTTAGGGTAGTTCAGAGCTATACAATTACGGTTTCTATACATGGAACAAGCAGAATTCAAGATGGAAAGGGATGATGATGAAATGAGGGAAACTCAAGAAACAAGGAGAGACTAGGATTTTGAATGCAGATCATTAAGGAGCATAACAATATCCATACAGACCTATATTATATTCATAAAGTAGAAGAAAGTACTCTAAGAAGTAAGCCAACATGGGGATGGAGAAAGGAGATTCTGCCAATTAGGGGTACAGAGAACAGGCAAGAGGCAGCAGAAATTTACTGGAGAAAACTGGCAAAGGAACCAAGATACTGGGAGCAAACAGACAGAAACAGATAACAGAATGGGATGAGACCAAGGACTCATTTGGACTGCAAACTAGAGATGGTCTTCCGCATCAAGGACTGACAGCAGAGCAAGGCAAAGAGAAGGAAATAGAGACCAGTGCTGCTACACTGTTTAGTAGAATCTAGAAAAGAAGCTGCTGTTAAAAATGGATAATTAGTAGGGCATATATAATATTGCATGATAACTATAGGAATCAGTCAGAGGAGGTTAGAAATAATTAGGAAGAGAGATTAGATATGCAATTTACAAAGATACAATACAGGGATATATATATGGCTTCCAATTATGCAACAAAGTCTAGAAGATTTAGGATCTTTGCTTGGAAGTATTTGCATAGGTATTTTTATACCTCAAGCAGAATGAGTTGGCAGACTTTAAACATTACCTGCAAACTATTCTATCAGAAATACTGGCTGAGCAAATTGGTGTTAATAAGGAAATGATTTTTTTGAGCTGTGACACAGAATTGAAGTTGTCAACACATAGTAAGGCCTTGCTGAGTTTAATTCTGGTGGCTGTCAAAAAAGCAATTACTAGAAAATGGAAATCAAAGTCTAAATCAACTGTACTAGACATATCGATTATAGTAGCAGAGATAAAACAATTGGAAGCTGGATCTTTAGAAAAGGGTAGGAGCAAATTACATAGAAAAAATACGAAATGTGGGAACAATACAAGGGCAATAAAGTTCTCGAGGAATGAGGTTTAAGTAAAAGTAGGAATAGAAAAAGCTTTGTAATGCTTGACTAACAATGAATTTATTTATTTTATATTTGGTTACAGGGAAAGTCCAAATGGACACAGGTCCTTTTTCAGCGGAGGCCCGAACAGAAAAGTTCCACATACAAAATCATTATATACTACAATAAAAAGTTAGTGATGTACAGTATTTTCTTAATGAATTTATACGGTGCATGTGCCGAATGTTCCCAATTAACTGCTGTTCACTGGATCCTCTTTCTGTGAATAACAAATGTCACTGTCTTCTGCAAAAAAACAGGCAGGCACAGCGTATAAGCAAAGGACACGAAGAACATCATGGCATAAAAGTGTTGTATCATACTGGATGGGATTTAGAATGTCTCTTTATGGGGGCATCCCTGCTTACTGGTATGAAGAGCAAGACATTTAAACAGGGACCAGATGTGCAAATGAGAAGCCTGGAATGGAACCCACTTTCTCAGCCAGCAATTTAGTTTGTTCACAAACAAGAGGAGGCCATAATGAGCAAAACAAACTAACACGCACCACAATGTTCCACTTAATACAAGTAGGCTTAGCTGAAGTAACAGCATCTGTAATGCTGCTAAAACAACTCATTTCTATAACTTACTTTCATTATTTAAACAGAAGTGCACCCATGTTTAACCCAGTAAGCAAAAGCAAGACATGTTCTTGTATTCTCTTAACCCTTTGGTTGCTTCACTGCTCTGTGTGCTTTATTATGTATAGACAGCCCTTTGCAAAAACAATGCTTTCTATACCCTACAAGAAGAATACTGTATTTTCACAAGTGTGATATGTCTATCATACAAATCTATGGGCAACTTAATCAGCTATAATTATCAATATTTTGACATGTACCAAGTCCCCAGTTCTTAGGCTGCCAGACACAGATGCAGGAAGGTTTTTAAATTTAGGTAAAATAAAATAAAAGCTAGCCATGTTGCATAAGATGCTCCACAGCCATCTGTTCTGTTTCTTTTGGATGATATTCAAATTAACGTATGTTTTTCTAAACAAAATGTTATTAATGACCCTAGGAGGTGTTACTGGGTGAATGGTAACAGCTTAACAGTAAGATGCATCAATTTCAACAACATGAAAACCAAAGCTAATCTGTTCCACTCTTAACCTGTATCAACCTAATATACTAACTACATTTTTTTTTTTATTTTACATTTGTTTACGGTGAAAGTCCGACTGGACACACGTCCTTCTTCAGCAGAGACCTGGGGAGAAAAGCTCCAGATATTGAAAACATTGATTAGCATTCTTTGGTTACATAGAAATGGAGGTTAAATAAAATTATAACAATAATTCAGGACAGTTTTTGACTAAATACCAGACCAATCAGGATGTAAGCTGTTGTAAACAAAGTACAAATACAAGGACAGAGTAAGATTATGTACAGCTGACATGTGCTATTCCAACAGTGGTTAGTATAACTAGTGAGGAGGGTTAGAAGAAAGCTCTGATGAACTAAAAGTAGTTTAGCCAGGGGAGTAACAAGAGCAGAACACCAGGAGTTTGTAAGGTGTTTTTTCAGAAGTTTTGTTGAATAGTACTTTAGAAGTGTTGGTTATTAGTGCATTAGGTAGGTTATTCCACAGTTTAGAGGTGTAGTTGGAGAAGAGAGATTCACCTGTTAAGTTTTTGGCTTTAGTGACTTGAAGTGGTGTGTTGCTAGTGCAGGGGGGTCTTGAAGTGGTATAAGGCTGTACGATATCTCTGAGAGCAGCGACATTGTCAGGTTGATAAACAATTTTTCATGTGAAGGTTAGTTTATTAAAGTGCAGGAGTTCAAGCCATGAGAGCTGCTTAAGAGATAAGCAGTGATGTGATTTGTAAGGGGCATTAGTGGCAAATTTGGAGATTTTGTTGCAACAGGCTTCAAGTTTACCAAGGTCGGTTTTGCGGAGGTTGGTTAAGACTGATGAGGCACATAGAAGAGTTAACAAAAGGTGTGTTCTTGCAATAGTGATTTTTGTACTGTTTGTGAGGAATTTGTTGTGCCTATATAGAAGGCCAAGTTTTATACAGACTTTTTTTTATTTTTTTTTTATATTTTGGGCTATATGTTTCAAATGATTGCCTATTAAAATGCCTAGCAATTTGGTTTGGGTTGTAGGAGTGATTACCATTTTATTTTTGGAGAAGATGTGGAAGGATGGTGATAGTGAGACATTTCTCGATGGGCAGAAGAGAAGCAGTTTGGTTTTGTTGGGGTTTAGAATGAGTTCCGAATTACTCATGCGCATGAGCATCATACAGTATGCGCGTCTTTGAGGGAGGAGGCTGAGCAGATTAGCATAGAGTCATCTTCATACTGAATGAATGATCCGTGTAGAAGCAGAGTGAAGCTATTTGGTGAACAGAGAGAATAGAAGGGATCCAAGGATGGAGCCTTGTGGGACCCCTAATGTGATTGGGAGAAGGGGTGTAAGGTGGTGTTGCCATCGGACAGCCTGCTGACACCCTGCTATGTAACTTTGGAACCAGGTAATAGCAGGGTTGCTGAGGTTAAGTGTGGAAAGAACACTGGTGAGTTTTGCTGCGGTTGACCATATTAAAGGCCTTAGGTCCAGGAATATAGCTGATACAAATTGGCCATTGTTTCTGTGCTGGTTTACTGTATTTGTAAATGACATTAGGGCTGTTGTGGTACTGTGGAATGGTCGAAAACCAAGTTGGGGTATGGGACAGCAGCTTACATGTAAGGTAATCCATAACTTGAATGTGCCTGACCCTTTCGAGAATTCTGTAAAGAGGGGAAAGAATAGCAATTGGGCGATAGTTTGACAACTTGGTGGAGTTTCCTCCTTTGTGCAAAGGGTGGATGTGGGAGATTTCCTATACAGCAGGGACATGTGATTCAGACAGTGATCTGTATAGGAGTACGGCTACAGGGTAAGCTATAACATCTGCTACAATTTACAGGTATTCAGCAGGAAGATTATCTGCAGCTAAGGTAGTTGGTTTCAGTTTTTTTAGTAGTTTTTTGATGGTGTGGGTGGTGACTGGGTTTAAAGTAAATTGGTTGGGTTATCATGTAGGTGTGTACTATATTCCTTTGAGTTATAAGAGTTAGTATAGGAATTAGTCTGGGTGTTTGCTTGAGCTGGAATGGATTTGGTAAAGTAGTTGTTAAACTGGGTTGCTATGTTACTGAAACTGTTGGGTGTTTTTGGTGTGTGTGTGGGTTACCTGGTTGCAGTATGTTGTTGACTCCAACCCAGAATTTCTGTGGATTATTGTGGTGTTTTATTTGGATTTTGTACAAAATTTGTTTAAAAATAAAATCAATGTATTCAGGCTGATCACCATGACTGCAATTGTTTTAGTTTATTTACTTATTTATCCCTTCCTGACTGTGTTGGTCCTAATAGGCTAGTTGCCTCTTTTCAAGGGAGACCTGCGGCAGTATTTTAATACTACAAAGAGAAATTTGGCCATGGCTTGGAAGAACTTCTCCTACTCCTTTTGATAGGTGCCATGGGATTTTTTACATCCACCTGAGATATCAGCTACTCAAGCAGATGGGACCCTGGTTTAACATCTCATCCAAAGGACAAAACAATCTGAAGTGCAATACCCCCCTCTTATGTTGCAGTTGTACTGTAGTGTCAGCAATTCATCCACCTGCTGTGGGGATAGGTTCATACTAGGCTATCTGCCCGAGGGCATTTACAAGCCTAGCCCATCGTTTTGTAGCTTACGCCACCCCTTTAGTATGGGGAACTATACCCATTATTTTGCTGTACCTCTGTCGAGCAGTGACACTGAGGTAATCCCTGGGGTATATCTGCGATCTCCCATCCATTGGTCAAGATTTCTCTTGAACAAGGCCAGCGAGGTGCTCTGCCTCACATGTACCGGGATTTTGTTCCACAGCATAGGGAGTCTTTGGGTGATGAATCTATCCCTCCAGCACGTCCTATTAATAGCAGTGTCAAGGTTTAAGTCTCCCGCCCTTGTGGCTCTGATGGATCTAGAGCCACAAGCCACAACCTTCTGCACCATGGACACTGACATACTGTGAATCATACAAAACCTATCAAGTGTCAAAATGTGCATTGTCAGAAATCTGAGATCATCTCATGCACACACCGGTAACCATAAGCTGAAATAAATCTCCTGGATGCCTTTACTCAGGTTACCACTGCAGTATGCTCTGATTTACTTCAGTTTAATTCTCCTCTGTGCTCTTTAAAAAGAAAGAACTTCCACTAGAGCCACATCAGGACTGTAAGTCTATCCTGGATATCTCCAGCTGTGACAACAAATAGACCATTTGCATCTGAATATCACTATTCTAAGCAGGATGGTAAATCCATAACACTTCCATACCATGTAAAGAACGTCATCTGCTCTAGACATTGTCTATCTTGAGCAACAAATCAATAAACCAAAGAAACTCTGGAGTAATGCTGGGCAACTGTTGTAGCGGAGACATAACTCATAAACTTCCTCATTGAAGTGACAACAGTATGGCTGATACTAAATTTTTCAGTTACTTTAATGACGCAACTAAAACTACTGTGTCATATGGGAAAAGGGCTGACATAGCTCAATCTTCTTCAAAAACCTATCTTCCATACAGCCTTAACAGATATAGCATACAAGTTCCTTCAAAAACTGAAACCTGTGACAACTTACAGTGATAGTCTTACTCCAGAGTTCCAGAAAATTTCTGCCAGTGCTACGGTGCACCCAGTTACTATTCTACCTAAATGCCCCAGGAAAGAACATTGCATCCCCCAACAATCAAGAAACAAGCACTCACTGTGCCATTTCATAAAGCCAGACCCTCAGTAGTGTTAAAACGGGTCTATATTACCATATCAAATGGTAAAAATGTTGAACGCTCACGAGTGAAAATGTATGAAAACTAACTTGATATTGTGGGGGGCTGTGCCCCCCACTAAATATATATTCCAACTACACGGTCGCACTACAGTGAGGAAAGGGCAAATATTCCAATCCTCACTGTACCGTGACCCCCCCAAAAAAGTTTGTTTTCGTACATTTTCGCTCATGTGAGCGTTCAACATTTTTACCATTCGATATGGCAATATAGACCCGTTAAAATGACTACCCCATTATAATATTGCCTTTATTACCAAAATCCAGAAAATGTGTTTACTCATATCAACTACAACACCTAACAATTTTCAGTCTTATCTCAAACACTAAACTGAGCTCACGCTAACTTATAGAACTGACACAGCACTTCTTGAAGTCAGAGAAAAGATTCATATTCACATCAAGGAAAAATTGTTGCCTATCTCTTTTAGATTTCTCCAAACCATTTCATACAGTATATCATGCTAAGCTTACAGAGATCTGATATGGCTATGGTTACACTATAAGTACCACAAAATGCCTTCTAGCCATCTTGAAAAATGCATCTATTCAGAAGAATGTTGCTGTCTCTCTCAAATTTCACTTAAACCAAATCTAGCTTCTTAAATGGGCAAATTCTGCAGTGCTCTCAGCTTAAAATTATGTATTACCCTATCTGGAAACAAGTTTTTGGAACATACGTCTCCACCTCCAAGCCCATAGGAAAAGCATAATTCAAATTGAAGAAAAACAGGGAATACTGCTGGGGACTCTCAAGCACAAATAAACCACCAAAGTAAGCTATGTGCAGCTCATGCTGAAGTGCACCCGAAAAACTGTGCAACTACTGTTTGCTTACAAGTAAGATATAGACAGAAAAATCAAATACATTTTTCAGCTACTGGTAGTGACATGTCCATACAAGCAATCAGTTATAATTCTACTTTATGCCATCTATTTGAACACATGAAAGCATACTTTATTTCAAGTAAATAGGTTTGGAGGTTTATTTTTTTAGCACAAGGATATATCAACTGAAATGGTATGAACTCATATTCTGTATTTCCCCTTGTGAAAATTGACTTCTTAAAGCTATTTTTACTATACAGACTATTTATTTAACATTTGTTAATCGGGAAAGTCCGACTTGGAACAAAGACAATTTTCAGTAGACACCCGGGGAGAAATGCTCCAGATGCATGTCTTTGTAACGTGGGAGGAAACTGGAGCACTCGGAGGAAGCCCGCACAAACGAAGGGAAGACATGCAGACTCCGCACAGAAGTTTATAGTATGATATTTGTCAACTTTTCATAAAGCCAGACCCTCAGTAGTGTTAAAACGGGTCGATATTACCATATCAAATGGTAAAAATGTTGAATGCTCACAAGCGAAAAAGTACAAAAACGAACTTGCTACTTTATTTTATTTAGCAATATTAGGCGCAAAAATAAATATAACATACAGGAAAGATACTACTTTCAAACAACTCTTGGAAGGTAGAAATAGAATTAATACCAGAATATCAGTTAAGAGTGGAGACTTGTAAATGTGCCGCATGTAGATAATGTAGACATATATCTAACACAGATACTATGGTGGTTAACAATCCAAACCTCAAAACTAAGAACTATTACAATTATAATTCTTTATATGTAGTTTACATCAGCTACTGTACTGTATGTTCCTGTTTTTACGTGGGGAAAACCTCCCGAAGATTGAGACCGCATGTATGAACATTTTTCAGACATTAGAAAAGCAAAACCAACTAATGCGCTATTTAGGCAAAAATTCTGGTTATGATTTCACAATTTTTGTGGAGGATTCCATCAAGCTTGATATTCAGGGTAGAGTAACAGAGGAACATTTGAATTTTAAAGAATTGTTCTGGCAGGTAAAGCTAAATGCAAAAGCTTAGAGGATTAAATGAAGCTTGCTCCTAAGCTCCACTTTAAACATTTAGAATTTTTAATTATAATATAAGGCATTATTATTGAGTTTATTTATTTATTTAAAAGTTTCTTATAGTAGTTTTTTATGATCATATATTTCTAAATATTTGAGTGTTAATTTTGTAACAAAAATATATTTTGTTTTAATTACTTAATAGGAACAAACCACTCGCTGACAAACAGGATAAACGCCCAGTGCTCCAGGAAAACTTAAATAATATTGAAGAAACCAAAAGGAGCAACTAGGCTGATGCAGAGTCACAAGTATAGATGAAAAGCAAAATCCTCAGATTAAAATCCAAATGAAAGGCAAAATCCTCAAGTTAAAATCCAACTTTAATTCCACTGCAGGTCAGATAAGCGCTTTCACTCATTCATTTGAGCTTCATCAGATCATGTAACAAAGACCTTCAAGTACATAGGCTACATTTATACAGTTAAAACATCTCCTATTGGCTTATCAAAAGCTGCTTCTTGTTTACATATTCATGAGTTAATCTAAGCTTAAAAATATATGCACATATAAACATGCTGAGATGTATAAACTGACAAAGTAAATATAAAAAACATATAAAAACTCTCCATGAACACTCAAGATGCTCTAATAAATATGTATATATAGATATATATGTCAAAAGAAATGTATTTCAAGGGGTAAAAACATATATGTTCCATCATTTATTATAAAATCTACAAACATTCCTCCGTTTGTTTAACATAGGTTTAATGGAGGCTCTCTCATTGAGACCTAAACCCCTATCTGCTCTCAATCTAACTATCCACATACTCTCCTTGCTCTCAGTATGGTTCCTGATGTCACCTCCTCGTATACTGGGTTTAATATTCTCAAGAATATTGTGACTCTGCATCAGCCTAGTTGCTCCTTTTGGTTTCTTCAATATTATTTAAGTTTTTCTGGAGCACTGGGCGTTTATCCTGTTTGTCAGCGAGTGGTTTGTTCCTGTTTTATTAGTTTCATTTTTTCTCGCTTTTGGAGCAGAGTCTACTACCAGTGCATAGCGTTTGCTTAGCGCATAACTTTTGTTTGTATTTTTACCCTGCATACAGCCATTTCTGGCTATTTTATTTGTCACTGTGCCTTTGCACTATTTTTTCTATTATGCAGAGTCAGAGTGAAACTGTAGATATTGAGCTAGACTACGAGCTCCGAGGACAAAGTAATTCAGACAGGTATTGGTGAGGAGAGTCCTATTTTGTGAATGAAAATATGGATTTAATTGATGGTAATTAATTAATTACCTAGGAGGTTACTTAAGTAGGTTTTGTAATATGGTTGGTTGCTGTCTGATGAAGTTCTACTACTTGGTGGGACGAAAAACGCTGTTTAGTGTTTTACAGTATATGTTGTTTTAATTCATTTTAACTTTGGTGTAAAAATAAAAGCTGTTTGCGAACTTGTGAACAGAGCGTTTCTTCAAAGGTTGGCTTTACCACCATATCGTTCGTGTCAGTTTGGACTTTATTCTAGACTTTCTGATTTGTTTGGTCCTGTCTAAGTAATACCTTAATTGTCGATGAACATCTAGCCAATGTAATTTTTGTTCTGACCTGTTAGAATAGTTAGGAAAAAACACAGGAAGGTCAATGTTTTGATTTAGGTTTGCCGGAGAGGCTACTTTGGGTAAGAAGGATGGGTTGGTACGTAAGGATACCCTATTCTTATGAAACAAAAGGTAAGGGGATCGACTATAGAGTGCATGAAGTTCAGAGACTCTTCTAGCCGAAGTAATGGCTACCAAAAAGAGTGTTTTCCAGGATAGCAATTTCATCGAACACGAAGCCACAGGTTCAAAAGGGGGAAGAATCAAAGATGTCAGAACCAAGTTAAGGTCCCAAGAAGGAGGAGGATTTCTAATAGGAGGCTTGAGAAGAAAAACTCAAAGTTTGTGAGACATGATGGCAGACTCGGAGATTCCAACATGAAAGTTAGATATAGCTGCCAATTGGACCTTAAGAGTAGAAGGAGATGAACCTGAGTGGAAAAGTTCGGCTAAGAAATCAAGGACCGATTGAATAGAAGCAGTGAAAGGATCTATGTCCCTTCCCTGCGCCCAATAGGAAAAACGTTTCCACTTACTAAGATAAATCTTCCTAGTGGAAGTTTTATGGGAAGCTATTAAAATATCTCAAACTGAGTGAGATATTAGAGGAAGCCTGGCTAGGGTTGGAATTGGAGGAACCATGCAGTGAGGTTCAGAGAGGGGAGGGAGCGATGTAACTGACCCGACTGATGGGTCAAAAGATCTGGAACTGGGTCCAGATGCCAGGGTTGCTCCAACAGAAAACGGTGCAGAAATGGGAACCAAACCTGTCGATGCCAGTAAGGTGCAATGAGGATCAAGGAAGCTTTCTGAGCGATGGCTTTCTGTATCAATTGAGAAATCAGTGGGAAGGGAGGAAAGGCATACAGAAGTCCCCGGGGCCAATCTTGGACTAGAGCGTCTCTGCTGGAATGGCCTGGTTGGGGAAAGAGTGTGAAATAATTTTCGCACTTGCTGTTTTGGGGAGTAGCAAAAAGGTCGCAGCAAGGCTGGCCCCACTTTAGAAAAACTTTCTCCAACACTGAATTTTTCAGAGACCACTCGTGAGGCATGAGAATAGCTCTGCTCAATTTGTCCGCAATGACATTGGACTTCCCGGGAATGTGCGTTGCTATCAGAAACCGCTGAGAAGAAATCGCCCATTGCCACAGTCTGAGTGCCTCTCGACATAGGGGGTAGGATCTGGTTCCGCCTTGCTTGTTGATATACCACACTACAGACATGTTGTCCGTCTGAATTGCTATCGTTCCTATCGGAAGAGAGTCTTGAAGGGCCTGCAACGCTAAAAGCACTGCTCTCATCTCTAGAACATTTATATGCAAGTGGCATTCGTAAGGTTGCCATATGCCCTGGACCGTCCTGCCCTGATAATGCCCCCCCCACCCGATCAGGGAGGCGTCCGTTGTCAGAGTAGCAACCGGAGGGGGAGGAACAAAGGGTCTTCCTAAGAAGAGCTGGGGGGATGTAATCCACCAAAAAAGGTGATTCCTGCATGCTTGAGTTATCACAATGGTGTGGGACATCGGAAGTTGTTGGTATGACCATTGTGTGAAGAGCATCCATTGTAAGATTCTCATGTGAAATCTGGCTAATAGAAGAAGAGGGATAGCAGCTGCCATTATCCCCAGTACTTTCAGGACCAGTCGGGCTTTGATTTTGTTGCTGTGGAGGAGAAGAGAGACTTGTTTGTGTATGTATGCTATCCTTTGGTCTGTGAGTCTGGCTGACATGCTGACTGTGTCTAGATTTGCGCCTATGAAGGTAATAGCACGACAAGGCGACAAAACAGACTTTTCGCAATTTATTGAGATACCTAGCTTTCGACATGTGCGAAAAGTGTAGTCTCTGGCAAGTAGTAGAAGATGCTTGGTGGGGGCTGTAAGGGGTTTAAAATAAGTTTTAGATTGCTCTAAACAAACTAACCTGAAGCCGGTTGGAAAAACACACCTCGATCGCTGTAGCGGCAAATGAGATCTGAGGTATTACCGCCTAGCATTGTGGGATATAAGGGGAGCCTCGAGCCGGTGGAACTAACTCTCGAGCTTTTAGAGTGGCCGAGTCGGAACCGAGGATCGGCTCCGAACCCATCCTGCAAGAATGAAGGCGAGATAGACAACTTAACATGAATGGTTTCTTATCTGCACTAGACAGGGCGACTATGAGCTCCTACAGCTCTGTGAGGTGTTGCCATGTTGGTGGCTTACATCCTTTGGTAAAGATCTCACTCATATTATTTGCCTTAGCCTTGGCATGAGTATCATATCGATGACCCTGCAATACAGCTGGTACCAATGTCTTATTATGGCAGCCCATAGTACTGACATGCTGCACCACATTCCTGCCATACCTTGTGCCTGAAAGCTTTGTCTGCTTTACCCTTGTCAAGCGTATACATGCCATGTATGCATATGGTTGGTAGTAGCACCTCTGTCTCCACTGCTGTGAAGGTTTCCAGATACTGCTGCTGTCACCTCAGTCCCATAACATGTGTATAACTGTGGCTCAAACGACTGGCTCTGTGTGGTTATGCACAACAGTCCTTGGCAGAATAAGAGTGGACCTAACATGGTCAGCCTGCCTCCATTTGTTGGCCACAGACCTGTTTGTTAATATGCTGTCACCATTCATACTCTGTGCCATACTGCAAGCATCAATGGCTGCTGCCTTGCAGTACTGTGCTGACAATGCATGGGGAGGATAACTACACAGGATGCCTTATATTCTCCATAGCAGGTGTGGTGGTCTGTGTGCAGATGGCACAGTCCCCCCCCCCTCGAATAGCATAACATAACCTGACAGGATAAGACTCCCTACCAGCAGTACAGTAACTTTACAAGCTTTTGTGCTTTGTATCCTGAAAGAGTGAGCCCCAATCAACAGCACTAACCTATTATGCCCATGTGCTTTATTATGCCACAAACACCACTGCTAGTAACTTATCCTATTGCTTCCATGCACCATTGTGTGAACCCTGCAAGTCAAGTGGTACATTACCCTGTTGTCTTGTCTGTTGGCAGTATACCTATCTGGCAGTTTAAACCATTATCCAGTTCTGTAGTACAATGCTTACAAGGTTTGTAATAAGGTGTCACCTGCAATATGCCTACTACGATTTCTCACACTACAGCGAGATTGTACACAGATTATACTAATGACATGCTGTAGCAAAACCAACTTTGAACTGCAGCTGTAATGGGCTGTGTTGCCCGTCACAGACATAGTATCACAGGAGGTTAATAGGCTAATGGCCTCAGGGCCCTTATATGCCTAGCCAAGTTCAACCCAGACAGAGCTACTATCGTACTCAGTACCTGCTCCCTGGCTAGCATGTGCATAGATATTGCAAAGTTTGTTGTGATGCTTGTCTATGCTAGTAGTTTACTGCATCATGCACCTGTGCTGCTTGATTATGCATGTCACATGGGTTCAATACGTGTAGCTATGTGCATTAGGCTACTGTTTCACTTCCTGCCCTGATCTGAAGAGGATGTATACAACACCCTCTTCAGGGGCAGGTTTTAGCAGGGTTCCTACTTGGTGCATTAGAGAAACATAATCTTTCCCCTCCTGCTGCAATGGGATTAAAGAAAGCACACGTTAGTGGCCCATGTATGAAATCAATATCTGACAGCAACTTGTCAGGATGTAGGTGATGTTACTAGCAACACCCACTTTGCTGAGTAGTACGGGCACAGGTACAGTCATCCGGTAAGGTGCCACCCAACCTGCTCCAGCACTGGAAAAAAACATCCCTTCTTAAGCACACTCTAATGATTTTATACTGCAATATTCTGGCTTTAACTTTTGCTGCTCTTCCTCTCAGTCAGCAAGAACATGTACTAGTTGCTGTCAGTGCTGTAGGTGGTGGCACTGAACCATGAAAAAGTATAGTTTTGTACCTACCATAAATGTAGATGTCTGATAGGTATGCATCTGTAGTCATCGCATATGGGTTGTCCTACCTCAGGCAGCCCTTCGGTCGGCCGGATTCCAAAGTCTGGGTCCGGCCTCAGCTGATGTCGCACTTTCCCCGACGTCAGAGCGTCTGGGGTATAAAAGCATCAGCCGATGCCATTTTCCTCAGTTTTTCTTGCCCCAGATGCCAGGTGCCCTCTAAGGAAGGCTAAAATTTGGAGATATGCATTGCAAAAACAAATCCAAACATGCACAGTACTATAAAAACAAATACAGCAAAATAGATCCCCCCAGCTAGCTATAAGAGGGGTAAGTCCCCAAGAAGTATACCACAGAGGGGAAGGAGGGAGGGTAAACCTGACTGCAGATGCATACCTATCGGACATCTACATTTATAGTAGGTACAAAACTGTACTATGTCCTTCAAGGATGCATCTGCAGTCATCACATATGGGTAGAATACCATAGCCAATCTGGGGGTGGAGGTACTAAGTAAAGGATGGTGTAGCTAAGATACCCTGCAGGACTGCCGTAGCAAAGCCTGCTCTGGATCTGGAGTATAAAGGTAAATTGTAATGCTTGGCAAATGTATGCACGGAGCTCCATGTAGCAGCTTCTAAAATGTCCTTGGTAGCCACCCCTCTTAGGAAGGCTGTGGTGGTGGCTGTGGCTCTCGTAGAATGAGGTCTAATGTCAGCTGGCACAGTTTTTCCATGAAAGGAGTAACAAAAACGAATGCAATTTCCTACCCATTTTGAAAATGTCTGTTTGGAAATTGCTTTTCCTTGTGCCCCAGCAGCATATGCTACAAACAGCTGGTCAGTCTTTCTGTAACTTTTAGTTCTGTCCAAGTAGTAGCACAACTGTCTGTGTATGTCCAGGGTGTGCAGAAGTTTCTCCCCTTTATTTTGTGGTTGTGGGAAGAATGTAGGCAAGTGAATAGCTTGGTTCAAAGATACCCTGGATACCACCTTTGGCATAAATGTAAGATTGGTTCTCAATGAAACTCTGTCCTGATGAAAGATAAGAAATGGCTGTACTGCCATTAGAGCTTGTAACTCAGATACTCTTCTTGCTGAGGTTATGGCCAGAAGGAAGGCAGTTTTCCAAGACAGAAACTGTAGATCTAAAGATGCTGCTGGTTCAAAGGGAGGAAGTGTTAGTTTTTCCAACACGAAGTTAAGGTCCCAAGTAGGTAGAGGTGGTTTCCTTGGAGGATTGATGTTTTTGATTCCTCTTAGAAACTGTCTCAGGAGAGGATGAGAGAAGACAGGTGGATTAACATTGTATTCTGCTGAAATTGCTGAGGCATGTATCTTAATGGAAGAGTAAGACAGGCCGTTGTGGAACAATTCTGCCAAATATTCCAGTATATGTGCCATGTTCATCACTGTCACATCTAGGCCCTTTGTTGTGTTCCAAGTGTGAAATCTTTTCCATTTTGCTGAATATGCCTTCCTAGTGGAAGGCCGTCGAGCTTCCATAATAATATCCTTCACTCTCTGGGATAGCTTATCCTGAGGAGGAGTCATGGTATTTTCCAGGCAGTTAGCTGCAAGGTTTTCAGGTTGGAATGCAGAGTCTTGAAATTGTGCTGCGTCAGTAGAAGTGGCCCCACGGTTTCGTCTGTGACATGCTCTTTAACAGTGGGTACCAGTGCTGTCTTGGTCAGTTTGGAGCTATCAGAATAACTTTGGGCTGCTCTGTCCCGATCTTCAGTAAGACCTTGGTCATTAATGGGAGAGGTGGAAAAGCATACACTGTTAGAGCTTTCCAGCTGAAAGAGAGAGCGTCCACTTTCCATGCTTGTGGGTGGTATGTCCTTGAGCAGAATTTCTTCAGTTGATGATTGTGGGGGGAGGCGAACAGATCTATTTCCGGCCTTCCCCATGATTGTTTTATGAGTAAGAAGATGTCTGGGTGCAGCATCCATTCGTGTGCATCCATGATATTTCTGCTTAAGCTGTCTGCCAGTATATTGTCTTTCCCTGGCATGAACTGGGACTGCAGCTGTATATTGAGTTTCAAGGAAAGTTCCCATAGATTCATTGCCAGTCTGCAAAGAGGGTAGGAATGGGTGCCTCCTTGCTTGTTTATGTACCACATAACTGTGGTGTTGTCTGTCCTTATGAGTAGGTGGCCTTGATGAAGAAAAGGTTTGAAGGCCTCGATTGCTTGTATCACTGCCAGCATTTCCTTTTGGTTTATGTGCATGCGCAGCTCTCTTTGTGACCATAGCCCTTGGATACATCTGCCCTCCATGTGTGCTCCCCAACCTTGGTCTGAAGCGTCCGTAGTGATGGTTTGGTTGGCTCTTGGCTTGCTGAAGGGCAACCCGCTGTTCGACTGGCAGGCTTGAGCCCATCACAGAAATTCCTTTTGGAGGCATGGAATGAGTGGGATCAAAGTTTCTAAGCTGTGACTGTGCTGCGTCCATAAACTCCTTAGGTACCATTGTAATTTTCTCATATGCAGCCTTGCTTGTGGGATCAGAAGAATGCAAGATGCCAAGTAACCCAGGGCCTGCAGGATTTTCCTTGCAGTCAGCTGAGTTTGCCTTGTCAGATTCTTGAAGTAATCCGGTAGTTGTTTTTGTTTTTCTTCTGAGAGAAAGGCCATTTGGGTGGTTGTGTCTAGATCCGCACCCAGAAAAGTTATTCTTTGGGATGGAACAAGTCTTGATTTGTGGATGTTGACTGTATATCCCAAGGCCTGCAGTAGGTGGATGACATAATCGAAGTCCTTTAACAAAGTTTGCTTCCTGTCCGCTTGTATAAGGCAGTCGTCCAGATATGGGTAAATTTGAATCCCCTGAAGTTTGCAGTGTGCAATTACTGATGCCAGGCATTTCGTGAATACTCTGGGCGCAGTAGATAAGCCAAAGGGCAATGCTGAGAATTGATAATGCTCTGACCCTGCAAGAAATCTGAGGTGTCTTCTGCAACTTTGTCTGATAGGGACATGCAGGTATGCCTCCTTGAGGTCTAGAGTCACCAGCCAAGACCCCTTGCCCAGCATGGGAAGGAGTTGCTGTAGAGTCAGCATTTTGAATTTTGGCACAATGAGGTAAGTATTCAGTGCGGACAAGTCGAGAATAGGCCTCCATTGATTTTCTTTTCTTGGAACAAGGAATAATCTGGAGTAAAATCCTTGGCCTTGTTCTGAAAGAGGTACCTTTTCTATTACTTTCATTTGTATTAAGTTGGAAATTTGTTTCAAAGCCTCTGCCCCTCTGATTTGGTGGCAGGTCTGGCACGCCTTTTCTTTTTGGCAATGTGTGGAAATGGAACCTGTATCCTTTGTCTATTATTTGCAGTGTCCGTGTGTCCCTTGTAATGCTGTGCCAATTTTTTGAAAATAAAGAAAGCTTTCCGCCCAAAGGTGCTTCTAATTGAGCCCTGGTCGGCGGAGTCTAAACAAAGTCATTGAGTCTGTCCTGGTGTAGCAGTTGTAGTTCCTGCACTACCTCTCTGGTTGGGAGGATGCCATTGACGGCCTCTGTAGGAGCCTCTAGCTTGCCCTCTACCTCTGGCACGCCTATTCCTGCCTCTCTGAGACCTGTCTGAGTCCGGAAAGGACCAATTCTTAGTAGGCCAATTTCTGCTGAATCTCGGTGGTTGGACTTGCAGAAAGTCTTTGACTGTTTGTACAGATTTTGCCTTTTCTTCAAATTTCTTTAAGACCTCTTGAGCCGTGGAACCAAATAATTTTTGCTTTTCCATAGGAGCATCCAAAAGAATAGCTTTAACATGGTCTGGCAGAGATTGTTCCTTCAGCCAGGCATGCCTACGTTTGACAGCACCTGTCATAGCTGACCTACATGAAGCTTCCAATGCATCATAGCCACACTGCAAGAAATGGTTACTAACCTGCTGGGAGTTATGTACCAGATCCTGAAGGGATTTGCGATCAAGGGGTTCAGAAGAAGACAGTTTCTTATGCAATTCATCTAACAAATACTCTTGGTACTGTCATATGAAATTGACAATTTAATGCCCTCATGGAAAGAGTTGCAGAAGTAAACACTTTCTTACCCCATCTCTCTAAAGCTCTGGATTCCCTTTCAGAGGGTAGAGGATTTCTAGCAGTGGCAGCTGCAACCCCTTTTGGGCCCTGGGAAATAGTTTCTGGATCAGCAGAGTGGGCCTTGTACAGGTGTAGATGTGAGTCCGGGACCCTGTAGTACCCATCAGGTTTGGCAGGAGCTGGAGGGAGAGAGTCAGGGGCTGTACTAGCATCAGAGTACACATCATCAATAACATTCAAAACAGGAGGTATAGCTAAAGGCCTATGCTGAGGTAAATGTAAAAAGGTCCTTAATCTCTTTCTAGAATCAGAGAATTCCTGGCCCTGCCATTGAAAATGCTCTCTCATAGAGTGTAATGTCTCTCCAAAGGAAAATATTCAGGAGGGGAGGCCGAGGGAATAGATTCTTCAGCATCAGAATCCTCGTAGGCCGAATAAGCCTCCTCCTGGTGGTCTGACAGAGTAGAGCCATCAGTAGACTCATCTGAGGAGTGGGGGTCAGACGGCTCAACCCTGGTCCTTTTGTCTGGAGGTGGTTGAGAGCCCCTGTCCAGATGAGGTTGAGAACCTCTAATTAAGGAGATAAGATCCTCTGCTACGCTAAGAATCTGTGAGCCAGTAGAAGGTCTCTGAGAGGTAACCTTGGGAGGCAAAGCTTTAGTAAGTTTAGCAGCTTTAGCCCTAGAGAAAGCCTTAATGGACATGGATGCAGGAGGTCTGGCTGCACCTCGTGCAGGAGTAGACTTGTCTAAAGGAATGGTGTCGGAAGGTTCCTGGACACCAGTTTCAGAAGGTAATTCAATAACCGACTCGGCCGGGGCCTCCAGGGCCGAGGTAGTCGGTTGTGCGGTTTTGGTAATCGGAAGTACCAAGGACTCGGTTTCAGCCGAGACCGGGACACTCGCGGTAGGCCTGACCGTGGTTTCAGCCGAAACCGCGGCCCACGTGTGTCGGTCCTTGTCCTTCCGTTTCTTTACTAAATGCGAAGTCGGAGTCTCAGACGGCATCTTGTAAGCAAAACTAGCCCCAAAGAATTCCTCTGCAAACTCTGACCGACGTCTAAGAGTTCGTCGGTTGAAGGAAGCACAGGCAGAACAGGCCGAGACGTCGTGGTCTGGGCCTAGGCAGGGGAGGCAGTAAGAGTGGAAATCCTTATGAGGTATTTGTTTCCCACAAGTTAAACAATTATTAACTTTATCTGACATCGGCTGAGGCAAGAAAGAGTCCCCAACGGGGTACTTAGCTTTTCAAGTCTTGGTAGCTGAATCACAGGAGCTGGCCGACCGGCACTTGCGAACTGCTTCTGCTTCGGGCACCACGCGGCAAGAAAGACTGAGGAAAATGGCGTCGGCTGATGCTTTTATACCCCAGACGCTCTGACGTCGGGGAAAGTGCGACATCAGCTGAGGCCGGACCCAGACTTTGGAATCCGGCCAACCGAAGGGCTGCCTGAGGCAGGACAACCCATATGTGATGACTGCAGATGCATCCTTGAAGGACATCAGCTGGAGGAGAAGGGCTAGGCTTTCCAGAAGTGGGGTAAATGCTGTAGGCAAGTAATCTATCATTCAAATTTGGAATAAGTTTGTTGGACATGTGTACTAACAATGCAGTCTATCTCTTTTTCTCTCTCTCGCTAGAGGATCAACTGTAATACAGGATGAGGTGAGGTGAGGTGCAGTCAAACTGACTCACACTGGTCAACATGCTTGTTTCTGGGTCACCATCAGTTCATGGGCCTGCTACTCTACAGGGTGGGGGACAGGGGTCATTCTCCTGTGGAAGGTGGCCTGCAATGCTTGTTGATGCCCTCTGTGTGCATCTCTCAAGTTGGGAATGGTGGCTATTCTACCGGCTGTGGCAGACAGGAATCTCCTGGATCACCTAGTGGCAGGCACAGCTGCTGGTGATAGCAGAGGTGTGATGGCAGGTGCTCACTGGGAATGAGACACTGCAGCATTTCCTAGTGCAGGAAACAGTGTCACACAGTTGTCTGGCTCTGTCCACTGTGCTATCAGGGACAGGGTCTACCCAAGATGCCACTCACAGAGGTGGCTGACATCTGGGTGGGCCATCTTCTGGGCCAAACAAGCAATCACACCATTTCCCACCCTATCATCCAGCATGGTTCATAAGTGTGTACTAGACTAATGGCCCTGGGGCCTTTACAAGCCTAGCCCATAGGATTACCCTGGCATTGTGCCACCTGACCATAGTTCCCAGTGCCTCTGTCGAGTAAAGCCACTGGAGTAAGCACCGGGGTGAATTTTCTATTTCCCATCCACTCATCAAGATTTCTGTTGAAGAGGGCCAGTGAGGTGCTCTGCTTGACATATATGGAAAGTCTGTTCCATAGCATGGGCAGTCTCTGGGTTAAGAACCTGTCCCTCCAGCATGTTCTGTTGATTGTGGTAATGAGGTTGAGGTCTCTGGAGCATGTGGTGTGGAGGGATTGGGATTTCTTTAGATGTAGCATTTTTAACAGAGCTGGGTCAGACATGGCTTTGTAAGTCAAGCACAGATCACCTCGAAGTAGGCGATATGAGATAGAGAATAGTTGGAGTTCTTTTAGTCTGTTCATATAGGACAAATATTTATGGCCTAGGATCCTCTGTGAGGAACTTTTGCGGCCTCTCCAGTTATTGCAGGTGTGTAGTGAGGTACATGCCAAATGGGACATTGTACTCAATGACTGGCCTAATGAGGGAAGAGTAGAGGGAGACAATGACCTCTTTCTTCCTGGATGCAAAACCCTTAGTAATGAGATGTGCCACAATGGACTTTATGATCACAGTGGCAATGTGGTGGTCAAAAGAGAGGTTGCTGTCAACCTGTGTTCCCGGATCTCCTATAATGCCTTCTGTTTAGTGGAATACCATCACTGTGGTAATTCATGGGAACCGGGTTTTTCCCAATGGGGATGACGACATTTTTTGGCACGGAGCTTAAGGCCATGGTTCTGACACCAGTTGTTGGTCTCAGTGAGGCCTTTCTGTAGTATGTCATCATCACTCGGAGTTAATAATAGCTCCCAATTTGCAATTGCCTGTGAACTTTGTCTGCCAGAGTCCTTTTGTGTTGGCCTGGACATCAGAGAAGTAGATACCAAACAGTAGAGGACCCAGGACCGAACCATGTGGGACTCCACTTGTGACTGGTCGGCAGTCTGACTTGGGAGTCAGCTACTTTCACACTGTGGGTTCTACCTGTGAGCCCGTTTGCAACCCACCTAGTGATATAGGGGTTGATGCCTAGCTCAGTGAGGTTTTTCTATGATTCCTGAATGGGGAATGGTATCAAAGGCCTTGGCCAGATCAAGGTAGGTTGTATGAACCACCTTGCCTTCATCCACAGCTCTGGTGACTGACTCAGAGAAGTTTACCAAGTTGAGCAGGTATAATCTACCCTTCACAAAACCAAACTGTGTGGGATCCAGAGTATGGAAATTCCCTATATCCTTGCTTATTAGGTCCATGATGATGCGTTCCACAGCTTTGCATATCAGACTTGTCAGGCTAATGGGGCGATAGTTCCCAGAGTCTGTATTCGCTCCTCCTTTGCGGAAAGGGATGACTGCAGCAGTGCACCATTCAGTAGGGACAAAGCCTGAGGTGAGGCTGTGACTGAACAGGGCTCACAGGTGAGGTGTCCGTTCACTCTGTAGTTCATGTAGAACACAGCCAGGGATATTGTCAGGTCCTATAGAAGCTGTATTCTTGGCCTTGGACAGTGTTGTTTTAACCTGTGCAGCAGTAATACTGGGTGTCTGGCAATCTACTGGTATTGTGACTGGGTCTCTTGGGGGGGGGGGTTAAAGTTGGCACTGAATCTGTCGGCCAGTATATTGGCAATGTCTTTTGGCTCAGTATAGGAGGTACCATTGTGCAGTTGCTCAGAGCAAATCTGGGTATTGCTGTGGAGATTCTTTATATAACTATAGAAGGCCTTGTGGTTGTCTTTACTATCTGCTGAAATTCTGTTTTCATAGCCAGATTTAGAGGATTTGATGAGGGATCTCAACTTTTTGCTGAGGCTGATAAGGGAGTTTTTCCAGTCTTGGCACTTCACTTTGTTCACTCCTTCTGTAGTAGAGTTTGTTTATGGCAGGGGACCACCAGATTAGATTCATGCATTTGTGTACATGTTCGTACAGTGCATTGGTGTATAATTCGGCGGTCAGGCACTTGATCTCCATTTGCATGGGTGCCGTGAAGTTAGTCACTTCTGATTTTAGGAGCCCAAAGTTAGCTTTGGAGAAGTTTTTCATGGTGGTTACCTTTGCGGAGGGGGGGGGGGTGTAGATTTCCAAGGTGATTAGTCTGTGGTCAGATCTAACCAGGGAGGAGTTGACTACTGGTATAGAGCAACGGCTGCCCATGTTAGTAATGACCAGGTCAAGGATGTTGCTACCTCTAGTGGTGATAAGAACAAGCTGGTCCAGGGCAATGGAATTAATGAATTCCCTGAAACTTTGGGCAAGTGTATTGGTACACGAGTAGTTTTCCCAGTTAGTGGAGGGGTAGTTGAAGTTGCCCAGTATGAGTGTTACACTGGACCGTAATATTCTCCAGTGTGCTTAGGAACATGGACTGTGAGTCTTGGGACACGGTTGGGGACCTATAACAGACTGCAACCTGAATCACTGTCTTACCCAATTGTTAGCTGCACCTGAAGCATTTCAGATGAGTTATGTTGGGCTACTAGTCTGGAGGTTTGCACATCCTTTATGAATATGGAAAAACCACCACCACACCTTTGAGCTTCGGTCCAAGTTCTGGGGGAGAAAGGTGTGGAATGAGTTATAGCCTGGTAGTAAAGGTGTGCTTTCTGCTGCCCTGAACCAGGTCTCTGTTACGGCACACGTCAATGGTCTCCATTTTAAGGACTGCTTCGAGCGAGTGCATTTTGAGAGTTAGACTTCTAGAGTTGAGCAGCATGACCTTGAGATTGCATTTGCTTGTAGCTGTTACGGTGGTAATTTGGTTTTAGGAACACCGCCTAAAAAGGCACTATAGGGGTGTGGCAAGGGTGCTTCCCTTCCTTGTTTGGTACTCCCCAAACCTAGTTTGTAGTCCAACCCTCCCCATCATGACCTGTCCTCCCTCTGCATACATCTCTCTCCATTGTTGCCTACCCTTCTGTGTCAATACTTCCCCCCGTCTTCATTTCGACATGGTTTGTCTGCTCCTGCTACCATCCATAGTCCCACCTTCAATCATTCTTGCATATGCTCATTACTACCACTCAGCCTCCACTCTTCTTTGAAAAACATGTAAAATGGGTACCTCTATTCCTGTTTAAAAAAAAAAAAAAGCCTACCTCCAACCCATCTTGCTTTCAGGCTGCTTATGTGTGCATTACTCTGCTTTTCCAGCAGTCATATTTTTCCCTTTCAACGCTGAACTGTGATGACAGTTTGCTGGGCTGGTCTTATGTGACCTGTTTCCTGTGCCTAAGTTGTGGATATGAGGTGTTTCACTGCTCATGTGCAAATACTAGGCATTCCACTTTCCTGTACTTATCATGTTGGTCAAATGACTGTATAGAGTGTGCCCAACTACTACATCACTGTCTCCCATTGCTGCGTCTGGAATTATTAAATATGCAACATTTTCTGCAGCATGCTGACACTAGGTTAGGTCTGATACATACTTAGGCAGCATTGAGCCACATCACTCTAAATCACTACTGTCTTGTTACAGACCTTTTTGAATACCTTTTTGTGTTTCTCCACTGCAAATGTACACTATTTCTGTGTAACGTGATGATGGCTTTCTTGCCACTATATCAACATTTATGTCTATTACCTGTTGTACACGTTCACCAACAGGTAACAGACATAGCTTATCCATCTGGTTAAACTCACATAAACAAATATTAGTATCAGTCTATATCCAATAGTAATACACATTCAAAGATGATTACCACTCAACAAATGGTAAAAGTAAAATGCAGTCTCCTCGATTCTCTTCCCAAGAGAATCTACAAGTCCCACAATGGTTTTGCATTCATTGGCTCTAATGTAAAATCACAGGTGTGCACTAGCATACTTGATTGCCTTTCTGCCCCCAGATGTAGGTCATGTAGAACTCAAGGGAGGCTAAGGCAGATGCAGTAGACTTGCTGAGCAAGGAGGGGAATTTGTGGCACCTGATAGGTAGCTGCTGAGGGCTTTACAAAAAAGAATCTCTGCTGCATATGAGAGAACATGTTAACATTCCTGTAGCATTGAGGAAGAAAGGCTTCTGAAATTTATGTCACTCTCAGAAGTGAGCACCACCTCTTGCTAAGGGCTAACTACCACATGCCTCGATTGTGAGAGTAAGGACATGCTCAAAAAGAATGTTTGGGCCATAAAGAAAATTCCAACTGCCCATGCAGATGACTATACCACTTCCAGAGCTCACTGCTTGCTCTGAGTAGAACAGATTCTCACACCTTGCAGAATGCAAGAGTCAGTTAAGCAAACAGGAGGAAGGCTTGACAGTCAAGATGGAAACCAGAGCAGAAATCTGTGAAAAAAATTGCCTTGGACATTTGCTGCATCATTGCCTCACTGGCAATATTTCGGCTCTTTCTTCATATGTTCTCTGTCCCACAGCAAATGCATACAAGATCTGCCAGATAGAACATGGCAAAATAGAGAAATATCTTGTGAGGCAGGAGGTAGTGCCATCTGTGCCAGGAAGAAAACACCAGTGCATGTATAACATATGCCAGCATAGTTAGCTGGAGTCTTGTAAAGAATTTTTAAGTCATTTGACTATCACACTGATTTGTACAGATGCTTGTGTTAAAATGTATTTGTAAAGTTGCTTGTGTTAAAAATGCATTAACAATGAGTCCTGCTTGACAGAAGAGAGCTATACATGTATGTCAGACAGTATTAATATAACTGATTAAATGTATATATTTTAACAGAGAATTCTGGAAGAGAAGAGGGCAATCTCACTCCAGTTATTTTGAAAAATAGGTTGAAAATTAAATAGGTTGGTTTAGGCCATAAAGATTTTATCTTACAGGTCTGACTGCAGCCAGAGACAAAATGCCTGGGAAAACCAGGACTAGGAATCTTACTGTACTGTCCCTTAAGGGTGAACTACTTGCTACCCTGGAAGGGTGCAAGTTTTTGAAATTGTTTTATAGCTTTCAGATGCTGCAACAGCTCTTAGCAAGGCTGTGTGTGTGTGTCTGTGTGTGTGTACCATACCAGAGTCCGGTGACCAGATGTGATGTCATTCTACAACCAGCGCTGAAATGATTCTTTACATATTAGTGAGAGATATGACAAAACTCTAGGAGCAGTACTTTGTCTTCCAGAATCTGACAGGAAAGATCTCTCTTAGATGTCACACACAACCAGACACCTCATCTTGCCTTTCAGTAGTAACTCAACACACTTCATCTTGGCTTGCTTTAGTACGTAACCAGGGAACAGTGATTCTTTATTCAGGAAATATAGTGAGATTAGTTAAGTATTGTTTTTCTGCATTTGTGTGCACCTATCCAACTGTGTTATTTGTATATCTCTTGTTTATTGTAACTAGATATTCAGTATACTCATGTTTTCTATTTTATTATTTATTATTAAATATTGCTATACCTTTCATTGTGGCTGGTCTTTTAGAGAATACTTTTACCATCTTGAGAGCATTTACGCTTATTTTAGTGACACTGTGGCCACTCCTGAAAGCCTTGCTGCAATGGTCAAACTCTACCATTTACATTAGTATTAACTTTACTCGGTATAACTGGATACCCTTGTAACAGCCTTAGAGTAGCTGACTGGTAGTAGCATAATTACCTTATAGTCTGGGCAGAGGGGGCACAGCTGCTAAGTTTGTGCCTGCCTTTCCTAGGTGTGTGTGTGTGTGTGTGTGTGTGTGTGTGTGTGTGTGTGTGTGTGTGTGTGTGTGTGTGAAGATAAAATATCCAAGTGGCGTGTCAGCTACTGGAAACAGGGACACAGAGCTCCAAAGTTGTCAGTATGGAGTCTTGTTTGTGGCCTGGAGAGAGAGAGTCCAGCGCCAGATCTGAAGTGCGCTCCCTGTGTGCTCTTAAGGGAAACTGTGCTTGGTGCACAGAGTTGCATCTGAAAACACTGTGTGTATCCATTTTTGCTCCTACAGGCCATCCCTCATCTGTGTCAGGGGTGAGGATTGAGGCTCCCGGACTACTGGCACAGAGTAGGGACCGTCACACATGTGTACAAAATATATGTACGCCTTTTATTTATTAATGGATCAAGAGAGATTTGCAACTTTCACTGGAAGAAATGAAAGCATTTTATTACTTGAATACAAAATGTGCACACAGATCTTTGATAATGCACTCAGGCCAAGAAGCCAACCTCTATTATCTATAAGCATGCATAAAAGTTAAGATATCTTCTATTATGAAATACTAGCATTATAAAAAGTAAATTCATCAATAAAGTTCAAACAAAAACAGCAAGAACATCACCACAGTAGATGTATATAAAACCCACCCTGAGAAACCCTGGGAAAAACAGAAATGTTCACAGAAAATATTTGCATACCTCTTTTTATTGAGGCATCATGAGAAAATGAGACATTCCTAAACCCTCTATTTACCTGCTCTCCAATGCTGTCAGTGTGCTCTACTGCTTTACTACACTTTCTGTGAAATAATATTTCCTTAAACTGACCTTGAATAAGCCTCCCTGAAGCTGCCATCACAGGTCTTCTCTGGGCAGTTTACTTCCAACTTCCCAAAAAGCACATGTTCACATTTTAACCCCCCCCCCTTTCACTTCTCGTTTCAACTATTTAAGTGTCAGGCTTTCAAGTCCTTCACTGACTTCAACCTTTCCATTCTCCTCACCATTTTGGCAACTTCCCTACACACACTGTTCCAGCCTAATCTTCCCTTACTCTATACTACTGACAAAACAGTACTGTTGGCACCGCTTTACCAGTGAACTGTACCAGGAAGATGATCTTAGCATCTATAGTGCACCAGCTCTGTATACCATCATCCTGCTGGCTTTCACACCGCACCCAAAATTCAAACTAGGGATAAACAGCAGCACTCATTCTTTCAATTCTGATCATCATCAATGTGTGCTAAGTAATGTACTTCAAATATCTATTGACATTTAAACACTGCTTCTTACTCACCTGACAGTTTGCTCATGTATTTTCTTTGCTATATGGTGTCAAATATTCTGATAAAACTGTTTTATAAAGATTATGCGCAACTGTGCCTTCATATGCAGCACAACTGACAGAGAATTATGTCTCTGCAATTCCCATTTCAAGAAAAATGTCTGTTACTGTACCCATGTTTACTAAAGTAATGCAGGAACCACATACAGCATTCACACTATAACCTTAAACTGCATCATCCTTAATCTCTGCCTTTCATCATGTGGCTAATTTTACTTCAGTAATCTAGATTAATCATATTTTAGCTACTTCATGCATCTCTTATAGAAAAGGACACTTGAGAACAATGGGTACAGAGATTATTTTGTTCTTCATTACAAAAAAGAGAAAATAACATAAAAGTAATTTAGATCAAGCAATTTATTTCAGATCCTGTAACATGCTGAGCTAAAGCTCAGTTTTCCTCTATTGCACTGCTTATATCTTCAACAGTGCTTATTAAAAGCCAGAAAGAAATGAAGAACTTGGGTCAAGAGGTTATAAAGCACTGGGTGATACTAAAGCAGTAGCAGACGCCTGCAGATGTTCTGTAAAGCACTCCAGAGCCATATATTTATTATTGAAAATGCAGCAACCTCAATTACACCACACACAGAGATGAAAAAGACAGTCTAAAACAGTAATTAAAAATGCATAAAAACAGACAGCAACACATGTTCAATTCATATGTGCCAGTGAATTAACTCGTTTTCAGTTTCTGTTAAGCAACTAGAATAGATGTGCCTTAAACAAGTGAAAAATTAATCCACCTTCTTACATTTTATTGAAATTAAATATGTAGTGTATTATGGTTCTTAAAACTCCAAACTCTGATACAGGCAGACAAATATATACAAATACATATATATATATATATATATATATATACATACATAGCATGTGAATCCTACACTAAGGCACTGTACGAGCACATCCACTCATGCATAAATAGTGTCAGCCCAAATAGAACCAAGATGCTCTCATCCAAAAAAAAAAGAAGCCAATCTGGTGGTCCCCTGCCATAAACAAACTTTACAACAAAAGGAAGAAACTGTTGCAGAAGAGAGGAAAATCCCAGGATGCAAAAAACTTCCTTACCAGCCTTGGAAAGAAACTGAGATCCCTCATAAAATCCTCCAAAGCTAGTTATGAAAATAAAATTGCCAAAGATTCCAAAGACAACCACAAGGCATTCTATTAACTATGTCAAGAATCTAAATGGCAATGCTCAAATCTGCTCTGAGCTAAAACAGAATATACTGATCCCAAGGATATTGCCAATATCCTGGCAGATCGATTCAGTGCCAACTTCACCCCCCTCTCACCCCCCTAAATAGCCCATCTCAATACCGGAAGATTGCCAAATTCCGGTAATAACGGCCACACAGGTAAAAAACGCACTCTCCAAAGCTAAGAATACAGCATCTATGGGACCAGATGACATCCTGGGCTGTGTACTACATGAACTACAATATGAACTGGCACCTCACCTAAGTGTCATGTTTAATCATAGCCTCACCTCCGGTTTCGTGCCCACTGAGTGGCACAGAGCTACAGTTATCCCACTCCACAAGGGGGGATCCACCTTGGATCCCGGAAACTACCGTCCCATCAGTCTGACAAGCCTTATCTGTAAGGCCATGGAGCATATTATCATGGAACTTATAAACAAAGACATTGGCAACCTTCAAACACTGGACCCCACCCAGTTTGGGTTCGTGAAGGGCCGATCTTGTCTCCTGAACCTGACTGACTTCTTCGAATCAGTCTCCAGAGTCATGGACAAGGGTAAGGTGGTCCACACAGCCTATCTAGACCTTGCCAAGGCCTTTGACACCATCCCTCACTCTGGAATCATAGATAAACTTACTAAGCTGGGCATTAATACCTACGTCACCCAATGGGTTGCTAAATGGCTTACTGATAGAACCCACACTGTAAAAGTAGCCGACTCCAAATCCAGCTCCAGACAAGTGGAGTACCTCAGGGTTCAGTCCTGGGACCGCTCCTGTTTGGCATCTACTTCTCTGAAGTACAGGCCAACACTAAGGGACTCTGGATAACAAAGTTTGCAGATGACTGCAAACTGGGAGCCATTATTGAATCCCCAAATGATGTGGATACTCTACAAAAGGGCCTTACAGAAACAGATGCTTGGTGCCAGAGCCATGGGCTCAAGCTCAATGCCAAGAAATGTATAGTTATCCCCTTTGGTAAAGAACATGTATCCGTGAATTACCATATAGGTGGCAGTACACTAAACACCGAAAGTGTGATAAGAGACTTAGGGACACAGGTGGATAGTGGTCTCACCTTCGATAACCACATAGCCACAACAGTCAGGAAATCCTTCTATGTGGCACACCTCATCATTAAGAGCTTTTCATCCAGAAAAATGGAGGTCACTGTCCCACTGTACTCATCCCTCATTAGACCCATTATCGAATATAACGCCCCGTTTGGTATGTACCTCTCAAGACATCTGCAACAACTGGAAAGGCCGCAGAAATGCCTCACTAAAAGAATCACAGGCCTAAAGCAGATGCCCTACACTGACCGCCTTAAAAAACTCCAGCTATACTCTGTCACATATCGTCTACTCAGAGGCGATCTCTGCTCAACATACAAGGCCATGTCAAACCCAGAGCTGTTGGACATGCTACACTTAAAGAAATCCCAATCCCTCAGAGCCACACGCTCCAGGGATCTAAACCTTGTCATCACAATAAACAAAACATGCTGGAGGGATAGGTTCCTGACCCAGAGACTCCACAGACTCTGGAATAGATTGCCCATACATGTCAAGCAGAGTGCCTCTTTGGTCCTCTTCTAAAGGAACCTTGACGATTGGATGGGAGAAAGAAAATTCATCCCGGGCATCACATCAGTCAGGGGTCAGCTAGACAGGGGTCCAGGTAAGTAAATAGTGTGGGAAGAAATAGCCAGGAAATTGTTATGGCTAGGCTTGTATGGGCCCTAGGGCCGATAGCCTAGTACCAACCTATGAATCTTATACATCCTATCTGCCTTTTTAGGAGCAAATGCATGAATGTCAAGAAAACTGCACGCAGTTACACCCACATCTTCCAAGTTAGACAAAACTAGAGGAATGTGTACAGATTTTAGAAATTCCTTCTGTAACAACGCATAGTGGTTTCTGAGGGACTGAGAAACCTCAATGTTCTTCCACTGAAAACACTGGCACATTCTAGAAAAAGTCTCAGAGAAAGGGAACCCCCACAGGAAGAAATCAGAAACTGAGCTCTCCTATGAGTCTCAATCAATAATCTGAGGAAAAAATCCTGTATATGTCCCTTCATCCTCCTGCCCAGATTCAGAATGTTGAATTTCTACAGGAAACAAAGTATTCCTCTTTCTTTTAGCAGAAACTACCTTATAAGAAGGATTAACAGCCTGAATTAAACCAGATGCAGTAAACTACTTGTGTCTAAGGACAGGGAGACAGTTTTTTCCATGGTCAAGCTGAAAAATATGCCTCTTTCCCATGGAAAATGAGCAGCAAATGCAAGTAAAAAAAAATCACTTTTTCCCCAAAGATTCACAGTAAAAAGCACTTCAAAACATTATCACCACAAAGTAAAATAAACACGATTATTTCTTCAAAAAAAACTGACGGGAAAAAGTTCACTTCTGTTTAAAAGTACAGTACAGCCTCATAACAGTACGTTAAAATAAACTCCTAGTTTTAAAAAAAAACTTTCCTGAAAAGTGAAGTATAAATAATAAGCAAAATTATTAAATGGAAGGTTTTCCCCCAAACGGAATTTATGTGCTGTTGCCAATTGTCAATCCCCAAAAGACTCACAGGAGTGTACCCTTCAATAGCAGAAAATGTAAGAAGGGCTTGGGGCCCAAACTTGTTTTTTAGTCAGCTCATGGAAGTTGCCCTGATGTTTTGGAAGCTGGCACAGTGTTATACTCCTGGTAGGATATAACACACATAGCTATGTCTACTGCAGCAGTGATCAATATGATGAATTAGAAGTTATGTACTCACCATAACGTTCCATCTGAGTAGGTGTATTCATTTGTCTGCAACCTGTGGGTTATGGATCCGATATCGGATCCGAACCGGCATAGTTTCCAGCTATGGATCCAAGCTCTCAGCTCCTCCCCTCACCCATAATGCCCTGCTCTACCCTCATGACCTCAGATCGAGTTTGCCAAAGCAACAATACCCTCAAAAGGGTAACCAGTAATATGCAGGAAACTGAAAGGCCAGGGGATAGGAGGCGGGATGATTGCAGACAAATGAATACACCTACTCAGATGGAGCGTTATGGTGAGTACATAACTTCTAAATCTGAAGTAGGATATTCATTTGTCTGCAACCTGTGAGACAGAGTCCCCAGCTACCTGAATCTTGGCGGCCATCATGGAAGGATATTCCGAGCACCCATGAGCCAAAGGATGCTCTACCCTGGATGCAAGATCCAACTTATAGTGAGAAATAAATGTATGAGATGAAGCCCATGTAGCTGCTGCACAAATATCATCCAGAGGAATCCTAGCCTTGAAGGCTGCTGAGGTAGATACTGACCGGGTTGAATGGGCATGAACACCCTCCGGTGCGGGCCTTCCTGACGCTTGATAAGCCAATAAAATGCACTGTGAAATCCAGCGGGACAGAGAAACTTTGGAAATTGGCTGCGTTGCTATGAGAAAGCGATTGGTGGAGATTGCCCATTCCCAAACTCTCATGGCCTCTCGACAAAGAGGGTAAGACCTTGTTCCCCCTTGCTTGTTGATGTACCAGACAACAGACATATTGTCCGATTGAATCGCAATTGTTCCCAAGGGAAGAAAGTCCTGAAGTGCTAGCAACGCTAAGAGCACAGCTCTCATCTCTAGAACATTGATATGCAGTAAGGTCTCTGTATCGTTCCACGTGCCTTGGACTGTCCGGCCCATAAAGTGCCCCCACCCGAGGCGGAGGCGTCCGTGGTCACCGTGGCGAGAGGGGAGAAGCACAAAATGGGCGACCCTCGTGGAGATCCGGGAGTGGAGCCACCACAAGAGGGACCGCTTGCAAGCCTTGCTGATCGCTATGGGATGATACATGGGGAGAGCAAGGTATGACCACTGTACTAAGAGCGTCCACTGTAGAATGCGCATATTGAGCCTGGCAAGAGGAAGAAGAGCTATCGACGAAGCCATGGACCCTAGAGCCCTCAGGACCAACTCCGCTGGAACAGAACATGAATGGAGAATGGCCCGCACCTGGAGCTGCAGATTCAGAATTCTGTCCGCAGTGAGGAAGGCTCGTAAACTCCTTGTGTCTAGTCTGGCCCCTATGAAATCTAAAAGCTGAGTGGGTGCCAGGTTGGACTTTTTTGTATTTATTGTGATGCCCAGAAATGGAGCAAGATGGAGAAAGGAGTCTCGCCGAGAAGTAGATGCCTTGTTGGGGGCAGGAGCCAGTCGTCCAGGTAGGGAAAGACCTGCACCCCCTGAAGCCTCAGGTGGGCCGCTACCACTGCTAGTACTTTGGTAAACACCCTGGGGGCTGTGGTGAGACCAAAGGGAAGGACCCGGAACTGGTAGTGACTGGCTCCCAGCCGAAGGCGGAGAAACCTCCTGGGCGCCTGTCCATTA
Source organism: Protopterus annectens (assembly GCF_019279795.1). Classification (NCBI taxonomy): domain Eukaryota; kingdom Metazoa; phylum Chordata; order Ceratodontiformes; family Protopteridae; genus Protopterus; species Protopterus annectens. Next base: position 828,296,806 of record NC_056733.1, read on the forward strand.
GGATGTGGTAGTACGCGTCCTTGAGCTCTATCGAGCACATCCTGTGGCATTCTCCCAGAAGGGGAGAATAGATTGTAGAGTGACCATTGAATTTTTCTTTGGGGACTGCCAGATTCAGGAGAGAGAGGTCTAGGATTGGTCTTAGTTCCCCCGTCTTTTTTGGCACTAAAAAGAACCTGGAGTAGAACCCTGATCCGATCTGGTCTAGGGAGCGGGCTGGATGGCTCTTTTCTCTAGCAGATGGCCAATTTCTGCTAAAGCGGCCTCCCTTTGACCGGGTGGTACGTCTGGGAGGGACTTCATCTTTGGAAGGTGAAGGAAAGGAATGCGATATCCCTGGATATGATTTGGAGAACCCAGCGGTCCGATGTTATGGACTCCCATGCCGCTAGGTGCCCAACGTCCCCGACTGCCTCCAGAGTAGAGCAGTCGGGCAGCCCTCAGGGCTGCTGCGGGCCGTTCAGAGAAAGGTTCCCTGGACCCGAAGTTTCTGGGAGCCCCTCTGCCTCTAGGGCGGCGTCCTCCCTGTCCTCCTCTGCCACGGAAGGACTGGTTGTCCGGAGCAGGCTGGGACTGCTGCGACTTCGGAACCACATCTTCTTCTGACCCTTTTGGTTCCTAGAATAGGGCCTCTGGGGTGCAGAGAAGCGGATTCGACGGCAGACAGCGTCTTCCGTCCTTCTCGCTCTGGGTCAACGTCTCATGAGCGGTCTTGCCAAACAGAGCAGAACCATCAAAGGCGTTAAACGGCGCCTTGAAGGGCTCAGAAAAATCGCAGTGGCGGAGCCAGGCCTGGCGTCTAGTGACCAGTCCTGTCCCGCAGCTCTAGCGGCGCCCTCCGTAGCATGGGAGAGTAGCCGCATAGAAGTATTTGTGACTGACCTTAGAGTGGCCATTTTGGTGGAGTGCAGAGCTCTGTCCTCCTCCGAAATGGACTCAGGGGGGGATGCAGCGTACTCCTTAATAAGGTCTCGCTGCATCCGGATAACATGTGCCAAATAGTTCAGCGCCCTTACCGAAAAGGTCGCCGAACTGAACATCCGCTTCCCCAAGCGGTCCATCATCGAGACTCCTTGCTCGGTGGGTGGACTGAGGGACTCTCCTGAGCCAGTTCCCTCTTTGTGGCCGCCGCCATCAACATGGCATCTACAGGAGGCCCCTTACTCCAATGGGTCCTGTCAGAAGGCGGGCTAAGGATTTTGTCAGGTCTTTTGGGAATTGGCTCCACGGTGTCCGGTTCCTTCCACGCCCTGGTGGTAATAAGGTCCACCAGGGGTCGGCAGAGGACACCCAAGAGGTAGACAGGCCCGTTTGAATGCCTCCAAGAACACGGACGCGTCCGAGGAAGACTTGGGGGCAGACCACGCCCCCCTGATACGGAGCATTTGCATGATGTCTCCGAAGGAGACATCCTCGGGGGGTGACCGTGGGGAGCCTTCCCCTTCCTCCAAGTCCGTGTCTTCAGTGAGAGACTCAGGGGAGTCAATGTGCCTCCTTTTGCACGTATGCTTGCGAGGAGCCTCCTCTGGGGGCTGTCAGAGGAGTCCTCGCAAGCAATTTGCTCCATAGGAGCAACTTGGGGCACAAGCGGGCTGTCCCAGGGGCGGATGGTGGAAGCCTGGCCCAGTGCAGAGGAGGCGGGGCGGGCCGAAGCAAGTGCCGGGGTCCGGAGACCCTCAACAGAGCCCTCTCCACTACATCAAAAGCCGAAGGGCCGACCTCGACCAAAGGATCCGACAATGGCTCCCCTCGGATCCGAAGAGTGGATCGGAGCCGGCGCGGCACTCGGATCCGAAGGTACAGTGCGCTCCGACACAGACGGCGCCGAAGGGGCAGTGGTCCCCCCGGCTCCGGAGCTCGGGTCCAGGCTCCGAGATCGGGTCCGGCGCACTCGAGGCATGGTCGGATCCGAAGTACCCAGTACTATCGGATCCGACCTCCCCCCGGCTCCGAAGCTGCTCGGCTCCAGCTGCTCCGAACCCGGGAAGCGGGTCGGAGAAGGAGCAATAGGCTTGAAAAAGGGTGTTGAGCTCCCGGGGAGGCAAAGCACTCCCATCTGCATCTGGGCCTGGATGAACCTTCGCATCATCGGTCCAGATCAGCATCGAAGGCTATGGGTAGATCTCGGCGAGGCTACCGGTAGGCCTGGAATGCCTCCTCGATAGCCTCGCCGGAGATCGGGTCTCCTCCTCCTCAGGACCCGGTGAGAAGCACACAGGTGACCGGAGCCGAGAAGGAGGAGACCGCCAACAGGAGCCGGGGAGAAGCCGGCTTGGCTGGCGGGGCGAAACAGAGGTCTCGGCCCGCCGCTTGTGGTGCTTCTCCCTCCGGTCCTTTTTAGATGCATCCCTCTCCTGTCCTGAAGCGGGAGTTTGAGTCCCAGGAGCAGGAGGGGGTGCTACAGGGGAAACAGCTGCAGCCGCAGGAGTCCCGAAGGAGGCGGGGTCGGGCCGAGTCCGGCGGTAAAAGACCCGCCAGGACCAGCTTGGACCTCCGCTCCCTCAGTGCCCTGGGGTTGAACCCTGCACAAATGGAACAGCCAGATGTGAGGTGTTCAACCCCAAGACACTAACACCGAGTGTGGCCATCAGCCGGTGAGAGCTTATGGCCACACTCGGAGCATTTAGAAAAAAATGACTTAGGCTGGTCAGCCATAGTCAAAATTAACCAAAAAGTTACAGAAGTAACTTAAAACTATAACAAGCACACAGGCCTCACACACACTCTACGTACCAGCGAGGGGAGGGAATAAAATACACTACTGTAAATAAATTTAAACTAAAAACAGTCAATACACAAAGGGAACCTACAACTTTCACACAAAAAAGTTTAAAGAAAGCAAAAAATTTCAAATTTTGTACAAGAAAATTCCACTTAGCTGAGAGCTATAGAAACCACATCCAGTTACCAGCGCGGCAAACAAGATCTGAGGTCATGAGGGTAGAGCAGGGCATTATGGGTGAGGGGAGGAGCTGAGAGCTTGGATCCATAGCTGGAAACTATGCCGGTTCGGATCCGATATCGGATCCATAACCCACAGGTTGCAGACAAATGAATATCCTACTTCAGATCATGTGTTATCAATAGCCAATGTCTGAGAGAAAATGGACAGGTTAATTTTGAACTTGATGCTAAGAAAGCATTCAACAGATCTGACTGCACCTTTTTAATCAGAGCACCTAGAAAAATGGAATTTCTGGAGAAGTTTTGTGGGCTACTAATGAATACGTAGAGAGTTCTGCTACAAGGATTGCGGTCATACTTGGTTGTCAGAATTCTTACCTTTGCACGAGGACCTAAGCAAGGATGCCTGATGTTCCCTCTACTTTCTGGCATTTACTTTTAATCTTTAATACTGGGGTTAAGAAGATCACCAAACAAGGAGGAATGCAGTTTGGCTAGTGTGTGAAAATTTAATTATCTGCAGATGATACCATATTTACTTAAAAATCACTTGAAAGGGATCTGAATAAACTATTTAGAATATTGCACCAATTCAGTGAGTACTCAACATAAAAGAATAAATGAGCACAGGCTGTAGGCATAAACTTTATTTCAAAGTTGGGACATGAGACACAAAAATCTTTACTTGTGGAACCTTGGCAAAGTAAATACTTGGAGGTTGGTTAGATGGACAACTGCTCAATCAGGAGTTTCTAGCCAATGATGTGCTTGAAAAAAAAAATAAAATTAAGGTAAGGATATAGAAAACAATGATAATGGAATCCAATTATAAGATAGAAGGAATGCTGCTTGTTTCATGTATCTGTCGGTCCTTATCTCTGCAATGTAGTAGTAATATTCTAAATCAAATGTAATTATTTTTTTCATACTGTGGTTACAAATCCTGCAACATGTACAATGAACATGCAAGTAAAATGCAAACAATGCTGAATATAAGACTTCTTTGCAGCAAAACTAGAGCTAAATCAGGTTTCCCAAATGTATGCATATTTGCAGTGTTTTCAGCTTAAACAATGCTTTTACTTATTTGGACACTAACTTGCTGGACTCCACCCACCACTCCCCCAACCCCAGGAGACTATGGAAACAGGAAAAGCATAATCCAAACAAAGTAGGAAATAAAGATTGTGGGACCATAAAAACTAGAAAAAAAAAACAAGAGTCGGTCAGTGTCTCTCTTACTTCTGAAGGCTGTAAAGTAGAATTTAGAATTTACTTTCTGGGAGACTTTACAACTACGCTTTGGATCTGAAAGTCAGAAATAGAAAATCAAGCGTACCTTTCTGGTATACTTTCTTGACCCTTGATACCACAAACCTTGATCTATGGCAAACCAAATTCACCAATGACTACAAGTTGGGTGTCATAGTCTGTTCTCCGAACATTACAAAAATGCTTCAGCAAGAACTTGTCCTTACAAACTAATGGTATAGAGAGAAAAAAAAGCTCAAACAAAACATAGCAAGTGTAGCACTTTCACCTTTGGAAAACATCCTTCATCCCCCACTTATAGCACAATCAGTGCCCACTCTACACAAACATGGTAGTCAGGGATCTCAGCATATGGGTCAACAGTTCCCTCGCCTTTGACCACCACATTGCAACAGTACTAAGGCAATCCTTCAATATAACACGCATGATTTTCAAAATTACCAACTAATAAAAAATTAAACAAACTGAAGAAAAGCAAAGAATGGCACAGGACCAGGTGGTACTCAAACAAGAACCAATATTTAATCCAAATGAAGTAAGCACTTTCGTACAGGATAGTACCTGTACTTCCTCAGACAAAATTAGATTCACAACTAAATACATATATTTATATACTTCCTCCCAAGATGCAACCACAATGAATTAGAATCAAATGATCAATTAAATAATTAAATAATTAAGCAAACATAGTCAATGCTGAAAAAGAAAGAACAAAGAAAATATTAGTTGAAAAAATGCATATACAAATTAATGTGTATATAAATATATATATACAGAAAATACATATATATACACATTTATTATAAAAGTACTTATAAAAAATATATATATATATATATATATATATATATATATATATATATATATATATATATCCATATATCCACAATGTTAATCTGGTATGAAAGCGCTTACTTCATTTGGATTAAATATTTGTTCTTGTTTGAGTACCACTTGCTTCTGTGCCATTCTTTACTTTTCTTCAGTTTGATTTTCAAAAGTACCCATCTAGGTCAAAAGATGTTGTTGTCCCTTTATATTTATCCTAATTAGAGCAAATGAGTACATTACATAATTTAGCATGTACCCAGCAAGGCATATCATAAAGCTAGAAAGACCCAAAGGTTGGTGATGAAAACGGACCACTGGCCTAAACAACAGCTAGCAGTACAGTCTAGAAGCCCTATCCCTAATTCTCTGTTTTTCACAGACTTCTGGGTGGAGACTCTACCCTAATGATATTTTCACAGGACAAATGGCTACACAAACACCTGAACCAAGGGTCTGACCCTTCACTAACATTTAAATAAAGCACAGTGGAAAAAAGAAGTCAATATTCAAAGGTTACTCCTCTCTCTGGAATAAATTGCCCCTGCATTTTAAGCTGAGCAGCACCATGCCTCCTTGAAGACTTATCTTGATGGCTGGATGGGTACCCAGAAGTTCATAAAACAACAAAAAAAAAAAATACAAAGTACAGCCCAAATGTTGTATGTCTCAAAACAAAAATTATAATAATAAATCAACATACACTAGAACCAAAGTCACACACATATATATATGGGTCCCCTTCAGAATGCCGAAATTCAAAACCCATATGATCGCAGACCATATGTTCGAAGTTTTGAAATACCGACATTTTGAACGGGAAATCGCATACAGCGTGGACCGGGAGATTTCCCTTGTTCTCGCTGTAGTGTGATCTCTGAGTTGGTATATTTAAGTAGGGGGGTGCAGGGGGCATACACAATTTAATGTGTTTTTTTATTTTTACGGGTCTAGTTCACATTTTCGAACATTCAAATGTTTGATCATATGGTTTCGGCCATATGAATTTCGAACATTTGAGCATTCAGTTATGTGAAGTAGACCCATATATATATATATATATATATATATATATATATAGTAACTGCATGCTCATTTACCAACAGATACTAAATCATTCTTCGTTAACAACCACTAATTCAATACATCAAAATTAATTTAAATACCCATTTAATGTTTAATGCCGCATTTATTCCTGGAGAAGTAGCACTTAATCTTGTTTGCCAACTTAATTCCTTCATTTCTAATACGGAATTCAAACTACATCCTCTTAAATGTTCTGCCACATAATCCCTTGCAAAAAAAAATGCAAAGTTCCCAAAATTATTACATTAAATTAAATGCATGAATAAACCATTTTTGTAATACTTATTTTTCATAGAATTTACATGCTCTAAAAACCTGACAAGCAGTGCAGGAAGTGCTAATGGCTACGCTAACTATATTTGCAGAATTACATGCATCTCTCTCTTCAGGAATGAAAAACAAATCTTTCTCCATGCTGTCTAAACAAATGTTTTCCTGCATTAACAAAACTATACACTTTCCAGGTGCCATAAGGATACATCTCTGCCTTATTAGCTTGCCTCATTTTTGGCACAACTTAGTTGTCTAATCTTTTAAACTTCTGCTTTTACAATCTATAAAAAATAGATTGTTCATAATATTTTTCACCAGCTCTGGAGTCTCTAATCTTCCAATTCTGTATCACTGTTTGCTTAACATTTACTGCATACAAGCTGTACTTCATTGGACATCCAAGGGAATATATATTTTTTTATTTTCAACTTTTATTCATCCCAATGGATTCTGCATTTAAAATTGTTCTAATCCATGATTTATATATAGTCTCTTAAAACCTTGAAATTATTAACATTTTGCTCTATAAATCCTTCATTATAACCCCATTATGTAAAAATAAATGTGTTAAAAAAACTCAACACCTTCTGAAATACGTAATATCAAAAACCTTGTCTGTATGTCTCAATTACACTCAACGTGCAGCGGGTGCCTGCTAGCTATGCAATCAGCATTAGTAAATGGTGGCTTCCTATATATTTTAGAATGCAACATATTCCTTTTCAAATCTATTTTTAAAGTAATTTCCAATTAAAATTCAATTTAAAAGGCTACTAGTCAAATTTAAATAATCAATATATACTTGAATTAATCTTCTCCACTTTTCTAAGCAACACAAACATAGTCAAGAAATGCTTATGCGTATAAATTACTATCTGTTCTTTAAAAATGTCATCTAAATAAATATTGATGTATTTTGTCTTTATACCTCTAGAAGGCATTATAGGTCTGAATGGAGGATCACAAATATTTTTTACTGATCTTTGGTACCATAAAATCCCACTTTAGAATACCATCCTTTAAATAAATAAAAATCTCCACTGAAATATCATCTATTTGTAAAAGATCAAAAACTTCAAGATCAGCCACAGGATAAGCCTGACTTATACAAAATCTGTCCATCTTTTAAGTGCTTTAAACTTCTAAAATTTATCTCATCTTTATTTCATAACCAATAGTATTCACAGATATCAAGCTTGCTCCTTTATCTGCTTTCCTGTATTGTAGCTTAATGTTACTCTACACTTATTCAAACACACTTTTCTTTTCTTCCTTCCTGCGTTAATTTATGAAACTTCTGAGAACTCTCAGCAAGAATTTTGCCGTTTTCTTTTTTGCTAAAAAAATTATTTCATTTGAAAAGGGAAAAAATACAAAATAAAATATCGTAAAAAGCAAGAATTGTTCCAATATCTTCAATACATGATCTTTCAACTCCAGCTTATGTGGAGCACAATGATAGATTAAAGCTGCTTCTCTTTTTAAAAGTAAAATTTGGGGGACACCACCAAATCAGTTAATAAAAATGTTATAATTTCATTAATCTACAATCTACACACAATTTAAAATCACAATATTTCACATATTGTAGAAACACAGTGAGATGTAAATAAATTTGCTCATCCGAATGGAATAAAAGTTGAATGCCTCTATAGTAAGAAAACATCAATATGATAAAATTCATAATCACTTAAATTATTTCTCATGTAATTTATAACTTCAATGTCTTTATAACTTACACAACTGTCATCATTTCAGTGCAGTGAGTACAGTGTTACAGTCTTCATTATCACCATTTCTACATTATTTTGGCAAGTAGAAATTGGAAATATCTTGACTCTCCTATCCCCACCCCACCCCATACTGACTGCCTATTTTACCCAACTCACAGGATAGATTTATTACAGTAAAAACACTTCGGCTATACACTATCATTCCCATTACCTTTTACAGAAAATGTCATGGATGCAGGCTTATTCACCATCTCCCTGCTGCTCATCCATAACTTACTGCACTTGAGTGCACAAATATGCTACTGTTCTTCCTCAATTCGCCAGTCTCCAAAACCATGAAAATGGTCTAAGATTTATTTTCATTTTTAAGACTGGAAAGATATTTTATTCATTGAAACCAGAGAACCCAATTGCATTCCTGTGCTTCACGGGTTTGCCATGCTCAAGGATTGTAGGTATATTCTGCAGTTCCAAATATCTTTCTCAATGCTGTAACAGCAATTTGTTGTCAAAGTATCATTGTAGCCACTGAAGAGATTATTTCCATGAATGACTGCTCCTTCTACACCTTCTTGCAAGTCACCTTCCACTTCTTGGGTGTTATCTTTCTTCTTGGTACTAAAAGAAAAAGCTTTAATCTATTTGAATTGGTGAAAAAGTTGCTGTAGACCTTTCTGAAAGTCAACTTGTTGCTTCTCAGCCAATTGTGGTGATCTACACAGATCTTCAAAACATTTTTTCTTTTGCATCTTCATTATGAATGCATCTCCAACCCTCAAAACGCACACTGCCTGGCAAGTCATCTTCCTGACAATTGGATATACAGTCTCAGTTTTATAATTGTAGAAGTCTCTGTTAAATTGTGTCATAGTGCCTTCTTATAAATAGGTTTCTAAAGTGTTATTACTAAAAACCTTATGGCATTCAATCTCATACAATACAAATAGTAAGTCTGTCCTTATTTTATGTGCCAATGTTTCCAGTTGAACTTCACTGATCAATATCACATTATGCTCCAATGGGACTTCATTAACTTGAGGCCTACATTATCAAACAATCTAACCAAACTATAATAAACTGCACTTTTCTAGTAATTCTATTAGGAATCCTATAAAAATGGAGTCCCTTTGGTACTCTAACTTTAATTCTGGAATGCTGGCATCCAGAAACATATTCTCTCATGTTAAACTGTTTTAACTTTCTTAACTTTTCAAAACCTGTTATGCATCACTTTATCAAGGGAGTTCCTTATCCATATTCAGCTCCTTTATACCTTCATCAAACAGAGACTTGGGCATAGCAAGCAATTACGAACATTCTTATTCCATGGACGGATGTAATTTATTATTAGAGTTGCTGCCTTCAATATACAATGTTTTCCATTTGCTACAGCTTCCGCATATGTTTGATTAATAGGTACTTTCTCCTCACTGCAAGAACTGTAAGTCACCATATATTTCTGTAAAGTACTTAATGCCACACACAATTCACTCAGATGACTATGTAAAGTAAACTGGTTGCAGTTGTTCAAGGAACCCGGGGAATCCATCTTTAGTGTCCAGCAATTAAAAAAAAAATCACAAAACCAAAATTAATGAACAAAGCATGAACAGATGCATGGCACAGAAGACAAAAAAAAAACATACAGGGGAAGAAAGACAAGTGTAAAGCAAAAACAGGATTAAAAATAAATAGGTTTAGTATTCTCATCATTAAACTTCTTCAAAACCAAGTACACAGATGTTCTTTTATACATTTTGTTAACCATGCGCTCATATCAATATTAAATTATTCCCCATTAAATGACCACTGATTGAAAAAATGTACTTATTTGTAGTAAATACTGAATGCTTAATGCCTAGTTTATTCCTGGGGGAGATGTAGCATTTAAGCTGATTTGCCACCTTAATTCCTTCTTTTCCTGCAGTGCATTCTGACCACCTCCTGCTAAAGTTTATTGTATATAATCAATTAAAAAAAATGTGAGCTTCTTAAAAGTATTATGTTCAACCGAATGTCTCTATAAGCATTTTCAAATTGCCTATATTCCCTAGAATTTGCATGTTCTAAACTCCTAGCTGACGACTTTCATTTTTTCTTAGCACTAGTATAGCAATGCCCAAAAAAGAAGCATCTTTAATGCACCACTGAATCGTCTACATCTGGAAAAAAGAAGTTATGTCTTACCCATAATGTTCCATCTGAGTTGTTGATCATCTTCCATTCATCACTCATGGGTACGGTTCCGAGTCGGCCAAATACCAAGCTAGCATACACCAAACACTTGAGCCATGCTACTACCCACAATGCCCTTCATCCCATACCTCAGATCGAGTTTGCAGAACATATAGTAGAAATATATACTAGAAACAGAAATAAAGGCAGAGGCCATCTCTGCGCAAAAACCCTAACAGACCAAAATGACCCAAAGATCCGCCAGGAGTCTTTGGCGGGGTAAGGTGGGAGGGTGTGATGAATGGAAGAATATCAACAACTCAGATGAACATTATGGTAAGACATAACTTCTTTATCTGAAGTTGTTAATCTTCTTCCATTCCTCACTGATGGGACCGAGTCCCTAGCTACTACAGAATCTGGGTGGCCCTCATGGAAGAACATTCTGGAGTACCATAGAGCCAAAGGCAGCTCTTCCCCTGGAGATCAGATCCTATTTGTAATGCTTGATAAAGGTATGGGGTTTAGCCCAAGTGGCGGATGCACAAATATCATCCATGGAAGCCCTAGCATGAAAGGTGACAGAAGCGGTCACAGCTCTAGTGGAATGAGGTTTAATGCGGCCAGGAGCCGATTCCTCCAGAGAATAAACAAAGGAGATTTAATCCCTAAGCCATTTAGACAAGGTAACCTTAGACACTGCGGATCCCATTCTAGAGGCCGCAAAGGCAACAAAAAGCTGATCTGACTTACAAAATGACTTTATCCTGTCCAAATAAAAACGTAACTGTCTGTGGACATCCAAGGAATGGAGACAGTATTCCCCTTTGTTGGTATAATTAGGGAAAAACACGGGCAAGTCAATGGATTGATTAATAGAGAATTCTGAAACCACCTTGGGTAAGAAAGTGGGATTGGTGCGAACTGATACTCTGTGACTCAATGCATAATGCTTGCAGCTCTGATACACGTCTGGCTAAAGTAACCGCGACCAGAAACAAGGTCTTCCAGGACAGAAATTTCACATCACAGGTTGCAGCCAGCTCGAAGGGAGGTAGAGCCAAAGTTTGAAGCACGCTAGACAGATTCCATGATTCCACAGGTTTACTAATGGGAGGTCTAGAATGAAAAATCCCCTTCAGGAAGTTCTTACACAGACGAGAAGATATAATAGGAATTCCATCTGAATCATCATGGAAATTGGAGATGGCAGCAAGATGCACCCGAATCGTGGATGCAGAAGCCCTGTTAAGGAAAAGTTCAGTCAGGTATTGAAGAACCGTCGCTATTGGAACAAAGACAGGATCCAGAGACAGCTCTTGTGCCCACAAGCAAAAGCGTTTCCACTTGTCTTTATAAAGTTTTCTGGTAGAAGGTTTATGGGAAGCCAAAATAATATTTCGTATCGGAGAAGAGAGTGATTCAAGCCTGGCTACTAACGGAAGTGGAGCAACCAAGCTGTCAGTTTAAGCATGGTCAGATTTGGAGACGACAACCCTTGGGGGTGAGAAATGAGATCCTGACGGAAGTCCAGGATCCAAGGAGGTCGGAGCAGGTGTGGCTGAAGGAAGGGGAACCAAACCTGTCGAGGCCAGAACGGAGCAATGAGAATCATTCTGCTTCTCGACCGAGTAGCTTTCCTTAAGACCAAAGGTATCAAGGGGTGGCAGGATAAGTGTACAGGAGACCTGCGGGCCAATCGTGAGTCAGAGCATCTCTCGGGGACTCCCCGTGCAGAGGAAAAAGGACAAAGTAGCTGCTGCACTTCGTATTGGAGGGGGAGGCAAACAGATCACAGCAAGGCCGGCCCCAGCGGCTGAAAATTTCCTCCGCCACTCTCGGGTTGAGAGACCACTCGTGAGGAACCAGGATGCATCTGCTCAGCCTGTCCACAATCACGGTGGAACTCCCTGGGATGTGTGTAGCAATCAGAAAACGGTTGGAAGCTATCGCCCACTGCCAAATTTTCATAGCTTCGTGGCAAAGGGGGTAAGATCTGGTCCCTCCCTGCTTGTTGATGTTCCAGATCACAGGCATGTTGTCGGACTGGATAGCAATCGGTCCGAGAGGAAGAAGAGGACAGAGAGCTTGTAACACTAGTAACACAGCTCTGAGCTCTACAACGTTGATATGTAAGTCGACTTCTAGAGGAGACCACGTGCCTTGAACAGATTTTCCCTGAAAGTGTCCCCCCCACCCTATCAAGGAAGCGTCCATAGTCACCGTGGTGTTGGGATGAAGAGGTTGAAAGGGGCGACACCAAAGACTTTCGTCCATTCTCCTCCACCAGAGGAGATCTGTTTGCAGAGATCGGTGATGAGGATTAGTGCATTCAAGGGATGATTGTGCATCCATTGAGTTTGAAGAAGCCACTGTAAAAGGCGCATATGAAGTCTGGCCAACAGAACAATGGGAATGGCTGCCGCCATGGAACCCAGAGCTTGCAGAACTTCCCTTGCAGACACTTTCCTGCGGTTGAGTATCACTTGCACTTGTGTTCCTGCGGTTGAGTATCACTTGCACTTGTGTTCTCAGTCTTAAGAGCCTGTGATGAGGAAGAGATATTAGGCCGAGCTGAGTGTTGAACATAGCCCCTATGAATTCCAGTTGTTGTGAGGGCTGAAGGTTTGATTTTTCCCAATTGATAGTAATACCCAGAGACTCCGCCAGAGACAGAGTGTAGTGAAGGGCCCTGGTCAGTAGACGCTCTGTGAGGGCAGAGAGGAGTCAATCGTCCAGATAAGGAAACACCTGGAATCCGTGAAGTCTCAAGTGAGCTGTCACCACTGCTAGACATTTCGCGGACACTCTGGGGGCCGTCGAGAGACCGAAAGGCAGGGCTCTGAATTGAAAATGATTGGCTCCCAGACAGAAGCGCAGAAGTCTCCTGGAGCGTTTGTCCATTTTGATGTGGTAATACGCATCCCGGAGATCTACAGAGCATATCCACACACCCTCCTGGAGGGATGGATTGAACAGTAACCATGCGGAACTTGGTCTTCATGACTGACTCGCTCAAATGACTGAGATCCAGGATGGGCCTCCAGTCCCCATGTTTTTTGGCACCAAAAAGAGTCTGGAGTAGAACCCTAATCCACATTGATTTGGAGGGACCTGTTGGATGACTCGCTTTAGAAGAAGCTTCTTGATTTTGGAAGCTGCCTCCTCCCCTTGACTGGGTGGTACGTCGGGAAGGGAGAATTGAGGTCTTGGAAGGATTTGAGAGGAATGTGATAGCCTCTGGTGATAATTCTCTGCACCCGTAGATCATTGGTAATGGAGGACCAGGCTGTTTGGTGCAGAGAGAAATGCGCCCCGACTGCTTCCAGAGGAAAGCAATTGGACAATGCTTCAGGAGCGCTGATAGGGTGTCTACCAGAGAAAGAATCTCTGGAGTCCTGATTCCGGTAACCCCGTCTGCCCTTAATGGGCATCTTCCACCTTCGGACCCCCCTCTGCCTCTAGAGGAGTCCTCACCATGTGCATCATGAAAGAAACCTTGCGACTTCTTGTGCCACAACTTTCCACTCCCCTGGTTCCTGGAGAAGGAAGGCTGAGGTTTGGAGAAGTGCAGGCTCATGGCAGACAAGGTCTTTCCGTCCTGCTCGCACTTGGCCAAAGTATCCTTGACCTTAGAACCAAAGAGCGTGGAGGGCTCAATAGGGGCGTTCAAAAAGGAAGACGAAGGAATCCGGTAGATCAGAAATGTGCATCCAGGCATGGCGTCGGACAACCATGCCAGCACCTGCTGTTCTAGCTGCTCCTTCGGTTGCGTTGAAGAGTAACCTCATAGAGGAATTCAAAATCGCTTCAAGGGTGGCAAGTTGGGAAGCCACTTTGTCATGTGCTCCATCCGACACTTGACCAGCGTGGCTACCAGAGAGTTCAGAAATAAGGTCCCTCTGGAGTCTCGTAAAGTGTGCCAGGAAATTCAGCGAACTCATGGCAAAGGTCGCTGCAGCAAAAACTGGCTTCCCTAACCTGTCCACCGCCCGGGACTCCCTGTTGGGCGGATGAACAGCAGGACTCTCTTCCGCCAGGTCCTTTTTTATGGCCGCCACCACTACCACAGCGTCTACTGGCAAGCCTTACTACGAATGAGGTTGATCCTCTGGAGGAGAAAGTACATTGTCTGATCTCCTGGGGACAGCTTCTACTGAATCCGGACTCTTCCACGCTCACTGCACGATGAATTTGACCAACTCATCTGCAGGAGGGGTCACTCAGGAAGTAGTGGGCCCGGAGTGGAAAGCTTGTAGGAATACGGATTCCTCCGGGGAAGGGCTGGAAGATTTCCAGTCACCCTGCTGACTCCAACTCTCCAAGATATCCCCAAAGGAAACAGCATCAGGGGGTGATCTAGGAGAACCTTCCCCATCATCTTAATCCATATCCTCAGTAAGGGACTCTTTCAGGTGAGTCCATGTGTTTTCTTTTGCACACCCTCTTCTGAGGGGGCTCTTCGGTGAGGATGTCCTTAGAGGACTCTGAAAGGGGGGTGCTTTGGATCAGTGGTCCCCTGCTAAGGGCCGGCGATAGCTGAGTTAGGGGGAGAACCAAAGGCAGAGCTGAAGGAGGGGGATTGCTAGCCGCCAGCGCCCTTTCCATAATCCGGAAGACTGGCCCACCCAAAGAGGGATGGGAGGACTGAATCGGAACTGGGGTCACACCCGCTCCGAATGGCCCACCTCCGAGACTGGAGTTTGAGAAGGGTTCGGTGCGGATATAACTCTCGGATCCAACACGGGAACCGAAAGGACCGCTGGTGCTGGAACTGAGTATTCCACCCGCAAAGCAAGGGGTTGAGTAAGGTAGGATGCTGTCGGAACTGACACCCACCAGGGCTTAGATGCTTCAGGCATCATAATAGTCAGTGCCAAAGGAAAGTGTCCCGTTGAAAGCAACAGACAAGGGGGCCTTGGAACTGAAGGATCCCCAGCAGGAGAATATGAAGGAGTCGAAGGAGGAAAAATCCCAACACCCGGAGAGGAACAGGGTCTGGAGATTCCTCTTGCAGTCAGTACCTGATCAACGAGACGAACAATGTCCAGTTCGCAAACGCTCCTGGCAGACCTAACTGATATCCCAGAAGGGGATTCAGGCCGGTCCAGAAAGGGACTGTAGGCTTGTCCGGCAAACGGGTCCACAGAAGATGAATACCTGGTCCGTAGTAAGGAACTCAATAGAGACGAGGATTCTGATTTGAATTGCGTAAACGGTAAGGTTGGCACCAAGAGGGGGCTCAGAGCCGAAGTCACACTCGGAGTAGTAGTCACAATCGGATCTGAGGTAATCAGAGCCGGTGTCTGTAAAGTTGAGTTCGGTGCCGAGGTGTCCAGAACCAGACTGGTTGGAAGTGAAGTAATCAGCTGTTCAGTAGTCGTCGGTGCCAAGCCCGGAACTAACAATTCAGACTTCCCAGAAACTGCGCTCGGCGCCAAAATTGGTGGCACAGAGGCAGCGAGCCGATGCTCAGAGGAAGATGGGTCTTGCCCCTGTCACCAGCTGGTGAAGAGGGGTCTGAGCGGGGACGCTTCTTGACCTTGACTGCAGGGGTTGAGACCTCCACAGAAATAGCCTCCGAGAAGGGAAAGGAAAGCAATTCTTTCAGAATCAATTTGTTGCGCCGTTCATTCAACGTCCGTTGACTAAAACTCGCACAAATATCACATGGGGGAGTCGCAGAAAGGTGCAAAATGCCTAAACAATAAATGCATTTAAAATGCAAGTCGCTGTTCGGTAATTTACCACTGCATGACGTGAAGTGTTTAAAACCTGAAGTATCCTTTTTCTCTGACATACTAGCACTCACTCAGACCAAAGAAGAGAGGGAGAGAAAGGCAAAACTACCAGCAATGGTATGAAGAATTACCACGAGGGTGGTAAAAAGTAAGGAAAGGCAAGAAAATACCAACAATGGTAAGAAAAGGAATACCTGTGGGTAGAGCTAGACTATGAGAAAGACACTAGTAGAAACATTAGTGGAGAAATACACAGTTTATAATGTCAAAACTACTTAGCTGGAGAGCTCAGTGAAAACGCTGCTATATTGCTGCACGGCAACCGTGATCTGAGGTATGGGATGAAGGGCATTGTGGGTAGGAGCGTGGCTCGAGAGTTTGGTGTATGCTAGCTTGGTATTTGGCTGACTCGGTTCCGAAGGTTTGGAACCGTACGCATCAGTGAGGAACGGAAGAATATTAACAACTTCAGATGTATATATTTTTTGTTTTGCACTTAAATTAGTGTGTGTTAGAGCTAGTTTCACAATGCTCTATGTTTTGTGCTGTGGCAGTTTCTTTTTCATTTACAACTTTTTTTTTACTAAGCAATCTACTAGTAAAAGAATTGTTCTGGGTAAAATTTATTATTAACTGCAGGGTACTGTATTTTAAACTGGCCGAAGTGTTCTACTTTGTTTGTTTAAACTCAGTGTGTTTGCAGACATCTAAGCTCTACTTGACAGGGCTGCAACTACATCAGCATGCCTGTAGCCATCTACTCAGACATGAAACCCCCTTCCCGCAACATCCTTATTCGTGTGTGCTAACCCTAATCCTGCACTTTCTCTTCAAAAAAAAACCTTTTCCGCACAGTACTTTTATTTAGAGAGGGCAGCCGTGGTGGTGCAGCGGTTAGTGTTGCCTCACAGCAAGAGGTTCTCCGGTTTGATTCTTGGCTGGAGTGCCTTTTGTGCGGAGTCTGCATGTCCACCCTGTGGTTGTGTGGGTTTCTTCCAGGTGCCCCTGTTTCCTCCCACATCCCAAAGACATGCTGTAGGTGGACTGGATACTGTAAACTTTTATTCAGACAGACAAATTATGTCTGACGACATTTGTTCATGGTTTTCTTTTTTTTTTTTTGTTTTAATAAATTTTTAGTTAAAATGATCACAAAAGTAGACTGGCTGCTTTTCTTTAGCAATTAGTTTAATGTGGGATATGGGTGTTTTTTTTTTTGTATAATGCGAGTCCAAGGATTTTAGCTATTAGGAAAATGTCTTGCTATCCCCACCCCCTCCAAGATTATGCCATTTGGTATTTTCTGCACTGGGAGTGATTAATGATACTCAGAGAGAGTCATCACTTGTTGATGTGAACAACCAACAAAAACATCTCATGATAAAAACATACTGTATGCAAAATCCATCAACCTCTCCAAATGGACAATCAGACCTTGCTGCACAAACACAAGAAACACTAAACCTTACCTCCAAAAACAGCTGTTTCTGTCACATACCAAATCCCACCTCCAGCAAACAACTCTTGCTGCGAATATCAGAAACCTGATTAACTAAATCAGTTTGAAAAGCATGTTACCAGCTTCCTGATGCAAATCACAGCAACAAGCATGCCCAACAGCCCAAGTTATTTGTAGCGTTTCTTGCCCCAAACCCTTTACGTATACATACTATCTCCATGGTCAAACAACCAAAGTGATACTACTAATATTTACACTGCAACTGTCAAAGGACAATGAGTCAACTAATGCACAAACTGACAGTATAACTTAAGCAGGCAGATGTCACATACTATTCAACATGTTTAGTTGACAAACTCCATTGTGACTAAATATATAAAATGCATACACATTCAAAAAAACTGTACTGCCCCAGACACAACCTATAGTGAAATATAAGAGCTCACCTTAGAAATAGTTACAGCACTAAAGAAAAAATCAGGAAAGTAGTAAGTTCAGTGAGATCAAGACTGATATGATCTATACAAGATCAAATATTGACCTGCTATAAGTATAATCCTGATTGTTTCTTTTGTGATCTTCAAACATTCTCAACAGGTGTATCTGCCTCTGTCATTTACCCAACCCAATTCCAACCCACCCACCCTAACTATACATTTACTCTGTGCAAGTTAATTAAAAACCCCTCCCCAGAATATGTTACCTACTCCGTTAATCATCTTAATCTTTCTATGCATATCAGACAACCACTATCCTTTTATCTCTTTCCCAATCCTTCCTTTTGCCTATAAAATACTTTTTCCTAAACTCTAGCCTTCTACCACCTCTCCCCAATCAGTAACTCGTATAAAGAAAATGCTGCTCCTTATATTATTCTCATACTCTAGTACTGACCTCCCACTTAAGCTATTACTTTCCCTTAAACTATACTACCACAACCCCAATCTCCAGCCTCGTACTTAACCTAGACAATTATAATAACTATTCTAGTTTATTTCCTAACCTCTTGTATCACTCCACAACCTACTTAACTCAGACAATTAGTTAATCTCCTGACCTCTTAAATCACTCCACTAGTCTTGGTCTTATAAACAGAATTCTTTACTGTGAACACCCCTGCCTCAAAACAAAATATCCAATCATGCTCACCGTTAAGAATTACTCCAAATTTTTCTGAAGTCGTCAAAAATTAATTACGTGTGGAGATTCACCTAAACCCTGACCCTACTAATCTAAACCCAAACCTCTGCACCACCAGTTCCTACAAGCACCTTAACAGCCCAGATAACCCCTCCATCAATTATAAACCATCCTTCTTGTAATGCATCCTTTACTCCTTATACAAAGTCATTTTCCAACCAATCCAATTCCCATTCCCAGACATTTCATTTTCCAACTCCGTCAAGCACAGGTCCATCCAAAACTCTAACATTAAATCTGAAAATTTGTAATAAAAGTACAGATCTACATACCTGGATATCACCCTGTTCCCTCGAAATCCTAGTCATTACTAAATTATGGTTTAAATCCAATATAAAAGATACAGAAATACTACTTGCAGGTTAAAACATGAGGACTGACTGACCCACACAAAAAGGGCAGAGTCACTCTACTGCTCCTATAACTTCTCCTCCAATTCAAACCTCATTCTCAAATTTCACTCAGTCAAAATACTCATAATACTTTTAAAGATAAATAAAAAAAAAACACACTATTGTTGCACTTTACATCACACTAGAAACAACATAATCTTATTCAAAGAATTTCTTTCTTGGGTATCTAATACTATTAGTTAGGAAAAAAATCATTCTGGGTGATGTTCATAGGTTGGTACTAGGCTATCAGCCCTAGGACCTATACAAGCCTAGCCATAACAATTCCCTGGCTATTTCTTCCCACATTATTTACTTTCCTGGACCCCTGTCTAGCAGGGCGACTGACATGATCCCTGGGGTGAATTTCCTTTCTCCCATCCAATCGTCAAGGTTCCTCTTGAAGAGGTCCAAAGAGGCACTCTGCTTGACATGTATGGGCAATCTATTCCAGAGTCTGGGGAGTCAATATTGACTGGCAAAATGCAACCTCTGACAGTCCTTCATCCTGCATAAATGTATTTGGTCTGTCTCAAATAACAACACTTAAGAGATACTACAAAAGCAATAAGTGCAAAAATGACTGGATTTTAATCTCAGACCCAAGTAAATATATCAGTGGAACCTAAACTTAACTCCCTAAATGGCCATTTCCCTGCTTTCATACACAGGCTTAACACTCATCACCCCAATACCAACCAACTTAAACCAACCAGAAATCTCACAAAATTTACAGCAACATATTCACCAGTATCCTAAGGTCCTTCAACTGGCCAATATTCAAAACTCTCCCTAAATACCCTTGCCCTCGACATAGAAAAAGAGTAAAAATAAAACACTCCATCCTTAGCAAAAACATTATGCATACCAAAGAAAAGGCTTGGAGGAAATAGTTAAAAAAATTTTCAGAGATACAGGAAACTTTGTAATCAAGCTAAAAAAACAAACACACAAAGTTAAGAAATAACACTTGCACCAACTACAACTTAATCACAAAAATGACACAAAAAAATTCTGGTCTTCTAGTCACACACAACTCAATCCTGGCTCAAAAAGATTTGTATCCTTATCAAACCTGCTCTCCCCCTCAAAATAGCAACTACATTTAATACATACTTTATACAGAGCACTACTGCCCTCACAAACAGAGCATCACCCTCCCCTACACACACCCGTAACATCACCAACTGCCCCCTCCATTACCACATTAACTTAGAAAAAAATGTGAATTCAAACAATCCTTAGCCACAAATGCTAACTTTACCATAAAACCTGTAAATATCTATTATAAAAAAACTGCAACTTAAACCTTGCTCCACACCTCTCACCTTAACACCTCAAGATGGCTGCAGAAGCCATATCTTATCCGGTAGCTACCATAATAAATAGATCCATACAGGAATCTTATGTCACAGCTAGCTGGAAAAGATCATGCCATCCCACTGCACAAGGGAGGAAACTCTACAGACTTCTCTAACTTTTGCCCCATTGTAATTCTCGCCCCCTCTCAAAAATCCTATAAAACTGCATCCATACTAAACTTCACCATTTCCTCTCACAACAGCTCCTAACCAGTACTCAGCATGGATTCTGCCCTAGCCTTAGTACAACCACTGCACTATTATCCTTTTTAGATAATATAAACAAGAAAAGGGACTCTGGCAAAAGTACAGTTTTGTACCTACCATAAATGTAGATGTCCGATAGGTATGTATCTGCAGTCATAACATATGGGTTGTCCTGCCTCAGGCAGCCCTTCGGTCGGCCGGATTCCAAAGTCTGGGTCTGGCCTCGGCTGATGTCGCACTTGCTCCGACGTCAGAACGTCTGGGGTATAAAAGCATCAGCTGACGCCATCTTCCTCAGTTTTTCTTGCCCCAGATGCCAGGTGCCCTCTAAGAAGGTTAAACTTGGAGAAAATGCCAAAAAATTGTAAAAATATATACATATATATATAAATATATTAATACAAACAAATACACCATAACAGATTCCCCCAGCTAGCTAATAGAGGGGTAAGCACCCTAGGAATACCACATAGGGGAAGGAGGGAGGGTAAACCTGACTGCAGATGCATACCTATCGGACATCTACATTTATGGTAGGGTACAAAACTGTACTATGTCCTTCAAGGATGCATCTGCAGTCATAACATATGGGTAGAATACCATAGCCAATCTTGGGGGTGGAGGTACTAAGAAAATGATGGTGTAGTTAAGAGACCCTGCAGGACTGCAGTAGCAAAGCCTGCTCTGGATCTGGAGTATAAGGGTAAATTGTAATGCTTGGCAAAAGTATGCACGGAGCTCCAGGTAGCAGCTTCTAAAATGTCCTTGGTAGCCACCCCTCTTAGGAAGGCTGTAGTGGTGGCTGTGGCTCTCGTGGAATGAGGCCTAATATTCACAGGAACAGTCTTTCCATGAAAGGAGTAGCAAAAGCGAATGCAATTTCCTATCCATTTTGAGATTGTCTGTTTGGAAATTGCTTTTCCTTGTGTCCCAGCAGCATACGCTACAAACAGTTGGTCAGTCTTTCTGTAACTTTTAGTTCTGTCCAAGTAGTAGCGTAATTGTCTATGGATATCCAGAGTGTGCAGAAGTTTCTCCCCTTTATTTTGTGGATTTGGGAAGAAAGTAGGCAAATGAATTGCTTGGTTCAAGGATACTCTAGATACCACCTTTGGCATAAAGGTTGGGTTGGTTCTTAATGAGACTCTGTCCTGATGAAAAATAAGAAATGGCTGCACTGCCATTAAAGCTTGTAACTCATATACTCTTCTTGCTGAAGTTATGGCCAGAAGGAATGCAGTTTTCCAGGATAGAAACTGTGGATCTGCCGATGCTGCTGGTTCAAATGGAGGAAGTGTTAGTTTTTCCAGCACAAAGTTAAGGTCCCAAGTAGGTAAAGGTGGTCTCCTTAGAGGATTGATGTTTTTGATTCCTCTGAGAAATTGTCTTAAGAGGGATGAAAAGACAGGAGGATTTACATTGTATTCTGCTGAAATTGCTGAGGCATGTATTTTAATGGAAGAATAAGACAGGCCATCGTGGAACAATTCTGCTAAGTATTCCAGTATATGTGCCATGTTCATCACTGTCACATCAAGGCCTTTTGTTGTGTTCCAACTGAGAAATCTTTTCCATTTTGCTGAGTATGCCTTCCTTGTGGAAGGGCGGCGAGCTTCCATAATAATGTCCTTTACCCTCTGGGATAAGCTGTCCTGGGACGGAGTCATGGTATTCTCCAGGCAGTTAGCTGCAAGGTCTTTAGGTTGGGATGCAGGATCTTGTAATTTTTCTGCGTCAGAAGAAGAGGCCATAATGGGAGAGGCCACGGTTTCGTCTGTGATAAGCTCTTCAACAGTGGGTACCAATGCTGCCTTGGCCAGTCTGGAGCTATAAGAATCACTTTTGGCTGTTCTGCCCTGATCTTCAGTAAAACCTTGGACATTAATGGGATTGGTGGGAAAGCATAGACTTTTTGGGCTTTCCAGCTGAATGAGAGAGAGTCCACCTTCCATGCTTTTGGATGGTATGTCCTTGTGCAAAAAATTTTCAGTTGATGATTGTGGGGTGAGGCAAACAGATCTATCTCGGGCCTTCCCCATGCCTGTGTTATGAGTAAAAAGATGTCTGGGTGCAGCATCCATGGTAGTTCTGCTTAAGCTGTCTGCCAGAGTATTGTCTTTCCCTGGCACGAACTGGGCCTGTAGTTGTATATTTTGTTTCAAACAAAGATCCCATAGACTCATAGCCAGTCTGCATAGAGGGTAGGAATGCGTGCCTCCTTGCTTATGTACCACATAACTGTGGTGTTGTCTGTCCTTATTAGCAGGTGGCCTTGTTGAAGGAAAGGTTTGAAAGCCTCGATTGCATGCATCACTGCCAGCATTTCCTTTTGGTTTATGTGCATTTGCATCTGCCCTTGAGACCATAGGCCTTGGATACATTTGTCCTCCATGTGTGCTCCCCAACCTCGGTCTGAAGCGTCCATGGTGATGGTTTGGTTTGCTTTTGGTTTCAAGAAAGGCAACCCTCGGTTGGTCTGGCAGGCTAGTGCCCACCACAGGAATTCCTTCTGAAGGCAAGGTATGATTGGAATCAGAGTTTCTAAGCTGTGACTGTGCTGAGTCCATACACTCCTTAGGTACCATTGCAATCTTCTCATATGTAGCCTGGCTTGTGGGATTAGTATTATGCAGGATGCCATGAAACCCAGGGCCTGCAGGATTTTCCTTGCAGTTAGCTGAGTTTGTCTTATCAGATTCTTGAAGTAATCTGGAAGTTGTTTCTGCTTTTCTTCTGTGAGAAAGGCCATTTGGGTGGTTGTATCCAGATCTGCACCCAAAAAGGTTATCCTTTGGGATGGCACCAGTCTTGATTTTTGGATGTTGACTGTGTATCCCAAGGCCTGTAGTAGCTGGATGGCATAGTCCAAGTCCTTTACCAATTTTGTCTTGCTGTCCGCTTGTATCAGGCAGTCGTCCAGATATGGGTAGATTTGAATCCCCTGAAGTCTGCAGTATGCAATTACTGATGCCAGGCATTTTTTGAACACTCTGGGCGCAGTAGATAAGCCAAAGGGCAATGCTGAGAATTGATAATGCTCTGATCCTGCAAGAAATCTGAGGTGTCTTCTGCAACTTTGTCGAATGGGGACATGCAGGTATGCCTCCTTGAGATCTAGAGTCACCAGCCAAGACTCCTTGCCCAGCATGGGAAGAAGTTGCTGTAGGGTCAGCATCTTGAATTTCGGCACAATGAGGTAAGTGTTCAGTGCGGACAGATCGAGAATAGGCCTCCATTGATTTTCTTTTCTTGGAACAAGGAATAGCCTTGAATAAAAACCTTGGCCTTGTTCTGAGAGAGGAACCTTTTCTATGGCTTTCATTTGTAGTAATTTGGTGATTTGCTTCAAAGCCTCCGCCCTTTGATTTGGTGGCAGGTCTGGCATTCCTTGTCTTTTTGGCAATGTGTGGAAATGGAACCTGTATCCTTGGTCTATTATTTGCAGTGTCCATGAGTCCCTTGTAATGTAATGCCAATTTTCTGAAAATAAAGAAAGCTTTCTGCCCAATGGTGCTTCTAATTGAGCCCTGGTCGGTGGAGTCAGAAGTAAGTCATTGTGTTTGTCCTGGTGTAGCAGTTGTTGTTGCTGTAGCTGCACTACCTCTCTGGTTGGGTGGCTGCCACTGACGACCTCTGTAGTGGCCTCTAGCTTGCCCCCTACCTCTGGTACGCCTGTTCCTGCCTCTCTGTGATCTGTCTGAATCTGGAAAGGACCAATTCTTAGTAGGCCAATTTCTGCTGAATCTCGGTGGTTGTACCTGCAGAAAATCCTTGACTGTTTGCACAGATTTTGCCTTTTCTTCAAACTTCTTTAAGACCTCCTGGGCTGTGGAACCAAATAATTTTTGTTTTTCCATTGGAGCATCCAGGAGCTTAGCTTTAACATGGTCCAGTAGAGCTTGTTCCTTCAACCAGGCATGCCTTCGTATAACTGCCCCTGTCATTGCTGACCTACCTGAAGCTTCCAGTGCATCATAGCCACATTGCAGAAAATGGTTGCTAACCTGCTGTGAGTTATGAACCAGATCCTGAAGAGATTTACGGTCAAGGGGCTCAGAGGAGGAAAGTTTCTTATACAATTCATCTAACAAATACTCTTGGTACTGAATCGTATGGAATTGACAATTTAATGCCCTCATAGAAAGAGTTGCAGAAGTATAAACTTTCTTTCCCCATCGCTCTAAAGCTCTAGATTCCCTTTCAGAAGGTAAAGGATTTTTAGCAGTGGCAGCTGCAACCCCTTTAGGGCCCTGTGAAATGGTTTCTGGGTCTGCAGTGTGGGCCTTGTACAGGTGAAAGTGAGAATCCGGAACCCTGTAGTACCCATCAGGTTTGGCAGGAGCCGGAGGGAGAGAATCAGGGGCTGTACTGGCATCAGAGTACACATCATCAACAACATTCAAAACAGGAGGTATAGCCAAAGGCCTATGCTGAGGTAAATGTAAAAAGGTCCTTAATCTTTTTCTGGAATCAGAAAATTCCTGGCCCTGCCATTGGAAATGCTCTCTCATGGAATGCAGTGTCTCACCAAAAGAAAACTCTTCAGGAGGGGAGGCCGAAGGAATAGATTCTTCAGCATCAGAATCCTCGAGGCGAATAAGCCTCCTGCTGGTGCTCTGACAACACAGATCCATCCGTAGACTCATCTGAAGAGTGGGGGTCAGAGGGCTCAACCCTGGGCCTTTTATCTGGAGGTGGAAGAGAGCCCCTGTCCGGATGAGGTTGAGAACCTCTAATTAAGGAGATAAGGTCCTCTGCTAAGCTGAGAATTTGAGTGCTGGTAGAAGGCCTCTGAGTGGTAGACTTGGGAGGCAAAGCTTTGGCAAGTTTGGCAGCTTTAGCCCTAGAGAAGGCCTTAATGGACATGGATGGAGGGGGTCTGGCTGCACCACGTGCAGGGGTGGACTTGTCTAAAGGAATGGTGTCGGACATGTCCTGGACACCGGTTTTCGTATGTAGTTCAATAACCGACTCGGCCAGAGCCTCCGAGGCCGAGGAGGTCGGTTGTAAGGTTTCGGTAACAGGAAGCACTGAGGACTCGGTTTCAGCCGAAACCGAGACACTCGCGGTAGGCCTGACCGAGGTTTCAGCCGAAACCGCGGGCCGCGAGGGTCGGTCCTTGTCCTTCCGTTTTTTAACTACATGTGAAGTCTGAGTCTCCGGCATTATATACGCAAAGTTAGCCCCAAAATATTCCTCTGCAAACTCCGACCGACGCCTAAGCGTTCGTCGGTTGAAGGAAGCACAGGCAGAGCAGGCTGAGACGTCGTGGTCTGGGCCTAAGCAAGGTAGACAGTAAGAGTGGAAATCCTTATGAGGTATTTGTTTCCCACAAGTTAAACAATTATTTACTTTATCTGACATCGGCTGAGGCAAGAAAGAGTCCCCAACGGGGTACTTAGCTTTTTCGAAGTCTTCGGTAGCTGAATCAAAGGAGCTGGCTGACCGGCACTTGTGAACTGCTTCGGGCACCGCGCGGCAAGAAAGACTGGGGAAGATGGCGTCGGCTGATGCTTTTATGCCCCAGACATTCTGACGTCGGAGCAAGTGCGACATCAGCCGAGGCCAGACCCAGACTTTGGAATCCGGCCGACCGAAGAGCTGCCTGAGGCAGGACAACCCATATGTTATGACTGCAGATGCATCCTTGAAGGACATCTTATGCCTTCCGTACTTCTAGATCTGTTCAAAGCCTTTGACAATGTTTTACACAGTAAACTCCTTCAGCAACTATTCCATCCTGGCCTATCCCCTCCTTCATTTCAGTAGTTTAATAGCTGATAGACAGCAAACTGTTACATGACAACATACTTTCTCTTCTTACCTCCCCATTACCACTGGTGTACCCCAAGGTTCAATTCTTTGTCCACGTCTGTAGCATTTTCATTAGTGACCTCTATACCTCCTCCAGGCAAGCATCACTTATACGGTATGCTGATTTAATACTAATATGCTCATCTGACACTCTGACATCTTAAAATCAAACAAGAAATCTTCACCACTGCTGAAAACTGACTTCACAATGCCCAATTACTCAATCCAAAAAAACAAAACTGCTCCTATTTCCCCAAAGCACATCTGAAGGACAAATTCCGCTTCATAATCTTCTCACTTAAAAATGCACAGATAGAAATTGTATCCCATAAACATTCTTTAAGCAGTTTCAGATAGGATTGGGGAAATTTCTGTGGGAACCCAGAAAAACGAGAATATCTTATGAGAAACTGATGGCTCCTAAAACTAGGGGGGGGGGTTGGATTTACCGGATTTTGAGATGTATTATACAGTGATTCAGGCCAATAGGATTTTAAGGGTGTCTTACTTGGACAGTGAAAATAGAAAAATGGACACCCAAATGGGTGCTACTAAATTCTAAACATACAAAAGGAACGGGAATTAATGTTAAAGCTGTACCATTTTTAAATAAACGAACATTGAGCAAATATGATTTAATGGAGCACATCAAGATATGGGCAATGGCAACTCAAACTCTGTTTGCCTCTTTGAACCTATTAAAATATATGATGATGTTTCAACTGTTTCATGGGAATCCTAATATGACTATTGGTAATCAACTGATAGACTTAAAGAAATTTCCGTTCATTAAGGATTTAACTGTAAGTGACTTATACCCCTTCATAGGAGTAGCGGTACAGGATATCTTAAAAGAGATGAATCTTCCCATTTCTTATTTAATTATAATGAGGCAGATAAAAGATCTTGCCATAAATTATTTTAATAGTTCCGAAATCAAAAAAGAGGAACTACTTATTTCACGTCATCTGTGGGAAGCATTGCAACAAGACAGAAAATACATATCCTCAGCGTATAAAATGGTAAAAGAGAGAAAATATAATAATCATATTCTGTTATCGAAATACTGGAAAGAGAAATTGGTATCCCTAGACGATAAGATAGTAGAGGCGTTTAACTTAATATTGAAATCCGTATCACTTCAAAAACTGGTCTTTACTCAACTGATGATATTTAACAATGCGTATTATACCCATCTCACTCTTCATAAATTTGATTCAAAAAATTCACCTAAATGTCCACAGTGTTTAGATCAGATAGCAGACCTGCTACACATGTTCTGGAGTTGCAAGTGCATTTATAAATTGTGGAACTCATTAAAGTTGCAGCTACAAAAAATGGGTTACCAAAACTCAACACTCACCTGGGAATTTTTGATTCTACATATTCCACCGGAGAATTTGGACAAATCAAAAAAGATTGTAATTATGAATACTAGTTTACTAATGAAATTATATATAGCCACAAATTGGTTGAACCCAGCACAGACATCGTGGCAAAATTTCAGGCCGTTAGCGATCAAGCATATTTTAGCGCACAAATTATTAATTAGTAATAATAAGAAAAGTATAAATAGTATAAAAATTTGGGAACAAATCTTCAACATTATATTGGCTTAGAGGTTCCTATCCACTTTCTTTTAGGACATTCTGCATGAGTACAAACACATTCTTAGACTTGATAGAAGATGTAGAAATAATACAGATTGTTGGCTTGAATTGGTTTATAATTGTCTATAGTAGATGTTTTTATGTTTATTTTTACATTTTCCTGTATTTGATTAATACGATATACATTCTTAATGTATATTGTGGAAATTCGAAATGGAACTAAACATTGGAAGCAATATTGTACATAATGTAAATAGTGTGTGAATTGTATTATGGTTTTGAAAAACAATAAAAATTATTATTGAAAAAAAAGAAATTGTATCCTATGATGTCACAATTGATGGCAACCTCAGATTTGAACTCCACATTCAAAATCATATAAAAAACATGACAGAAAATTGGCATGCTTTATAAACATAGAACTTTCTTACCAACTCTGCTAAATCCATCCTAGAAACCACTTACCTCCTTTTTTCACTCTTATATGGTGCCCCTAAGCCTTACCAACTTGCAGGTATCTATTAAAACTAAAACTGAAATAAGCTACAACAAAGTTGCTAAATTTGCTGCCAATAAACAATACTATACTACAGCTTGTCTGCTAGCACATTGGACTTCCCTTGAAATACGCGTTGCTAAGAGAAAGCAGTTGGAAGATACTGCCCACTGCCACATACTTGGCACTTCTCGACAGAGGATATGATCTGGTTCCTCCTTGTTTGTTGATATACCAAACCACTGACACTGTCCATTTGAGTTGCAATCATTCCTGATGGGAGAGCATCCTAAAAGACTTGCAATGCTAAAAGCACTGCTCTCGACTCTAAAATGTTGATATGCAAACTGGCATCTTCGTGGGACCATATGCCTTGGATGTCTTTCCCAGGTAACACCCCCCACCTCACCCTAGCTGGGAAGTGTCCATGGTCACTATAGCCTTGGGCTGTGAGGGGAAACATGGATGACCCTATAATACCTGATCCAATCGGATCCACCATGTTAGACTTTTCTTGCAAGAGTTGTAATTTGTATTGGAGCTGACAAGGGTAGATGAACCGACCACTAAGATAAGAGCACCCATTAAAGAATTCTCATGTGAACCCTGGCTAGTGGAGCAAGGGTTATTGCTGCTGCCATTAATCCCACAGCTTGTAATACTAACTGGGCCGAGTTCGTGGTACTGCAAAGTATTATGCAGACTTGTAACCTGCTTTTGAACTCTGGGAAGGGGAAGAGAGGCTATTGCTCATCTTGTGTCTAGCAGAGCTTCTATGAATTCTAGAATTTGAGTTGGCTGGGGGTTAGATTTGACTTCTCAAAATTTATGGTTATTCCTAATCTTGTGCAGGTGTGGATGTCCTCCTCTTTTACCATAATGAGTTGATGCCTGGTTGCAGCAGTAATGAGTCAAAACTAATAGACAGTGCTGCATTAAAATATAAGTTCAGATACGCAAATCACGCCAAAAATTGAATGCATTAAATTTTTGGCATGATTTGTGTATCTGGAGCAGTAATGAGCCAGTCATCCAAGTATGGAAACACACGGAATCCTTGCAGTCTCCAGTGAGCTGCTATCACTGCCATACATTTGGTGACCACCCTAGGGGCTGTGGTGAGTCCAAAAATTAGTGCTCTGAACTGATAATGACTGGCTCCCAGCCAGAAGTGCAAGAATCTCCTAGATTGCCTGTTTATTCTTATATGAAAGTACGCATCCTGGAGATCTATTGAGCACATCCAGTTGTCCTTTTCCAGACATGGAAGCAGGAACTGGTACCATCTGGAACTTTGTCTTTCGAACAAATCTGTTTAGATTGCTGAGATCTGGAATTGGTCTCCAGTCTCGTTTTCTTTATCACTATTAAGAATCTCAAGTAAGTTCCAGATCCTTTCTGGTCTGCGGGGACCTCTTGGATGACTCTTTTGTCTAGCAGCTTTTGTATTTGTAGGGCTGCTTGATCCCTTTGATTGGGTGGTACATCAGGGATTTTTTTGAGATTGGAGGAGAAATGGAAAATGGAATTATATATCCTACGGATACAATCTTCTGCACCCAAGTATTTTGCTATCTCTAGCCAGACTCCATGGTGCAGGACAAATTACTCCCCTGATTGCCTCCAGATGGGGACAATTGGACCTCCATTCAGGAGTGCTGAAATGGTTTGTCAAAGAGTCAATCTCTGGACCCTTAATTTTGTGGGCCTCCTCTGCTACAAGGGTAATGTCTACCATTTGAATTTCACCCTCCGTCTCTGGGGGGAAGACGCTCCATGTGTGACCTGTAAAGATCTTTGTGATTTCTTGAACCACATTTTTCTTCCTCCTCTGTGATTCCTAGAGAAGGATTTTGGAGGGTGGAAAAACGCATGGTCAGTTGCAGAAAGGGTCTTTCTATCCTTCTCACACCCAAACAATGTATCTTTTACTTTGTGGCCAAAAAGACAAGTGCCATCAAAAGGAGAATTGACAAATGTAGACCTAAAAAGCTCTGTGAAGTCACACAAGTGCATCCAGGCATGTCTCCTGATTGCTACGCCCGAACCTACTGCCCTTGAGGTTCTTTTTGCCACACTGGAAATAAGCCTCACTGATGAATTTGATATTTGCCGAGATGGATCTGCCAGTAGTGAAGTGGCTGAATCCTTCACTTTCTCGGACATGGCTCCTGCAAGGGTATCCAGAGAGTTCCTTTATCAGATCCCTTTGTAATCTAGTGAAATATGCCAGGTAGTTCAGAGACCTCATGGCGAAGGTCCCTGAAGCATAGTCACGCTTCCCAAATCTGTCCATGGCCCAGAAGACTGGACAGTGGCTGTCCTCTGGAGGAGACAATTTTTGTCAGGCTTCTTTGGTATGGGCTCAATGGAGTCAGGCTCCTTTCACTCCTCTAGTGAGACCAAAT
The DNA here is from genome assembly GCF_019279795.1 of Protopterus annectens. Classification (NCBI taxonomy): domain Eukaryota; kingdom Metazoa; phylum Chordata; order Ceratodontiformes; family Protopteridae; genus Protopterus; species Protopterus annectens. Next base: position 828,327,765 of record NC_056733.1, read on the forward strand.
CTAGGAGCTTGTCAGCAGGCGGAATGACCCAGGACACAGATGGGCCAGTACCAAAAGCCTCAAGGAGCACAGATTCCTCTGATGAAGGATTGCTGGACTTGCAGCCACCTCCCTGTTTTAAGATTTTATGGATGTCTCTAAAAGAGACATCCGCAGGAGGTGACCATGGGGATCCTTCGCCCTCCTCAAAATCTGTGTCTTCCATGACAATAAACCCTGACTGTACTTCATTTTAGTGTGGAATTAAAGGATTAAACTCAGTAGCAGCATGGTGTTTCTTCCAAGGTGCTCCTTTTGTAGTTTTGTGGTATCAGAAGAGGTAGAAATACCCAACTGGGTGTCCTGGGGTTTTTGGTACCGACTGCCCCTGTGGGAGAGTAAGCTGAGACTTCTGACTCAGAGCAAGGCCTACAGAACCTGAGGGAATTGGACCAGTCTGTATCATGGAAAGGACTCTTTCTAGAGTCCTAAAGGCTGACCTTCCTGGACTGGGATACAAACCCGGGTCCAAAGGAGAGCTTTTTGATCCCTGGTCCCACCCTGCTCTGAGGAAAGCCACCCAAGGCAGAAGTTCGAACCAAACTAACCCCTGCCGAAGTGGCAAGGTACAGAGATATCTCCGATGCCCTCTGAGTTGACTGAAAGACCTTGGATCTGACAGGGTAGAAATGACTCCAATAGCCCTCCTGATCTGATAGCACAAAGGGTCTCAGAGCAAACTTCTGATCACAGGATACAGCAACCTTTGGACTGAAGACTGTTCTGGATGACTTGGATCCAAGGGCTCCAAACCCACAGAGGGAATCAGAGGCAGAAGAGTCAAAGGTGGAGTCTTAAAGACAAGGGCTTCCTGAGCCGAAGGGGTAGGAGCCAAAGCAACCACTGGGAGGCTATGCACAGAGACTATCTGTCTCACTTACCCTCTTCACATCCTCTCCTGAGAGACTCCCAGAAGAGCAAGAGGACTGCCTGGAGGGAGATGTAAAGTCTGGTCTGTACAGAAAAGAAGGTACCCTTGACAAAAAGTACAGTTTTGTACCTACCATAAATGTAGATGTTCGAAGATCCACATTGCTGCAGTCCTGACACTTGGGTAGTCCGCTGTCCCAGTCGGCCCGAATACCAAAGTATAAGGCTGACGTCGGTCAAGGCGCATTAGTCTGACGCCAGGACGTCAGGGTACAAATGCGCATGACCGACGCCATTTCCTCAGTCTTTTCTTGCCCCAGATGTCAGAAGACCCTAAAAGATAAGGACAAACCAAAAAACAACAACACACCAAACACCCCTGTACCAAATATATGTACAATATATACAAAGTCAGACAGGTACAATCCTACCCACACAACCACCCCTAAACACAGAGGGGAAGGAGGGAGGTAAATTGGACTGCAGCAATGTGGATCTTCAACATCTACATTTATGGTAGGTACAAAACTGTACTATGTTCTTCATCTCACATTGCTGCAGTCCTGACACTTGGGTAGAATCCCAAAGCAGAGGTAAGGGAGGATGGCAAATCACAAAGAAGCAGGAGCTGACAACATGCCCTGTAAAATAGCAGTGGCAAAACCAGCCCTAGATTTAGAGTAGAGCGGAAGGTGGTAATGCTTAGAGAAGGTATGCACTGAACTCCAAGTAGCTGCCTCCAAAATATCCTTAGTTGCCACCCCTTAGAAATGCTGTTGAAGTGGCAGTAGCCCTAGTGGAATGAGGCCTAATCCCAGCTGGAATCTCCTTGCCATGATGGGAGTAACAGAAAGTAATGCAAAACCCAATCCACTTAGAAATAGTTTGTTTTGACACAGGCTTACCCTGAGAACTCAAAGCAAAAGAAACAAACAACTGCTGAGACTGCCTAAAATCCTTAGTCCTGCTTAAATAATAACGTAATTGCCTGTGTACATCTAAAGTGTGCAAAATCTTTTCCCCCTTATTTTGGGGATTTGCATAAAAGGTAGGTAAATGAATAGTTTGGTTTAAAGCTACACTAGAAACCACTTTAGGCATAAAGGAAGGATTAGTACGTAAAGATACCCTATCCTTATGAAAAATCAGGAAAGGCTCAACCGCCATAAGGGCCTGCAATTCAGACACCCTTCTTGCAGAGGTAATGGCTAACAAAAAAGCAGTCTTCCATGACAAATATTTCAGCTCAGCAGTAGCTGCAGGCTCAAAAGGTTGTAGAGTGAGTTTCTCCAACACAAAATTGAGGTCCCAAGCAGGAGTAGGAGCTCTACGGGGGTCTTATATTCTTTGCCCCTCTAAGAAATTGCTTGAACAAAGGATGAGAAAACAATGGTGGGTCACAATCATAGTGAGCTGAAATTGCTGCAGCATGAATCTTAATGGAAGAGAAAGACAAACCTTTGTCCAATAACTCAGTAAGATATTGAAGAGCCACACTCAAATTTGGCTCAGAAACATCCAAATCCTTTGCTGCACACCAAAATAAAAATCTCTTCCATTTTCCTCGTACACTTTCCTTGTACTAGGTCTTCTGGCTTCCATAATCACATTCAAAACTTGTTGAGGAAGCTGAGACCTGCTATGGTTCAAAACAGAATATGCCAGGCTGTTAGATGAAGAGAGTGAAGCTTGACATTGAGTAGATGCCGTCCTTCTGAGACAATAGGTGTGGAATCAAAGGTAAGGGCCATGGAGGCTTCCTTACCAGACTCCTCAGTAATGGGTACCAGTGCTGCCGAGGCCAATCTGGAGCTATTAAAATCATCCTTGGCTTGTCTTGTCTGACCTTTAGGAGTACCTTTGGGAGGAGAGGCAGAGGTGGAAAGGCATACACATGAAGATTTTTCCAACTGAAAGAAAGAGCATCCACTTTCCAGGCTGTGTGATGAAACCTTTTGTGCAAAACTTTGGCAGCTGGTGGTTTAGTGGAGAAGCGAACAGATCTATGTCTGGAGTTCCCCAGGACACTGTCAATGTCTGAAATACATGAAGATCCAGTTTCCACTGGTGGGGATCCATGATTTGCCTGCTTAACACATCCGCTAAGGAGTTCTGTGCTCCTGGCAGAAACCTTGCTTGAAGATTCAGTTGCAAGCTTAACGCAGTCTCCCACAAAATCATTGCTTGCCTGCATAGAGGATAAGAATGTGTTCCCCCTTGTTTGTTGATGTACCACATGACAGTTGTGTTCTCTGTTAGAATCAACACCTGCCCTGGAAGAAGTAAATCCTTGAAAGCCAGTAATGCAAACTGGACTGCTAACATCTCCTTCATGTTGATATGTAGATGCTGCAGTCTGGCAGGCCACTTGTCTTGTATCCACTTTCCATTCAGATGAGCTCCCCAAGCTGTGTCTGAGGCATCTGTCGTTAGAATCTGACTCGCCTCTGTTCGGGTCACAGAGAGTCCCTTGTTTAGGTGACATTCCTGAGCCCACCACAGAAATTCCTTTTGAATGCAAGGTATTATTTGAATGACAGTGTCCAAATCCTGGCAGTGCTGTGTCCATACATTTTTGAGATACCATTGTAGCTTCCTCATATGCAGTTTGGCATTGGGAAGTACCAGAATACAAGATGCCATGAACCCTAAGGCTTGAAGGACTGTCCTTGCAGTCAGCCCGGACTGATGAGATAGTTGATGGAAGTAAAGAGAAAGATTCTTTTGTTTGTCCGGGGTTAAAAAGGCCATCTGGGTTGCTGTATTCAGTCTCACACCCAGAAAGCACATGTCTTGAGAGGGTACTAGACTGGACTTTATTTCGCTCACAGAATACCCTAGGCATCTTAGCACTGCTATCACATATTCCAAATGCTGAAGAAGCACGTCCTTCCTTGAGCCAGAAGCAGGCAATCGTCCAAATAAGGATAGATTTGTATTCCTTTTAGCCTGAAGAAAGCTATCACTGGAGCCAGAACCTTTGTGAATACTCTGGGCTTAGTAGATAAGCCAAAGGGCAATGCAGAGAACTGATAATGAGAATTCCCAGCTCGAAAACGCAGATACTTCCTGCAAATTAGTCTGATAGGAACATGAAGGTAAGCTTCCTTGAGATCCAAAGTTACCATCCAGTGATCTTTGCCCAGCAGAGGTAAAAGCTGTTGTAACGTCAACATTTTGAACTTGGGAATGTCCAGATAAGTGTTGAGGATAGACAGATCCAAAATTGGTCTCCACGTGTTCCCTTTTTGGTACTAGGAACAGGCGAGAATAAAATCCTAGGCCCCTTTCTGGCACAGGAACCGGCTGAATGGCCCCTATTTGGAGCAACAGAGAAATTTGCCTGTGAGCCTCTTTCCTTTGTTGAGGAGGAATGTCTGGCATGCCTTTGAAAGGAGGCAAGGTATGGAAATAAAACCTGTAACCGTGGTGAATGATATCCAATACCCATCTGTCTTGGGTAATTAAACTCCAGTTTTCTTTGAAAAGTGCCAACCTTCCTCCCAAAGGTGCTGCCAGACGAGAAGATTCTGGCAGCTGAAAAGGCAGGTCATTGGGTCTGTTTACGAAAGGACTGACCCCTGCCCTCACCAGAAGACTGAGCAGGTGAACTCCCTGTTCTAGGCCTAAAAGAACCTTGAGCTCTGCCCCTACCACGCCTAGACCTACCCCTAGACTGGGAATCATAAGCAGGATATGTCCACCCCTTGGTAGGCCAATTTCTACTAAACTTCGGAGGCTGAACCTGCAAAAATCTTTAACAGTCTGCATAGACTTAGCCTTGTCTTCCATTTTCTTTAGAACTGCTTCCACAGGCGAACCAAACAACACATCAGATTGTAAAGGAGCATCTAAAATCCTTGTCTTCACATGCTCAGCTAAATTCTGATCCCTCAGCCAGGCGTGCCTGCGAAGAACCGAACCAGTGGCAGCCACCCTCGAAGAGGCCTGCACAGCATCAAAACCACATTGCAAAGAATGCTTACCCACCTGTTCAGAAACATGAACTAAATCCTGCAACTCTTTACACTCAATACCTTCCGCCAAAGCATCTACATTAGACTTTAATTGTGAAAGGAGATAATTTTGGTATTTCAACATGTGAAACTGGCAATTCAAAGCTCTCATGGCCAAAGTGGAAGAAGTATACACTTTCTTTCCCCATCTATCCAAAGCCCTCGCCTCTTTATCAGGAGGAACAGGATTTTTTCACCTTTAGGCCCCTGAGAAACAGTTTCTGGGTCTGCCCTAGGAGTCTTAAAAAGATACTTATGAGCTTCAGGCACCCTATAATATCTATCCGGTTTAACTGGAGCAGGAGGCAAAGAATCAGGGTTCAGAGAAGCCTCTGCAAAAACATCCTCCACCACATCTAGAACAGGAGGTATAGCTAAAGGCCTATGCTGGGGTAGAAACAAAAATTCCCTAAGCCTTTTCCTGGAATCAGAGAAATCTTGACCTTCCCATTTAAAATGCTCCCTCATGGAATGAAGAGTCTCTGAAAATGAAAAATCCTCAGGAGGAGAAGCAGAAGGAGTAGAATCATCTATATCAGAATCAGAGTAAGGGGAATACTCCTGCAAGTCTTCAGTCAAGACTCAGAAGCATCCGAACACTGCTCAAAACTCCCAAGCTCAGGTTCCACCCTAGGCCTCTTATCAGGAGGGGGCATAGAACCTCTAATCATTGTAATCAAATCTTCTGCCATCTTAAGCATATGCTTCTTAGGTACATACCCTGAAGAACTAGGGGTAACACCAGAAACAAAACCTGGCCTGCCCCTGGGAGAAGCCTTGGAAACAGCAGGGGAGGGCCTAACCACCTTAGGAAGGGAGGGAAGAACAGCTATCTGAGAAGCCCCTTCCGCCTGGCCTACCTCCTGAGAGGTCACATCTTGCAGTAATAAAGTCTCTCCCTGGGATTCCAAGGAAATTTCTGGCTGAACCTCTGGCTCCACCGAGCCCTCTAAAGAACCGACGTCCGGTACGGACGGTTCTTCCAGCCTAGGCTTTGCCGTTTTGTCCTTGCGCTTTTTTGATGAAGCGGGCGTCGGAGCATCCGACGGCATTTTATAATTACACCGCTTCCCAAACACTAACCTGGCACAATCTAATCTCCTCTTTATAGTGCGTTTGTTAAATCTAGCACAAGAGCGACAGCCAACAACGTCGTGCTCAGGCCCTAAGCAAGGTATACACAAGGTATGGTAATCCCTATGAGGTATCTGTTTCCCACAAGAAATACAGTTATTCACTTTTCTGACATCCGCAAAATACTGAGGCAAGAAAAACAAAATATTCCCCAACGGGGTACTTAGCCAACTTGGATTCGGTCTGAAACTCCGACTTCGGAAAATCTCAGAACGCCAACCTGCACTCGCAAAACTGCTTCTGCATCGGACCATGCGGCAAAAAAGACTGAGGAAATGACGTCGGTCATGCGCATTTGTATCCTGACGTCCTGACGTCAGACTAATGCGCCTTGACCGACGTCAGCCTTATACTTTGGTATTCGGGCCGACTGGGACAGCGGACTACCCAAGTGTCAGGACTGCAGCAATGTGAGATGAAGAACATCATGGTCTACAGATGGAGAGTACCTTGTCCTAGGTACAGTGCCCAGAAAAGTGGGAGGTTTGGATGTCTTTGGAGCCAATGAATCCTGTGTTTTTGGAGACCCTGCATTCGAAGAAGCCATCCGATCCAAAGAAGTACTCTTTTCTTTTGTCTTCTCTGAGGGGACTGGATCCGAATTTTCTTCTTCTTAGATGGATCCAAAGAAACTGTCAGATCCAAAGAATGCCTTTTAGAAACTTTCTCTGAGGTCCTCGATGAAACTAAAGAGCTCGAAGATCAATTTGATGATTCTCCAGAAACAGCATCACCAAAGGAGGACAGAAGTCATTTTTAGATTAACAATTTTGCACTCTACCAAAGAATTAGAAGTTATGTACTCACCATAACGTTCCATCTGAGTAGGTGTATTCATTTGTCTGCAACCTGTGGGTTATGGATCCGATATCGGATCCGAACCGGCATGGTTTTCCAGCTATGGATCCAAGCTCTCAGCTCCTCCCCTCACCCATAATGCCCTGCTCTACCCTCATGACCTCAGATCGAGTTTGCCAAAGCAACAATACCCTAAAAAGGGTAACAAGGAATATGCAGGAAACTGAAAGGCCAGGGGGATAGGAGGGCGGGATGGTTGCAGACAAATGAATACACCTACTCAGATGGAACGTTATGGTGAGTACATAACTTCTAAATCTGAAGTAGGATATTCATTTGTCTGCAACCTGTGGGACAGAGTCCCCAGCTACCTGAATCTTGGGCGGCCATCATGGAAGGATATTCCGAGCACCGCTGAGCCAAAGGATGCTCTACCCTAGATGCAAGATCCAACTTATAGTGGGAAATAAATGTATGAGATGAAGCCCACGTGGCTGCTGCACAAATATCATCTAGAGGAATCCTAGCCTTGAAGGCTGCCGAGGTAGATACTGACCGGGTTGAATGGGCATGAACACCCCGGTGCGGGCCTTCCTGACGCTTGATAAGCCAATAAAATGCACTGTGAAATCCAGCGGGACAGAGAAACTTTAGAAATTGGCTTGCCCAAATTGAATTTTGCAAAGGAAATAAACAGCTGGTCGGATTGCCTATGACCAGCTGTCCTGTTGAGATAAAATCTAAGTTGCCTGTGAACATCTAGTGAGTGTAGCTTATATTCACCTTTGTTTTCATACTTAGGGAAGAAAACAGGGAGGTTAATGGATTGATTGATGTTTGCTTCAGAAGCGATTTTAGGAAGGAAGGACGGGTTGGTCCTGAGGGAGACACGGTCCGGATGAAATACCAAGTAAGGAGGTTTAGCTGATAAAGCTTGAAGTTCAGAAACTCTCTTGGCTGATGTAATGGCTACCAAAAGGCTGTCTTGTAGGACAAAAATTTGAGATCCACGTAGCCGCTGGCTCGAAACGGGGAGCGGTCAAGGCCTGTAGGACCAAAGAAAGGTCCCAAGGAGGAACTGCTTGTTTTATACGGGGCCTGAGAAGGAAAGTACCTTTAAGAAATGTTTTACACAATTTGGCTGACATAAGAGGATTAGAATCTTGACCAATGTGATAGTGAGAAATTGCAGCCAGTTGAACTTTGACTGTGGAACTGCTGGCACCATCATTAAAGAGAGAGGTTAGAAAATCAAGCACTACAGGGAGAGGAACCGTGAAGGTATTCAGGCCTTGCCGCTCCGCCCACACAGAGAAACGCTTCCATTTGCTTCGTAAACCTTTCTAGTGGATGGTTTATGAGCCGCCACCAAAATAGCCTTTACCGGTGAAGAAATACCGAGTCCTTATCAAGAGTGGAACTGGAGCAGCCAAGCGGTCAGCTTCAGGTTGTCCAGGTTCGGAGGAGGAATGCAGGATGGATGGGATATCAGATCCGGATGGGATCTAGAATCCAAGGAGGATTCACCGAGTGAGACCTTAGGAAGGGGAACCAGATCTGTCGAGGCCAGAATGGAGCAATGAGAATCATTCTGCAACCCACCCGAGAAGCTTTCTGAAGAACTTGCAGCATCAGAGGCAAGGGTGGATAGGCATACAGAAGACCGGGTGGCCAAGCATGCACCAGAGCGTCTCTTGGGGTACCTCCGGGAGGAGGTATTAGAGCGAAAAACTGTCGCACTTGGTGTTTGAGGGAGAAGCAAAAGATCGCATGAAGGGTTCCCCACCGTGCGAATATGCGTTCCGCTACTTGACAATTGAGAGACCACTCGTAAGGGGTCAGAATGGTGCGACTGAGCTTGTCCGCTAGGATGTTGGACCGACCGGAATGTGCGCTATGAGAAAGCGATTGGTGGAGATTGCCCATTCCCAAACTCTCATGGCCTCTCGACAAAGAGGGTAAGACCTTGTTCCCCTTGCTTGTTGATGTACCAGACAACAGACATATTGTCCGATTGAATCGCAATTGTTCCCAAGGGAAGAAAGTCCTGAAGTGCTAGCAACGCTAAGAGCACTGCTCTCATCTCTAGAACATTGATATGCAGTAAGGTCTCTGAATCGCTCCACGTGCCTTGGACTGTCCGCCCGCAAAGTGCCCCCACCCGAGGCGGAGGCGTCCGTGGTCACCGTGGCGAGAGGGGAGAAGCACAAAATGGGCGCCTGTGGAGATCCGTGGAGCGGAGCCACCACAAGAGGGACCGCTTGCAAGCCTTGCTGATCGCTATGGGATGATGCATGGGAGAGCAAGGTATGACCACTGTACTAAGAGCGTCCACTGTAGAATGCATATTGAGCCTGGCAAGAGGAAGAAGTGCTATAGCCGGCCATGGACCCTAGAGCCCTCAGGACCAACTCCGCTGGAACAGAATTTGAATGGAGAATGGCCCGCACCTGGAGCTGCAGATTTAGAACTCTGTCCGCAGTGAGAAAGGCTCGTAAACTCCTTGTGTCTAGTCTGGCCCCTATGAAATCTAAGAGCTGTGTGGGCCAGGTTGGACTTTTTGTATTTATTGTGATGCCCAGAAATGGAGCAAGATGGAGAAAGGAGTCTCAAGCCAAGAGAAGTAGATGCCTTGTTGGGGCGGTAAGGAGCCAGTCGTCCAGGTAGGGAAAGACCTGCACCCCTGAAGCCTCAGGTGGGCCGCTACCACTGCTAGTACTTTGGTAAACACCCTGGGGCTGTGGTGAGACCAAAGGGAAGGACCCGCGACTCGTAGTGACTGGCTCCCAGCCCGAAGCGGAGAAACCTCCTGGAGCGCCTGTCCATCAGGATGTGGTAGTACGCGTCCTTGAGATCTATCGAGCACATCCAGTGATTTTCTCCCAGAAGGGGGAGAATAGATTGCAGAGTGACCATTCGGAATTTTTCTTTGGGGACTGCCAGATTCAAGAGAGAGAGGTCTAGGATTGGTCTTAGTTCCCCCGTCTTTTTTGGCACTAAAAAGAATCTGGAGTAGAACCCTGATCCGATCTGGTCTGGGGGAATGGGCTGGATGGCTCTTTTCTTTAGCAGATGGCCAATTTCTGCCAAAGCGGCCTCCCGTTGACCGGGTGGGACGTCTGGGAGGGACTTTAACTTTGGAAGGTGAAGGAAAGGAATGCGATATCCCCTGGATATGATTTGGAGAACCCAGCGGTCCGATGTTATGGACTCCCATGCCGCTAGGTGCCCCGAAAAACGTCCCCCGACTGCCTCCAGAGTAGAGCAGTCGGGCAACCCCTCAGGGTTGCTGTGCGGGCCGTTCAGAGAAAGGTTCCCTGGACCCGAAGTTTCTGGGAGCCCCTCTGCCTCTAGGGCGGCGTCCTCCCTGTCCTCCTCTGCCACGGAAGGACTGGTTGTCCGGAGCAGGCTGGGACTGCTGCGACTTCCGGAACCACATCTTCTTCTGACCCTTTTGGTTCCTAGAATAGGGCCTCTGGGGTGCAGAGAAGCGGATTCCGACGGCAGACAGCGCCTTCCGTCCTTCTCGCTCTGGGTCAACGCCTCGCGAACGGTCTTGCCAAACAGAGCAGAACCATCAAAGGGGCGTCGCAAACGACGCCTTGAAGGGCTCAGAAAATCGAGGACGGAGCCAGGCCTGACGCCCAGTGACCAGTCCTGTCCCCAAGAGCTCTAGCGGCGCCTCCGCTGCATGGGAGAGTAGCCGCATAGAAGTATTTGTAACTGACCTAAGAGTGGCCATTTTGGTGGAGTGCAGAACTCTGTCCTCCTCCGAAATGGACTCAGGGGGGGATGCAGCGTATTCCTTAATAAGATCTCGCTGCATCCGAATAACATGTGCCAAATAGTTCAGCGCCTTACGAGAAGGTCGCCGAACTGAACATCCGCTTCCCCAAGCGGTCCATCGTCCGAGACTCCTTGCTCGGTGGGTGGACTGAGGGACTCTCCTGAGCCAGTTCCCTCTTTGTGGCCGCCGCCATCAACATGGCATCTACAGGAGGCCCCTTACTCCAATGGGTCCTGTCGGAGGGCGGACTAAGGATCCTATCCGGTCTTTTGGGAATTGGCTCCACGGTGTCCGGTTCCTTCCACGCCCTGGTGGTAATAAGGTCCACCAGGGGTCGGCAGGGGGACACCCAAGAGGTAGACGGGCCCGCTTCAAATGCCTCCAAGAACACGGACTCATCCGAGGAAGACTTGGGGCAGACCACCCCCTAATACGGAGTATTTCCATGATGTCTCCAAAGGAGACATCCTCGGGGTGACCGTGGGGAGCCTTCCCTTCCTCCAAGTCCGTGTCTTCTGTGAGAGACTCGGGGAGTCAATGTGCCTCCTTTGCGTATGCTGCGAGGGGCCTCCTCTGGGGGCTGTCAGAGGAGTCCTCAGCAGCAATTTGCTCCATAGGAGCAACTTGGGGCACAGAAACGGGCTGTCCCAGGGCCGGATGGTGGAAGCCTGGCCCAGTGCAGAGGGAGCGTGGACGGAGCCGAAGCAAGTGCCGGGGTCCGGAGACCCTCAACAGAGCCCTCTCCACTACATCAAAGCGAAGGGGAGCCGACCTCGACCAAAGGATCCGGCAATCGGCTCCCCTCGATCCGAAGAGTGGATCGGAGCCGGCGCCCGGCACTCGGATCCGGGACAGTGCGCCCGACACAGACGGCGCCGGAGCACTGATCCCCGGATCCGAAGCTCGGATCCAGGCTCCGAGATCGGGTCCGACGCACTGAGGGCAGGGTCGGGTCCGGCACCAAGTACTATCGGCTCCGACCTTCCCCGCCCGGCTGCTCGGCTCCAGTTGCTCCGAACCCGGATAGCGGGTCGGAGAAGGAGCAATAGGCTTAAAAGGGTGTTGAGCTCCCCTCGGAGGGGAGGCAAGAGCACTCCCATCTGCATCTGGGCCTGGATGAACCTTCTCATCATCCGTCCAGATCAGCATCAGAAAGGCTATGGGTAGATCTCGAAGAGGCTACCGAGGTAGGCCTGGAGTGCCTCCTCGATAGCCTCGACGGAGATCGGGTCTCCTCCTCCTCAGGACCCGTGAGAAGCACACAGGGACCGGAGCCGAAGGAGGAGACCGAACCGACAGGAGCCGGGGAGAAGCCTGGCTGGCGGGCCGAAACAGAGGTCTCGGCCCGCCAGGTGCTTCTCCCTCCGGTCCTTTTAGCAGCATCCCTCTCCTCTCCAGAAGCGGGAGTTTGAGTCCCAGGAGCAGGAGGGTGCCACAGGGGGAACAACTGCAGGAACAGTAGTCCCCGAAGGAGCGGAGGCCGGAGCCGAGTCCGGCGGTAAAAGACCCGCCAAGACCAGCTTGGACCTCCGCTCCCTCAGTGCCCTGGGGTTGAACCCTGCACAAATGGAACAGCCAGATGTGAGGTGTTCAACCCCAAGACACTTAACACACCGAGTGTGGCCATCAGCCGGTGAGAGCTTATGGCCACACTCGGAGCATTTCGAAAATATAGATTTAGGCTGGTCAGCCATAATCTATAAAACCTAAAGTTACAGAAAGTAACTTAAACAAAAAGACACACAGGCCTACACACACACTCTACGCAACAGCGAGGGAGGGAATAAAATTATTTACTTTAGCTTAAAATAAACTCAAAATAGTCTATATTAAAGGGAAACCTAATACTTTCACACAAATTTAGTCAAAGAATCAAAAAATTTTCTATTTTTAAACAAGAAAAGAGTTCACTTAGCTGAGAGCTATGTACCCACATCCAGTTACCAGCGCGGCAAACAAGATCTGAGGTCATGAGGGTAGAGCAGGGCATTATGGGTGAGGGGAGGAGCTGAGAGCTTGGATCCATAGCTGGAAAACCATGCCGGTTCGGATCCGATATCGGATCCATAACCCACAGGTTGCAGACAAATGAATATCCTACTTCAGATCAAGGGTTAAACGCATGGCAGATTGCACAACTTTCCTGGAAGTGAAAGGGGGCCTAGATAGTAGACACAGTGTGTGGGCATCAGAAAAAGGAATTTTCTGACTGCATTTCCCACACTTTTTAAATCCTGCTACAGTGTTTTGCTTTTCAGCCATGACAAAAAATGAACAATAGGAACAAGAAGGCTGAAAAATATCTATAGAAAGTTTAATCTCAACAAACGAATGTAAAAAAAAAAAAAAAACTTAAAATCATATATATATATATATATATATATATATATATATATATATATATATATATTTTTTTTTTTTTTTTAAATGGAAGAAAAAAGGGAAAGGCACTACCTTCAAAGGTACCAAGACTCCATTTAAACAAAGAGGGTAAGGGAGAAAGAAAAGGAAAAATACAGAAAGATACTAACCATGGTATCTAGAGTACACTAGTACAAGAGTAGAAAGACAGAAAATGTCAAGGATATACAGAAAGCCAATACAATAAAATCACACTTATCTAATTTCAAAGCTCGAGAGTGAAATAACCATGTCTTTCACCTAACTGTGGTAAACAAGATCTGAGGTAATGGGGAGGATTCATTATGGGTAAGGGAGAAACACGAGAGTTTTGGACTGCCACAAGCTTTTACAAGTGGCTGAGATGGATCCACCACCTTCGATCCAAACCCATCAGTCGAGGATGGAATGAAAATTAACATCAGATTCAGACTTCAAAATCTTTTCACTTAAAAATACAGAGATCGAAACTGTATCCCATGATGTCACAACTGATGACAACCTCAGGTTTGAACTCCATATTTAAAATAGTACAAAAAGAAACAGAAACCTGGCATGCGTTATAGACAAAACTTTCTTACTAACTCTGCTAAACCCACTGTAGCAACCACTTGCCTACTTCCTTCACTCTTAAATGGTGCCCCTATACTTACCAACTTGCAGGTCATCTGTAAAAACTAAACTAGAAACATCACAAGCTGGAACTCTAAGAAAAAGTATTTCAAATAAAATGAAGCGCTTTTATTTTGTTTCACCACAAAACTTAATCAGATCCATTACACAGCATTTTCTGGAGATTTGCATCTTCTTATTCTGAACAGACCAGGGTTTTTAAGCCGCTGAAATTCTGTGGTTTTTACTTCAGTTTATAAACTTGAATATGCTACAACAAAGTTGCTAAATTTGCTGCCAATAAACAATACTATATCACTGCAAGGCCCTTAAAAGTATGAACTGGCTTGAATTAACCCCACTGCCTGGACTTCATAAACTAACTACTGCTCACAACATCATTTATAAACCCCATACCTGTCATGTACTAAGCTCTATCATTCCTTCCTATCACCTAAACAGATACCTTCGCTCTGATGATAAACTACTTAAGCAAATGGAAACAAACTTTACTTCTACTCTGTTGCCAAACATTTAAATTCTGTTTCACAGACTATTAGAACTGTAACCTACCATCCTTCCTTCATGGCTCTGCTCATGCTACACCCCTGACTTAACATAAATCTTGTCTACTTTTTTCCACCCCCTATCTGTACACTCATCACCACTTCCTCATCTTCACCTAACTATCCTACCATTTCTACCACTCTGCATAACATTTTCCTATCACTTTCTCCCCATTTACACTAATCTATCCTAATCTTTCTCCCCTTTACAGTTACAATTAATCTAAACATATGACTTTTACTTATTACTACTGTGAACTCCCAAAAGGATGCTCTCCAGAATTACAATAATTGCCTTCCAAGGAAATAACTCCAGGGGGCACTCAGCCATATGGAGGGATAGGAATACCCCAAATGTCTAGAGAATAGGCACTCTTGTTCCAGTGCTCAAGAACAAGGGGGACATTCACAACAGTGGGCAGTACAGAGGTATCAAACTCCTGTTACACTGCATAAACATGCTAGAGAAGGTAACTGAATTAATATACAGAGTACAAAAAGTAAGACAGAGGATGAGCAGTTCAGTTTCAGATCTGGAAGCAGCACAACTGATTTAACGCTTGCGGCGAGACAGATAGATGAGCAGAAGCTAGACAGTAGGACAGAGTCCAACTAGGAATTTCTAGACTTGGAGAAAGTATATCACAAGGACCTAAGAAGGCTGATCTGGCCAGTCCTGAGATGGTTCAAAGTCAAGGAAACATTGGTAGAATTAGTGCAGCTATGAACAAAGACCCAAGAACACAAGTGTGAACAGTGCTCTGACTCGGAGGGGTTCCTACTGAGAGTGGGTTATCACCAGGGTTCAGCTCTGTCCCACTGCAGCTCATACTGGTGATGGACTACATTAGCAACCAGCTGGAGGGGGTTAGATTAACAAAGCTGATGCAATACAGAAAATGTGGCATTACATACAGACTCTGAACAAGAACTTCTGCAAATGATAGGAGAAAAATGTAATGCAAAACTGAAGGCACATGGGATGAAACTGGGAACAGATAAGACGGTTGTTACGGCAGCAAATTAGGAAATTAGAAGCTGAAAACGGAGATGCAAGGGACAACAACAGAACAGGTTAACAGCTTCATGTATGTGGGATGGGTGTTTGAGGAGAAAGGAAGTTTGAATGAGGAGATCAAAGTTAGAATCAAGGAAGCTGCTAACAATTAGCACAGAGAGTCAGAAGTAGTGCGAGTGACAGAAAAATGCCAAAGAAGGTGAAAATTAAGATATACAAAACAGTGGTGCACCCAATACAGTGTATAATGGAATACACAATTGACCTGGTGAATGGCAGTAAGAATCCCAAGTGTATTTCAAAACCAACAGACTCGCTCGCCTTAGGGAAACTTAATTCAGAGAAAATACACAACTACCAGGCAAAACACTCAGATAAGAACAGTTTGCAGAAGTTAAAAGTAATTCAGTACCTTTTGTAAACATTATTTCCACAGGCTTATTTCTTAAGCTTTATTCCACCAGCAATTAAGTAGGCACATGATGAGCACTTTCACCCAGAATGCATGGGCTTCATCAGATCTTTCAATTTCTGTAAATACGAGAAAGTCCATGCAATCTGGGAGACATGGCATGGAATACTCCCCTTACCAATCATGTCCAACACTTTGAATTTCTATTTTGTCAGCAAGGTGGTCAAATACTGTGGTTTCTGGATCCCATGCTGAACAAAACCACCACACTGCTGTCAGCCCAAGGATTCTCAATTCATTCAATCAGAGACTTACAGATGCCATCTGGTTTCTTATTAGTTGCAGGGGCACAATCTAGGCTGCATACATAGCATTCTCAATTGGCTCCACAGAAGAGATGACCTAAGAAATTCCTCCTCCTCCTCCACAAGATACTCTAACTCATTTCTGGAAAAAGGAATAATGGCTACAAACCAGTCCAAAGAAGGATTCACAAACCTCAGTGTCTCAAAAGGAAGATCATCTGGGGAGGGAAGCTGTAAGGAAGGAGTACTAAATGATTTTGTCTCAAGAATAACTGACTTTGAAACTCCTGATAAACCTCCTGCACAGCTCCTCAATAACTCCAGTATGGCCAAAAGACAGCATACTTGCATCAGTGGGTCTTGAGCATACGGTGGATGGACATTAGCCGTCAAGCAAGAGTACTAATGCACTGAAGCACACCTGCCAAAGGTGCAGCAGGGTCATAACAGTGCTGCACTGAGACCAGTGTTAGTATTAGGCCACTTTCCACAAGGTTGTGAGCTTATATGTACAAA
This sequence comes from Protopterus annectens, assembly GCF_019279795.1. Classification (NCBI taxonomy): domain Eukaryota; kingdom Metazoa; phylum Chordata; order Ceratodontiformes; family Protopteridae; genus Protopterus; species Protopterus annectens. Next base: position 828,344,238 of record NC_056733.1, read on the forward strand.
GGGCTCACCAATCATTTAAGCTGAAAGACTGAACCAAGCCCTAGCATAACAAAACACGATGAATGCGCCTCTCTCTCTTTGCAAGCAAGCACTGGTAATCATCACTGGGGGGGGGGATCCTTTGTTAGGATTATGACCACTGAGCTTAGACATAAAGCATACTTTCCCTACTGCATTTACTATAATGTGTACCATTAGCATACTGACCAAAGGAATGACCAACACTTTTCTCAAGTACTCCACTCTTCTCTGTCTGTTATATCCTATCTCCAATCACCTTCCATTCTGATTAAGTACCCTGACCCTCTCCTCTCCAATAGCAAACCCTCTCTATATTCTGTTATCTACAGCGTTCCTACCTTTTTCATATTGCATGGAATCTGTATACACTGTAAATATAAAACCTGCTTAACACACAAGACTGTGTAAAAGTTTAACAAATGTACACATCTATATGTTACTAAACAGGCTTGCTGTTACATTAATATATATGTTTACTCTCTTAGATTGCAACTCAGGGTTGAGCCTGAAAAAGGTCCATGGATAGCAGTGTTTTACCCAGGACAACAATTTAATTATATAAAAATACACAAAGCCATTCAGCCTTTCTTACTAATGTGTGCTAAATCTAACCTCGTCCCTTACTCCAACCCTACATCTTATCTTATGAAAACCACTTTCAGTCACACTACCACTATTCAGACAAAATATGTATGAGGAGTGACCAATAGGAAAATTAAATGGCTTGGGTTTAATTTTTTATTACTAACTGAAAAGTACAGTTTTGTACCTACCATAAATGTAGATGTCCGATAGGTATGCATCTGCAGTCATCACATATGGGTTGTCCTGCCTCAGGCAGCCCTTCGGTCGGCCGGATTCCAAAGTCTGGGTCCGGCGTCGGCTGAGGTCGCCCTTTCCCCGACGTCAGAGCGCCTGGGGTATAAAAACGTCAGCCGACACCATCTTCCTCAGTTTTTCTTGCCCCAGATGCCAGGTGCCCTCTAAGGAAGGCTAAATTTGGAGAAATGCAATAAATTCCAAACATGCACAGAAATATATATATATATATATATATATATATATATAAACAAATACACCATAATAGATAACCCCAGCTAGCTATGAGAGGGATAAGTACCCAAGAGATACCACAGAGGGGAAGGAGGGAGGGTAAACCTGACTGCAGATGCATACCTATCGGACATCTACATTTATGGTAGGTACAAAACTGTACTATGTCCTTCAAGGATGCATCTGCAGTCATCACATATGGGTAGAATACCATAGCCAATCTGGGGGTGGAGGATCTATGTAAAGGATGGTGTAGCTAAAATGCCCTGCAGGACTGCCGTAGCAAAGACTGCTCTGGATCTGGAATATAAAGGTAAGTTGTAATGCTTGGAAAATGTATGCATGGAGCTCCATGTAGCAGCTTCTAAAATGTCCTTGGTAGCCACCCCTCTTAAGAAGGCTGTGGAGGTGGCTGTGGCTCTGGTGGAATGAGGTCTAATGTTAGCTGGCACAGTTTTTCCATGAAAGGAGTAACAAAAACGAATGCAATTCCCTATCCATTTGGAAATTGTCTGTTTTGAAATTGCTTTTCCTTGTGCACCAGCAGCATATACTACAAACAGCTGGTCAGTTTTTCTGTAACTTTTAGTTCTGTCCAAGTAGTAGCGCAACTGTCTGTGTATGTCCAGGGTGTGCAGAAGCTTTTCCCCTTTGTTTTGTGGATTTGGAAAGAAGGTAGGCAGGTGAATAGCTTGGTTTAATGAGACCCTGGATACCACCTTTGGCATAAATGAAGGATTGGTTCTCAATGAGACTCTGTCTTGATGAAAAATAAGAAAAGGCTGTACTGCCATGAGGGCCTGTAACTCAGATACTCTTCTTGCTGAGGTTATGGCCAGAAGGAAGGCAGTCTTCCAAGACAGGAACTGTAGTTCTGCAGATGCTGCTGGTTCAAAGGGAGGCAGTGTTAGTTTTTCCAACACAAAGTTAAGGTCCCAAGTAGGCACTGGTGGTTTCCTTGGAGGATTGATGTTTTTAATTCCTCTTAGAAACTGTCTTAGGAGAGGATGGGAGAAGACAGGTGGATCAGTATTGTACTCTGCTGAAATTGCTGAAGCATGAATTTTAATGGAAGAGTAAGACAGGCCATTGTGGAGCATTTCTGCCAAGTATTCCAGGATAGGTGCCATGTTCATCACTTTCACATCTAGGCCCTTTGTGGTGCTCCAAGTGTGAAATCTTTTCCATTTTGCTGAATATGCCTTTCTTGTGGAAGGCCTGCGAGCTTCCATGATGATATCCTTCACTCTCTTGGATAGCTTATCCTGGGGAGGAATCAAGGTATTTTCCAGGCTGTCAGTTGCAATGTTTTCAGGGTGGAATGCAGAGTTTTGTAATTGTGCTGTGTCAGGAGAAATGGCCATTGTGGAAGAGGCCATGGTTTCGTGCGAGACATGGTCTTTAGCAGTGGGTACCAGTGCTGTCTTGGCCAGTCCGGAGCTATCAGAATCACTCTTGGCTGCTCTACCCTGATCTTCAGTAAAACCTTGGTCATTAATGGAAGAGGTGGAAATGCATACACTGTTAGAGTTCTCCAGCTGAAAGAGAGGGTGTCCACTTTCCATGCTTGTGGGTGGTATGTCCTTGAGCAGAATTTCTTCAGCTGATGATTGTGTGGGGAGGCAAAGAGATCTATGTCCGGCCTCCCCCATGATTGTGTTATCTAAAGGAAGATGTCTGGGTGCAGCATCCATTCGTGTGCATCCATGATGTTTCTGCTTAGGCTGTCCGCCAGTATATTGTCCTTTCCTGGCACAAACTGGGATTGCAGCTCTATATTGAGTTTCAAGGAAAGTTCCCATAGATTCATTGCCAGTCTGCAAAGAGGGTAGGAATGGGTGCCTCCTTGCTTGTTTATGTACCACATAACTGTGGTGTTGTCTGTCCTTATTAGTAAGTGGCCTTGATGTAGAAAAAGTTTGAAGGCCTCGATTGCATGCATCACTGCCAGCATTTCCTTTTGGTTTATGTGTATGCGTAACTCTTTTTGTGACCATAGTCCCTGAATGCATCTTCCCTCCATGTGTGCTCCCCATCCGTGGTCTGAAGCGTCCGTTGTAATGGTTTGGCTGGCTATTGGTTTGCTGAAGGGCAGACCCCTGTTTGACTGGCTTGCTTGAGCCCACCATAGAAATTCCCTTTGAAGGCATGGGATGAGTGGTATCAAAGTTTCAAAGCTGTGACTGTGCTGAGTCCATAAACTCCTTAGGTACCATTGGTGTTTCCTCATATGCAGCCTTGCTTGTGGAATCAGAAGCATGCAAGAAGCCATGTAACCCAAGGCCTGCATGATTTTCCTTGCAGTCAGCTGAGTTTGTCTTGACAGATTTTTGAAGTAATTTGGTAGTTGACCTTGTTTTTCTTCTGTGAGGAAAGCCATTTGGGTGGTTGTGTCTACATTCGCACCCAGAAAAATTGTTCTTTGGGATGGAACAAGTCTTGACTTGTGACAGTTGACTGTATATCCCAAGGCCTGAAGTAGGTGGATGGCATAATTCAAGTGTCTTACCAAAGTTTGTTGGCTGTCCGCTTGTATAAGGCAGTCATCCAGATATGGGTATATTTGAATCCCCTGAAGTCTGCAATGTGCAATTACTGATGTCAGGCATTTCGTGAATACTCTGCGCGCAGTAGATAAGCCAAAGGGCAATGCTGAGAATTGATAATGCTCTGAACCTGCAAGAAATCTGAGGTGTCTTCTGCAACTTTGTCTGATAGGGACATGCAGGTATGCCTCCTTGAGGTCCAGAGTTACCAGCCAAGACCCCTTGCCCAGCATAGGAAGGAGTTGCTGTAGAGTCAGCATTTTGAATTTTGGCACAATGAGATAAGTATTCAGTGCAAACAAGTCGAGAATAGGCCTCCATTGCTTTTCTTTTCTTGGAACAAGGAATAGTCTGGAATAAAATCCTTGGCCTTGTTCTGAGAGAGGAACCTTTTCTATAGCTTTCATTTGCATTAAGTTGGAGACTTGTTTCAAAGCCTCTGCCCTTTGATTTGGTGGCAGGTCTGGCATGCCTTTTCTTTTTGGTAATGTGTGGAAATGGAACCTGTATCCTTTGTCTATTATTTGTAGTGTCCATTTGTCCCTTGTAATACTGTTCCAGTTTTTTGAGAATAAGGAATGCTTTCCGCCCAAAGGTGCTTCCAATTGAGCCCTGGTTGGCGGTGTCAAAGTAAAGTCATTAAGTCTGTCCTTGTGCAGCAGTTGTAGGTCCTGCACTACCTCTCTGGTTGGGAGGCTGCCATTGACGTCCTCTGTAGGAGCCTCTAGCTTGCTCTCTACCTCTGGCACGCCTGTTCTTGCCTCTCTGAAATCTCTCTGTGTCTGGAAAGGACCAATTCTTGGAAGGCCAATTTCTGCTGAATCTTGGTGGTTGGACTTGCAGAAAATCTTTGACCGTTTGTACAGATTTTGCCTTTTCTTCAAATTTCTTTAAGACCTCCTGAGCAGTGGAGCCAAATAACTTTTGCTTTTCCAGTGGAGTATCCAGAAGCTTTGCTTTAACATGGCCAGGCAGAGATTGTTCCTTCAGCCAAGCATGCCTACGTATAACTGCACCTGTCATAGCTGACCTACATGAAGCTTCCAATGCATCATAACCACACTGCAAGAAATGGTTGCTAACCTGTTGGGAGTTATGTACCAGACCCTGAAGTGATTTGCGATCTAGGGGTTCAAGTGAAGACAGTTTTTTATGCAATTCATCTAACAAATACTCTTGGTACTGTATCATATGAAATTGACAATTTAAAGCCCTCTTAGAAAGAGTAGCAGAAGTATACACTTTTTTACCCCATCTCTCTAAAGCCCTGGACTCCCTTTCAGAAGGGAGTGGATTTTTTGTAGTGGCAGCTGCAACCCCTTTAGGGCCCTGGGAAATAGTTTCTGGATCAGCAGAGTGGGCCTTGTAAAGGAAAAGATGTGATTCCGGGACCCTGTAGTACCTATCAGGTTTGGCAGGAGCCGGAGGGAGAGTGTCAGGGGTTGTGCTAGACTCAGAGTACACATCATCAATGACATTCAAAACAGGGGGAATAGCCAATGGTCTATGCTGAGGCAAATGCAAGAAAGTCCTTAATCTCTTCCTGGAATCAGAGTATTCCTGGCCCTGCCATTGGAAATGCTCTCTCATAGTGTGCAGAGTTTCCCCAAAGGACAGCTCTTCAGGAGGGGAGGCTGAAGGGATAGATTCCTCTGCATCAGAATCTTCGTAGGCCGAAAAAGTCACCTCCTGGTAGTCCGAGAGAGTAGAGCCATCAGAGGCCTCATCTGAGAAGTGTGGATCAGAGGGTTCAACCCTGGGCCTTTTTTCTGGAGGAGATTGAGAGCCCCTGTCCGGATGAGGCTGTGAGCCCCAATTAATGAAATAAGGTCTTCTGCTAGACTAAGGATCTGAGAACCTGCAGTGGGTCCCGGAGGGATAACCCTGGGAGGCAAAGATTTTGAGTGCTTAGCAGCTTTAGCCCTAGAGAATGCCTTTAAGGACATGGATGCAGGAGGCCTGGCTGCACCACGTGCTGGTGTAGTTTTGTCTAGAGGAATGGTGTCGGAAGGTTCCAGGACACCAGTTTCTAATGGAGATTCAATAACTAATACAGTAGGGGCCTCCGGGGCCGAAGTTGTCGGTTGTACGGTTTCGGTGGTCGGAAGTTCCAAGGACTCGGTTTCAGCCGAGACCGAGACACTCGCGGTAGGCCTGGCCGAGGTTTCAGCCGAAACCACGGCCCGCGTGTGTCGGTCCTTGTCCTTCCGTTTCTTTGTTAAATGTGAAGTCGGGGTCTCCGATGGCATATTGTAAGCAAAGAAGAAAAAAGCGAAACTAACTCCACCAAACTCCGAAAAAAGGATGCAGGAGACTCGACTGCTAAACCACCTCAGACTTTAATGTTTATAGATACAAAGCACACACAGCACGAACACTGAGAATAAAATCTTGCTTATACCAAAACCATGAACGCCTTCCTACTACAAGCGTTTTCGTCCAAATGGACTTCATCAGATAAACACATTGAACTATCACATACATTTAATATACAAAATTAAAAATGTATTAACCAATCAATTCTCCGAATGTTCTTTCAAATCAACAAATCAAGCCTCAAACTAATTAATAATTCATTATGCTATGCTCTCGTGTTTAATTATCTTTAGTTCACATAAAATTCATTATAAACTTGTTAAAAAATGTTGTTAAAACAAATATTTAAAAACTGTTCCTTCTTTATAAATATTCCATTAAATATTCTATTAAATAAATTAAAATATTATTTGTTAAAATAATTGTTTCATACAAGAAATGAGTTTTAAAACATTACACAGTATTTTATATTGACTTTAGTGCCATCTACTGCCAAGTACATATAAATACACTTTTTTGTTTTTTATTTTTTGTTATTTATTTTATACCTTGGCAGATCTCATTTTTAAAAGGGGCAGAATGGATATGTATTCATTTAATCCAGGTGATTTATTAGCTTCCAAGGTCACCTGCCACCACAGTTCCCTGTAGGCTATGATTTCTTCCCAAAGACCCCCTCTTATGTCGTACTTCACTTGGTCTAGGACAAAGAACTGAAATTTGGCATCTGGACAGATCTTTGTATGCCTGAATAGGGCATTTGTTTCTTTTTCTTTTTTCACTTCATACATGTGCTCGTATATGCATCTCTTCAGAGTTCTTTCAGTCTTTCCTACGTAAAATGATAAACATTTTATACACACTGCCAAATATACTAACCCCCTGGATTCACAGTTGTAGTACCCTTTACTATTCACCCATTTTTCTCTACTTTCTATATATATTTTTTCTTCATTAATTAGGTACTCACACTGTCTACATTTTCCGCATTTGAAAGTTCCCTTTTTTATCCTTGCTCCCCTTGACCTTTCCATACTATTCTTAGTTTTTTCCAAGATTCCTTTTATGCATATAGTATTTTTAAATACTACCCTAGGTGAATATTCGGGTAACCCCTCTAAATCAGTTAGTGCCTTAAACCTATCCCATTCCCTTTGAAACACAGTTCTTATATTTTTGTTTAATAAGTTGTACTCAAGGACTAGTGATTGCTGAAAGTTTTCTTCTTTTTTACCTTTGTTACTCCTTTCATCCCTTTTGCCTAAAATTGGCCCAAACCTATCTTTTCTTCCTTTTTCTACTTCTTCCCTTAAATTTTTGACAAATTCTACTGGGTACTCCCTGTCAATAAACATTTTTTCCAATAAATCACATTCCTTTCTAAATTTATCATCCTTGCTTGTCATTCTGGACCCCCTTATAAATTGCCCTTTCACCAAATTTTTCTTAGTGTATAATGGGTGGGCACTATCGAAATGCAAAAAAGAATTTACATATGTAGGCTTTCTATATACACTTGTTTCAAACCTATTATTCTCCAAGGTTATTTCCACATCTAAATATTGGATATTCTTTTCTGAATAATTACAGGTAAACTTTAAGAACTCTGTAGTCTGTCCTATATATTTAACAAATTCATCTAATTTTTCTAAGCCCCCTGTCCAAAAAATTATAATATCGTCAAGGAACCTCTTGTATAAAGTCCAATATTCGACATATGTTGAATTTAACAGGTATTGTTCCTCCCAGTTAGCAAGAACTAGGTTAGCAAAGGTAGGTGCACAGGCTGCACCCATTGCTACTCCTTGTAGCTGTTGAAAAAATTCCCCATTAAAAGTGAGAAAATTATTTTTAACACTAAATCCATTAAGCCTGTGCACACTACCTTTTCTTCATGTGTCATCTTCTTGTTTTTGAAGATTTCATCCTCAAACATTAACATACCTGCCCCATATGGAATGGACCCAAACAAATCCACTATATCTATGGTTACTAAAACTAAATCTTCATGGTATATACTATGATTCAAACATCTCAACAAGTCCCATGAATCTTTTAAAATTGCTTCTTTCTCTACCCATACATGTTTGGCCTTTACATCCACATATTTAGCTAATGTGTTAGTTTTGGATCCACCCGCTGAAACAATAGGTCTCAGGGGTGGGTCCGAGCTATTCTTGTGGATTTTCGGAATACCGAATATCACGGGCACCTTTGGCTTATCCACTCTCAAAAAATCTAAGGTTTTAACGTTAATAAGGTTTTCATTCATCATATCTTCCAATATATTGTCAATTTTTTTATATGCCGTATGAATCTCATTCCTAGACACCACCCCATATTTTACTTCATCTCGTAGTATCGCATTCATCTTACCTTCATATACAATTACATCCATCACAACAATCCCCCCGCCCTTATCAGGTTTCATCACCCTAATATCATTATTGGTTCTTAGTTCCTCTAACTTGTGATATTCATTCGGGTACAAGTTGTGGTGGGTCTTATGATATTTCATTGTTTTTTCATTTTTCCTGATTTCCTTTTCCATAATATTTTCAAAATTCTTTAACTGCATATGAATAGGAGGATTAAATACAGATTTTTTTATTAATTGTTTATCATGCAATACTTTATCTTTTAAATTTGAATTCATGCCTTCTTTATGATATAACAATTCTAAATTCATTTTCCTGAGAAAAAGTTTCATGTCAATTAATGTTTGGGTAGAATTACCCTTTGTGAGTGGTATGAACTTGAAGCCTTTCTCTAGCAACCTAAAATGATGGAATTCCAGCTCTAACCTACTAAAATTGTAGATAGTAAACCCATCAGAAGTGTACCTATTACCATTCACTTCAATATTTTTGCCCGTCACCGTTCCTTGTTCTGTATCTTTTGAACTAGAATTGATACTACCTGATATCCCTATATCCATTTTTTCATTCTTTTCTGTATTACTACTATTTACAACCTGTGAAATGTTTCTTTTAGGACTGGGGGTCTCATTTACATATATCTCCCCCTTCCCCTTCTCCCCCCCCACTTGTGAAAATTTTCATTCCACCTTTTTTCCGGCCATTTCTCTCTCATAGGCTCCCCGAGGGGTGGGAAATCCATTTCATATCCATTGTCAATCCACTCAAAACCTTCATCTTTCTCCTTAGGTTTTTCTACATTCTTCCTATTATCAATACTGTTGTAATAATATTTATTCCTATAAAAAGAGGGTTTAGGATAACTAATCTGATTTTCATACTCATGTATGTCCCTCTTTAGTTTGTCCAACTTTCTATTTATTAATGCATTACATTTTTCATCAACATCTTCCTTTATTTCATAATATTTCTTTCTTTCAGTTCCTATTTTAAAAATTAAATCATCTCTAATCAAAACATCGAGAGCATCAATTTGAGTTTTAAGGCTTTCTAGATTTCTTTCATTTTCTCTAATAATAAGTTTAACAATCTCCAAACCACATTTGTTATTGTAAGCAAAACTAGCCCCAAAAAATTCCTCTGCAAACTCCGCCCGACGTCTAAGAGTGCGTCAGTTGAAGGAATCACAGGCTGAACAGGCCGAGACGTCGTGGTCTGGGCCTAGGCAGGGGAGGCAGTAAGAGTGGAAATCCTTATGATGTATTCGTTTCCCACAAGTTAAACAATTATTAATTTTATCTGACATCGGCTGAGGCAAGAAAGAGTCCCCAACGGGGTACTTAGCTTTTGAAGTCTTCGGTTTAGCTGAATTACAGGAGCTGGCCGACCAGCACTTGCGAACTGCTTCTGCTTCGGGCACCACGCGGCAAGAAAGACTGAGGAAGATGGCGTCGGCTGACGTTTTTATACCCCAGGCGCTCTGACGTCGGGGAAAGGGCGACCTCAGCCGACGCCGGACCCAGACTTTGGAATCCGGCCGACCGAAGGGCTGCCTGAGGCAGGACAACCCATATGTGATGACTGCAGATGCATCCTTGAAGGACATCACTGAACAAACAAATGTCTTTACAACTTTCTGACATATACGTGTGTGTGTGTGTGTGTGTGTGTATATATGACAGATACACTCATACATACACATTTTCAGATATATTGCAAGACCTGCACTTAATAGCAAAGTTTTTAACTTTCCAATATTATAATGATATAATGAATATAACTAACAATACAATTCTAATTAGTATATATCACATTAAGGAGACAACTCTGCCTAACAACAAATATATTAAGATTTTAATGCAATATAATACATGTTTAATTACAAATGTAATTTAATGCAATATGTGAACAAAAATGAATGCAATGTCATTTCTACACTTTCACTACCTCTGTTGGTGTACAATTACATTAACCTGAGAAAACTTTGCCTAAGGCATCACTTATTCAAAAATTAGAGGCTGACTGAATCTAAAATTACAGAAATACACAATGCCAAAAAGGCTTCCTGCCCCCCTCTTCAAAAAAAATCTACGGCTCTAAATGTGAGAATGTTTTTTTTCCTGCTTCTCTAAAAATGCACTTCGCGATGTAGTAAGCAGTGGTTTAGTCTGTATGACAGGAAGTTACTGATGAAAACCATGGAAAATGTGCTTTGAAAGGTTAAAAAGTTAACAGTTATGTGAACCAATTTTCTTTTAATGAGTTTATATTAACTTTGGAAATGACAGATGCATAAACAACATTAAATCAAATCAGCATTTTCTATACAACTACACTGAAGTATTTCTAGAAACTGGTAAATATTTTACAGAAAAGTGCACATCAGTCAGTTTGAAAGCAATGTCTTAAAGCTATTACTTCAATAATCATTGTGGCATGTTGTACAGGTCTCCAAAAATGATTGCATGTAGGTCTTGACTTGGCACTTATACTTTAAATAGTCATGTTTTAATTACTGTGGTTCACTGCTTGAAGTGTTTGACATTTAATAGGCATTTCAGTAATGCATACACCAAGTGTAAAATGAAATGTTAAAGGCAGAAATGCAGGCACAATACTGTATGAAGTACAGAAATGTGAAATAGGCTATGCCATGAACTGCAAAATGTGTGCACCTTATTCATGAAGTATTTACCTTGGCAGTAACATGAAATACACATCTGTGGTTCAAGAAAACAGACTGATGGGTGAGATGAAGTGAAAATTAAAGACATTCGCACAGTAAGAATGTCAAAGCACCTACTTGACATATGTGATTTACTTACGTGTTAACCCTAACCATGTAGGTGACTTTTTTCAGCCATGAGGCAAGCCTTATGCAAACCAATTGTGCTCAGTAAGACATATATGCAGACATATATGTCAACCAAGGAAATAAATTACAGGGAAGTAAATATTGTGGGAAGAAATAGCCAAGGAATTGTTATGGCTAGGCTTGTATAGGCCCTAGGGCCGATAGCCTAGTACCAACCTATGAACCTATGAAATAAATAAGCTAAAATATTTACATATATACCATCAGTAAAGAAAATACAATTTGGTTACAAAGGCCAAAACCAGATAATAAACTTACTTCTGAATAACTTTTAACTTTACAGATCAGGGTGCAGCACAACTGAACCGATGCTTGCAGTGAGACAGGCAGGGCAGAACAAGTTAGAAATCAGGAAAGTATACAACGAGGCATTCCTGGGCTTAGAAAAAATGTATGACAAGATCCCAACAAAGCTGATTTAGGCAGTTCAATGGTGGGTCAAAGCTCCAGAAACACTGGCAGATTTAGTGCAGGCTATGTGCAAGGACCTATGACACAAGCACAAACAGTGCTCAGACTCAAAGTGGGGTTCTCACTGGGAGTGGAGGTGCATTACGGTTCAGCTCTCAGCCCAAAGCTGTTCATACTGGTGATGGACTACATCAGCAAACAAGCTGGAGAGGACAGATTAACAAACTTGCTGTATGCAGATGATGTCCAACTACAGACTCCAAACAGGAACTTCAGCAAATGATTTGGGAATGGAATGGAAAGCTTAAGGCATATGTCATGAAACAGAGTACAGACAAGAATGTTGATATGGCAAGCTAATGGGATCAGAAAAAGCTTAAAATTAAGGGAAACAGTGGAATAAGTTAGCAGCTTCAAACATCTAGGATGCATTCTTGAGGAGAAGTCAAGTTTGTATGAGGAAGTCAAAGCTACAATCAGAGTGGCTGCAGCCGACTAGCACAAACTGTCAGAGGTAGTGTGTGACAAAAGAATGCCAAAGAAGCTGAAAAGTAAGGTGTACATAACAGTGTTGCCACCAGTGGAAACCTGGGCAGTGAGGAAAGAGTAGCTGAAGAAGTTAGAGTCAAAATGTCAAAGTGAATTTTATTGTCATTTAGACACCACAAACGAAATCTAAAGAAAATTACGTGCATCATGCTCAAATTGAGAAGACAAATACATACATACAATTGCACATTCGTAGAAGAGACAAACATATATACAGTTACACGTGTATCAGACCTAACATTGACCTTTCTCTTAGACATTAATATTAGGTTCATAGGTAGATACTAGGCTATCTGTCCTAGGGCATTTATAAGCCTAGCCAGAGTGTATTTGGCTTCCGCCTCCCTATTAGATTAGCCTACTGTGCCTCTGTAAAGTAGGTCACAGAAGGTACCTTTTTAAGATTAGTTTACTGTGCCTCTGTCTAGCAGGGACACAGAAGAGATCCCAGGGGTGAATTTGCAATTTCCCATCCAAGCGTCCAGATTTTGCTTGAAGAGGGTCAGCGAGGGGCTATGTCTAACATGAATTGGGATTCTATTCCAGAGTGAGGGGAGCCTCTGGGAAATGAATCTGTCCCTCCAGCATGTCCTATTTATTTTTGTGCTGAGGTTTAGGTCCCTGGAGCATGTAGCTCTAAGGGACTTGGATTTTTTTGAGGTGGAGCATGTCCATTAATTCTGGGTTTGACATGGCTTTGTATGTCAGGCATAGATCGCCTCTGAGTACGCGATAAGCAACTGAGTAGAGCTGGAGTTTCTTTAGTCGAGCTGCATAGGACATCTATTTGTAGCCCATGATCCTCTTGGTGAGGTACTTTTGGGGTCTCTCCAGTTGCTGCAGGTGTCAGGTAAGGTAAATTCCAAAAGGGGCATTGTATTCAATTACGGGCCTGATGAGTGACGAGTAGAGGGGCACAATGACCTCTCTTGATCTAGATGCGAACCCTTTCGTGATAAGATGGGCTATATAGAAGGTCTTTCTAACCACTTTGGCAATGTGATTATCAAAGGAGAGATTACTATATACGTTGGTCCCCAAATCTCCAATTACTTCTTCCGTACTTAATGGATTACCACCTAAGTGGTAATTTGTGGGCACCTTGTTTTTCCCAAAGGGGATGACTATGCACTTTTTAGCATTTAGCTTGAGGCCGTGGCTCTGGCACCAAGCATCCGTCTCTGTGAGACCCTTTTGGAGGATGCTTGTGTCAGCTGGAGATTCGATTATGGCCCCCAGTTTGCAGTCATCTGTGAACTTTGTCAGTCATAATCCCCCCATGTTAGCCTGAACCTCAGAGAAGTATATACCGAACAAGAGAGGTCCCAGAACTGAGCCCTGTGGGATGCCACTTGTAACTGGTTTGGATTTGACATGGCACCTGCGATTCTGACCATGTGGGTTCTATCTCTGAGCCAGTTTGCAACCCATCTTGTGATATAGGGGTTGATATTTAAGCTGGTAAGCTTATTTATGATGCCCGAGTGGGGTATTGTGTCGAAGGCTTTTGCGAGGTCCAGGTAGGCAGTGTGGACTACCTTGCCCTCATCTATGGCTTTGGTAACTGTTTCAAAGAAATCAACTAGGTTTAAGAGGCAAGATCTGCCCTTAAAGCCAAATTGGGTAGGGTCCAGTGTCTGGAGGCTCCCAATGTCTTTGTTTATGAGTTCCATGATAATACACTCCATAGCTTTACAGACCAGACTAGTCAGGCTTATGGGGCGATAGTTTCTGGGGTCCGTTGTGGCACCACCTTTGTGGAGTGGTACCACTGTAGCTGTATGCCATTCTTTGGGTACATATCTTGTAGTAAGGCTAAGTTTGAACAGTGACTTAATGTGATGGTTCAGTTCTTCTTGGAGCTTGTGTAAGACACAGCCTGGGACACTGTCCGGTCCCATAGATGCTGTGTTTTTTGCTTTGGAGAGGGCAGCTTTCACCTGTGCATCTGTGATGTCAGGGAGGTTACATTCAGTTGGGATAGGCATTTGCTGCTTTGGGGGGGAGGGGGGGGAGTTTGCGCTGAATCTGTCTGCCAGGATGTTGGCTATGTCTGTAGGTTCGGTATATTTTGTACCGTTATGCAACAATTCAGAGCATATCTGGGAGTTTCCGCCCATGTTCCTGGCATAACTAAAGAAGGCCTTGTGATTATCTTTAGTGTCTAGGGCAATTTTTCTTTCATAACTGGCCTTTGATGATTTTATGAGGGATCGAAGTTTCTTGCTAATACTGATCAGAGATGCCTTCCCTTTTGGGATTTTGCTCTGTCATGTAGTAGCTTCCTCCTTCTGTTGTATAGCTTATTTATGGCCGGGGTCCACCAGACCGGTCTCCTGTTTTTGGAGGAGTGAGTCTTGGTTTTATTTGGGATAGCACGATCCATGCATTCCTGCAGGTGCTCATAGAATGCATTTGTAAAGGATCCTGCGGATTGGGCTGTATTATCCTCTGGCCCAGGGGCTTTGAAGGATTCCACCTCAGTCTTGAGAAGTGCAAAGTTGGCTTTGGAGAAATTCTTTACAGTGATTTCCTTGGCTGGGGGTGGACACGTGATATGGATGTCCAGGGAAATTTGTTTATGGTCTGATCTTACCAATGAGGGGTTTGCCTCTGGTGCGGAACAGAGTTCCCATGTTGGTGATGACCAGGTCCAATATGTTGTTCCCTCTTGTGGGAGTGGTGACCAGTTGTTCCATTGCGTTAGAGTTTATAAATTCAAGGAAATGTTGGGCAAGGGTGTTTGGGCTTGAGTAGTTTTCCCAGTCAATGTTTGGGTAGTTGAAGTCACCCAATAACATAGTGTTTGGAGAGACTTTCATATTCTCCAGTGTTCTCAGGAATGCCAAGTGAGGTTCCTGTAATAGAGAGGGTGTTCTGTAGCAGGCTACAAACTGAAAGGCAGTTTTGCCCGCTGTTAGTTGCACATGGATGGTTTCCGATGCTTTGTGCAGTGCCACTAACCTGGAGGTGTAGGTATCTTTGATGAATATAGATAGTCCCCCTCCTTCTGCGCTTCGGTCCGAGTTTTGGGGCCGAAATGCATGGTATGAGTTATAACCTGGTAGTGCTGGGGTGCTCTCAGGAGCCTTGAACCAGGTTTCTGTTACTGCACAGACATCGATTTTCTCCATACTGAGGACAGCCTCGAGTGCGTGCATCTTGAGGTTTAGACTTCTGGCACTGAGTAGCATTACCTTTAGTTTTTTTATCCTTGGGTTGTCTATGGAGGTGGGTTTGTCCTTTGAGCCTTGCCTAAAAAAGGCACTATGGGGGTGGCAACAGCCTTGGCCAGTATACGAAAACCTAAGGGTGACAGGTGCAAGCTGTCCCTAGCGAATCAACGTGGCTTGTCGAGCATGTCTTCCCAGGCTGACAGACACTGGATCCCCTTTGAATGACACCAATACTGTAGCCAATTGTTGAAACTGATCATTTTGTCTTCATACTGTGGCATTCTTGGTGAGGGCAAGATGCTACTCAAGGTCAGGGTCATACCAGCCTGGGCTACATGGTCAGAGAGCTCCTCTATGTCTCTTTTCATGTAGTCCAGGAGGTACGTCTCAGTTCATTCACACCAGCATGGACAATGATGGAGTCATACTTGTACTTGCTTTGGAGTGACCTGAGTGCTTGCGTTATGTGGCAGATCCTGGCACCTGACAGGCAGCTTACAGTGACCTTCTCCTTGTTCAGTCTGGTGAGCGGGACGTCAGTGTGCTGGACAATAGAGTCCCCTATAACAAGTGTATTTGGTGTGTTGTTTGGCCTTAAGGGCTGTGACTGTGAGGCACACTGATTTTGTGAGATATGTGATTCGTGGGTATTGTTGAGGGGTGGCTGTTGCTTGGATATCTGCTTAGGAGGTCTTTGCTGTTTAGGCAGATTTTTATTTAGAGCCTCAGAGTATGTTTTTGTGTATTTATGTGTTGGGTATGCAGATGCAATAGGTCTGTGTGAGACTGGATTTGTGGTGTGGGTGGTTACCTTTTCCTCCTGACTGACTGTGCCAGTCTTGGGTTGAGAGAGCTCTGCCTCCAGTTTGGCTGTATAACTGCATCTCTCATGTATAGGAGGAGAGGGTTGTCTGTGTACATAAGGCAATTGTAACATTGCCTCAAAATTCCCAGATTCACCAGATGGACTGGAGAGTAACCTTGAAACTGACCCTTGGACATACCAGATTAGTAAAGGGAACTGGTTTTATACTGATCAGATTAGGGAAGGGAACTGATTTTTCACTTGATCAGGAAGGACCAATCGGGAGCCTAATACTTATGAGAAGTCAAGGAGGGTGTAGTGCTTTAGTTAGTTAGTGTTTCCTTATAAGAGCTGAGCAAGTGCAGGGCTTTAGAAAGAGAATAGAGTGATTACTTTGAGAGTTTGAACAGTTCTAAGGGAAAAAGTGAAGAGCAGACTTTGTGGAGCCTGGAATAGTTTAAACCTGTTTAGGTGGCGCTGCCCAACGCTGCTCAGTGGGCAAAACCGCGCAAAAAGAGAGTTGTAGGGTTTTAAGAGAGAGAGATCAAGGAGTTTAGAATTGACCCAAAATGGCCAATAAAACTACAGCTTCTAGGTAGTAACCACTCCTCCAGGGACAGTCAGGCTGTTCAGTGTTAACCACTCCCACTGGTGAACACTGACACTTGTTACTTATTACTAGAATTATTCTATACACCACTGTAGCAGCTGTTTGGTTCCTTATTGCAGATGTACTGCTACATGATGTCATTTTCATTTTCTCTAAATTATGAGAATATCTAGCAGTTGTACTGCAGATGATTTTCTTGTAAACTGATAAGTTAGTTGTGCTTTTATTGTAATTTCACTACTGTATGGTTATCACAAGACTTGTCAATGTCTCTCATCTCTGAGATTAATACCAGAGTTCAAAAGTCTAATCACTTGAAGGAGGAAACTGTTCTTGAACCTGGTCGTTTTACAGTGTACGCTGCTGTACCTTCAGCCAGACGACGGGCATGTGAACAGTTCAAAAGTAGGGTGAGTAGGATCACTTTTTATTTTTGTTGATCTGTCATAACAACGTGTTGCATATAGATCCTTTATCTCTGGAAGTTTGGATCCTGCTAATTTCTCAGCAACTCTGATTATTTTTTGTAGGGCTTTCTGATCTGCAGGTGAAGAGCTCCCATACCACACCATGAAGTTGCACGTTATGATACTTTCTATGATACCCCTATAGAAGGTGAGGAGGATAGAGGGAGGTAAGGCTTCCTTTTCCTCAGTCTCCTCAGGAAGTGCAGGCATTGATGGGCCTTCTTTACTATGTGACTGGTATTGGTCGACCAAGAAAGATCCTCTGCTATGTAGACTCCCAGGAATCTTGTGTCCTTTACCCTTTTCCACTACCTCCCCATTTATCATGAGAGGAGAGTGGGCTGACTGTACTCTACTGAAATCTATTATGATCCTTGGTTTTGCTGACATTGAGGTCAAGATTATACCGGGCACACCAGTCAATCAGGGAACCCACTTCTTCCCCGCAAGCTTTTTCTTTCCCTTTGCTGATGAGGCCCACAACTGTAGTGTCATCCGCAAACTTAATAATGCAGTTGGTCTTAAATCTGGCTTTACAGTCGTGGGTCAAGATAGTAAACAGAAGGGAGCTAAGCACACAGCTCTGAGGTAACCCTGTGTTGATAGTGATGCTCTTTGAGGAATTCTTGCCCACACACGCACTTTGGGGTTTTTCAGTCAGAAAGTCCATGATCAGTTGCACATGTTGTTAATACCTAGGTGGAAAAGTCTGTCCATTAGCTGTTGTGGGATGACTGTACTGAATGCTGAAATGAAATCAATAAACAGCATTCTGACATAACTGTCCTTATTTTCTAGGTGTGTCATTGCGAGATGCAGTGCAACACAGATGGGTTCTGCCGTGGAGTGATTTAAACTGTATGCAAACTGCAGTGGATCAAGTGCTGTTGGAATGTTTGCTGTCAGATGGTTTTTGACCAACCTTTCAAAGCTTTTCATGACAATGGACGTGAGGGCCACTGGTCTATAATCATTAAGGCTAGAGGAAGTGGCTTTCTTCATTAGTGGTATAATGTTTGTGTTTTGAAAGCACTTGGGTACCTTCGCCTGGCTGAGGGAGATATTAAATATATCCGTCAGTACAGTGCTTAGTTGTTCTTCACAGTCCTGCAACACCTTACCCGAGATGTTGTCCGCCCCAGCAGCCTTTCTTAGATTCACCCAATGCAGGGTCATTTTCATCACAGCTTGGTTTAGAATGAGCACTTCATTGCCTGGGTCTATAGGGAGTAACACTGCCTTGTCGCAGTTCCTCTCCTGGAATCTGCTGTAGAAAGTGCTCAGCCTATCTAGGAATTCTGTGCTGTCCTCACACTGAGTTGATGTTGGTTTGTATTCGGTTATGGGTTTTACTCCCTGCCACATACTCCTGGAGTCCCTCATGTCAATGAAATGGTTTTGTACTTTGTTTACATGTGCCCTCTTTGCCTCCCTTATCCCTCTCTTCAGATTTGCCTTTGCCACCCTAAGAGTGTCTTTTGTCATTCGTCTTGAATGACACATTGCATTCTTTTACAAGCTCATATACTTTGCCTGTTGGCCATGCTTTTGGGTTACTCTTATGACAACGTTTTTATTCACTGTCACATCATCTACACATTTAGATATATATATATATATATATATATATGCCACCACTGTTTCTGTGCATTCGCCCAAGTTGATCTGTTGGTCGACATTAGCAGCCTCTTTAAATATGTTCCAGTTTGTGTTCTTGAAGCAATCTTGGATTGCTGTGCTGGCCATACCCTTGGATTGCTGTGATTGCACCTTTCTGGCCATAACTTGACTTGCTTCACAGTGGGCTTTTCCTTGATTAGTGTTGTTTTATAAACTGGCATTAACATATTATTTCCCCTTGTAACAAATCCCACATGCTGGTAGTAATAGAGTAATACTGACTTCAACTCTGCCTGATTGACGTCTACTGCAATAATGCATGCAAAATCTGGGTTTTTATTCTGTAGGTCACACAGTGAATTATACAGCATAGTTAGAGCTTCACTAGTGTTTGCACTTGATGCTATGTGATGGGGATAAAGTGTCTGAAATGGATGGCAGATGTACACTGAGGGACAGACAAAGAAATTAAGTCAAAGAAGCTTCAACTGCATAAAAGATCAGAAAGAACAGATTGTGGTGCACTGGGCACATGTGCAGGAAAGCAGAAGATTGTTGAGACACAAGAATAAGGCAAGAGGAAACAAAGATGTCCAGCAAATGGAAGGACTGCATGAGAAGACCTGCAACTGTCATGCATAACTGTTGAAGTAGTTAAGGAAAGTGGCAGTGAAAGGAGAAAGATGGCAACAGCTGATAACACCCTGACACCATGTAAAAACATAGAAAAAAGGGGGTTGAAGACGATAATGAAGATGATGTCATGCAAGCTATGGAATATTTTTTCTTGTTATGTACATAGGTGGCAATACCTATATTGTAATTACCAATAGTAATAATGAATACTGTATGGTGGTTTGATGGTGAGCTCTATCCAGGGTCTGCGTCTCACTCCTAAACTTCAGCTACTGTCTGTGGAATGCCTGGCAGAGCTCTCCATGTCTGCATAAATTTTCTCTAGGTATATATACTTTTTATTTTATTTACTACTTGTTGACCAGAGTAGAGCATTAATCCGGGTGGACTGTTTTCAGGCCAAAACCAGGAAAAAGTAGCATAAAGCAGTAGTTTAAAGTACACATGATCCGTACTATACACACACACACACACACACACACACACACACACACACACACATATAGTATTCACCCTTGCACTTCTAGGACACGTCATGGCTAAAAAGGATCCTGGCAACTCATTTACCTGGTTAACAAACAAAGCAACATGCTCCCAACAATATCCATGCACTGTATCCTGGTTTTATTTTGGTCACATTGTAATGTGTGCTTCTGACAATATATACAACTGTGTACTTCTTTTGGCTACTCTCGTTAGGGGTCACCACAGTGGATCATGTTTCCATTTCTTCCTGTCCTCTGCACCTTGCTCTGTCACACCAGCCACCTGCATGTCCCTCTCTCACCACATCCATGAACCTTATAATAGGTGTTCCTCTTTTCCTGTTACCTGGCAGCTTCATCCTTAGCATCTTTTTCCCAATATACTCTGCATCCCTCCTCAGCACATGTCCAAACCAACGTAATCTTGCCTCTCTGGCTTTGTCTCCAAACCTTCCAACCTGGGTTGACCCTCTAATATACTTATTCCTAATCCTGTCCACCCTCGTCACACGCAGTATAAATCTTAACATCTTAAACTCTGCCACGTCCAGCTCTGACTCCTGCCTTTTTGTCAATGCCACTGTCTCCAACCCATATTACATAGCTGGTCTCACTATCCTCTTGTAGACCTTCCCTTTCACTCTTACTGATACTCGTCTGTCACAAATAACTCCTGACTCTCTTCTCCACCCACTCCATCCCGCCTGTACTCTCTTCACCTCTCTTCCACACTCACCATTACTCTGAAATGTTGATCCCAATTATTTAAACTCATCGACCTTCGCCATCTCTACTCTCTGCATCCTCACCATTCCTCTATCCTCCCTCTCATTCACACACACATACATTCTGTCTTAGTCCTGCTGACCTTCATTCCTCTTCTCTCTAGAGCATATCTCCACCTCTCCAGGGTCTCCTCCACCTGTTCCCTACTCTCACTACAGATCACAATGTCATCTGCAAACATCATAGTCCACGGGGACTCCGGTCTGATCTTGTCTGTCAACCATCATTGCAAATAAGAAAGGGCTCAGAGCTGATCCTTGATGTAATTCCACCTCCTCCTTAAATGCATCCATTACATGATGTATAACAACAAACACTCCTGTTGATGCTAGGCAGTACACATTATGGCAAATGCCACATAGCAAAAATACAATGGGAGGGTAGCTCAGTAGAGCAAGTTACCACCTTTGTCCCTCAGGCCAGTTTTTTTAGACATTTGAACTAAATCATGCCAGTCTTAGAATCCTGACTTTCATTATTTCTGTGCTAACCGTCTTAACAACACATTATACAATATGATGGCTTACCCAATCTTTTATTTTATTAACAGAAATTAGATTAAATATAAACTTTACTGGTGTACACATATTCTGGTTATGTCACATACGTACAACTGGTATTTGTGATAAGAGTTCAACAAACGTCATACTGCTGCCTACTTTATAGATTACTGCTTGAATGAAGAAATGCCATGGGGTAAAACACCACTAAAGAAAACACATCACTGCTAACCCCTAAGCACAAACATCAGCAACCTATTTTATCAGGTCTCCACTGGAGAAGGAAGGAAGCAGTAATATGCAAAGATGGAGACAAAACTGAAATGCCTCTAATAATGCTAGTCCTTCAGGTATCTATGTCATAGCAGTAGAAAAAAAAAAGGAGAAATGCAACATTAGGGTTTTTAACGTGATGCTTTACATATTACATTGTTGTTGCGAAACAAACACTGCCTGATGCATTGCATTAAGAATGTTTGCAATTACTACACATTTATGCAGAATGAAATAAACACAGCTACAGTACTTCCAAACTGTAAATGTCAGTTCAGTGAAGAGTGCAGTTGCATAACACATCATGCTGACGCCCTATAAATAATGTTTAACTTCAGAGAAAACATCCCGACAGCATGTCTACAGCTATATTTAACTCAATTTTCCTATGCTACATCTTTCTGTAGTAAAAGCTACCACAAATAAAAACAGGTCACGATGTTACAAAGAAAAAAAAAAAACATGTTTGATCTTTCTGACTGGCTGACTAAACAACCAATTGGATGACGGAACAGACACCCTCTCTGCACTGTTACTATGGGAACAAAGAAAAAGCAGCAGAAGCGATGCTGTTACACTGTTGCTAAGATTACAAGGGAAGTTTCATTCATTTGAAAAGACTAGCTCTTGTTAAAATTTCTCTCTCCTCTAAAATGCATTTCAAGCAAACCACGTCAAGTAGGAAAACCAATCCCTAACTTATTCATCACAAATTGTTTTTTGGTCTTAATGAACATCATTTCATGGAACTGTCCCAAACAAGCCTGACTAATGGTGATTTGGAAAGTAAACTGCAAAACAATTGATAACAGTTTAGTCTCAAAGAATACTGAAAGCAAAGAAGAGGAAGAACTACAGTGGGTGAAGTAGACAACAGAATACAGCACAAATGACAAAATAACTGACATAATATGATACATTACCACCAGAACGCAAATATTTAATAATGTAAGATAAGATTCACTAAAAATATCTAAACTAATTTTATTAAAACAGCACATTAGAGAAAATGTCACTATACCATTATATTTAGAGCAACTACTACATTACAGTAAAAAAAAGGTAACTTCAACTGTCAGGAAAACATTACCCAAGGCAAACAATGCAATGCAAATATATTCTCATTTTTCACAAGTATGTATGTGTCTAAAACACACAGGTTGAATTTCAGGACTAACAGCTCCCCGAACCACCTGTTTATCTATCATGTGAGGTAAAATGCTGGAATTAATAGA
Source organism: Protopterus annectens (assembly GCF_019279795.1). Taxonomy (NCBI): domain Eukaryota; kingdom Metazoa; phylum Chordata; order Ceratodontiformes; family Protopteridae; genus Protopterus; species Protopterus annectens. Next base: position 828,366,980 of record NC_056733.1, read on the forward strand.
AATGTAAGGAGGATGTGTAGCCCCAAATGGCCAGAGATGACCTAGTCTGCAGGTAATAAAATATTGCAATTGTTACCAAAACTGTTTCTTGTTCTGAGGGAAACTGGCAGCCAGCTACACAACTCCAAAATCAAACAGTAAAATATATGTAGTTCAGAAACAGTTATAGAAAAGTCAAGATTGCAATGTTTATTCAAGGTGTAAAAGGTACTCTGCAACAGACACCAACCTTCCTGCAGTAAAAAAAAAAAAAAAGAAAAATATTCTGAAACCTGTCAAAAGAAAAGGCCGTGCTTGCAGTAAACCTCAAACCACATCAGGAAGTTACTTATTATACTGGCAGTAACAAAAAAAAAAAAAAAAAAAAAAAAACTCCTCTATAAAATAACTGCAGTACCCTCTTCGTTAAAGTTGACACAAATCATCAGCTGTCAAAGCCTATGTAATCCTCTGCACTGACACAGAAAACACAGAAAATAGCCTACTCCACCTTAAAGAGTAATGCTCACTCAGGACCTTAACATGAGCAACAGAAAAGCAGCTACACTGTGTAAAGTGAAAGAAAAGTAACACAGACATAAGAAACTCAGGATCACTCTTCATGGTTAATGCATGAGACAATTAAGGCAATACACAGGAACGGTCTGTGAGCAGAAAAGACTGGGCAAGTAAATGCAACTCTTTTCAGACAAGAGTGGACATTTAAAAATGGCAGTTGCCTTTCAAGGTACTTAAAATACTACACATGCCTAAAAAATAGACAGATGACCTCCAAATAAGGAAATGTGCAAGCAAATGGAAAAGTGGCAGAGAAGTAATGAACACATTGAGGAAAATCGCAAAGGTGAAGCTTTATTGTTTATTTAGTAATTTTATTAAACAAATAGATCTCACGATGCAAACAAAACTTTAAGGGGATTGCAATTAAGCAACAGAAGAAAAGAGCAGAGGTGGGCAGTCAATTATATTCAAAGTACTGCATTCAGTACAGACTCGAGTGGAAAAGGGTGCACATTTATGGTCATGGTACAGAAAGCGGAAAGGGAAATGAATACAGTTTTTCAAGTACCCATACAGATAAGCTGTAGCTTTGTCTGAAATACCGTCTGCAAACAGTAGAGCAAAAAAGGGTTATGCAGCATAAATGAGAGGTGGAAAAAGTACAGTTGTGTGTACAACTTACTAGAAGAGTAGGCATTCAAGGAGATCACAACTACAGGAGTATTCATTACTCCATAAGCCTGGATGTCCAATTGTCAGAGCAACCTCCTCAGCTAACTCTGGATATCCTTGTGACATCCCTCCTCTGGGCCAGTGATCAAGGAGCCTCAATACCCACCACTGACACTGGTGGGGAAACATTCAATGAGAAAGAAAACAGACACAAAGTATTTTCAGATGCAGCTCTCTGCACCAAGTACCATTTATCTTAAGAGCACACAGGGAATGCACAGTCCAATCCTGGGGCTGGACTTTCTCTCCAAGCCTCAAATAAGACTCCCCATTGAATCAGCTATAGAGTTAAGTCCTTAGCCGGTTGTTCCAAGCCAAGTCCTCCACCACCTTCTCTGTGAAATCAGTGTTCTCAGTGTCCCTGTTCAAAGTAGCGCGCGCGCACACACACACACACACACACACACACACACACACACACACACACACACACACACCTGGGAAAGGCTGGCAAAGCTTACATGCTTTGCCACCTCCACCCAAACTATAAGGTAAATACACTGCCACCAGAACACCCACAAAGCCAGCACTGGGGATTGTGCAAACAGTATGGCATCGAAGTGGCTGAAAAACACTGGAAACATGAGCAGCCACAAAGCATCATAGAAAATGATGAAGCTTATAATCACATGGAATCACCCATTACCAACAGTCCAAAAGACAGATGCTAGAAAACCGGATATAGTGGTTCAAGAAAAGAATACAAAAGTAGCATTGATCACCGAAATTGCCACACCCAGTGGCTATAGTGACTTGTGTACAGAGAGAGACAGAGTCATAAAATACCAGGATCAGTTCATGCAGTTAGAAATGAGTTCAGATCATGCAGTTAAAAATGAGAGCAATGTGGAAGAAAGATAACCAGACAGTTCCAATAGTAGTAGGAGCAACGGGTCTTATAAAAAAAAGAATTTACAATCATATTTAGATATGTTACTAAGTCATGTAATCCCGTACGAATTGCATAAGGAGTCATTATTGGGCACACTGATGGTGCTGCAAAGAGCACTTTTGGCTGACATCAAAGATTGAAACAATACTAATTTCATGAACTTTAATCATATTTTGACTTAGGAATGGGGTCCATTCCCGTCATGGTATTAGAAATCCAAAAGATTTGGAGAAATTAGAAAAGCCAGCTACTCTAAGGCTCTTACCAGGGTACCCAATTACTCTCAGTAAAATTAATACTTATACAAATGGTAATGTTTGACCAAGTGGCAAGACGTTCAGGAACATGTAGCTACAGTACCACTAAATAAATGCAATTACTCTAAAGGGTTCATTACTTTCTAAAAGACCAGCCACAATGAAAGGTATACAAATATTTAGTAATAATTAATAAAATAGAAACATGAAAATATTGAATATCTATTTACAATAAACACTAGAGTTCAATCACAGGAAATCTAAAAAACAGCACCAATGGAAAGACTCAGACAGATGCAGAAAAACAACTTTCAGCTAATCTCACTATATTCTCCTGACTGACTGAGGAATTATTGTTCCCTACTTATTTGCTAAAGCAAGGCAAGCTGAAGTGTAGATGAGTGCCTTGTGTCAGTAACAGAGTGCCACTGACACATCTTTAACTAGTATCTAAATACAATTTCAATGCTGGTTACAGAGTGAGATCACATCTGGTTACTTGACTCTGCATTTACTACACTTCCCCCCTCACTAGTAACTGAGACAGGATTTGGCACAGATGTGTCAGAATACATGCACAGAACTTTGCTAAGGCTTAATACAGCATCTGGAAGCCATAAATAATTGCAACACTTCCACCCTTCCTGCAGAAAGGCTTTTCACAGACATTGCAGCTCTGGCTGCATTCAGATCTGTGAGATAGAATCTCTTTGAGCAGATGTTTATAGAGGAGCAGTAATTTTGTGGATGGTGTAGGGGGGTTACATAAAACCACATCTTTCAAGGCTCTGTAGGCTAGACAGAAATATTTTATCAAAAGTCAGCAGGAAATGGAAAAGAGTAAGAGTGCTTTACGGCAGCCAAAGTAACGCAAGGAGGACACTCATCAATTTATTTATTTATTGGAAAGGAAGGGATCACTTTTGTGATAGGACAGTATTGCACAGTTATGTCAAAAGACCCAAAGTTATTTTTTTTGGCATTTAGTTTGAGAGGCTGTGGCCAAAGTATCACGTGTTAGCATGGAGTAAGGCCCTCCTGGAAAATACATAGATTATCCAGGGTATTTATGACAACTCTGAGTTTTCAATCGCCAGCTACATTCATCATTCTCAGACCTTTGATGTCTGTCTTAATGTCAGTGCAATATATAACAAAGAGGAGTGGTCCCAGGACTGATCAGCAACGGACACTGCTGGTAACCACTCAACTGAGTGTGTGCCTGCAACACTAACACTCTGGGTTCTGTCTGAGTGCCAATTGGCTATCCAGCAGGTAACATAAGAGTTTACATTTAACTGGATTAGTTTATGTATGATGCTAGAGTGTGGAATGTTACCAAAGGCTTTGACCAAATCCAGGTATACAGTGTAAACCAATTTACCAATGTCTAATGCTTTAGTGAATTATTCAAGTGCATAAACTTTTCTAGCTGTTTTGTTGGTATCACAAAAACTGTTTACGGAAAAGAAAATGATGATGGGCTAAAGGTCTTGGAGAGAACTGAGCTACAGGTAGCTGTTGCAGAACAAAGGTCAATTCCCAAGGAAGTAACATCAGTTTCCTTGGCAAATCCCTTTCTTCACCTGGCTGACAGGACAGGTGGAAGTCCCTTGGCAGGCACACAGAAATGGCTAAAAGGTTCATCTGTACTGAAACACAAATGAAAGTTATGTACTGGCTATAACAACAGAGCTGTAGAAATGTATCTTTCCACTGTAACTTGTAGGACTGTGCCCACAAACATTTGGAGAAGTCAGTTACTCCAAACTCCGCTAGGCTACTACCCATCCCTCAAATCCTTCAATGAAAAGTACATGCTCTGCCTCTTTAGATCTAAGGAAGCTGTGTTAAGGCAATAATGATTATGAAATAGAAAATGCTAAAACCATTTTGCATACCTCTTAACTTCTTTGCTCAACAATTCTGGACAATACCAAAAAATAATTGGGGGGGGGGGGGCAAGAGCCCTATATCAGGGACTTTTTCAATATTATTCTAACTCACCTAAAAAGCTAGACGAACAGGACATGCATCAACATACATCTTCTGAACAATAAGTAGTATCCAACAGTAATGTCCAACATTACTGACTGTACTTCTCATTTAATTACCAAAAAAATCAAAAATGTTAAGAGGGACAGGCCAAAATGATGTTGTTCTTCTTTCGGCTTTTCCCGGTTAGGGGTCGCCACAGCAGAACTCTAGTCTGCTAATGGTTGACAGTAGATTTTTACGGTGCTGAGGTGCCAGCTCGACGCCCAACCTTCAACGAAGGCACGCCCATTCACGCATGTCTTTTGAATGCCACACGACCTCGGGGAGGACATGCAGATGCCACATAGAAGGTGCTCCAGCAGAGACTCGAACGGGAGAACCTCTTGCTGTGAGGTGACAACACTACCGTTGCACCACCGCGGCTTTATGAGGCAAAATTAGGAAAGTTTTGCAAAATCAAAATATGGCAAAGGCCATTACAGAACACAGACTCACTCTACAAAGTGCATCATTATGGTAAATACAAACTTTTCGTATCTGAGAGTAGCGAGTTCATTCTCTGTAATCATAAATTGTAGGACAGAGGTCATGCTCCTCTAAATGGGTGGGCACTAGTCCAACATACCCTTGAAAGCAGTGGCCATAAACAAGACTCCAGACTAGAAACCTGATCCAGTTTATGTTTTACAAAGTTATTTTAAGATAACCAGGTAGCAACTGCTCAAATGTCATCTGCAGTAGCATTTTTGAAAAAGCCTACAAAGCTAGCCATGGCACTAACAGAATGTGCTTTGGAGGTCTAAGGGAAAGGTCGGTAGTGCAAAACACAGAATATGACACAGTGGGAAAGCCATTTGGCAAAGGTAAACAGAAACATTTTGAACCAGAGATTCTGGTTAAAAAAGGATAAACTGGTAAGAACATTTCCAAAAGGATTTGTACCTGCCCAAGCACTTCATACTATGCAACAAGTTCATCTCATGGTTGGAATACTCAAGAAACAAACAGGCAAATGAATTGCTTGGCTCAAATTAGACTTGTAACTACTCGTGTAAAAAGGATTAGTTCCCATAACAACTCTATACTCATGAAAGTCACTAAAGGAGGCTTTACAGACAGAGGACATATGGAAAGTCAGGAATTTAAATTCGATTGGTTAAACAATGCTCGATAGGAAAAAGAAAAATCTTTTTAAAAATATAAAAGATAAAAAGAGGAAATTTATGCATTAAAAAATGGGTATAAAAAATGCAAATTTTTTTTTTCTTAATAGACACTGATTCCATTCCTTTGGAGAAGAGACAGAAATGTAATTTATATGCTCTAGAGAGAAGAGCAATGAAGGTCAGTAGGACCAAGACAGAATATATGTGTGAATGAGAGGGAGGATAGAGGAATGGTGAGGATGCAGAGAGTAGAGGTGGTGAAGGTGGAGGAGTTTAAGTACTTGGGATCAACAGTTCAGAGTAATGATGAGTGTGGAAGAGAGGTGAAGAAGAGAGTACAGGCAGGATGGAGTGGGTGTGGGTGGAGAAGAGTGTCAGGAGTGATTTGTGACAGACGAGTACCAGTAAGAGTTAAGGGAAGGTCTACAAAAGGGTAGTGAGACCAGCTATGTTATATGGGTTGGAGACAGTGGCATTGACAAAAAGGCAGGAGTCAGAGATGGACGTGGCAGAGTTGAAGATGTTAAGATTTGCACTGGGTGTGACGAGGATGGACAGGATTAGGAATAAGTATATTAGAGGGTCAGCCCAGGTTGGAAGGTTTGGAGACAAAGCCAGAGAGGCAAGTTTACGTTGGTTTGGACATGTGCTGAGGAGGGGTGCAGAGTATATTGGGAAAAAGATGCTAAGGATGAAGCTGCCAGGTAACAGGAAAAAAGGGAGGCCTAAGATAAGGTTTATGGATGTGGTGAGAGAGGACTTGCAGGTGGTTGGTGTGACAGAGCAAGATGCAGAGGACAGGAAGAAATGGAAACAGTTGATCTGCTGTGGCGACCCCTAACGGGAGCAGCCGAAAGATGAAGAAGAAGATGGAATTTAGGTAAAAATGTTTGCTGAGGTATTACAATCTTATTTAAACATAATGAGATGGTTTGTCGATCATATTGTGCTTAAGAATGGGTAAATCTGAAGAAGTACCACTACTAAATGAGACAAAAAGCGCTTTATAATAAATAGTTTTGTATACCTTTATCGAGTTGGATTTTGGCCCTGCAGCAGCAACGTTGAGTATTTTTCAGACTGGGTAAATGTCTATTTGAGAAGTTCTAAATAAGTTATTTTTAAAATTATCATCATTTATGTATATATTGATGTTAAAAGAAGGGGGAAATCTGAGTTAATAAAACCCTAAGTTACTGTTAATATGGATGTTACTGTGGGAAATGACGTCTATATCATATCATCGAACGCACTATTTAGCAAACGCTTATTAGTCAAATACTAATAGGTGAAAACACTAAATAGCAAACATTCGTTTAAGCAAAATATTTTGCTGGGAAAACGACCAGTCAGCCATCATCAGGGATTTGACCTCTTCCCTACTGTAGTGCGATCTCAGAGTTGGTATATTTAGTTGGGGGGGGGGGGTGCAAGCCCTCCACTACGATGGGTTTTGTTTGGTGATGTTTTTCTGTGGTTCACTGTGTTGGCCAATTGTTTTTTGACCCAGTGAAATGGTTCGCTTAAACGAGCATTTGATATTTAGTGTTTTTGCTTATTAGTGTTCGATTAACAAGCATTCGCTAAATAGTACATTCGATGATGTGATATAGACCTGGGAAATGTGAATTGTAATTTAAGATTTCTAAATAAAAGAGGGTTAAGTAAGGATGTTAAAAATGAGAAATACTACAGAACTGAGTCAACTAAACTTAGATAAGCTAAGCGATTTTACTTATTCAAGTGATATTTTAAGGTCCAAAACTGATTATGTTATTTTTTCGGAACCATTAAAGAAGCTTCAGGAAGGGACTATTTTAGTAGAATTTTCATATCATAAAGCTGTATGGACTATAAAAAAGTCTTTCAGCCTTCCCCGGTTAGGGGTCGCCACAGCGGAACTCCAATCCGCTAATGATTGGCAGTGGATTTTTATGGTGCCGAGTTGCCAGCCCGACACCCAACCTTCAAAGTAGGCACACACATTCACGCACGCACCTACCTGCGTGTTTTTTAGATGTCATTCGCCCATGGGGAAGACATGCAGACTCCACACAGAAGGCGCCCCAGCCGAGAATCGAATGATAGAATCACTTACTGTGAGGCAACAACGCTAACCACTGCACCACCGCGGCAATATCATACAGCTGTATGGACTATGATAGGGGGAAATGTTCATTGCTTACACATAAGTAAAGGAATTAAGAGACAGGATGGACTTAATGTTGAAAAAATTTAGCTCAATGAAGTAATTAATGATTTATGGAAGGAACACGAGACACTGTTGCCTATAACTCTAAAGTGGAGTTGTGGGTGACATTTACGTTTAACGTTAGAAAGGTTTACATTTTTTTGAAAAGAATGTATTTAAGTAGAATAAAAAAAAGAACTGTGTTAAAAGGTTTGTGATACGTTTGATGTTCTAGAACAAAATTATTGCTTTTTTTAATTGAAAATGAGATAAATGAAAATGAAAATAGAATTCTGCTGGAGGCAAAAAATGCAGCTAAAGTTAAAAAGGGAGGTGGCTGAAAAAAGAGAATCCTATATTCAAGAGTTAATATCTAGTGATGGTTCTTTACTTGCAGATCAAACGGAAATAATGAAAGTAGATTTTTTTCTTTATAAATAAAAAAAGATTCATGTATTATTTTAGACGTTGATTAGGATTTTAAGAAAAATTGTATGGAATTAATAAAACATATTTCTGTATCAAAGCTTGAACAAGTTTTATTTTCAGTAAATGACAGTGCTATCCTAATATAAATGGATTAGGATATCATTTCTATAAAAAAAATATCAGGACAGCACAAATAATTTACTAAATGAATGGAAGAATAAAGGTTTCAAACAAGTTGACTGTTGTGAAGGCTGTATTAACTATTTCCTTTTTCCAAATTAATTTATCAGAAAACTGGTGACCTATTACTTCAAATAAATCTTGCATCTTAGGTCTGGGGGAGTTTTTAGAAAGATTTAAAATGAATAAATTTATATTATAAGCAAAAACAAGTTAAGGAAATGGCAGTTATAAACACATAGTAAATGCCATTCTGTATGATGCTTAAGCTGCTATGATCGTACAATGTGATGTGGCAAAAGCATTCTATAACATTAATTCTAATCAAATGTGGATCATTTTGGATAATTATGGACTTCATTTACAAATTAGGCTTGTAAAAGCCCCAGGGCTATTAGCCTAGTACACACCTATGAACCTATAAATTAAGTTTCCTAAAGGTGGTTATAAGAATACTGTGAGTAATGGTAAATGGGCAGTTGAGTAAAACAATCATAGTTCAAAAAGGAACATGACAGTTTGTTCTGTAAGTTCTACTTTACAATCATTAGCTATGAATGTTTCAGACACTTTAGCTAAAATTAGGGATGGCCAATTTATATTTAAAAATGATGTAAGAATCCTTTAGTAATTATTTGTGTTGCTATTTTTCTAGTGACTAGGAATATTAAATGGATAACAGAATTACTACTTGAAAGAGAAAAAATAAAATTAGTATGATTGCATTTAAACAGGGAGAAATGTAAAGGTTTATGTGAAATTAAAAGGTGTGCTATATTTTTCTCAAACAGATATTCAAATGTTGGCACTTATTTATGGGAAATATGGTGTTATTAAACAGGAAACATTTTGGAAGAAATTACAACTATATAATTTTTCAGTACATTTAAACTGAGTTTTAAGAAAAAGAAGTTTATTCGATTAATTCAGTAATAATTGGTAAATATAGCTTGAGTGTTCTATTTTCCAAACAGTTTAGAGAAGGAGCTTCTGCAGACAGACCTTACTTTTATTTAGGGTTCAAAACTAAAACCTATATAAAAAAGAAGACATTACTTTTATTGCATCCTATAATTCATTTAACTTCTTTTCATCAATATTGGATCGTGAATTTAATTTTTAACCAGGGAAAAAATATGGTAAGCAAGCTTTTACAAGCTAGATGTAAAAATATGGTCCTGGTGTAAGGTAAATAAAAGGAGAAGGAGCTTTGAAGATTAAAACAGTCAACAACATTGGGAAAAATCATGATTTGAAAATTATGTTTCCTGATACTGGAAGGAATAGAAGGGATTATTATGAAACAAATTATTAGAAGATGGTATGTTGAGTCACGGGTGGATTTAGAAGAAGTTTAAGAATAGCTTTTAAATATAGAATGACTAGGTTTAACATTTTAATGAAAAGCAGCATTTCATATTGACATTAATTCTGAATAAATTACATGTTAAAGGAGCTATATTATATAAAATTAAGTAAGATAGGCTATGAACAATATCTAGTGTTGAAGAGACCGCAGAAAATGTTTTCTTGACATGTCCAAGGACAATTAAGTTGCAGAATAAGTTAAAAAATGAAAATTTCAGATAAGCTAGGAGAAATTAATATGGATGCTAGAACTATATTACTCAAAAATGAAACTAAAATGAGATCTTGAATAAAGTTTTGGTTGACAAAAATGGTGTGTGGGGTAGGGTAATAATTAGACTGTTAAACAGAATGATAAAATGTTAAAATATAAACTGTAAATATGTATAATAAAGGACCCCTACTCTTTTTGACAGCACAGAGGAAGAGACACAAGCTCCACCCTTTCACAGATGGAAATTTTCCAACAGCAGTACAGTGTTTCAAGGATATAAAGGAACCAATCAGAAATGCAATAAATTGTTTTATTAGAAGGTAGGCTACCTTCTGATGAGCTCAAACATTTAATTTCAGAAGAATAATGTCTACATTACAGCCTGTATCCTGGGAAAAGCATGTTTACATGTTACCAACTATTGGAGGATTCAGACTGCAAAGAACACCATAGAGAGAGGTTTGGGAAATAGAACGGTTCCTCAGGGGAGTGACATGTAATTTCTCCAGTACAGAGAGAGAGACAGACTGCCACTTATTAGCTATACAGCAGTGGCTTTGGCTATGTGGAAGTGTGTGGAAAGTGGCATTCTGTTTAGAAAGAGAAAGATGGTTAGGATTGCTTCACAAACTGGCAAAAACTTTGATAAATACAGTATGCAGGACACCTTAATAAAACCACTGAGATTTTTGGTTTCAGATGTCCATTCACTCAAATAATTAGGAAAGGAATAGCTTTGGGAATTGGCTTTTAAACTGTTTCCTGTTTTCAAAAACTGAAAACCAAACAACTATATCCAATGAATGGGTAAGTTTTTAATGGAACTAGTCCTCCTTTAAAATTGACTATACACTTTAGAACTGATATTTTGACTTAACTGGCAGTACAGAATTACTTTTATGTTGTATTACAGTTAATGGTTTGTGTAAATTACATGATGAAAGAGGCATATGGACTGGGGCTTGAGAAATATGGGTAATAGAGCTAGAATGACATGAAAAATACTGTGTATTTCTTCTATAATAAATGTATTGGGAGGGAAAGGCATGGTGTGTGCTACGTAGGACATGCCAAGACACATTTTATGAGGATGCCTCGCATCTTACAAGTTTTGCCTGAAAGGTAGTGTCAGCAATATGGCCAATGTTTCGCAGCTTTAAAAATTGTCATGCATGGTTTGAATATGTTACTTTGAAAACTGATAACGGTTAGCCTCCTGCCCATCCACTACAGAGAAATACCCCCTTGTCTCCCATACCTATACAACCAGAACCTTCTGTAAGAAGGACAAGTAATGGTGGGGGGGGGGTAAGATGCTGACAGTACTAATCCAGAAAACATATCTGCTAAAGAAAAGAAAGAAGAGGGAAAGTCGACCAGTGGAAGAGTTAAAAAAATGAAAAAGAATCTCTCAGAAAAATTACTCAAAAATGGTAACAGGTACATAGGAAAATCTTATCTATTAATGTCAGGAGTGTCATGAATGATGTAACACACTATGCAGTGATATCATATGTTCAAGAGCTAAACATACCACAAACAGAACATACAGCATACTGGGGAAGGGAAATAGTCTTATCTGGTCACATGCTCCAATATTCTAGCACTGCAGTTTTAGTTGGGTCTTCTGACAAACACAGCAATAATATACCCTGGTAAAATTCTGCTGTTGGACTGCAGAGGATTTAGGCAATCTTTTGTAGTAACAGTGCTGTTATCAGATAGGGAAGAGGGACCAAAATTGACAGGTGTGTAGTTCCTTAAAAGTCACGTTACAGGAAAGGAAATGTCTACCTCACATCTTACTATAGGAAAATATCATTCTTCATGAACTGATTAATGGGTAACTTACAAGTATAAATATAAATGGTTATTTCTCTGACAGGGTTTGCAGTAAACAACTAAATGAGGATAATGTTACTATGATAGGGTCTAATAATGCTTCATGTCATTCTTTAAAACATTTTATTTTTTTAATTAAATAAAATATTGGTTAGAAACTCTATTTCCACAACATTTTCTTAAGGGTAAATGAAGAGATAAATCCTTATTTAGTTCTAATAAATTGCAGAAGGTACAGAGGGAGATCAGTTTCCTTTTGATGGGGGAATATGAAAGGGATAGGCAAGCTTTCATCTAGCATGAAATAAATGATTTTCTGCAACCTGTAGTATCTGTTATGTACTAACTTAAAGGTAAATATAGCTTTCAGAAATGGCTAAGTTCCACTTTGGCACAAGCTAACTGCAATTTATTACCACAACCTTTTACTGTAGAACCGCAGGAAGTGCAGACACAGTTTCTGGTATGGGGTATGTCTTTTATAAAAGTATGTTGCATGTAGAGGAAAAAAATGTTTCTTCTTTGTTGCAAATGACTGGTTTCATTCAGGCCTAGGTTCAGAGGATCGTAGCAGGTTATTAGGCTATTGACCCGGAGTTCATTGCAAGCCTAGCGGTTTCATCCCAATGTAATACCAAGATACTCTAGTCAATACCCAGGACTGTATTTCGTAATGACTGCCCATGTCCAGGAGGGCTGTGGGCACTATCCCATGGTAAGAAATTACTGTGCCCCATACAGTCATACAGGTTCATTTTGAACAGTGTCATAGAGGTGCTCTGCTTCACTTGAACTGACAGCCTATTCCAAAGATGCAGCAGTTGCTGGAAGACAAATCTGTCCCTCCAGCATGTCATATTCAAGTCACAGGCCATATTTTGGTCCATGGAACAGGTAGCTCCAGTCCAGTTTGATTTAGGGATGTTCAAAATATTCATCAGGTCTGGGTCGAAGATTGTTCTGTAAGCCAATCATAAGTCTCCCCTAAGATGTTTATATGACACAGATGGGTGGAAGATTGCTCTGTAAGCCAATCATAAGTCTCCTCAAGAAGTCTATATGACATAGATCATAGTGACATGGACTTTAGTTTGTCTGTGGAAGGTACATGCTGGAGTTCCTTGATGATCTTTGTTAGAAACCTCTGAGGTCTCTTCAATTGCTGCAGGTGCTTTGTATGGTACATGCCATCAAAGGTGTTATACTCAATTATGGGCCTGATTAGTAATGAGTGTAGTGGGATTAAAACTTCTTTTGCTCTACAGACTATACCATTGCTAATCAAGTGTGCTATGTAGAAGGCCTTACTTATTACTACAGTAGTAAGCTAAAGTTAAGGTTGCAGTCTGCCTGTGATCCCAGATCCCTTGCCACTTTGTTAGTATACAGGGTATTGTTGTTAATTTGACAGTGTGAAGGGACAATGTACTCACTGAATGGAATCATGCATTTCTTTGCATTCAGTTTGAGACCGTGACTAATACACCAGTTGTTGGTCTGTGTAAGACCCTCCCGAAGTATACTGACATCATTTGGGGATTCAGTAATTGCACCCAGTTTGAAGTCTTCCACAAACTTGGTTATCCACAGCAACTTAGTTTTGGCCTGAACTTCTGAGAAGTATATACCAAACAGTAGAAGGCCCAGCACTGACCCTTGTGGCACCCTGCTGGTGACAGGTCTGTTGGTTGATGTGGAGTCACCCACTTTGACAGTGTGACTGGCTTTTGAGCCAGCTGGCAACCCATCTTACAACAAAGGGGTTTACATTCAATCTGCTAAGTTTATCGGTAATGCCTGAATGTGGGATTGTGTCATAGGTTAATAGGTAGGTACTAGGCTATTGGCCCTGGGGCCTATATAAGCCTAGCCAAAAAGGTTCCCTGGCTTTCGCCACCCAAGGAAATTATTTTCCTGTGCTCCAAAAATGCTTTCCATTAACTGATGAGAATGGCCATTTAAATGGAAGTGCACAATGGACTCCAGAGGCTGCAGATTCATAGGATCATAGATTAGTACTAGGGTAACTGCCCTTGTGGGTCATTATAAGTCTAACAAATTACCCCATGTGAGAATCAAACCCTGCACCTTGTGTCTATAAGGTAAACACCTTAAAAGTTATGCCAACCTCCCATATTTTTAAAGAAATCCACCAGGTTTAACAGGCAGAATCTGCCCTTGACGAACACGAATTAGGTTGGATCCAGGGTTTGTAGGTCACCTGTGTCTTTATGAGGTTCACGATGATATGTTCCATGGCCTTATAGATGAGGCTGGGTCAGACTTATGGGTCAATAATTACCCAGATCTGTTGCTAAGCCACCTTTGAGGAGGGGAATGACTGTAGCTGTTCACCATTCCACAGGAGCAAAACCTGTGGATAGGCTATGACTGAATAGGGTACTTAATGGTGATGCTAGTTCAAATTTTAGTTTGTTTAGAAGACAGCTTAGGATGCAGTCTGGTCCCATAGAGACTGTGTTTTTTGCCTTAGACAAGGCTTTAATGACCTACTCTTTGGATATGTAGGATTGGGGAGGGGGGCATTGAGGGCAAGGTTTGTGATAAGTTTGGAGGGGATAGGAGAGGTCCTTACTTATCGCAAGATAACTTTTTTTATGTTGAAATAATGGGAAACTATTCTGTACTACATCTATGGGATAACTGCAGTGAGGGACATAGATACACTATGCAGGACAGAAAGACAAGATTTAAACACATATTGGAACTGAGAAAAATTTTGTGGAGACTGTTAAGTAAACTCACAGTTAAAGGGAAGATAAAATATAAAAGTTACACCATGTGCAAAAATGGAAAACATGGGTTATGGATGGATGGAGGGATACTGAGAGATTGTGTTTCTTTTGTTCTTCTAAGGAAATGTGAGAATGTCCATGAGTACAATTATTTTGGAAAAGTGCTTATGTGTGGCATATTAGCTACCTTTAACCACTTACATATGATATGACTGTGAATTGTCATTATTTGGGTTTGACAGTTACTCAAATAGACAACACTGATAAAATAGTCTGTACATGTTTACAGTTCTCATGGAAAGAATGCAGTCCAGAAATATTCTACAACAAAATATGGCATTTGACTTCAGTGTAAAAAAATATTTGTTTATGGGTTATGTGTTAAGGAGTGGGAGAATGATGACTTTTGACTGACTACTTTTATCAGAAGAAGCATCAGTCTTGTTTAAGTTGCAATTAAGAATTACTGTACTGATAGTTTTTTAATGAGGTTCCCATAGCCTTTTCACAAAATGGCTGGGGATCTTTTACATCCACCTGACCTACCACTAACTCAAGCAGATGGGGCCTTGGTTTAATTTCTTACCTAAAGAATAGCACATTCCAGAGAATAGCACCCCCTTTATGGTGCATGCAGCGTCATTACTGAAAAATTAAACCAACTACCTGGTGTAGGAAAGAAACGTTTTCCAGCACAAGTAGTTTAGGTCAGCAGGTGCTGCTGGTATGAAGGGAAGCTGGGTTAACTTCTCCAAAACAAAATACATGTCCCAAAGACTCATTAGATAATGTAACAGAAACCTCAACAAATAAATACTGTTGGACTTTTTCAGAGATGCCAATCAAGAACCACCCAGACAGCCAAGTGAACTTTCATAGACGAATAACTCAAACCAGCATCACAAATTGCAGTAAGACAGTGAAGCATGGCAGAAAATGGAGCAAAATAGGGTTCTAACACCTTAGTCCAAGGAACCAGCTTTTGCCACAATAGAGGTACCCATCTACATCTGAGGGACTTTAGCAGTTTACTGTGGCTGCAAAAACTCACCAACAATTTTCTTCTTTTTCTTGGCTAGAAAAAGGAAGAACTGAGGAACTGGTACGTTATTCCATGGTTAAGCCCAAAAAGCTGCCTGAATCCTGGAGAAAACTGGCAGCAATAGTCAATAAAATAGGCAAATTGGCCCCTAAATATAAAACACTACAACTTTTATCACAGAAAAAAGTTTAAAGTTAGTTTTAACATGTTTTTACCAAAAAAGTAAAAAAAAAAAATACTCCCATTTAAAAGTATTCAAAAGGCATGTGACAGTCATCGAAACACTTTCTCCTAGTTTAAAATATCAAGCTTTAGTAGCAATGTAAGTTTTCAGAAATAAAAAGTGAAGTTCATTTTCCTCCCATAGAACTTATCTGACCAGCAATGGAACACTGTTAACTGATCATCAATCCTTGAAAGCCAGCACAGGCACACTCATTTCGGAGGGAAGAAAGCACTAAAGGGCTTGGCACCAAAACCTGTCTTTTAGTCAGCTCAGCTCGGGCTGACTTACAGTTTGTGCAAATGGAAGGTGCCTTTAAACTTTGGAAGCTGTCCACCTGTTATATCCTTAGCTTAGCTTAGGCTACTTCCATATGAAGAACTGGTGGTTATTAGCCCAGGCAGACAATTGTGTGTTCCCCAGGGCTTCAGAAATGCTCCAGAATATTTGAAGATCCAGGTTCCATTGAAGTTGTTGACTAGTGACCTGCTTACTTCAGTCAGCCAAGCACAATGTGTTCACACAGAATGCAGGCTGCTCTCAGAGGGAGGCTCACATAAAAGCCACTTCCCACTCTAGCATGGCAATTCTGCACTGCTGGTAGAAGCACGTCTCCTTGTCTGCTGACATAACACACAACCATGGTGCCATCTATCCCTACCATTAGACTGCCTAGCCTAAGCATGCCCTGAAAGGATGTCAGTGTTAGAAAGACCATCTTTCTTTTACATTTGTGTGTGCGAGCCATATGCTCCTAACCTAGGAGTCACCAACTATGAGAAGCAGTGCTTGAGCTTCCACCACAGGTGGGTTTGCCCACCAGAGAATTTCAGATTCCAATCTGCTATTAGGTATTTGTGCTGTAGCCAGACAGTTTTCAGGCACTACTGAAATGTTCTCATGCATAAATAAGCCAATGCACCAGCAGAAGAGACAACATGCAGCCCATGGTATACTATAACTATGGATTACACACCCTTTGCCTGTGCCAGGCTGAAGAAAAAAAAGGATCTTAAAATCACAGCTTTCTCCTTGATAAACAGATCTGGGCCCTTCCCACATCTAGCTGTATTCCCAAGAACACCTTTCCTGCTTGTAATGTTAACAGTGAAACCTAGGACGAAAGGGTATGCACTGTGGTCCCCAATGTCTTCTGCATTACCACAGCTAAGGAGCATGAATCAGGCAGTTGTCCGGCTATGAATATTTTCTGACTCCTCTAGTTCTCAGGTGGGTGAAGACTCGAATTAAACACTTAGTGAAAACTAGGGAGATAGCGGATAGCCTGAGGGAGGCTAGGTGAAGTGAAAGTGGCTGACCCCACTGTGACCAGACAAAGCATCTGGAGATATGCAGCCAAGCATTATTTTGATTTCGAGTGGCTAGTAGGGCACTTCTGCAATACAACTAAAGAAGCTCTGGTGGTGTCAGCATTATGAACTCTAAGCTATGAAAATCTAGCAACTTCCCAAATGTCTTCATCACACTCTTAACAACTGAGTAATAGTCTTTTAAACATGAACACTGAAATATTATCATTTAGTATATCTAATCAATTAGTACACACAGTTTAACTATTATCAGCTTTTTCCATATATTAGTCTGAGCGTTGAACTGCCTTAGACACTGCCATTCAATCTGTTATATTACTTGCATGTTTTTTTCTTTTCATCTGTCCAACAAATGAACAATCTACCACATAAGTCCACCTAAGTGACTCCCATCACACCTGATAGTGGAATTTATTTTTTTACAGATTCAGAAGACTCCCAACTAGCACATTTATATCTGTGTCTATCATATATATATATATATATATATATATATATATATATATATATATATATAATTCATTCCCAAAAAATTGCTTTAGCCAGTTTAAGGAGCCACAGCCTATCACTGCAGTCAGTGGGTACATGGAAGATATGTCAGCACATCCTAGGACATACACACTGTATACCTTCAACACAGAGGACAACCGATTCAACTGCTGCATGTTTGGAATGTGGAAGCAATAAACATAACCCCCCAAAAAATTACACAAATATATGGAAGACATGCAGACAGTTGAAAGAAGGCACAGAAATCAGGAATAGAACCTGAGAACAAAAAGCCATGAGGCAGCAATATTACCTGCTGCACCACTCTGCCGTCCAATATTAAATTAATATTAGTAAAATATTGGAATTCTTCTAATGGTAACTTATGTGAATTATTCTAATGGTAACAATCACAGACACCAAGTGTTCAGTAAATGACTGCACTGGTTCTAAAGCAGTGAGATAAAAAAATGTTAAAAAGAAAGGGCAGCTACTAAAAACTACAAAGTAAAGAATGTGTATTATGTGTTAAATCCACTCAAACTTATTACAAATACTCTATCTTAAATTAGGAAATATATGCCTTTCTTGTCATGCACCAGGAATTTATTTTCTCAACAATTCACTGGTTTCCACAGAGTTATAATTTCTATAAAATGGAGATCAAAGCATTCTGTCTGCTAGCCACACAGTTCATCCTATACTCACTTCAAAGCCACCAGAAAGAATGTTTGAAAAGGAAGCTTAACAGAAGGAGGCAAAACCTGAATTATTATTATTATTGCCACATGGAGACAGCTGTCTGATTCATCCACCAACCTCTCATCCTTTACAACAAGCAATGAATTAAAACTACTTCACTGACAGCAGACCCTGTTATGCCTCCTAAGGGTCGTCACCCTCTTTTATTTCAAAAGCCAGAGAGAAGCCAGGCCACACTGCATCCTATACACAATAATTATTCGGGAGTAATAATTTGAAACAAAAAAGGCACTCAGAACTATTTTGCACTCAAAAGAAGATCTATTTGCAATTCTGCTCATCGCGCTACTAATAACTGCTTATGACAGAGGCAGACACCTGGGTGCAGGATGTGAACAAAAAGGAAAAAATCCTTTATCTAATTATCCTTAACTAACAAGACTTGCACTTAATTCATTTTGTTACTTGCACTTTTCAATCCTGCAATAGTTTCAAGCAGATAAAAACATACATTTTTCTTGGCAGATAAGTACAGCTTTGCCCACCCATGTGGCCTATGTGCCTGTCAACGAAATAAAACCACGAGAACCTATTAATTAGGAGATTATTTCCGCTGTTACTAAAGCAGTACTTTATCTTCTCTGTATATTTCTTATATTACCTCACTACTGTTGACCTCGGCACAGTCATTAACTTAAGTCTTACCCACCTGCTGCATATGCCTGACTTCTTTCTGCAGGGGTAAAAGGTGGAGAATAACCAAAAAGCTAATTCCTAAGCTAAGCCCTGCATTCTTTCTTCATCAAATATAATATACATGACATAGGTAAAGTGTGATCAGGTTCAAGTCTTTCAGCTTTTCCCAGTTAGGGGTCGCCACAGTGGAACTCTGGTCCACTCATGATTGGCAGTGGATTTTACGGTGCCGAGTTGCCAGACCAATGCCCAACCTTCAATGAAGACACGCCCTTTCACGCTCGCACCTACCTGCATGTCTTTAACTTCACTCGACCGCGGGGAGAACACGCAGACTCCACACAGAAGGTGCTTCAGCAGAGAATCGAACGGGAGAACCTCTTGCTGTGAGGCGACAACGCTAACCGCTGCATCACCGCGACTGAAATGGAGTCTCTCACACTCATATCTAACATACATTCAAATGATCACTTCCTTGGATTCATCTCTTATGTCTGTAACTCAGAGGAGGGGCCTCAGGGGAGCCAAATAAATAGTAAGGGGTATAAAGGGAAATGTACATAAGACAGGGAGTAAAGCACAATAAAGCACTGGACACAGAAATATGACCGGAATTTTTAACTAAAGAGAAGGTGGTGGTCGTACAATATTATAAAAACAGGATGTAACTTTCCATACTGTTTCATCAAACAAAAAAAAGTTGAATTCACATTGTTAGACTTGTTTCTGGCCCAATTTTTTATTACTAAGGCAGTGCAAATGAAAAGAAATGCACTTCTGCCAGGTTCAGCTGTTTTGCCTTTTCCTTATCTGAAGTAATACTGCATGTTCAGGACATCATATATGTTTTGCAGACAAGCTGTGGCAGACAAAAACAGGATTATGATGTCAGGTAAGGAACAAAGTACACAGGCAGTTAGTCGAACTCCGGTAACTGATGGAAAACTATCAGAATGGTTATACAGATTTCCTCAGTACCAGGAAAAACAACACAGAGCACATAAAAAACACTCACTGAACTGTCCCAAGTTTATTATGATTTAAGAGTACAGGCAATACTACAGCTGGATACACCAAAACTAGAATAAGCAGCAAAAGAAGAGCTGCATAAAGTCCCTGCTGAGTCTGCATATCTGCACTCTCAGAATGCTACATTTGGGCACTCAGCAGTTTAAAAAGGGATAGTAATGATGTTACACTGATTTAGTGAAACAAAACCAAAGCAATTTGCTTAGTGGAGGAACCAAATGTGCATGCACTAGACAAACAGAAGTCTAAACGAATTAACAAAATAAACAAGCTGGGCGCAACAGAGAGTTTACAGTGAGTGGTAGCACCTGCATTGGACTTCACTCCCTACAAATGATAGTAAGAATAGCTAGAGACGTACATTATAAGGATACTAGGCAATAATTTATTCGACTGCAAAGAAAGGCAATGACTCAATGAAAAAATGCATAAGGGGAAAAAGGACTAAAGTGTAAATTCCAACAGGCCACTGAAGGACAGTGGGGCTATGAAGTCTTCAAATGTCTCCATTCTAATATCCCTTTGCTTACTCAGATTACCAGAGTACTGATGCCAGTTTGGTGGCATATAGGGATGAAGCACCAACTACAATCGAGGTGATCCAAGTTCAAGTACTGGTATGGGCATTTGGTGGTGCAGCCAGTGAAGTGACTGGCCAAAGATCAGGCTCCTTCTTGACTCTGAGTAGTTAGGAATATGGGCAATAGCCAAGCTAAAACCTGGGGGTAATCTTGCAGGTATCAATGCCCTTTGGCCCAGAAAAAGAACATCCCAGTAGCCTCTCCACTTGAGTGGCATAGCCTCAATAATAATAATAATGTGCCACTATGTAGGTAGGGTACGGCTGCCCCAACAGCAGCAAAAAGAAGGAATCGCCTCCATGAGGCAGTTATGAAAGCTCTTCAGTCTGTCCTTGCCTGACTGGTTTCACTGCTGTGAAAGGTTACTGGTAATGTCAGCTGGTGAATTACCTGGTAATTGCTGCATAAAGGCAGTGAAAGGACCATGGGGAATCGCTGTGTTAAAGTGCAGATCATCTAATATCAATGTGGCAAGTAAAAATGCGAGACGGGGAAAAAAGAGGACTTACTAAACACTTAAGTAGGGCCTCTCCTACTTATTAGAGAGGATCCATAATGATTTTCTTCAAGAAAAGTGTCTGAATAATGTTGTTGTTGAGTCTTTCGGCTTTTCCCGGTTACGGGTCGCCACAGCGGAACTCCGGTCCACTAATGATTGGCAGTACATTTTTACGTGCCGAGTTGCCAGCCCTGACACACAACCTTCAACGAAGGCACGCCCATTCACGCATGTCTCCACACAGAAGACGCTCTAGCTGAGAATCGAACAGGACATCTTACTGTGAGGCGACAATGCTACCGCAGCACCACCACGTATTTCTATTTTTAAACACCTTTATAGAATTATCACTTGTGACATAGGCAAACTTTCAATTATATGAAAAGCAATCAAACCATATTAACAAGTACATATTTACAAATATTATACATCATATATACTTTATATATTCTATAATCAAAGCAACATTACATAAATTATTCAAGTTCCCATCTTCTCTTAAACCTCATTACTCCTGCAAAACATTTTTTGCATATACTGTTCAGCAGTTTCCATTTTTGTTCTGTGTAATTTACTCCTACCTTTTTCTGAAAATCCCACTTCCTTGTTCTTTTATCTCTGTTACAATATTTGTTATTTCAAGTATAATTGGTTTAGATTCTAATTTTTGTTTGCTAGTAATTTCTTTTTTGGCAGCCACCAAAATTAAACTTAACAAGGCCTTACTATGTCTAGGCACTTGAGATCCTGTATCCAAACTCAAAAAATAATTTCCTTAGTCATACTGATTTGTCTGGCCAGTATTCATAACAGAGTACTCTGCAGATAAATTTTAAAGTCTGTCAACTCGTTACACTCCAAAAACATATGTTCCCAGTGACTTCTTTCTTCCCCATCATACCTCCACAGCATTGGTCATCTACCTGAAGAAAAATTCTTTGGAGTCAGCTTGAAGTATAAAAGTACCTATGCAAGCACTTACTGGCAAAAATCTTAAATCTTCTAGACTTCACTGCATATTTGAGAGCCATACATACATCTTCCCATTGTTTCTTGAACTGCATATCTAATCTCTGTCCCCAATCTTTTCTGACCTCTTCTTTTTGATTCCTACAGTAATTCTGCAATATTTTTTTATATGCCCTATATCCCTTTTTTAACAGCAACTTCTGTTCTTGATTCAGTTAAACCTCAACCAGCGTATGTATTTCATTTAGGATTCCCCCACCCGTTTCTCTGTCTATACTCGGATATCAATCAAAGGGGATCCAATGTCTGTCTGCCTGGGATGACATGCTGGACAAGCCACGCTGCTTCGCAAGGGACGGCTTGCACCTGTCACCCCTAGGCTTCCGGATATTGGCAAAGGCTCTTGCCACCCCCATAGTGCCTTTTTTAGGCAAGGCTCAAATTCTAAACCTACCACCCTAGAACACAAAAAAGTAAAAAAACTAAGGGCAATGCTGCTCAATGCCAGAAGTCTCAATCTCAGGATGTACGCACTCGAGGCCCTTCTCAGTATGGAGAACATCGATGTCTGTGCTGTGACAGAAACCTGGTTCAAGGCTCCTGAGAGCACCCCAGCACTATCAGGTTTCACCTCATATCATGTGTTCCGGCCCCAAAATCCGGACAACACCAAGAAAGGAGGGGGGGTGTCCATATTCATAAAGGACACCCACACCTCAAGGTTGGTGGCAACACACGATGCATTGGAGACCATCCAGGTGCAATTAACCATAGGCAAGACTGCTCTGCAATTTGTAGCATGTTACAGGCCACCCTCTCAAACTCAGGAACCTCACATGGCCTTCCTGAAAACAATGGAGGGATAAATGTATCTCCAAACACCATCATACTAGGTGACTTCAACTACCCTAATATAGACTGGGAACACTACTCAAGCCCAAACACTCTAGCCCAAAGGTTTCTGGAGTTCATAAACTCAAATGCCATGGAACAACTAGTCACCATCCCCACAAGAGGAGAAAACATACTTGATCTCATCATCACGAACATGGGATCACAATGTTCAACACCGGAAGTATACCCCTCACTGGTGAGATCAGATCATAAACTAATCTCGCTGGAGGTCCTCATCCCGCCCCACCTGAAATAAAAAGACCACAGTGAAAAACTTCTCAAAAGCCGACTTCACACTTCTAAAAACTAGTGTGGTCTCCTTTAAGGCCCCTGAGCCAGTGGTAAACATTACTCAAACCGCTGAATCACTTACAAATGCCTTCTACCAAAACCTACAGGACTGCATGGATCAGGCAATCCCAAACAAAACTAAGACTCTTTGTACCAAAGGCAAGCGTCCAGTCTGGTGGACCCCAGCCATAAACAAGCTCTACAACAAAAGGAGGAAGCTACTACAAGATAGAGCAAAATCCTTGAAAGGTAAGACACCTTTGATCATTATAAGTAAAAAACTAAGAGCTCTCATAAAATCATCCAAGGCAAATTTTGAGAGAAAAATCGCCAAGGACTCAAAAGACAATCATAAGGCCTTCTTTAGCTATGTTAGAAACCTAGGAGGAAACTCCCAGATATGCTCAGAATTAGTTCAAAATGATGTGAAGATTACTGAACCTACACACACTGCCAACATACTGGCTGACAGGTTCAGTGCAAACTTCTCCCCTCCCCCCCAAAAGGAGAGATATCTATACCAGAGGATTGTAGCCCCCCAAACATCTCAAACGCCCAGGTGAGAACTGCTCTCTCCAAAGCAAAAAACACAGCATCCATGGGACCGGATGGTGTCCCCGGCTGTGTGCTCCACGAACTCAATGAGGAATTAAACCCGCAGTTAGGACAGCTGTTTAATCTTAGCCTCACCTCAGGATACGTACCCAAGGAGTGGCGCACGGCGACTGTGGTCCCACTTCACAACGGTGCCTCCACCGACCCTGGAAATTACCGTCCCATTAGCTTGACAAGCCTTATCTGCAAAGCCATGGAGAGGATCATAATGGAACTCATAAATAAAGACATAGGGAACTTGCAGACTTTGGATCCAACCCAGTTTGGCTTTGTCAATGGCAGATCATGCCTTTTAAACTTGGTTGACTTTTTGAAACAGTCACCAAGGCCATTGATGAGGGAAAGGCAGTCCATACAGCCTACCTTGACCTGGCAAAGGCCTTGACACAATACCCCACTCAGGTATCATCGAAAAACTCATCAGCTTGAATGTAAACCCATACATCACAAGATGGGTT
Source organism: Protopterus annectens (assembly GCF_019279795.1). Classification (NCBI taxonomy): domain Eukaryota; kingdom Metazoa; phylum Chordata; order Ceratodontiformes; family Protopteridae; genus Protopterus; species Protopterus annectens. The sequence continues at coordinate 828,391,325 of NC_056733.1, forward strand.
GCAAACTGGCTAAGTGACAGAACCCACAGGGTCAGAGTTGCTGGAGCCATGTCAGACTCAAAGCCTGTCACAAGTGGTGTCCCACAGGGCTCAGTCCTGGGTCTACTCTTGTTCGGCATCTACTTTTCTGAAGTACAAGCAAACACAGGAGGGTTATGGCTGACAAAGTTTGCAGATGACTGCAAACTGGGCCATAGTCGAAAACACATCTGACACAGATATCCTTCAGAAGGGCCTCACAGAAACGGATAACTGGTGCCAGAGCCATGGCCTAAAGTTAAATGCCAAGAAATGCATAGTCATACCCTTCGGGAAAAACAAGGTTACCCCTAGCTACCATATAGGTGGCAATCCACTGAGCACAGAAGAAGTCATCAGGGATCTGGGGACCCAGGTTGACAGTAGCCTTTCGTTTGACACTCATGTTGCTAAAGTAGTTAGGAAAACCTTCTACATTGCCCACCTGATCATGAAGGGATTCACATCTAGATCAAGGGAGGTCATCGTCCCCCTGTACTCATCACCCATAAGACCTATGATTGAGTACAATGCCCCATTCGGAATGTATCTGACCCGACACCTGCAGCAGCTGGAAAGGCCCCAAAAGTTCCTCACCAAAAGGATAAAGGGTCTCAAAAATATGTCTTATGCTGCCCGACTGAAAGAACTCCAGCTCTATTCAGTCTCATACCGCTTGCTCAGAGGTGACCTGTGCCTGACATATAAGGCCATGTCAAACCCTGATTTGATGAATATGCTTCACCTCAAGATATCTAGACCCCTCAGAACCACAAGGGCGGGAGACTTAAACCTTGACACGGTTATTAATAGAGCGTGCTGGAGGGACAGATTCATCACCCAGAGACTCCCTATGCTGTGGAACAAAATCCCGGTACATGTGAGGCAGAGCACCTCGCTGGCCTTGTTCAAGAGGAATCTTGACCAATGGATGGGGGGATCGCAGATATACCCCAGGGATTACTTCAGGGTCACTGCTTGACAGAGGCACAGCAAAATAATGGGCATAGTTTTATTCAAACTAAAGGGGTGGCGAAAGCCAAATAACTATGGGCTAGGCTTATAAATGCCCTTGGGCAGATAGCCTAGTATGAACCTATGAACCTATGAATCCCTGATAGGGAAGGCAATCATGAGGCTCTAATCCAAATATAGTCTTGGCCTCTCCCCATTCTATTACCTTTCCTTCTGTAATTATTTGTTCCATATACATCGGCTCGTTTGCCAGAATCCTCCAGTAAATTCCAGTTCCTTCTTGTCTATTCTCTGTACCACTAACTGTAACCATCCCTATTGTCAGAATCTCCTCTCTCTATTCCCATGTTGCCTTGGTTTTTGGCATACTTTCTGCTACTTTATGAATATATTGTTCTGTACAACTGTTATTCTCCTTAAGGATTTCACACAAAATCCCATTCTTTCCTTATTTCTTGTGAGTACTGAGATAAATTAATGCCCTAAGACTCAGCCATCTAGGTCTGCCATCCTATCATTATCATTCAGGAAATGAAATTCCTCAACACCACCAGGCAGCACAAATGTACCCAAACAGGCATATCCAACAACTGGACCGTCCACAGGGTGAAAGTAACATGACCTGCGCAGAATGCCTCAAGACCCTATCCCTGTATTCAGTCTCCTACAGGCTGGTGAGGGGATCGCTATGTCTGGCATACAAGGCATTGTCACGTCTCACTTTGATGGAGCACTTCCATAACCAAAACACAAACGGCACAAGAATTACCCATTCTAAAGACTTGAACCTTGCCTGTGATATACATAGGACCTGATGTACAGACAGATATTTCTCCCAGAGATTACCCTTTCTCTGGAACAGGCTCCCTCTATCTGTGTGGAGTAGAGCTCCTCCCTAACCTAATTCAAGTGTACCTTGGACAGCTGGATGGGGATGGGGAGCAGGAAATCCATCCCAGGTTTGGCATTTCTGTCTCTAATGGACACAGTCAGCCTATAAATGGTTAATTTCCCAGCCCCTACTTGTAAATGTTTCATCTCCCTAATCCCCTGTTTAAACTTATCAAGGGTATAAGAACTTGTCAGAGATTTTTGATGCATAGCTAGGCTTAAAAAGGCCCTTGTGGTAGCTGGCCTAGTAAACACCTATGAACCAAAGATGACTTATGTTCATGTATCCTTAGTTCTCCTTCCTTATCATGAGCAAAAGCTACTTTCTGACTAAACCACTAGCATTACTATCTTAGCATGGAGTTTGCCTTAATTAACACATTATGTAGTGTTGTCAATGAAATGAAATTTTAAAGTATACTTCACTCCTTGAAGATGAAAGAAATTTTTTTTCACATTCTGTTACGGTACTTTTATTTTCAGTAACTGTTATTCTGTTTTCACCTTTTATTTTAATTATACTGCTTTGCAGCTACATAGAACGTTGTCCCTTTTCTCAATGTCGTATCAGAACAAAATGCAGAACTACATATGTTCTAGGACAGCATTTTGCTAAAATTAGCCCTAGCATAGATCACGCTTTTTAAATCACCACTGTTTGTAGACAAATATAAAACTATAACTACACATTTCACCTTAAAAAGGTGAAAGTATTTTTTCAGGCAAGTAAGCTTCTGCAAACATCTAAGGCAGGTGGTTATCTTCCCCCACTATCCGACCCACAGCACTAGTATATTACCTCAAACTAAGGAATAACTCTTCAAAGTAAAATCCATATTTGCAATTTTACGCTCATTTATGAATTTAGTCATTATTTAATACATGGTGAAGTTGGAGTGAACCAATATAAACATTTTCAACACTGGAGAAATTAGTAGAATAAGAATGAATGACAACCTGCTCTAACAGAAGAAGAGTGTCTACCTGGGGCTTACAAACAGTGATCACTGCTTTAATAGTCATTTAGGAGTCAAGGACAAAAACTCATTTCAGAAAGGGGGCATGGGATGAGATATCAACATTGGTGGTGATTAAGAGTTAGCAAACCATTCAGTTTAAACATGATGGTGACAGATGTCTGAAGACTTAGGTAATGCATATATGACCCACTGTTGCTACTGCATACCCACAACTAAGAAAGATTAAAAAAATTACAACAATAAGGAAATCAATTTATGGAGGGGTCAAACTCTAGCACTGTTAAACATCAAGCAGTCAGATTAACCCACAGAACCAACCATGGATAGGAGCAACAGGACTCTGTTATCTAACATGGTAAACTAAAGCTCAGAATTCATCAGAAATAACTGGAAAACAAAAACAAATCAAAGAGACAACAGTAGGTTTTGATTTAATAGACGTATCACACACAAAAATTTGGAAGATTTCTCAGTGCCTCAAATCTGTCTAGAGCTGAAACGTTTCACTGTACTATTACATCCTATGCCCAACAGAGTCCTTGTAAGATACAAGCATTGGAGGGAAGTTAAAAAGAAACCACTTGGTGGAATTTTAGGATTAATAAATTATATAAAAAGGAAAAAGAATCTACATATCTATTACACATTACCCTAACATTGCAAAACAAATCTAAACTGAATGCTGTATACAAACAATTAACCAAATGCGGTCAACAAGCCAAGGATTCCTACAGACAACCTAGCAGCCATGCCTGGGAGGAACACAAACATTTTTAACTCTTATTACAAAAATTAACGGTAAATCCAAAGAGTGCAGGGCTGGATCTAGCACAAGGGGACATAGCAGCTGCCTAGGGCTTGGTCCGGCCTTAAAAATAAAAAAAAGGGGAAAAACCTCCAATTGCTTTTTAACTTATCTTCCAGTATGTTTCCTCTGCAGCGCTGCAAGCAACTTTCCATGTCTGTGTGCTCAGCAATGTGCTTCAAAACCACATTGGAGAGATCAACTTTGAAAAGAAAGATTTGGAACTTTTACCAATGTGCAACAGTGTAATGAATGCATGGGAGGTTTCAGTGCTAGCAACGTGCAGGAGCTTTCAACTTTGGAGAGAGATTTTGGCACGGAGAGGTGGCAAATGGAAAAAGACACCTCCTGTTTGTTCAGCAGAAACAATGTGGAGAAATACTGATAACAGCTGACAGACTGATGTCTTTTAATTCACCTGTAACATTAGCTTTGCATTGGAAAAAATGCATTTTGCAGTCTGCATTGGCATTTGTGCCTCTTATCAGGATGATTACAGACTTACTGTTCCACCTCACCTCCAACCCTCCAAAGATGGATTGCTTATTGGCTGTGTATGTCCCTCGCGCCAAGGTTGGACTGATTTGGCTATATAAAACACAATTTCAGGTAATCTTGGAATTACAGTCATTAAAATGTAGCTGCCATTCATGGTCAAAAAATTTAATTACAAAGTCCCTACTCACGTTTTTTTTTTAAAGCAAGGATTTTTATTCTAGCAACTTTCCAAGGATAGAAGAGAAACATTTAGAATATTTCCCTGATTTGTGGGTCTTTGTCTCTGATTTGATTTAAGAATTTGGGTAGGCAGAGGGGGTTTCCAATGGGTTCCACAGGATGGTTTTGATGGCAGCAAGCTGCAATACATTTCTGGCCCATTAAGAATGTACTTACTCTCAAGCAGATGTCTGAGGGGTACCGTGTACAGTCATGCAAGTGGCTGTAACTGGTGTGTGTGTTATGTGTATAAATACTTGGTTCCTGCGACCCACAGGAATTACGATGTAAAGGAAAGAACAGACTGCAGTTAACATGATGATCATCATATAAACCATGTTCTTAGGGTACAGTCCTTTGTTTCCTTTGTTTTGTTGACTGTTGATAATGCGTTTATTATTTGGCTGTGAATAAACTTGACAGCATAAAGTCTATGAGTTTAATGTTAATACTTTAACTGTGAACACATTTTTAATTACCTTTTTTTGTAGGCCCACAGGCATAAAATGTACTGTGTTGGGCTACAACAATCTGTCTGGTACTTACTGCTGATAAGTAAGGCTATGAACTGCTTCTATAGTGCAGGGTTTGTTTCCCTCAGCCTTCATTTGGCTACTGTGTGAATCTGACAAAGTCTCTTGACCGGACAGTGATGATCCTAGACTACCACTGAAAAGGGATACTTACATCCAGTGGATTGTCCCAAGCTATTAGCAAATGTGTTGCATATTTACCTTTTGAATTTCTGTCCCTTACACATACATGCTAATTAATGCTTCACTGTGTGTTGTTTAACTACGAGACCCACCAAATGTTGTGTAGTTTAATGGGTTGTTAAATGCATTTTCAATAAATTTGAGTTTCAATGTTGCTCTTGCTATGAATGTCTTCAGTGTGAGACTGTTTTGTTTAGCAAATGGATGTCAGTGTTTTACTGTAAAATTTGAAATGTTGTGTCTTTCGGCTTTTCCCGGTTAGGGGTCGCCACAGCTGAACTCCGGTCCGCTAATGATTGACAGTAGATTTTTATGTGCCAAGTTGCTGGCCCTGATGCACAACCTTCAACTAAGGTACGCCCATTCAAGAATGTTTCCACACAGACCCACCTCCATAGGTATCACACGGGATAAGAAACTAAGAGTAATGCTACTCAATGCCAGAAGTCTAAACCTCAAGATGCACGCACTCGAAACTCTCCTTAGCATGGAGAACATCGATATCTGTGCAGTAACAGAAACCTGGTTCAAGGCTCCCGAGAGCACCCCAGCACTACCAGGTTACATCTCATTCCATGCTTTTCGGCCCCAAAACTTGGACAGAACCACAAAAGGAGGGGGAGTATCAATATTCGTCAAAGATACCCACACCTCCAGGTTGGTGGCACAGCACGAAGCATCAGAGACTATCCATGTGCAACTAACAGTGGGTAAAACTGCCTTCCAGTTTATAGCCTGCTACAGACCACCCTCCCAAACCCAGGAACCCCACTCAGCCTTCCTGAGAACACTGGAAAATATGAAGGTCTCTCCAAACACCATTATATTGGGCGACTTCAACTACCCAAACAGACTGGGAGCATTACTCTAGCTCCAACACACTAGCCCAAAGGTTCCTAGAATTTATAAACTCAAATGCTATGGAACAACTTGTTACCACTCCCACAAGAGGGGAAAACATACTGGACCTGATCATCACCAACACGGGGACTCTATGCTCCAGACCAGAAGTGTATCCCTCACTGGTAAGTTCAGACCATAAGCTAATCTCAATGGATATTCACATCCCGACTCCACCCCCTGCCCTGAAAACCACAGTGAAAAACTTCTCTAAAGCAAATTTCACACTCCTCAAAACCGAGGTGGAATCCTTCAAAGCCCCCGGGCCTGTGGAAAATATGGCCCAGACCGCAGAATCCTTTATAAATGCATTCTATGAACACCTTCAGGAATGCATGGATCATGCAATCCCAAATAAAACCAAGACCCAATCCTCCAAAGGCAGACGTCCTGTCTGGTGGACCCCAGCCATAAACAAACTATATAATAGAAGGAGGAAGCTACTACATGATAGAGCAAAATCCCAAAAAGGGAAGGCATCTCTGATCAGTATTAGCAAAAAACTACGGGCACTCATAAAATCGTCTAAGGCCAGCTTCGAGAGAAAAATTGCACAGGACACTAAGGATAATCACAAGGCTTTCTTTACTTATGTTAGGAACGTGGGTGGGAATTCCCAGATATGCTCAGAATTAGTCCGAAATGATAAAAAATACACCAAACCCACAGACATTGCCAACATCCTAGCTGACAGGTTCAGCGCAAACTTCTCCCCCCCCAAAAGGGCAAATATCTATCCCAAACTTCTCCCCCCCTCCCCCCAAAAGGGCAAATATCTATCCCAACAGAGTGCTGCCCCCCTGACATCTCAGATGCTCAGGTAAGAGCTGCCCTCTCCAAAGCAAAAAACACAGCATCAATGGGACCAGACGGTGACCCGGGCTGCGTCCTACATGAACTCCAAAAAGAGCTAAACGCAAACATAAAACTACTGTTCAATCTCAGCCTTACTACAGGATATGTACCCAAAGAGTGGCGTACAGCAACAGTGGTCCCTCTCCACAAAGGTGGTGCCTCAACGGATCCTGGAAACTATCGCCCCATAAGCCTGACTAGCTTGGTCTGCAAAGCTACGGAAAGGATCATCATGGACCTCATAAATAAAGATATTGAGGACCTACAGACACTGGATCCTACCCAGTTTGGCTTTGTTAAGGGCAGATCCTGCCTCTTAAACCTGGTTGATTTCTTTGAAACAGTCACCAAGGCCACTGACAAGGGGAAGGTGGTCCACACAGCCTACCTAGACCTCGCAAAAGCCTTTGATACAATACCCCACTCAGGCATTATAGATAAGCTCTCAGCTTAAATATAAACCCCTATGTCACTAGATGGGTTGCAAACTGGCTCAAGGACAGAACCCACATGGTTAGAATTGTTGGATCCATGTCAGACTCCAAACCAGTTACAAGTGGCGTCCCACAAAGCTCAGTCCTGGGACCTCTCTTGTTCGGTATATATTTCTCAGAGGTACAGGCCAACACGGAAGGACTGTGGCTGACCAAGTTCGCAGATGACAGCAAACTGAGCGCCATAATCGACTCTCCAGCCGACACAAGCATCCTCCAAAAGGGCCTCATAGAAACAGACAACTGGTGCCAGAGCCATGGCCTCAAGCTAAACGCCAAAAAGTGCATAGTCATCCCCTTTGGCAAAAACAAAGTGCCCACAAATTACCACATAGGTGGTAATCCATTAAGTACAGAAGAAGTAATTAGGGACCTGGGGACCCAGGTTGATAGCAATCTCTCATTTGACAACCACGTGGCCAAAGTGGTTAGAAAAACATTTTATATAGCCCACCTAATCATGAAGGAATTCACATCTAGATCAGGGGAGGTCATCGTGCCTCTTTACTCATCCCTCATCAGGCCCATAATTGAGTACAATGCACCTTTTGGGATGTACCTTACCAGACACCTGCAGCAACTGGAAAGATCCCAAAAGTACCTCACCAAGAGGATCAAAGGGCTCAAACAGATGCCATATGCTGCCCGGTTAAAGAAACTCCAGCTCTACTCAGTGGCATACCGCCTGCTCAGAGGCGATCTGTGCCTGACGTATAAAGCCATGTCCAACCCAGAATTAATGGACATGCTGCACCTCAGAAAATCCAAATCCCATCAAGCTACGCGCTTGAGAGACTTGAACCTCAGCACTGAAATAAATAGGACATGCTGGAGGGACAGATTCGTAACCCAGAGGCTCCTTTCACTCTGGAATAAAATCCCAGTCCAGGTTAGGCAGAGTCCCTCATTGACTCTCTTCAAGAGAAATCTTGATGAGTGGATGGGAGATCATAGGTTTACCCCGGGTATCACTTCTGTGTCACTGTTAGACAGAGGCACAGTATACTAACCTCGAAAAAGGGCATAGCAAAATTAATTTAAAATGGGTGGCGAAAGCCAAACATACTCTGGCTAGGCTTATAAATGTCCTAGGGCAGATAGCCTAGTATGAACCTATGAACCTATAAGAAGACGCTCTAGCTGAGAATCAAACAGGACAATGTCTGTGAGGCGACAACGCTACCGCAGCACCACCACCGCAGTTCTAACAGTTTTAAATTAAATCCAGATCTCTGTGGTTACTGTAAAAGTAAAAAAAAAAAATAGTCTGTACACTGGCAGGTTTGATCAATATATGGCAAATGGGGAAAGACAACCAAGTAATACAATACTGGTACAGTTGCAGCACAGGGGCTCAATATACTACCCTGCCTAAAGCCCCATTTAACCCTAAGCCATCCCTGAAAGAGTACACAATTACATTATTTTCCTCCAACTCGCAAATTACTGCCAATATCTTAGCTGATAAATTCAGTACTTTAAGTGACTAGGAAGTAAACCCACTCCCCTCTCTGCTCTAGAAAAGAAGAAGACCAAGAGTTATGTGCACTGCTTTAACAGTCTTATAGGAAATCAAAAATTCAAGCTCAATAGATATAGACAACATTTCCGGGGTTATCTCTGGTACACCCCTTGTATATTATGAAGATCAAGTCTCTTGCAAAAGGGAGATGTCCCCTGCCAATTGCATTAGGCTGTTGTGGTTCCAGTTTACAAGAGGGGCATGACAACAGTTCAAGGTAACCAGAAACCCATTCGTCTGCCCTGTACCACTGCTCACATGAAATAGCAGGGCTGTGTTAAGTGCAAGTTTTGCTTTTTTGCATCTCATTTCTGTCAAAATGAGTTTTAAGAGCACTGAAAGGAGGACTTGACATGCTTGTGGATGCCCGGCTCTCACCAATAATTTTGATACTGTACTCTCCCATAAAGCACAAAATAGCTCAGAGCTTAAGTGCTCATCATAATTTGCTGGACTGAAAACTACCTTTTAAGTAGAACATAATGGGTTAGAGTTAAGTGACCAAGTCTAATCTTACAGCATCTACCAATAGGGTACACATCAGACATTGGTTCATTGTACCCTATTTGTAATTTTCATTTTAGATGTTAAGGACAGATAATGTGAGTCTTATGAAGCTGGTCAAAAACTGCAAATAGAGTACTATCATTCTTTTCTCAAAACGTACCCCTTCCTTAAAGGATGGGTAAGCAACACTCATGCCCACTGTGTAAATAACAGTCATTTGGTAGGAAACGGGTCCTAGTTAATTAGGGCACTAAAATGTATCAGACTGTTAAGAAAGCACAGTTGTGTACCTACCATAAATGTAGATGTTTGAGTGTATTCACTGTTGCAGTCATTACACTTGGGTTATCCTGCTGGCAGGCTACCCGCAGTCGGGCCTGAATTCCAAAGTCTTGGTCCGGCGTCAGTTGCTGTCGCCTCTTCCCTGACATCAGTGCGCCAGGGGTATAAAAGATGCAGCCGACGCCATTTTCTTCAGTTTTTCTTGCCCCAGATGTCAGGTAGGGTAGGCTAAATAAATTTGCAAATAAAAAATTATGCACTAACATAAACACTACCTTCTTCTACAAGCAAATACACCACATAGGTTGTATAGAATGGAGAAGTATAGATAAGTCCCAGCACTGACAGGGGGATGGTGGGAGGGTAACCTGAACTGCAACAGTGAAGACACTCTAGCATCTACATTTATGGTAGGTACACAACTGTACTATGTTCATTGTGTTTCACTGTTGCAGTCATTGCAGTTGGGTTGAATCCCAAAGTTGAGGTTGGGTGGCTGGGTCTAAATAGGATTAGGAGTGGCTATGAGGCCCTGCAAAACTGCAGTGGCAAAGCCTGCTCTGGATTTAAAGTAAAGAGGTAAGTGATAGTGCTTGGTGAAAGTGTGCACTGAATTCCAAGTTGCAGCCTCCAAAATTTCCTTGGTTGGTACTCCTTTGATAAAGGCTGCTGATGTGGCTGCTGCCCTGGTAGAATGTGGCCTAATATTCTTAGGCACTGATTTGCCATGCTGTGCATAGCAGAAACGAATGCAGTGTCCTATCCATTTTGAAATAGTCTGCTTTGAAATAGCCTTTCCTTGTGATCCTGCAGTGTATGCCACAAAAATTTGCTCAGTTTTTCTGAAAGCTTTTGTTTTGTCCAAGTAGAAGCGTAGCTGTCTGTGTATGTCCAAAGAGTGCAGAAGTCTCTCCCCTTTATTCTGGGGATTTGGATAAAAGGTTGGCAATTGAATGGTTTGGTTAAGAGCCACGCTGGATACTACCTTTGGCATAAATGTTGGGTTTGTCCTGAGAGAAACCCTGTCTGGATGAAAAATTATAAAAGGTTCCACTGCCATTAATGCCTGTAACTCTGAGACTCTTCTTGCTGAAGTTATTGCTAGGAGCAGAGCAGTTTTCCATGATAAGAATTTTATCTCAGCTGTATTGGCTGGCTCAAAAGGAGGCAGTGTGAGCTTTTCCAAGACAAAGTTGAGGTCCCATGTTGGTATAGGTGCGGTCTTATATTTTTTGCCCTTCTGAGGTACTGTCTTAGTAGTGGATGAGAGAAAATAGGAGGTTCCGTATTGTAATGAGCTGAAATGGCAGAGGCATGGATCTTTATTGATGAGAAGGATAAGCCTTTGTCCGGTATCTCAGTTAGGTATTGCAAAATCTGAGGAATATTAGAAACAAGCGGTTCAAGTCCTTGTGCCAGGTTCCAAGCACAGAATCTCTTCCATTTTTCTGCATAAGATTTCCTAGTGCTGGGCCTCCTGGCTTCCAAAATGACATCCTTAACTGCTTTAGAGAGAGGTGTGTTCTGAGTAGCTATATTATTCGCCATGCAGCCAGATTTAAGGTTCTGAGTTGGCTGTGCAGGATCGGATTGTATTGTTGGGTCAGCAGATGAGGAATTTGAGGTAAAGTCCAGGCTGGCCCTTGAGACAAGGTCTTTAGGATTGGGTACCAGTGCTGGTGTGGCCAGTCTGGGGCAATCAGAATCATTTTTGGCTTCTCTTGTCTGACTTTTAGGAGTACCTTGGGGAGTAGAGGCAGTGGTGGATAGGCATAAACTGTTAGGCTTTTCCAGCTGAATGATAGAGCATCCACCTTCCATGCTTGTGAGTGATAAGTCCTTGTGCAGAATCTCTGTAGTTGGCAGTTGTAAGGGGAGGCAAATAGATCTATGTCTGGGCATCCCAATTTCTTTGTTATCATGCTGAAGACTTGTGGATCTAGTTTCCACTCGTGAGGGTCCATGAAGTTTCTGCTTAGTTCGTCTGCCAGAGTATTTTTCTTTCCTGGCAGGAATTGTGCCAGCACATGTACTTGATAGACCAGTGCTGTGTTCCACAAAGTCATGGCTTGCCTGCAGAGGGGGTAGGAATGTGTGCCCCCTTGCTTGTTTATGTACCACATGACTGTAGTATTGTCCGTCTTTAGTAATAGTTGTCCTGGATGTAGTAGATCCTTGAAGGCTGTCAGGGCATTCTGTACAGCTAGCATCTCTTTTTGATTGATATGAAGATGCATTTGGTCTGTGGGCCACGTGCCCTGTATACATTTTCCCACCATGTGTGCTCCCCAGGCATAATCCAATACATCTGTTGTTAGTGTCTGCCTGGCCGTGGGTAAAGTGAAAGGCTGTTCCTTGTTGTGGTGACAGGCCAGTGCCCACCATTGAAACTCTTGTAGCAGGCAGGGAATGAGAGTAATTATTGTTTCCAGGCTGTGGCAATGTTGAGTCCAAACACTTTTTAGATACCATTGTAGCTTCCTCATACGCAGTCTTGCATATGGAATTAGCAGGATGTAGGATGCCATGAAGCCCAAAGCCTGCAGAATTTTTCTTGCAGGTAGCTGGGTCTTTGTTGCCATCATTTGAAAGTAATAAGTCAGTTGCCTTTGTTTGTCTGGCGTAAGATGAGCCATCTGGGCAGTTGTATTTAAGCTTGCACCCAAGAATATTATCTCTTGAGAGGGCACTAGTTTTGATTTCTTTTTGTTTAGTGTGTACCCTAGGCAAGTTAGTAATTTTTTTACAAACGCCAGATGCTTTAGTAGAATGTCCTTGATGTCTGCTTGAATAAGGCAGTCGTCCAAGTAGGGATATATTTGAATTCCTTTTTGTCTGCAAAATGCAATTACTGGTGCCAGGCATTTTGTGAAGACCCTGGGTGCAGTAGATAAGCCAAAGGACAGTGCAGACAATTGGTAATGCATTCAGCCAGCTATGAATCTGCGGTATCTTCTGCAAGATTGCCTGATTGGGACATGCAGGTATGCCTCTTTGAGGTCCAAAGTAACTAGCCAAGCCTTTTTGGCCAGCATGGGTAGAAGTTGCTGCAGTGTCAACATTTTGAATTTTGGAATGTCCAGGAAAGTATTTAGAGTAGACAGGTCCAGTATTGGTCTCCAAGCGTTGTCCTTTCTGGGTACCAAGAAAAGTCTTGAGTCAAATCCTCGCCCCTGCTCTTGCTGTGGTACTTTCTGAATAGCCCTCATGTCCATGAGAGCAGAAATTTGTTTTTGTGCCTCTGCCCATTGATTGTGTGGCAGGTCTGGCATACCTTTTGGCCTTGGTGGGGTGTGAAAGTGGAACCTGTAACCCTGGGAAACAATATTCAGTACCCATTTGTCTTGGGTAATTATGTGCCAATTTTGTGAGAAAAGTGCTAGTTTTCCCCTTAAGGGTGCCGCCAAAAGATAAGTGCTTGGCATTGGTAGAGGGAAGTCATTGGGACTGTTTTCTATAAGGTTGCGATTTGTCTTCTCCGCTTTTGGGGGCTGAGGCACCCCATTGCTTATGTCTGTATGTGCCTTGTGGCTGAGATCTGCCGCTTGGGCGTCTGTATCTGCCTCTTTGTGGCCTGTCTGATACTGGAAAGGACCAATTTTTTGAAGACCAGTTCCTGCTAAATCTGGGTGGCTGAACCTGTAAGAAATCCTTTACTGTCTGCATTGATTTTGCTTTATCCTCCATTTTCTTTAACACCTCTTCTGCCTTAACACCAAACAAAGTATCATGCTGTAATGGAGCATCCAACAATTTTGCTTTAACATGATCAGGTAAACTTTGTTCTTTTAACCAAGCATGCCTTCAAATGACAGAACCTGTAACTGCGGCTCTGCAAGAAGCCTCTAATAAATCACAACCACATTGCAAAGTATGCTTTCCCAATTGTTCAGCTGCATGCAATAAATCCTGCATTTCCTTATTTTCAGGACATTCTGAGCTTGTAAGCATTTTCTGTTTGAGCAAAGACATTAGGTATTGTTGATATTTAAGCATGTGAAACTGGCAGTTTAAAGCCCTTACAGCTAAAGTAGCATAGGTGTAAACTTTTTTCCCCCCATTTGTCCAGTGCTGTAGAATCCCTATCAGAGGGAACAGGATTTTTTGCAGTGGAAGCATTGACCCCTTTGGGACCCTGAGAAACTGTTTCTGGGTCAGCAGCAGGGTTTTTACAAATAAATTTATGTGACTCTGGGACCCTGTAGTACCTATCTGGCTTAACTGGTACAGGGGGTAAAGAATCTGGAGACAAACTGGATTCAGAAAAAACATCATCAACAATATCTAGTACAGGGGAATAGCAAGGGGCCTGTGCTGAGGCAGTAAAAGAAAATCTCTGAGCCTTTTCTTGGATTCTGAATAATCCTGGCTCTCCCAATGGAAATACTCCCTCATGGTGTGTAGGGTTTCCCCAAAGAAGTAATCCTTAGGAGGAGAGGCTGAAGGGATAGATTCTTCAGCGTCAGAGTCCTCATAGGGAGGAAGAGAATATCCCTGTTCTGAAGAGGAATCAGAGGAAATAGAAACCTGGTCAGAGGAATCAGTCAGTATCTTGCCTAGGCCTTTTATCAGGAGGGGGATGGGAACCCCTGATCAGAGTAATTAGGTCCTCGGCCATTTTAAGCATCTGTTTCTTTGGCATGGATGACTGTCCAGGTGAATGCTGTACTTGTTTCTTTGTCTTTATAGGTGTTTTAGACTTTGCCTTGGCTGCTGAAGTGGTCTTGATAGTAAGCTGTGTAGGTCTGAAAACACCCTCAGAAGCCGATGCCTGCTCAGCGGCTCCGGACCCATCTGAGGGAATAGTTTCTGTAGGCCCAATACCTTGAGTTTCCAGAGGCCTAGTTGTCTCCACGTGGGAGTCGGAGGCGGCCTGTGGCTCTGAGGTAGTGGGTGTCAGGGGCTGCGAAAGCGCCTCACTGAGAACCAGCGACTGGCCTAGAAGATGCTTCGTCGTCAGTTTTGGACCTCGGATGCCTGTGCTTTTCTTTGTCCTTGCGCTTTTTATGAATTCCGGTCATCGGTTGTTCCGACGGCATTACATAGTTAAACCTTCGGCCAAAGTAATGCAAGGCAAAATCGAACCGACGCTTAATAGTGTGTTGGTTGAATCTAGCGCAAAACCGACAACTAGCAACGTCGTGGTCGGGGCCTAGGCAAGAAATAAGAGTAAGAATGAAAATCCTTATGAGGTATTTGCTTCCCACAAGAAATACAATTGTTAACTTTTACTGACATCGGTCTGGAGCAAGAAAAAGTTTCCCCAATGGGGTACTTAGCTTTATTGAAAACTTCGGATCTGAAATTCAATTTCGAAAATCTCAGGAGTCGGCCAACCGGCACTTGCGAACTGCTTTTGCTTTGGGCACCGTGCGGCAAGAAAGACTGAAGAAAATGGCGTCGGCTGCATCTTTTAAACCCCTGGTGCACTGACGTCAGGGAAGAGGCGACAGCAACCGACGCCGGACCAATACTTTGGAATTCAGGCCGACTGCGGGTAGCCTGCTAGCAGGATAACCCAAGTGTAATGACTGCAACAGTGAAACATGATGAACATCATGGATCTGTTGGCAAGGCCTAAAGGTGTGGAACACCTAAACACTCAACTGGATAACCTGCCTTTAAGGAAAACACCACCCTCGCCTGCAGTTTAAGTCAATGCTTAGGTTGCTCTTCTCCCTACAACACGGTTTCAGTACTGTTTAGGTACCAGAAACCTGCTTGTACATTTTAAAACTTTCATTTCTTTGCACTGGAATCAAAGGAAGGGAAAGCCCACCAACTTTCTTAACCTTAATTTCTCACATACTTTACAAAGGAATTGTCTCCACCTGCATGACATACCATAGATATACATAAATCTGTAGTTTACCCTTTCAGGTAATGCTGTGAACCTCAGATGGGCAATTAATCCTGCTTATGTCAGGAAGACCGCCATTGACATAAAAAGACAGAAAACTGTGGAACTGTTTTTAGTTCAGAGAGGAGGAGAACTTAACACTACCCCCTTCCATAGTAAAACAAAGCAATTATATCAGTCAGGGGGTTAAAGGCAATTGTTAGCTCTTCTGACAAATTTACATAAGCAGCAACACAGTATTGAAATGCTAAGCTTTAAATGTTATTTTTAATAGTTTATATGTTAAGATAACTTAAATGTAGTATCAAAGATTTTTGTGACATTTAGAGAAAAGTCAAAAAATATTGTTTTCTTGTAAAGCATCAACACATTTACCATTTTCAAGCCCCCCCCCCCCCAACAACACACACAGGACAGAACTGCAGAAAGACAGATCGCAACCTTATCAAATAGGTGCACAGATACTGTTTATAAAAATGTGCTCTATGCTTTTTTTGTGACATCCTGCCAGAGGCTGATGCATATCTGCTACACAGATTCATGGTAAGCGACTCACATTGAGTCAGTCCTTAAAGCGGTACAGTGCAGGAATATCCAGTCCACAAAAAAAATGTGACCACTGAGAGCAAGATAGCAACCATACTACGCAGCTGAAGATACGCGTACATACATTTGCTATGTGCCCTTGCATTAAAAAAGGAAATCAGAAGTACTTTAACTGTGTTTAACTGCATGTCTGTCTGTGCCTATCATGTATTTGTGTGTGTGTGTGTGTGTGTGTATATATATATATATATATATATATATATATATATATATATATACACATATATAGTACATGCGTGTAGCACACATCTAACATGTATATACAAAAAATGTGTGTATGTCTGTGTGTGTAATGGAAAAACATGCCTGTGTGCATGCTTCATGTCCTTTAAATAAAAACAAATCAAAATGGAAATCGGGCAACTGTATGTGTGTGTTTACACAAACACATACACACAGATATAGGCATACATATATATGGGTCTATTTCAGTAGGCTGAAATTCCATTAAATCGACGACAATACCAAATACTTAGTTTAATGAACGTTCACATCACCGGAATTTCAATCTGGGAAAGGAGGCAGTTGGACAACTTGGGGAAATTTGCCCATTTCCCCACCCCACTACAGTGCCCTCTTGGAGTTGGTATATTTAGTTGTGAGGGGATGTGGGAGATACAGCAACCCAATTGGGTGGGTTTGACATGCTTCAGTGTGGTGTTCTTTCATGTTGGCCAACTGCTTCCTTTCCTAGATTAAAATTCCAGTGATGTGAACATTCATTAAACTAAGTTTTCACTATTGTTGTCTCAGTTAAGTAAAATCCATTTTATATATATATATATATATATATATATATATATATATATATATATATATATACACACACACACACACACACATATATATATATATCTATATACACACACATATATATATATCTATATACACACACACACATATATATATCTATATACACACACACACACATATATATATATATATATATATATATATATATATATACACACACACACACACATATATATATATATATATATATATATATATATATATATATATATATATATATATATATATATGTATGTGTGTGTTTAAAATATTAAGTATATAGCATGTATTATACTACATGTGATGTAAAGTGTGAATATCTCCAGAAATAAATATACAACAGATGTGGTAGCACTGTCGCCTCACAGTAAGATGCTGACCGGTTCAACTCTCAGCTAGAGCGTCTTCTGCGTGGAGACATGCGTGAATGGGCGTACCTTCGTTGAAGGTTGTGCGTTAGGGCTGGCAACTCAGCACGTAAAAATCAACTGCCAATCATTAGCAGACCGGAGTTCCGCTGTGGCAACCCCTAACTGGGAAAAGCCAAAAGACACAACAACACGTGCACTGACCTATGGATATGTGTGTGTGTGTACACATTACACACATGCATACAGATGCACACAAATATATGCACACTCAGACAGGGTTTGTGCATGCATGTGTGTATTTTAAAACTGTCATCACCCTAATCAACCTCCTCTTTCCTACTTTCTACATGTCCCAAATCTTTTTCACTATACTACTTATCAGGCTCCACTGCAATGGTTATTCCATTCCAAAATTTGTAGGTTTAGCAGGTTTTTATTCTATCTTAGGACAGAAAAAGTGTTGCTAATATAAATATCCCCCACCCTTTTCTTTTGTGAAGCCATAAAACAGTCACTTGCCGATTCCTAGTTATTGTGAACTGTGCAATATGGGTGTATACAATTAGTTATTTATAATAAAGTTCTGGTCTCTCCAGTTGCTGCACATATTTGGAAAGGAACATACCAAAGGGAGCATTGTACTCTCTTATTGGCCTGATGAGAGAAGAGTACAGGGGGGTTATAACCTCTTTCTCTGGACGCAATGCCCTTAATTATGAGAGGAGCAATATAAAATGCCCTTCTTACCACTGCAGAGACATGGTGATCAAAGTTAAGGTTGCTGTCGACCTGTGAGCCCTGATCTCAACATTGACTGCATGCTTAGGGTATTGCTATTTATGTGGTAGTTTGCAAAAATATCACCCTTACTGAAGGGGATAATACATTTTTTTTGCATTAAGTTTAAGACCACGGCTTGGGCACCAGTCATTAGTCTGCGTAAGACCTTACAGAATGCTGACATCACTAGGGGTTTCAATGATTGCTCCCAGCTTGCAGTCATCAGCAAACTTTGTTAGTCACAGTCCTTTACATTTAGCCTGTACTTCTGCGAAGTATATTCTAAACAGTACGGGCCCCAGAACAGATCCCTGTGGAACACCACTGATTACAGGTCTGCTGGAAGAGGTATAGTCCCATATTTTGACTGCACGTCCCATCAGTGAGCCAGTTTGTAACCCACCTGACAAAACTGGTACAAAAAGTGATGAAGAAACACAGACTGGGGAAAGTTCTGCAGGTGTTCAGCAAAAAGCAATACAACCTCCAGACATTAATTCTAGAAACCTACAGGAAGATGCAAGAAAACACAGACCTGGTCAAAATAAACAAATAACTGGAGTATATAAACAACAACAAAAATGTTGGAAAAAATGGAAGACGCTTTAAATACATTCAGATGAGGTGATAAAGTTGCAAAGATCATAGGTTGAAATGAAGAAAAGGCTGGCTGAATATGAAACTGCTCAGGAAGAGGTATTTCAAAAAATAACAGAATTAGAGGGACAGAACATATAGGGAAAACCTGAGATTTTATGCTATACCAGAGCAGCTGGAAGGAACAGACTGCATTAATTTTATGAAAGCACAAATAAGCAACTGGACTGGGATTCTACAGCAGGAGGAGTTAGTTAAAAAGGCACATCATGTGTATGCTCCAAACCTGGCTATGAGAACGCAACCTATACCTTTAATAGTAAGGATGCAATCCTACCAGCAGAAGTTGTTGATTTTGGCAAAACTGTGGAAGAAGGACAAAGTACTACAAGTGGGAGACAGCAGAATGTTTGTGGAGAATGATTACTCATTGTTCACTAGGCAGAAGAGAAGAAAATTTATTCCACTATTCAGGGAATGTCGAGATGCAGGTATGAGATTCAAACTGCTGTACCCAGCTGTCTTCTAAGTGTTCTTCCCTGGAGGGACAAAATCATTTTTGATGAAGTACATGCTAACAGGAAATACAAGTCTTTCCAACAAAAAAGTGAGCTGTGAAACAGGAGGAGAGACTGCTTCTTATTCTTCTGGTAATAAAGACCAGAGAGACAGAGACTGTACCTGTGAAACTGTATCCAATATATAAACAAAAAATGTTGTAGTGAAGGAAGGGAGCATGAGAGCTGACTAGAAGAATCGAGAGTACACTGGAAATGAAGCAGAGACAGGATATGGGAGATTGAGATGAGCAGTAATAAAACCAGTAACAATGTGGAATAACAATGCAATAATTATATGTGTGAAATATGACAGAACAAGAAAACCTGGAAATAGTGGTCCCTAAAGTATATGCCCTACTTCATGTCATTAATATTCAAAAAACATTTTGGGGGGGAGGAGACAGGAGAAATTTAACTGTAAAGTAAAGAAATCTGTTTTCCTTACTAGCACTATTTTTGTGGTGTATAGTTTTCTTTCATGCTATAAAGTAAAGTTTTGGCTAACACAAAAAGTCACTGAAACCACAACAGTAAGAATAATCAATAAGCAATTTATTCAACACAAGCAGCTAAGGAAAAACACAAGTTAAAAACTTGCGCCCAGAGGGCTTCCTTGGGCATTAACATTAGAACATAAAACGGCTGCAGAATAAATACTAGTAAAAAGGTCACATGATAAATCAATTAACCTTATACACAGTTACGTTTCTCTTTCAAAACTGGCTTTAAAGACATAGTACCATTTAAGCCTGGCAAAAAATGAGCTTTAAAACGTAAAATCCATTTCAATTCTGCTAACTCCATCTTTAATAAAATATCTTCCCCTCTTACATTTTCAGTACATATTTCCAAAATTTAAAATTGTGACACACTCATTTATCGTGTATATGCTTACATAATGCATTCGTCATTTTCTTTGTATTAACTTCTGACATGCGACTGCAGATACGATCTTTGAGTCACTGATTCATTTTCCCTACATAAAATGAGTCGCATTGTTCACAACATGCAAAACAATCAAGATTCATACTGTCAATAGTTCCCATATACTCTCAATACCATTTCTAGCTTGTACACTGTATAATAAAAAGTATGCCTTGTATCAATATATATATATATATATATATATATATATATATATATATATGCAGAACTTACAATTACCACAGTTAAAGGTACCTTTCTTACCTCATTTAACATTGAGCCATGTATTTGGTTGCTCTTTATAACAAAATATTTTTAAGATTTTTGACTCGTGTGAAAAACTAGGTCAGTTACTAGTGGAATTCTTCAGCTCTGGAATAGCCTGCAACATATGCCAGTGATTGGCTATTAATTGTTTGACTGCTAAGGTGTTCCTATTATATGTCAATGTGCATCATATATTTCCACTTGAACACTTCCTATCGATATTACTTGAAGGTTACAAAGAAAAATAGGGTCTCACTAGAGTCTCTCTGTCATGTCACATCTTCATAGACAGTTTCCACTTCTTCTTGGTGGTAACCTCTTTGAATAAAATCTCCTACAGCTGAATCCATCTGATTTACCATACTGGATTCAACAGTATTTAGGTCAGCCACTCTAAGGAATTGATTCTTAACCTTTTTAATTATAAAGTGCAGATGCATGCTACTTCTGTGCAACAAATTATTTGTTTTGACCGGTTTCTTATATAAAGATGTATTTAACTGACCATTTTGTTTCTTCATAATTGTAATATCAAGAAAATCTATTTTATCCTCAGATAAGTTTTAAAACTTATTAACTGACGTGTTTGATACAGACTCAAAAAATAAATCAAACATGACCTTATTACCCTCCCATATTAAAAACAAATCATCAATGAATCAATGATAAAATAAAATATTTTCTCGAAAAGGATTCTTATTTGATAATACATCGTCATACTCCCATATGTACATTACTATGTTTGCAAATGTATTGGCCACTGGCATGCCCATGCCACACCATGTATCTGTCTATATAGCTGATGATGAAATAAGAAAACATTGTTTGAAAGTACTATCTGCAATAAGTTACACAGTGTAGCATTGTATCATTTTTCATATTCTGTAAACTCTAATAAAAACTGCTTTACTAACTACATCCTAAAATCTACAGGAATCACCGCAAACAGTGAATCTACATTTAAAGTAACAAAATAGCAGTCTTTCATGTCTCTATTCGCAGACAATTCATATAAAATACATAAAAAAATCATTAGTGTCACTATGATGGTGCCTGTTCATTCAAAATTCACTCTCATTAGTGATTCTAAAAATATAAAGAGTGGTTCCATCACCCATCATCAACTTGAGACAATTGGTCTCACTGGTGGGGCCATGGACAGATTTACGCAGTTTAGGAACACCATAAATTATAGGCACTTTTGGATGTTTCACTGTCAGATACTCGTGAAAGTAATCTGTTAGTCTATTTTTAAAATGCAGTGTTTGTAAACGTTTTGCTACCTAACAATCTTATTTTTCTGATGTATTGAAATTTTTTCATAATCACAAACTGAGAGTATATTATACATTGCATTCAAGTAAAAATCAGTGTCCATTATCACTAACCCGTCACTTTTATCTGCGGGTTTTATTACTATATTATGATTTTCAACCAGGTTATTCAAAGCACACTGCTCATTTAATGTAAGATTATGAAACTTGTGTGTCCTACTTTCCATATATAAAGAATATCTTTTTCAACTGTCCGCTCAAACATTCTATACCATGGTTCAGAGGAACACAAGCACGCTTATGTTGTGGTATAATAACCCACACTCTCCTTGTGGAATAAAAGTTTGGACTTTGGAGAGGCTGAACCTGATTTCCTTCAAGTGTGGGTTATTATATTGAGTTTGTGTTTACCCTTGAATCCTTTTTTCTACTATTTATGTTGTGGTATAAACGAATTATCTCCATGATAAATTATTCTTACATTTAAGTTTCTAACAAAATATTTGAATTCAGAAATAGTTGTAGCTATATCAACTCAACTAGCTGGTATAAATGATAATCCTTTATTTAATACTGTAAGCTCATCTGCAGTCAAAGAACGTTTAGAAATATTGTATACAAGTGAATTCAAACCTTTGCCTGGCTGCGGGTCAACAGACGGTTCTCCCTTATTCTCTGTCTCGTACTGCTCACACTCAGTGTTTGTTGTCTCAGCAATGGGAGGGGCTGTTTTAACCAAAAATAATTTTCTATTGGATCTAGACCTCCTATTCTATTGGCATCAACAACAGTGCCATGCTGTTCAGACTGTTTCACTTAAGTTGCCTTGCGAAACAACCATGCTAGGGATCATAACTGTATTTGTGGAAGAAACAGTTATAGTTACTGTGCCTTGGTTTTACACTCCGTGAATCTTAAGAACTATGTTGAACGGAAGTAGATAACATATGAGTAGGTAACATTGTTGAAAAAGGCATAGCACTGGTGGTTGCCGATCGTGATGATAACCTTCATATACCATCGGTTGGTTCAGATGTCATCGAAGTGAACAGATCAGTCTATTTATTCACTACATGTAGAACTAGAGAGAGCATTAATATTGAGAAGCTTATTTGAATTATGTACAACTACAGATCTTTTTTCATTCTGCTGAGTAGTCCATGTAAAATTACGATCTTTACTGACTCTTGCAGAGATGGTTTCCTAAACAAAAACACAGCTGTTCCTAAAGTCATTAAGGTCTCTATTTAGTTTCTTTTTTTTTTGCTTCTATCAAGCGTTGTTCTTACAAGTGAATTTGATCAAGTGCAATACTATCAGTTAAGCTCTACGTATCGGTGCTCTATCTCAGTTCTCATCTCCATTTCTATTGGTTGAAAAAAGCTATTCATTAGCTCCATATACCTAAAGGAGCAAATGAAGTTAATTAACTGCCATCTTCTCAAGACGTCTGGGTACTTATCTCAGAAAGTTGACATCTTAAGTATCCTAAGCCCTCTTGGAACTATCTTGTATCGTAAGTAAGCATCAAAACTTAACCTCTGCCATTGAAGTCTCTTACACTGGTAGATTACATTTTCAAAATGTTCTATTTTCAACATAAACTCTTGCATTGCTCCAACAGGAACAGACATGACCACAGGTATCTCTTGTGTTGTATTCACACCCAAAAGCGGATTATTAGATATTACAGTAACAACATTTAAGTCCAATATTAACTGATTTGGTTGACTACTAGTAGATGGCATTGCTCCACTGCTGTACATGTCCTTGGTAGTTTACACTAAAATCCAAAATGCAAGCAAAAGTAAACAGACCTTAGGTAAATCCAAGTGACTCCACAAACTAACAGCGAACCAGGCTTAAATGGTACTGTGTCTTTAAAGCCAATTTTGAAAGACAAACATAAGTGTGTACAAGGTTAATTGTTTAACTGATTTATCATGTGATCTTATACTAGTATTTATTCTGTAGCGGTTTTATGTTCTAATGTTAACACCTGAGGAAGCCATCTGGATGAAAGTTTTTAACTTGTGTTTTTACTTAGCTGCTTGTGTTGAATAAACTGCTTATTACTTATTCTTACTGTTGTGGTTTCAGTGAATTTTTGTGTTCGCCATTATTGTTTGTGGAGTCACTTGGATTTAACTAAGGTCTGTTTAAGTTTGCTTGCATCAAGTAAAGTTTTTTCAGTTATTTTTAAGTCTAATGGGGATTGTATACAGGTGCTGCTGTTCTTTTTTTTTTCTTTTCTTTCTCCTTTCCTTGCTGTTCTTTTTTTCTTTTCTTTCTCCTTTCCCTATTTCTTCTTATTCAGTTCTAAGAAATGTAGGCAACACAACAAAAAATAAAGCCTAGTTAATACAGCATGACAAAAAGAAAAGAAATGTGTTTTTTCTCATTCTTGTATAAGGAAATGACTGGATTAAGGACCTTCGATTGATTTAGTAACATGTTTTAAGAGTAAGCAAGTAAATAAAAACAATATTGAATATTATGAGGCTTTTTTCTAGCTCAGTAGCAATTCTGCAGTTGTTCTTCATGTTTCCATGGAAATAATCTGATAAAAAGAAACTGGGTGCTTGGTTCTCATGTCTCCATGGAGACAATCTGATAAAGAGAAACTGGCAACAGTCTGTTGGAGAGTGACTGGGTGAAGAAAAAAAATCTGTGAGGAGAAACTGGCTAAGAAATAATGTTCTCTGAAAGCATTCAGTGTTTTTTCCAGCTAAGACAGCTATAAAGAAAAGACAAAATCAGTTAACACTTAGTAGAAGCACAGGCTGCACCAGGAGTCTTAGCATGTTTAACCTTTCTTTTATATTAACTCAAGTCTGTCATTGTGGCTGTCAGTTTGGAACTTTTGTTCCTATTAGGAGGATAAAACTTCAGTATTTAAAGATGTACACAGTTTTGTGTGTTAGTATTAAGTTAACAGACTTTAAGGGGGTATCAGGGGTGTGTATGTTTTGTTTGAGGGCTTCCAATAAAACAAAAAGTTTTGTAAGATGTAACATAGGCTCAAATGGATATGACAAGAAACAACTGTATAAACGTTCACCTGTCAAACAGTGCATGCATGTAACACAATAGCTGGAACTAGACATTTAACAAAAAAGGTGTTACATAAAAGGTGGAACAAAACTTTTTAATGCAATGAAGCTTTCTGTAATGTTTTTAAATGTCAATGGTTTCACAGATAAATACAAAAAAGAAAGAGTAGTGAACTACATTAAAATGTAGAGTGCAAATAGCTATGTTACAGGAGACACAATTAGAAAGAACTGAACATGTGAATTTGATAAAGAAAGGTTTTCAGTATGGTTATTCAGTGGAATACCTGGGACAAAGGAAGTGAGGATGCAAGAGGAGCTCCAATAATGACACAACAGTATAAAAAAAAGATAATAATGGTACATTTGTAGTGCTAAGAGGCTACTATTGGCAACGGAGTAGGATTACACCGGTATGTACTTGTATTCCACCTAAAACTGCTACAATGGACCTTAAGAAAATTCTAGGAGAAATAATAATTTTCAGTAAGGAATATTACTTATAGATGGGAAGTGGAATGTGATTTGCAACAGCAAAGATGCATCTGGGGGGCCCAGAAGGGAAAGTATAACAAATGAGGGTAGATTTTATGAAGAAATGTATGAAACTATTTGGCATGGAAGCTGTGAACTCAGTAACAAGAGTTGGGAGTGAATTTACATATTATTCCTCAACATATAAAAATTGGGCTACGTTAGACAGAATTTACATTTCACAAGAACATGTGCATTTAATTGAAGGCCCTGATATACACCCAATAACTTCTTCAGATCAAGAGCCAATAATAAGTCAAATAAAAACACAAGGTAATGAAATAAAAATGAAACACTGGCACTTTCCCACCTATCTTTTGAAAAGAGAGGAGTTCAGGGAATAGGTAGTGGAAATTACTCAGGAGCTATTAGAAAGGATAGAAACAACTTCTGAAAATATAACTAGGGAGTGGAATAAAATTAAGGTGGAGTTTAAAAATAGGGTAGAAATAAAAGCAAGTGAGCTATGGTTAAGAAGTAACAATAATTACTTAGAGGGACTCACAAAGTATTGCAGAATAGAGGGTTGTCACAAAACAAGAGGAGGATCAATTGCAGAATGCTAATCAGAAAATAAGGGATTACCTCGATAATTTGTACGAGTTTAGAAAGATTGCTGTTAAGCAACTGTTTTTGATAACAGTAGAGCACAAAAACTTTTACCACAATGACTCAGGCAACAGAAAGTAGAAAGGGCTGTCGCCAAGGTTAGGGAGCCTATCACAAGGAAGGTAACAGATCCTGTAGAGATATTAGAAATATTTCAGAAATTCTATGAAAGTCTGTATAAAGCAGAGAAATATGAAAATCAAGACAAGCAAGATACTAGGAGGAGATGGGATAAAAATTGTGATGTATAACCAATCTACAGGAAAGTCCACAGGAATAGATGGTATTTATGTGGAAGTTTGGAAGCTGGGGGAAAACTGATAAAGAACTGGAAGATTTTGTTTAACAGTATTTTAAGAGGAGTAGAAGTACCAACATCCTTGAAGAAAGCAGTTGTAGCTGTAACACCTACAGAGGGCAAAGATCCATCAGACCCAGCTTCAAACAGGCCCACTTACATACTAAACCATGATTATAAAGTGTTCATGTCTATAATGGCTAAAAGAATGATACAAGTAATTCCAAAACTGACAGATATTGATCAATGTGGTTTTGTGGAGGGGAGGCAAACATCCGGCAACATTAATAGAACACTGATGATGCAGAAGGAAGCATAATATAAGTAAATGCCATTGTTGTTGGTGGGTCCTAATGCAGAGAACGCATTTGACAGAGTAAGCTGGGACTATATGAGCATGGCAATGGAAGCATTTGCATTTACTGAAAAAATGATAAGGTTGATTTGGAGGATATATGAAGGATCGGCAGTGACATTGGAAGTGGTTGGGGTCCTCTCTGAAAAGTTCTGCTTGAGCAGAGGAACCAGGCAGGGATGTCCTCTGTCCCCTTTACTTGCATTATATTTAGAACCACTGACAAAGAAAATAGGGGACTCAGAAATTCAAGGACATAATTGGTATGGTAGTCAAGAAAAGCTGGCTCTGTTTGCAGATATTTTATAACTGATAAAACCAAAGAGAGTCATTACAGTGTTTTGAGACAGTGTCACATTTTTCAGAATACAAAATTAATGACGCTAAAACAAAGCCAATAGAGATAAATTATGTACTCACACACAAATTGGTTCAGCAATATTCGTATTTATGGGGACATGATAAAATAAAGTAATTAGGAGTATGGATTAAAAATGATTCAAGGTGGCAGCTAAGGACATGTGGGATGAGATTAAAAAGATAATACAAAAACTGAGAAAATGGAAGCTTTGTTATATGGCTATGGATAGTAAGATACAAACAGTCAAAATGTTTTTAGTCCCGTTAGTCTAATACGCAGGTCAGGTATATTTTTTATTAACCAGAGGAGAAGTTGTGGATACAATAAAGAGCTGAAGGACTTTATCTCAGAGAGGCAAATGGCAAGAGTAGTGGGGATAAACTGATTCTTCCAGTAGAATAGGGTGGATATGGATTACCCAATTTGAAGGGGTATTTCAGAGCTATACAGTTAAGGATCCTATAAATAGAACTTGCAAAAAAACTATGATTCAAAGTAGAAAGGGAAGATGTTGAAATGGGGGGGGGGTGCTCAAGAAACAAGGAGATACTGGGATTTTGGATGCAAGCCTTTAAGGAGAATAACAATAATCATACAGAATATTTAGATCCATAAAGCAGCAGAAAGTATTCTAAGAACCAAGCCAACACAGGAATGGAGAAAGGAGATTCTACCAATAGGGATGACTGCAATTATGGATATAGACAATAGGCAAGAAGGGGCTGGAATTTATTGGAAAAAAAACTGGCAAAGGAACCAAGGTATTAGCAGCAAATAACTAGAGAGGGAAAGAACAGACTGGGAAGAGACTAAGAATTTATTTAGACTTCAGGTTAGAGATTCCCTTCCCTGTCAAGGACTGATATCAGAGTGTAAGCAAAGAGAAAGAAAACAGAGAAAAGACCAGCACTGGTAGAGATTTTAGTAGAATCTAGAACAGAAGCTGCAATTAAAAAGGAATTATTAATAGACCGTATAAAATATTTTTTGGCATTTACTTCTCAGAAGTCAACGCCAATGTCAGTGGCCTCTGGCTGACTAAATTTGCAGACGATTGCAAATTAGGAGCTATCATTGAATCTCACACTGGCATAAATGTTCTCCAGGAGGTGCTGACACAGACAAACAACTGGTGTCAGAGCCATGGACAAACTAAATGCCAAGAAATGCATAACAGTATCCTTTGAGAAGTCATCCATCCCTTGTAACTATCATATTAACAGTACACCCCTTAGAGCTGAACCAGTAGTCAGGGACTTTGGGACACAGACAGTAATCTAACCTTTGACCATCATGTGTCTACAGTGGTGAGGAAATCATTCTATGTTGTGCAACTTATAAACAAAGGTATGGCATCTATTCCAAGGAAGTCATTGTTCCACTGTATTTGGCATTCATCAGACCTATCATTGAGTACAATGCCCCCTTTGATATATACCTAACCAGGCATACCCAACAACTGGAACATCCACAGAGGTTCCTCACTAAAAGAATATAAGGAATAAGTAAAATGTCCTATGCAGACTTCCTCAAGGCCCTATTCGGGTATTCTGTCTCCTATAGGCTTTTGAGGGGAGATCTATGCCTGGCATACAGGGCATTGTCAGACCCCACTCTGATGGACCTTCTGCATAGCCACCAAACAAACAGCACCAAAATTACACGTTCTAAAGACTTAAACCTTGCCTGTCATATAAATAGGACCTGATGGAGAAAACATTATGTATCCCAGAGACATCTATGGAACAGGCTCTCCATCCATGTGAAGCAGAGTTCCTCCCTAAGAACCCAATTCAAATGCAACTTGGACAATTGGATGGGAATCCAGAATTCATCCCTAGTTTAGCACCTATGTCTCTAATGAACTCATGCAACCTGTAAATAATTAATCTCCCAGGCCCATGCTTACACTTATCAAGGGTATCAGAACTTGTTAGAGATTTGTGATGCAAGGCTAGGCTTAAAAAGGCCCTTGTTTGTCATTAGCCTAGTAAACACCTATGAACCTATATTGCATGATAACTATAAGAATCAATCAGACGAGGTTAGAAAGGATTGGGAAGAGAGACTCGATAAGCAATTAAAGAAACAATGGAAGGATATCTCTCTCAAACATGCAACAAAATCTATAAGATTTAGGATTTTTGCTTGGAATTGTTTACATAGATATTTTTATATCCAAGTAGACTCCAGAGAATTTTTACTCAGGTAGACAGCAAATGTTGGAGGTGTGACATGGAAGGAGGAGGTACTTGGAAACATATTTTGTGGGATGCGATGGTTTGGTGGACTTTAAGGATTTCCTGCAGGATGCACTGTCAGAGATTCTGGGTGGGCGGATTGGTGCGACTTGGGAGATGATTATTCTGAACTATGACACAGAATCGGAATTGCCTAGACATGGTAAGGCCTTGCTGTGTCTAATTATTACGAGTACCAAAAAAGCAATTACTAGAAAATGGAAATCAAAATCTAAATCAATGGAAAATGGAAAACAAAATCTAAATCAACTAAGTTAGAAGTAGTGAATATAGTAATACAGATAAAACAACTGGAATTGACATCTTTAGAAAAGAGTAGGAGCAAACTACATAGGAAAAATGGGAATTGTGGGAAAAATACATGCAGGGAAGGAATGAGGTTTAAAAGAAGGCAGGACTTAAATGAGCTACATAACGTTTGAAACTGATTAGGTAGATTATAAGTGATGTATAATGTTTGCAACTGGGAAAAGTTTCACTATAGTTTGTGATGCAAAATGCCTGCAAGTAGGATTTTGTCAGTGTGCTTTGTTTTTATTTATATATATGTATGATTACTTATATCATAAGTGATGGTTTAATAAAGATGTTTCTTGTTTAAAAAAGGGGGCAGGAATTTAGTAATTTAAGTAAAGTTGCTTAGGTTATACGCTATATAGCAATATATTTGAAGTATAATATTTGTTAATGTTAATACAGTTTGATTACTTTTGCATAACTGTAAATTTGCCTATGTCACAAGTGATAATGCAACATCCCTTATTTTGCCCGATGTTTTGCCCTGCCCATCATAAAACGCTTGATTTTTTTGGGGGGGCAAATCACCAAGGATTGCTGTAAGCCAATAATGCCATACAGTGAAGTTTCATATTTCTTATCATTCAGAAAACACATGATGCAAAAGCTTTGTTTTATTAATGTAAGTGAACTAGAGAAACATTTTAAAAAAGTTGCTGACTTTGACATTTGTCGTACCCCCCCCCCCCATTATTTTTGGCTTTTGCTCAAAATCATTGAGTAAACACGTTGAGATGGATGGTACTGTGGTGACAGATTGTTCAACTCATACTCCCCTGGAATAAAACTTCCCTGTGTAGATAAAACAACATGGCTCTCTACAAACACAGATCACATATAAAATATATAGTCCATTTGTATTAATCTACAGTCTGCTTCACGGGGGGCGTAATAATTAGACACAAGCAGCTGAAATAATGGTTATCAGGCTTCTAAAATGGCAATAGGTCATAAGCTTGTCTATCAAACATATGACCATAAATGTAACTACTTTATCTGACAAGTTTAAGCAAATTACATAATGTTCTTCTAAATACTGACTATATACACTAACGCTAGTAAAAAAAATAATCAGAATGCATAAAAGAGCAATCTTGATATATTGTTTCTACTGACCAAGATTCAATCAGAAAGGCAAGTCATGAACACAACGGCAGGTGTTATTAACACAGCCAATACCACTTGTGCAGCAGTTAACATAGCTTTGTGTGGAACTTAAGAAAATAGCTGAATTTATGGGAAGCATGTAGTTTATCTTCTCAGAAGTGGATCACAGATGCTACACTTAAACTTGTCTTACAGCTCTGCAGGTACTATCTAAGGCATATGGTAACAGCAGGGAAGAAATGTGGAAAATAATGCTCATTATCACATTATTGAACGTTTGAAGGACAGGACATACAAATCAGAACTAAAAACACAGTATTTCTTCAACAGATTACCTACCTCTAAAATTATGAGTATTACTTAAGAGAAAAATCAAAAGGGTAATCTAACATATTTTTAAGGTAAGAGGAAAGTGCTTTCCCTCAAAATGGGAACTAACAGGTTTATAGATTAGTATTAGGCTAACTGCCATTTTGGGCTATTTGAAGCCTAGCTAGTTAGTTACCTCATGTGAGAATCAAACCCTGCACCTTGTGTTTTTAATGTAAACACTTTAACCATTATGTTATCTTCCCACCCCTTTTATGACAAAATCAAAACTAGATTAAGTATGACAAACAAGGATAAGAATGTAAAGGAGCTTCATATAAACAACAAAAATTCAACAATTTCAGTGACCTGCTATTGGTTCACCAACAGGTAAGCTTCTCAGGTAACACACCTTATCTCTTGCTATGCTTTTTTAAACACCTTTATCAAATTACCATTTAAGACATAGACACACACTAACAGGAAAACAAAACATTTTAACTTTTCCTATTTAAATACAATACACATCATGTATATTGTCTTTGCTATTATAAGTCCAACTTATAAAAAATTGCTGAATTCTTGCCTTCCCTTAAACCTCACTCCTCCTCCTGAACATTATGCATGTATTGTTCCCACAATTTCCATTTACTTCTAAGCAATTTGCTCTTTCCCTTTTCTAAAGATCTCTCTTCTACGTCTTTTATCGCTTTTATAATACTCAATACCTCAAACTCAGTTGGTGTAGACTTTGATTTTCATGTTCTAGTATTTTTTTTTTTGGCAGCCAACAAAATTAAAGGCCTTATTATGTCTAGGCAATTCAGATCCATTATCCCAGCTTAAAAGAATAATTTTCTTACTTACAGCCACTTGCACACGCAATATTTCTGATAGTGTACTCTGTAGGGAATGTTTAAGATCTGCCAACACCTTATACCCCAAAACATATATTCCCAGTTACCTCTTTCTTCTCTATCACACCTCCAACATTTGCTATATAATCTAGCAGAGGAACAATTCTTTGAATGTCTGCTTAGGATATAAAAAGACCTATACAAGCTCTTCCAAGCAAAGATCCTAAACTTTCTAGACTTAGCTGCATGCTTGGGAACAATACATACATCTTCCCATTGTTTTCTTGTAAATTGCTTTTCTCGTCTCCTCTGATTAATTACTATAATTTTCATGCAATATTTTATGCACCCTACCAATTATCCCTTTTTTAACACTACATGTGTTCTAGATTCAATTAAAACTTTACCAGAGTAGGTCTTTCACTTAAAATTCCCCTATCTCTTTCTCTTTGCCTGTACTCTGAGAACAAGCCCTCGTACAGAAGGCTGTTTCTAGCCTGAAATCCAAATGTCTTCTTGATTTCATCCCTCTATTGCCTTTCCTGCTTGATTTATTTGATCCTAATATCCTGGTTCTGTTGCCAGTTTTCTCCAGTAAATTCCATCCTCATCTTGCTTATTTTCTTTACCCCTACTTGCAGTCATCCCTGGTAGCAAAACAACCTTTCTCCATTTTTATGTTGGCTTACTTCTTAGAATACTTTCTGCTGCTTTATGAGTATAATATTCTATACAGTTTTTGTTATTCTCCTTACGAATTTGTATCCAAAATCCCAGTTCCTCTGTTTCTTGAACTTCTCCCTTGCTTCATCATCATCCCTTTCCCATCCCATCACACAGTAGAATGTGCTCAGCTAGCAATGCTATGTATTGCTTCTGTTGTGTTTATGTTCAAAACATGCACACCACATGAGTAAATCTAATCCGAGAAATAAAGAAGACAAAGGGCCCTTAAATGAGCATTCCAAACTGTAGAGAAAGCAAGGGGCCTTTGGAGATCAGGACACATTGACAAGTAACACCAGGGTCTTTCAAGTGCTTCTGAACTACACATTACATACAAAATGGTATATTTTACCACTGTGTTACTGAGTTCCTCTCCATATGGGTGGAGAAGAAACTTAAAAATAATGTTATCTTATGTGTCAGCAGTGATAAAAGATACTTCCTGTTTCTTATAATCTCTAAGCGATTCTTATAAATCCATAACTGGTCATGAAAGTTACATATTTGTGACTTTAGATGTAAATAATTTGTTTACTGTGATTCGGAATTCTTATGGAATCTCAGCTGTTAAAAGATTTTATTCTAGCTCATGCAACATTTGATGAAAAGAAAGTTACACAGATATGTGCTTTTCTTGAACTGATCTTGGGCAATAATTTATTCATGTTTTGTGATCAATATTATTGGCAGAGAGATGGTGTAGCCATGGGTACCGCCTGTGCCAACACCTATGCCAAACTGGTGTTGGCACAGTGGGAGGCTACCCATGTTCTATCTAGCATTTGTCCATGGAAGGCAAGTTTAAAAATATGCCATCATTTTGTGGACATCATATTTATTTTATGGAGTGGTACAACTGAAGAACTATTGTTGTTTGTTAGATATTTGGAAAAACACAACAGATTTCTTACATTTTACTGTGAATTATTCTGCTGAATCAGTAGATTTTTTAGCTGGAAAGATTTACAAATATTTGGCTGGCAAACTACAAACCAGAGTGTATAGGAAAAGTTGAAGTAACAACATGTTAATGTATGATAGTATGCACCCAAGGCACATTTTTGATAATGTAAAGAGTGGGCAGGGGCTAAGAATTTCTAGACTATGCACTGACGATAGTATATATGAAAGTAAGCTAGACAATATGCAGCATATGTTTTTGCTAGTCATGGCTATCCAACACAAAGAGTTAAAGAAAACAACAGCTAGGACAAAAAATTGGAGAAGGAATAGAGGCAAGCCATGGTTTGAATGTAATACGGGCAATTCTGACAATCGGACTATTGTTAATGAACAGAAGCTAAGAAATAACCCATTTGTGAGAATAATTTTACATTATAATAGTGATAAAGAGGAGAACCAAGATGCTCTCCTCCAAAAAAAGGAAGCCAATCTGGTGGTCCCCTGCCATAAACAAACTTTACAACAAAAGGAAAAAAACTGTTGCAGAAAAGAGGAAAATCTCAGGATGCAAAAAACTCCCTTACCAGCCTCAGTAAGAAGCTGAGATCCCTCATAAAATTCTCCAAAGCTAGTTACGAAAATAAAATTGCCAAAGATTCCAAAGACAACTACAAGGCATTCTAGAACTATGTCAAGAATCTAAATGGCAATGCTCAGATCTGCTCTGAGCTACAACAGAATGGCATTAAATATACTGATCCCAAGGATATTGCCAATATCCTGGCAGATCGATTCAGTGCCAACTTCACCCCCCTCTCACCCCCTAAAGGGCCCATCTCAATACCAAAAGATTGCCAAATTCCGGTAATCACGGCCACACAGGTAGAAACCGCACTCTCCAAAGCTAAAAATACAGCATCCATGGAACCAGATGACATCCCGGGCTGTGTACTACATGAACTACAAAATGAACTGGCACCTCACCTAAGTGTCATGTTTAATCATACAGTCACCTCAGGCTTCATGCCCACTGAGTGGCACACAGCTACAGTTATCCCACTCCACAAGGGGGGATCCACCTTGGATCCCGGGAACTACTGCCCCATCAGTCTGACAAGCCTGATCTGCAAGGCCATGGAACATATCATAGAATGTATAAACAAAGACATTGGTAACCTTAAAACACTGGACCCCACCCAGTTTGGGTTTGTGAAGGGCCGAGCTTGTCTCCTGAACCTTACTGACTTCTTTGAATCCATCTCCAGAGCCGTGGATGAGGGTAAGATAGTCCACACAGCCTATCTGGACTTCACCAAGGCCTTTGACACCATCCCCCACTCTGGAATCATAGATAAACTTACTAAGCTGGGCATTAATCCCTACGACACTCGATGGGTTGCCAACTGGCTTACTGACATAACCCACACTGTAAAAGTAGCTGACTCCAAATCCAGCTCCAGACAAGTGACAAGTGGAGTACCTCAGGGTTCAGTCCTGGAACCTCTCTTGTTTGGCATATACTTCTCTGAAGTACAGGTCAACACTAAGGGACTCTGGCTAACAAAGTTCGCAGATGACTGCAAACTGGGAGCCATTATTGAATCCCCAAATGATGTGGATACTCTACAAAAGGGCCTTACAGAAACAGAGGCTTGGTGCCAGAGCCATGGGCTCAAGCTCAATGCCAAGAAATGTATAGTTATCCCCTTTGGGAAAAAAACATGTATCTGTGAATTATCACATAGGTGGCAGTACACTAAACACTGAAAGTGTGATAAGAGACTTAGGGACACAGGTGGACAGTGGTCTCACCTTCAATATCCACATCGCCACAACAGTCAGGAAATCCTTCTATGTGGCACACCTCATCACTAAGGGCTTTTCATCCAGAAAAAAGGAGGTCATTGTCCCACTGTACTCATCCCTCATTAGACCCATTATAGAATACAACGCCCCATTTGGTATGTACCTTTCAAGACATCTGCAACAACTGGAAAGGCCGCAGAAATACCTCACTAAAAGAATCACAGGCCTAAAGCAGATGCCCTATGCTGACCACCTTAAAAAACTCCAGCTATACTCTGTTGCATATCGTCTACTCCGAGGCGATCTCTGCTTAACATACAAGGCCATGTCAAACCCAGAGCTGTTGGACATGCTACACTTAAAGAAATCCCAATCCCTCAGAGCTACACGCTCCAGGGATCTAAATCTTGTCATCACAACAAACAAAACATGTTGGAGGGATAGGTTCCTGACCCAGAGACTCACCAGTCTCTGGAACAGACTGCCCATACATGTCAAGCAGAGCGCCTCTTTGGCCCTCTTCAAAAGGAACCTTGATGATTGGATGGGAGAAAAGAAATTCACCCCGGGGATCACATCAGTCACCCTGCTAGACAGGGGTCCAGGGAAGTAAATAGTGTGTGAAGAAATAGCCAGGGAATTGCTACGGCTAGGCTTGTACAGGCCCTAGGGCCGATAGCCTAGTACCAACCTATGAACCTATATCCCATGTGATAAAAAAGAACTGGAAGATTTTACATACTGAAAGCATTAGTAGGTCTCCACCCCAGATTTGCTTATATTAACAGCCAAAAAGGCAGATTTTATGTAAAAACATACTTTCCAATAAGTCCATAACAAATAGGAAGAAGTTGGGAACTTTTAAATGCAAGAAATGCAAGGCATGTCAATATATTAAAGAAAATAACATCTTTGTACACCCTGTGTCATGCAGGGAGTATACATCTAGACTACATGCAGACTTGTTGTTGTGTCTTTCGGCTTTTCCCGATTAGGGGTCACACCACAGCGGAACTCCGGTCCCTAATGATTGGCAGTAGATTTTTGCGTGCCGAGTTGCCAGCCCTGACGCACAACCTTCAACGAAGGTATGCCCATTCACGCATGTCTCCACACAGAAGACGCTCTAGCTGAGAATCGAACAGGACAACGTCTTACTGAGAGGCGACAATGCTACCGCAGCACCACCACCGCAGTTAGACTACATGCAGGCAGCAGAACTAAAAATGTGGTGTATTTAGCTGAGTGCACATCATGCCAAGTATTCTATGTTGGGAAGACTAACAGAATGTTAAAACAACGTATATTGGAGCATATGAGTGACATCAGATTATGTTTGAGAAGTAATGCTCTATATCAACATATTGAAATATATAAAGAGCATAGATTTCAGTTTATGGTGTTATACATACAAGTATGAGACATTGCACATAGTACTGAATTAGCAGAGTTAAGATGGATAACTGATCTGCAAGCTAACCATACACCTGGGTTAAATGCTTGTATGCCTTTAAAACCCTTATTGAAGGGGCGTAGGCTCTGCTATTGATTTTAATTGGTTGCCATTTGGTTAAATATGGTTGATTTTCTTATCTATGTATTAATAAAGTTTTAACCGGTCGTGGTGGCTCCAGTGGGTTTTCTTTTTATCACATATAAAATATACTGAATGTTTGTATTAATCTAAAGTTTGCTTCATAGGGGGCATAATAATTATGTACACATGCTGGTGCAAGTTATCATAGTATCTAAGAATCCATGTCTGCGATGCAGCAAAACAGGAGACCAGCTTTAAGTTTTTTTTAGTTCTCTCTTGCATTTGTCAGCCTGTATTCTTTGACATTACATCATCTTACTACCCTCAGCGAACTAAAAAATATATTAAACTATCACTCAAATACTCAAATCCACCCCTTTATTCATGGTCATACCTCAAATTTAGTGGTGATACCCATCCAAATCCTGGTCCCAAAATCAATTAACAGGATCCAAAGACTATAACACTTAAACATACTCCTATTTCTACAACTCTAACCCATAAAGGATTAGACCTACTTCTTCTCAATATGAATCTTAGGAGCCTATCAAATAAAATACAAGTGTTTCACGTCACTCTATCACTCTACTCCCCTGACAGAGTAGTCCTAACTGAAACCTGGTTAAAACCTGGAATAAGTGACAATAAAATTTTACCCCCAAGTTACTGTATCCACAGACTAGACAGACTGAACAAACATGGTGGAGGTACAGCTATTATTTACAAAACTACACTTAAACTAGAACATCTATACCTAAACCCACCAGAGCTCAACAATGAGGAGATACTATTTAGCAGACTTGAAATAAATCCCAATAAACACCTAATTATTACAGCAATTTACATCCTAACTGGTAACAACCTCATTACAATTGAGGATTTACTCCACTCGTCATCCTTAGCATTCATACAGGAAACCATAAAAGTGGGAGATCTTAACACAGACTGGTTAACCTGTACCTCAGACAACCCCTCTAACTTCAACAACCTGCATGGATTCTCCCAAGTAATATAATGTCAAACCAGACTTGATAAAAACAGCAATAGACAGTTAATTCTAGATTGAATCCTAACCAATAAACCTTCTCAAACCTATAAACCAGGCTGCTTTCCCTAGAGCATTGGCAACCACCTCCCTACCTATTTGCTCAGATGACTACACCACACCAAAATTATATACAGACAAATCCGAAACAAAAAGAACTTCTTCCCTCTTTTATATACATTCTCCAGCAATGTGACTGGACCCCACTAAGATCATTATCCTTAGGTTGTGCTGTAGATTACTTCAATAACACATTCCTAGACACGTTAAATAGTCTAGCACCAACTAGAGCCATAAGGGTAAAATCTAATTATGCACCCTGGCTTACAAGAAACAAAACAGCTCCTCAAACTTAAAGATAAAGCCGGGTCACAACATCAAGCCAACAAAAAAACAAACAAGCCTAAATTACTACTGGCAAGTAAGAAATAAAGCCAAGCACCGGATCAAGACTGATAAAAAAAAAAAGTTAATATAATGTCACCCAACTTGAACACTTTGTTGTTGTTGTTTGTCTTTTCCCAGTAAGGGGTCGCCACAGCGGAACTCCGGTCTGCTAATGATTGGCAGTAGAATTTTACGAAATGCCGAGGTGCCAGCTCGACGCCCAACCTTCAACGAACGCACGCCCATTTACGCACGCATGTCTTTCGAATGCTACCCAACCGCGGGGAGGACATGCAGACTCCACACAGAAGGCACTCCCAAGCCCAGCCGAGAATCAAATGGGAGAACCTCTTGCTGTGAGGTAACAACGCTACCGCCGTACCAACACTAACAAGCCACAAAAATGTTGGACTGCCATAAAGCAATTTCTACAACCAGGATAATCCTCGACTCCAGCCCCTTCAATTAAAACACAACAGGCAGTTTAGCAACTCAATTTAATACATACTTCAACTCCATAATATCAAAACCAAAAAATAACAATAATGTCCCTTTAACCATACCACTAGAAATTACTGATACTACTACTACCTTCTCCTTCAAACCCATTCCAACCAGTAACATAAAAAAATGCTTAAACTGAAACCCACATCACTCACGGCTGACAAATTACCTACAGAATAACTGAAGCTGGCTGCAGATAGTATCCCTTACCCATTCGCTATATTAATTAATCGCTTTATCACAAAGCAACATGTTCTTAAAATTTGGAAAATATCTTGCATCACTCCATTACATAAAGGTGGAACCTCTACAGAGCTCTATAACTACAGACCAACAGCTATTCTATCTCCACTATCCAAAATTCTAGAAAGATGCATTCACACCTAGTTCATGAATTACCTACTATGCAACAATCTACTAATGAATAACCCAACATGGCTTCCAGCCCAATCATAGAACTACTGCTCTTCTGAGTTTCACCAACACAATCAAGTACTTCACAAATAAAAGGCGGAAGTACATGCCATGGGCAGGGTGACTGGGATTGTTGATCATCTTCCAAGACCTTCCCACACACAGAGTCTCATGCAGATCATCCATGGATGGGAATGAGGAACCTATGGCTTTTTCCACTGTCCTCACTATTCTCAGGAGAGCCTTGCCGTCAGATGCTTTGCAGTTACCACACCAAACTATGATGTTGACTTGACAGGAGGCTCTCAATGGTCCCCCTGTAGAAGGATTTGAAGATGGACTGAGACAGGTTTGCCTTCTTCAATATCCATAGGAAGTGCAGACGTTGTTGTGCCTTCTTTACTGTGTGACTAATATATGAGTCAAACAGAATAAGTCATCGGAGTTGTGTACCCCCCCCCCCCAGGAACTTGGTGTTTTTGACTCTTTCCACTGCCACATCCTTAATTTCCAGAGGCTGATGCATCTCCTGACTCCTCCTGAAGTCCACTATTAATTCCTTGGTCTTGCTTACACCAGCCTATCAAATGGTCCACTTCATCCTTGTAGGCTGATTCCTTACCATTTCTGACAAGACCCACGACAGTGGTATCATCCGCAAACTTGATGTTTTGTTGGATTCATGCTTGGCCATAAAGTTGCACGTCAATAAGGTGAACAGCAGAGGACTCAGTCCTGAGGGGCACCCATGCTCAATGTAATACTATCTGAACTGTTATTTCCCACACATACTTTTTGGGGGTCTGTTGCTGAGAAAAATTCAGTATCCAGTTATACAAGGGGATTTTGATGCTCATCTGGATCAGCTTTGACTCTGGAGATGACAGTGTTAAAAGCAGAACTAAAATCTGTGAACAGCACTCTGACATAGCAGTTCTTGTTCTCTAGATGTGCCAAGGATTCGTGAAGTGTTATACCTACTGCATCAGCCATGCAGCGGTTAGATCTATAAGCAAACTGTAATGTATCCAGTATTACTGTTGATGTGCTTGTTGGTTGGGATTTTTTGGGTAAGGGAATGATTGTTGTATTTTTGAAGCAACTGGGCACAATGGCTAGTTGCAGGGATGAGTTGAATATACCTGTTAGTACAGGGGACAGTTGGGTAGCACAGTCTCTTAGAACCCCTCCCATAATATTATCAGGACCAGCTGCTTTCCTTGGGTTTTTATATTATGTTTTGCTTTGAATTTGTAATTGCTTTACTGTTGTCTATAATGTATCATTACTTTGTCTTTGGAGCTCTCCCCTGGGCCTCCACTGAAAAGAGGCTTCCGCCCAATCAGACCTTCCTGAGAAACAAATGTCAAATACAATTTTGAAATGTTCAGCAGTATTATCTGATCTGGGAGGGGTTGGAAGAGGTTCAGTTATCCTTGCTTTTAATCTTTTATCTATTCAGATCTCCAAACTCAGATATACTATATTATTTTTAATACTCTATTATTTTGTTTCTCTCTTTCTGTCTGATAAAATCATACACTGTCCATTACAGTGGCATCATCTTTTACACTGAGCGCTTAAAGCATTTTCCTTGTCAAGCAATGATTTTACTGGCTTTACTTCCTACTATTCTGCATGTTCAACTCCATATGTTTTGCATTTACAACTCAAAGTACAAGTTAAGGTCAGTACTGTACAAAGGCTAACACAATGTCAGCAAATAATGCACCGACATGTCATTTCAGAGAGCCCCTGGATGATGGTTAATGAGAAAGAAAACTATGAAATGGGATAGAAACTACCCTTGTCTATTAATGCTACCAACGTGAAGTACGCAACACATCCTGAGACAGTAAGGGAATGGTCTCCAGGTAACATCAGACATCAGTTTTCCTTGAGAAGCACACAGATCACCTATTTGTGTTTCTCCATCATGCAGAAATGTAGGTCTGCAAAAAATGACACCACTAAACTGACAAAGCCCACAGAAAAAAAATAGTAGTCATATGCAAATCACACCAAAAGGTGAAAAAGGCAATGGACTGTGTATGCTTCAGTGGAATTGTTACCTAACCTTGTGAACAGCTGCACAGACTGGAAAGGGCCCAGATATAAGGACTGGCAGCCAAGACTATCTACATCAGAACTGCTCAATTTTATGAACCTGAAGAATAAATGTGAGCCCAGTAATTCTGATCAAAACCATTAAAGCCTCACATTTCATCTGACCTGACACTTGAGTTCTCCTCAACATACAACTTTCATTTCCACCATTCTCTTCTTTTAAGTTGTCTCCCCGTCCCGCAACGGGTTCAACATGCAAGCAGTGTTAAGAAGCAGATGAGAAATGTTTGGCATAAATGTTACAAAACTGAACCTAAATGAGCAGGATGTAGTTGACAAAGCAGAAAAATGGACATGTATGCATTTTTACTAAAGCATTCAACCCCATTCCCTAATAAGGAAGAAAAAAACACAGCATAGCAGAAGTTCAAACATTTGTCATTGCCACTTTATCATCTAAACAGAATATCGTTTTCCATCACAGGCAAACATATGGGTTTGTATCAAAAATGGCAAATATTCCAACTGTGGTATAATCAATAAGCATTTGTGTGTTGTTAAGTTCAGAATGAACAACACAGTAAGATTAAAAAACAAGGCTGAATTCTCTAAACTGAAAATATATTGATGCCTATAGTCGTTTACACTATTTTGCACAGATTTCAACACATTTTCCAGGATAATCTCAAGATCAAATGTAGTTAAATTTTTATATCTTACTCCAAAAGTAATTTTGTATTTCAAATTTTTAACAATTTGATCTGGATCTTTAAAACTATCAAAAAAAAACATTGAATACATGTCCAAAAAATTAAACATCCTTAAATTTGGCACTTTCAAATATTGTGCTGTGGATTTTCAACATACTGTTTTTATAATCCTTTTTTGGGAACAAGTACAGCTGTGCAAGATATTTAAAATAAAGATAAATTTTCAAAACACAGCAAATGGATTTGCCCAACTTCTGCATTTCCTGTCCCCAGGCAGTACTTGCAAGCTACTCTTGCTTCCTAAATAGGCAGACAATGGCCTTGCACATTCAATGCCTCTGTGGTGTTAGCAACACCGATTGATATACAAAATCCTGCATCCTCATGCCCAGTCTTCCACATTCTCTGAACCAAAGATCCTGAAGGAATGTGTTCTCATGAAAGGCAACAGAATCACAAATGGCATAATGGCTAAGGTCTTCTCTTCCCATGAAGATGGTACAAGGTTTAATCCTGACTTCAAACAAAAGCCTGGCTGTAGTTTGCATGTTTTCCTTGCGTTGCTGTGGGGTTCCTCCCAGCTCCCAAAAACCTGGTGGTATTTCCACTTCAAACTCACCCAAGAATGACAATGTGAGTAGCAGCATATACTCAAGATGGTGCCTATTGTGGGAAAAGTTTGGGCATCAATTGTGAACAGCAGAAACCTCTAGATAAAACACTGACCACAGACTGATTGCAATGTCAGAGCAAACCACTCAACAGTGTAAATATAGCCTCTAGGTAATTTGGTCACATTGACTAATATCATCAAAAATGTGCATGGGTATTTGCATGTAACAAGTGGGTTGAGTACAAGACCAATTTCAAAAAATATACTTACAGTGTGAGGGGTCTACTGGCCACAGTGTGCCTACCTGCCATTAAGCCAGTAATAAGTCAATAAGCTCCTGGCTGGCCAGTATCCTGTTTTCCAGACCTGGGATAGTTTTGTTCAGCAAAAGGTGGATGCAAAACCAATTATCTTGTAAAACATGAACTAAGAATTGTGACGCTCAGTATAGGTTCACTGACGGGATGCAGTTTGAGAGAGAATGACATGATGGTAAGGAAGAGGCTGGACATCCTCTGTATCAGGAGCCAAGATGGAAGGGCACTGCAGCAAAGCCACTTGGCTTGAGATCCAAAGTCTACTACTCAAGCGGAAAACAGACTTGAAATGGATTGGGAAGAGTTGTTAAAAAGAGGCTTCAGATGACAGTAAGGAATGTTATCAGAATTAATGACAGATGCATGGCACTCAGACATGAGAGTAAAGATAGGGCATTATTCCTACTCTCAGCCTATGCCCCACAGCAAGGTTGTGATAGCAAGTAAAAGGGGGCATTCAAGCATTAGTTGCAGGACTTACTTGATAAAGCAGGACAACATGAAGAGGTGGTGATAATGGGAACTTAAATTCACATACGGCAGACAGAACAGGCTATGAAAACTGCCTGGGTCCACAAGAGTGGGGCAACAGGAATAAGAAAGTAGAGGCTATTCAAGACACGTGGTTCATCAAAACAGTCACAAGATCACAAACAAAAATGACCAACATGCAACTCAGGTAGTCGTCGTCCTAGTAAGGAAAGGACCTTGGGGTAGAATCATTTACTACAATGTCATCCTCACTGAAACAGCTGGCACATAGCCTGAGCCATTGGTTGCCACAATCAACTGCAAGCAGTGAACAGAGAAGGTTCTAAAATCAACAGAGAATACACTGAAGATCTGGAAGTTGACTGGAGAGAAAGCACAAGAGTTCAAGGAAATGATCAGGGCTATAGCACCCCAGGATAAGGAGGAGATAAAGGGAATTCTCCAAGAATGGCAGCACCTTAAAACCAAATGTGCGACCACTATATTAGAGGTATATGGCCAAGTCAGGTATAGAAATAAAGTGCATAAGGAAAGCCAGTGCTGGAATGCAGACGTCATCAAAAGAAAGGAGTAGGGCAGAACAAGTTGAGAACAGGAAAAAAAACAGACCAGGCTGAAAAGGAATAATGGTTGTCCAACAAAGAAGCTAAGATAGGAATTAGAATAGCAAGGAAAAGGGCATTAGAGGCACTTATAGAAAATGACTCAGTAGATGGCACAAAGAAACTATCAGGTTTACAAGGCAAAGCCATAGATAAAGAGGACAGTTGGACACTCTTCATAAAGGATGCTAGCAACAACCTGCTCACCAGTCCACAGGACATCAATGGCAGATGGGAGTATTTTCACAGCAGTTTCTGAATGAAGAAAACCCCACAAAAGCTATATTGTCCCATACATACTCTACAATGAAAGAAGAAATGGAGCCCACCCTAGAAGAACAGCAGCATTAAGGAAAATTAAGTCACAGAAAGCAGCAGGCTCAGACAAGGTCACAGCTAATATGATCACAATGTTGGGTGAGTTAAAGAAGA
This sequence comes from Protopterus annectens, assembly GCF_019279795.1. NCBI lineage: Eukaryota > Metazoa > Chordata > Ceratodontiformes > Protopteridae > Protopterus > Protopterus annectens. The sequence continues at coordinate 828,435,614 of NC_056733.1, forward strand.
AATGGCTCCAGAGAAAGGTGTATGCCAGATAACTGGAATATAAGTACACTACTGCCAATGAACAAGTATAAAGGGGGCATTCACAACTGTGGGCAGTACAGAAGTATCAAATTCTGCAGTAACGTTCTAGAGAGAGTGATTGCTAAATGAACACGTGGAATAGTAGAAAATAAGATGTGGTTGGGCAGTTTGGATTCAGATCATGATGCAGCACAAACGTTTGCAGCGAGACAGAAAGTTATGATAAAGCTAGAGATGACAGTGCAACTGGGAATTCATAGACTTGGAGAAAACATATGACAAGGTCCCAAGAAAGTGGATTTTGGCAGTCCTGAGATGGCGCAAGGCCCCAGAAATGTTAGTAGATAAGAATCCAATGACAAATACAAAAATTATTCAAATTCATAGATGGGTTCCCAGTGGGAGTGGGTGTGTATCAGGTTTCAGGTTTGAGCCCACTTCTACTCATACTGGTGATGGACTACATTAGCAAACAAGTTGGAGGATACAGATCACAAAGTTGCTGTATGCAGATGATGTGGCATTACAGACAGACTAAAAAGAACATTAGCAAATAATATGGGGACGGAATGCAAAACTGAAGACACAAGGGATGAAACTGAATAGATACGAAAGATGTAATGGCAGCAAAAGGAGCAAATTAGAAGAAGCTGAGAATGGAGATAGAACGGGAAATAGTGGTACAATTAACTCCTTCAAGTATCTAAGAGAATGGTTGAGGAGGAGAGAGTCTGAACAAGGAGGTCAAAGCTAGAATTAGATGGGCTGCAGCCAGTTGGAAAAGTGCGCCAGGAGAAGTGTGTGACAGAACAATGTCACAGAAGCCGAGTAGTACAGTGTACAAAACAGTGGTGTGACCAGTACTACTGCCCGGTACATAAACCTGGGCAGTGAAGGTAAAGCATTTCAGGAAGCCAGAAGACATGGAGATAAAGTGAGTGAGATGGGTGGTAGGATGCGGGACAGACAAAGAAATGAGGATAGCAGAACAGAAGTCCAATTAGCTCCAAGTGCAGAGAAGGTCAAAGAACAGATTACAGTGGCTTGGACATGTAGGCCAAAAAATAATCTGAAAAAAATTTGGGACAGACAGGTAGAATGCAAGAGGAAACAAGAGCATGCAGCAAACAAATGGATGGGTTAAGTGAGAGACGATCTGAGACAATCAATCAAGACTGAAGAAGGTAGAAAAATGGCATTGAATCAAGGGAGATGGTGACAGTTAATACAATACCCCAGGACTGATGTAGAAATTGGGGGAAAAAGGCAGTTGGTGATATTAGACAGCAGCCAGTACCAATAAATATAAAGCATACCAAACAACAAGACTCAAGATTCGTTATGAGCACAGGACACACAAAGCCTAACAAAGCTATATAACAAGCTCCAGAGAGGGGAAAGTAAAGAGGGAAGACTCTACAATGGCCTCTCAGCGATCTAGCTATATGGGAAGTAGTTTAACACAACTGTACTATCTACTTCAAGTAATATCACTTTAACAGTATAACAAAACCATATACCATCCATAGCAAAACAAGGCTACATCCTACAGCGTGGACAGTTACAACCCCCCACTGGAACAGTTATACCAAACACTGCTTTACATATAAACTGAGATTCTAGTGTGGAGTTTTGTGTGAAGGTGTTAACGGTAATGCTTGTATCAACTTCTCGGAAGTTGTAAATCGACACACTACTGAAACAGCTTCAGTCTGATACCACATGCCCTGAGACTGCCTTTTAGTGGTGTTTTATCTGTATGAGCAAAAGCCAATACAAAGAGCTATCAATTCAGACAAATGTTGTTTGATAACAGGAAGGCCTTCTTTTTAAATGAAAGAGAAAGATGATTTATCACATATGAAACAGTTTCATCTGGTGTAGTATCTTAACTGCCTGCTTATAACTACGCTGTACACTTCATGGTTTGTCTGCATTCGGGTAGCTTACATACATCATAGGCAGTTAAGTGGAATGCATTAGAAAAATAAAAACTGTTTTAAGACAATTTTGTCATACTTTAATACTAATTATGGAGGTTTATATATTAAGTCCTTTACTACTGAACATTTTCCTGAAGACTGTCCCAAACTATTGACTGTTTCTGATTATTTTTGTTCCCCATATGTAAATGACTATCTCCAAAAGGTTTGACAGTTTTCATTAAATTTTCATGGAACATCACTGTATAACTGCTAATAAACACCCTTAGACTGCACTCCTAGCATCAAAGATAAGTAGCAACTGCATCTACAATTTTAACAAAAAGTGATATTTATGGAGAAAAATGAAAATCATTTTGAATACAGAAATAATACTTTCAGACCCTAAGTTGCAACACTATGTACGTTTTTGGTAGCTTTTACATTACTCTGAAAAGACCTGACAGCTGCACATAGGTTTTCAACCGCAGTTTTGTCAATTCTGAATGGCCAGTCATGGATGGATTTGCCCTTGCCTATGAATATCGATATTTCAGCATTGCTTCAAGATATTCTTGTAAAATTTACAGTACAAGAAACCTAGATATTTAACATGACATAAAAGCAGTTATGGAAACAGGCAGCTCAGTTTTTGAAATGTATGTGCCTGCCAGAACAAGTAAAATATGTATATGTCTCTGTAACACTTAGTATTACAGAAAAGTGTAATTTTTCTGAGAAATTAATATTGTTTAGTTTTGATCAAATAAGAAAACAATAGGTTTTAGATGAACACTTGTTGCCTAGGCTAAAAATGTAAAATATATAGGTCTGCTGTGAAATAAATGCCAGAATACAGTGGTTTCAAATTGTTATATAATGACTACTGGGTTAAGTACTCTGGAGCTAATTGAAACATTCTAGCAAAGTTCTCTGAATAAGTCATGACTCAACTACAGAATATATTCAATTGGGGATTCCAGGTATAAAATGCAAACTCAAGTTTTACATACAAAAGTACTTCACTGTATTCAAGACGTGAAAGGGAAATAATAAACCCAGTGACAAAAAATTTACAGTTTTTATGTATAAATATATGACAAATGGTGAAACTGAAAAAGCCTTGTAAGGAAATACATTTAGTACATAATTTTTAAAAAATGTTGTATGTTAGCTCCCATTCATAACTCTTAACCTATTAGCTCAGGAAATCTGGACAAATTTAAAATTAATGAGAGTGACAAAGGCCCAAAAGTAGAAACAGATTTTTTTTAAATATTAATCATATACAATTAAAAAATGCTAGAACGACAGATTTTTCATCAACATGCATTTTCTGAAGGATTTCTTGAATTCACATCTGTCATTATTTCGTGACCTCAGTTCTCAATAATTTGTCAGAAAACCACAAATTTTGAGGAAGAGATCAAAAATTTGGACTTTCTGCAAAAATCTGGGCAGTTGAGAGGTATGCTCCCACTTGAGGTGTCTTATAAAAAAAAAAAAAAAAACAGTAAATGACAAGCTATACAAGATATATAGAAGGCTGTCATTCTAATTTTAGGGATTTCACTGAAGATCAGTGCTGAATTTAACAGAACACTGTCCCTTCAGTAACTGGAGTTATGTTGTTGGCAAGTTTGCAGTCCATAAATGTTGCTTCTTCCGGTGAAATATAAAGGATATTTACATTAGATGAAATTACGACTCAGGGAAGATGTGTTCAGGACAATAGCTGCATTTTTCACTCTGAAATGTATTATCACAAACAGCATATAATGCAGCATACCAAATTGCCACTGTGATATGACTAAATTTGCCTATATCTATAAAAGACAATGGGGAGAATTCAGAGAACTCCTCATCACCCACTACTTAAGCACACTAAGAGGCATATCCTCTAGTACAGGTGTTCTGACACACCTTAAACTGCTGTCTCCTTATTACTTCTTGTTACAAAAATTACTTCACCTATTAACACCTCCCTATAGACCAATCGTTCGAGAATGTACTCATCATTTATATAAGGATACACTAAGGCAGATCAGGCCATTAGTATTTTCTGCCAGATTTGTGCTTCCTTTGACGGTTTTTGAGAAGGACTAAATCCTGTTTACACTTTCTACTTTCATGAACACACCTGAAAATCAAAGTGGAATGGAATTATGATGATGACGGAATGGCAGGGTGGGGGAGTTCAAGAAATAAGGAGAGAGTAGGATTTTATATGCAGTAAGGAAAACAACCACCATATTATATTCATAAATTTGCACAAAGTATTCGAAGAAATAAATACACAGAAATGGATAAAAGAGATTTTGCCTATAGGGATGACTAAGTAAGCGTATAGAAAATAGGTCCAAAATTTACTAGAGAAAATTGACAAAAAGTACCAAAGTATTGGGGGCAAATAACTAGAGAGGGAAATGCAACAAAGTGGGTTGAGGTCAAGCAGACATTTAGACTGCAGGTTAGAGGCTGCCTGCCCTAACACGGATTGATAAAGTATTAGCAAAGAGAAATGGATAGGTGAGTGCCAAGTAAAAAGAAGTTATGTACCTACCATAACGTTCCATGTTAGTTGTCTTCATCTCGCCGTCTTTCTTGCTGGTTTGGATCGGAGCTGATCCTCGGCTCCAACTCGGCCATCTTTTATAGCTCGAGAGCTGTTTACTGGCTTGAGGCTACCCCTTATCCCATGATGCCTAGCAATAGCTACCCAGATCTCGTTTGAAATAGCTAACTCCAGACATAGCCAGAGAATAAACCTGTCCAAATAAAAAGGTTGAGCATACCTGTCATATTCTCTAAGTCAGTAGAGGAAACAATCCAGAAAACACTCAGCCAGTGAAATCAGAACTCCTCTCGGTCCAATAGGACAGAGGGATGGAGGGTGGGATGCAAGAAAGAAGGCAAGATGAAGACAACTAACATGGAACGTTATGGTAGGTACATAACTTCTTTATGTTAAGTTGTCTATCTCGCCCTCATTCTTGCTGGTTAGGACAGCGTCCCTAGCACCTATAATCCTGGATGGCTCATTGGAACAGATTCTTCAGAACAGTGGAACCAAAGGCAGCTCTGCTCCTGGAGACCATATCTAGCTTGTAATGAGAAATAAATTTATGAGGATTTGCCCACGTAGCAGCTGCACAGATAGAATACAAGGGCAACCTAGATTGGAAGGCTACAGAGGTGGCCAAGGCCCTAGTAGAATGACCTTTCGGTTTAATAGGTAACTCTTTGTTTCTTAATTGATAAATGAAAGTAATAGTTTGAGACAACCACCTGAATAAGGTCACCTTGGAAACTGGGAGACCTTGTTTGCCTAGAGCATAAGAAAGGAATAGTTGGTTTGACTTTCTTATCTCCTTAGTCCTGTGTAGGTAAAAACGCAATTGTCTATGAACGTCCAATTGGTGTAATTTGTACTCTGCCTTGTTGGTGTGGTTCAAATTATTTTCTGAGCAGACTTTCAGAAGAAATTAAGGATTAAGTCCTCATAGCAACCCTGTCCTTATCAAAAACCAAATATGGAGGACGAACACATAGTGCCTGAAGTTCAGAGACACATCTGGCTGAAGTAATGGCTACCAGAAAGAGTGTCTTCCAAGATAGAAACTTAATGGAGATGACACTGCTGGTTCAAAAGGGGGCAAAGTTAAGGAAGTTAGTACCAAATTAAGGTCCCAAGGAGAAGGAGGATCATTCACTGGAGGCCTAAGGACAATGATCCCTCTCAAAAAGGCTTTACAGAGTTTGTGAGACATAATGTTTGAATTTGATAAACCAACATGAAAGTTAGAAATGGCCGCTAATTGAACCCTAATTGTAGCAGAAGCAGACCCAGAATGAAAAAGCTGTGCTAGGAATTCCAGAATTTCGTGGACTGGGGCTGAAAAGGGATCTATGTTCCTAGCCTCTGCCCAACAAGAAAAACGTTTCCATTTACTAGCATAAGTTTTTCTGGTTGTGGACTTGTGAGAGAAGACAATAATTTCACGCACAGCCGGGGAAATGCTGGGAAGCCTGGCTAAGGCAGGAAGTGGAGCAACCAAGCTGTGAGATGGAGAGTTTGGAGGGATTGATGCAACCCACCTGATTGATGAATCAAAAGGTTTGGAACCGGGGAGTCCAAGGCTGATCGAGAAGGTAATGGTGCAGGAATGGGAACCATATCTGTCGAGGCCAGTAGGGGGCAATGAGGATCATTTTGCAACCCAACGTTATTGCTTTCTGTATGAGTTTTGGAATCAGGGGAAATGGAGGAAATGCATAAAGAAGTCCCTGAGGCTAATCGTGGACTAGAGCATCTCTGGGTGAGTGACCTGGAAGCAGAAGGGAGAAGTAGTTGCTGCATTTGCTGCTGAAGGGGGTGGCAAAGAGGTCGCAGCAAGGCTGTCTCCATTTGTGGAAAATAAGATCCGCAACTTCCTGATTCAGAGACCACTCATGAGGCATGAGGATAGCTCTGCTGAGCCTGTCCGCTATGACGTTGGACCTCCCAGGGATATGCGCCGCAATCAGAAAACGTTGGGAGGAAATCGCCCATTGCCACAGTCTGAGTGCTTCTCGACACAGAGGGTAGGACCTGGTTCTGCCCTGCTTGTTTATGTACCACACCACTGACATGTTGTCGTTTTGATTTGCAATGGTCCCAAAAGGAAGAGAGTCCTGAAGGGCTTGCAACGCTAGGAGCAAGGCTCTCACTTCTAGGACGTTTATGTGCAGATGGTACTCGTGAGGCTGCCAAGTGCCTTGGACTGCCCTGCCCTGATAATGCCCCCCCACCCTATCAGGGTGGCATGTGTGGTCACTGTAGCTACCGGAGGGGTCGAATGAAGGGTCTTCTCTGAGTCACTAGTGGGGAGACCATCCACCAGGAAAGGTGCCTTTTTCATGCTTCCATAATCATAATCATGTGAGAAATGGGCAGCTGTTGGAAAGACCACTGTGTGAACAGAAGCCACTGAAGGATCCTCATGTGAAAGAGGGCCAGTGGGATTAAAAGAATGGCTGCTGCCATGGAACCCAGAGTTTGAAGGACAAACCTGACTTGGATTCTTTTGTCTGTATTAGAATTTGTACTTGCTGACTAATTGTAGACACACTGCCTGGCGGTAGCCTTGCGAACATATTCCTTGTGTTTAAGTTTGCTCCTATGTAGGTGATAGATTGACAGGGCAACAAGGCCAATTTTTTGAAGTTTATTGTAATGCCTAGCTGGGAGCAGATTGTGATTGTGTAGTCCCTGGCCTGTAGAAGTTGATGCCTGGTAGTAGCAGTGAGGAGTCAGACGTCTAGATATGGAAACACCTGGAATCCTCAATGTCTCAGGTGAGCTGTGACCACTGCCATACATTTGGTTAACACCCTGGGGGCTGTGGTGAGACCAAAGGGCAGAGCTCTGAACTGGTAATGACTGGCTCCTAGCCGGAAGCGAAGAAATCTCCTGGAGCGCCTGTCCATCTTGATATGGTAGTATGCGTCCTGAAGATCTATCGAGCACATCCAATTGTCCTGACCCAGAAAGGGTAGAATGGACTGTAGCGTGACCATCCGAAACTTTGTTCTTTGTACAGACCTGTTTAGTCTGCTGAGATCCAAAATTGGTCTTCAGTCCCCTGTCTTTTTTGGTACCAAAAAGAACCTTGAGTAAGTTCCGGATCCGTGCTGGTCTGCCAGGACTTCCTGGATGACTTTTTTTTAGCAGTTTTGAAACTTCTATTACTGCTTGGTCCTTCAGATTGGGTGGAACATCTGGAAGGGATTTCCTTGACTGTAAGGGGGGTTGACAGAAGGGAATTTTGTAACCCCCAGATATAACGGACCGTACCCATCTGTCTTGCGTTAAATTTTGCCAGGCTTTTGGGTACAGTGAAAGTCTTCCCCCGACTGCCTCCAAAGGTGAGCAGCCGGGCAACCCTTCAGGGATGCTGAAAGGGCTTATCAGAGAAAGATTCTCTGTTGCCCTGGTTCTGCGGACCCCCTCTGCCACGAGGGTGGCGTCTGTTGTTATTGTTTCCCCCTCTGCCCCTGGAGGAAAAATCGCCACGTGTGTCAGGCAAGGCTCCTTGGGATTCTTGGAACCACATTTTGCCACTCTTCTGACCTTTGGGGTACAGTCTAGAAGGAGTGGAAAAACGGACTCCCACGGCAGAGAGCGCCTTGCCTTCTTGCTTACACCTAGTCCATGTGTCTTTCACCTGTGGTCCAAAAAGAAAGAAACCATCAAAGGGGGTGTTGGTGAATGACGCTCAAAAGGGTTCCGCAAAATTATACAGCCGCATCCATGCATGCCTCCTAAGGGCCACACCCGTACCTGCGGCTCTACGCGCACCATCGGCTGCATAGGAAATGAGCCTTATGGAGGAGTTGACTACAGAATTAAGAGTTGCCAGCTGAGAAGCCTCTTTAGCTTGAGCCCCCTCAGCTGATGGATCTTGGAGGGTATCTCCGAGCTCTTTAAGGAGATGCCTCTGAAGCCAGATAAAATGGCATAAATATTTCAGTGACCTCATAGAGAAGGTTGCTGAAGCAAACATTCTCTTCCCGTATCTGTCCATAGTCCTAGACTCCTTGTTAGGAGGATGGACAGATGAAGAGGTCTCCGCTAACTCTTTTTTGATGGCTGCTGCTACCACCGTGGGATCAACAGGGACACCTTTGGTAAGAACTGCTTATCATGGGGTGCTGTGATGAACTTGCCAGGTCTCCTTGGAGTTGGTTCCACTGTATACGGAGCTGACCAAGCCTTTCGAGCCACCACTGCCATAAGTGGATTGAAAGGCAGAGAAACCCAGAAGGTGGAAGGTCGGGAACCGAACGTATCCAGAAATACAGACTCATCCTCGGTAGGGGCTAGGGGATTCCAGTTCCCACTCTGCTAAACATTTCTAGGATGTCCGAGAAGGAAACATCTTCAGAGGGGGATTTCGGGGACCCTTCTGAATCATCTAAGTCTGTATCAGAAGTGGCAGAGTCAGGGGAGTCAATGTGCTTCCTCTTGCACTTCTTATGAGGGGGATCCTCTGAATGATCAGGGGAAGCCTCAGAAGAAGAGGAAACACCCAATGGGGTGCCCTGGAGCACCAGTTCCCTACACTTGGGGCCTGGAGGAGGAGCAGAAGTTGGCACATACACTACAGGAGACGGAGCCAGTGAGGCCAATAGTGGAACTGACTCAGTGGCCAGCACACTCCTCATGACATTGAAGGCATCCCTGCCATGATGCAGAGAAAGCTCCGGTTCCAAGAAAATTGGAATCTTTCTCCGCACATAGAGAGAGAGAGAGACGGCTCCGTGGCCGATGTAGGAGCCGAGCTCACCTGCGCCGAAGCTCCGAGAGGGAGAATGGGGTCGGGCAAGGGTCCGATGCCACTCACCCTCTCGGAGCAAATGAGGGAGCCCCGGCGCCCAGATCCCTCGATGGACGGCACCATCGAGGGTATCGGAGCCGATGACAGAACCGAAGGAGATAGCATTATCGGAGCCGACGGTTCCACTACTCAAACCCCAATGAACTCCGGCTCCGAACTCAATGGAGTCGGAGGAGGAACATCGATAGAAGAGGACGGAGCCGACACCTGTTGAGGAGGGCTAGACAACATCTTGGCAAGTGCCTGTGACTTTAGCAACCTACTGACCACGCTCTCCACATCGTGATCCGACAGCCTGGAAGAGTGAGAAGATCTGTGACTGTGCTCGCTCTGAAGCAGGGGGGACCGAGGAGTCAAATGAATCAATTCCAAGGAAGGGGACCTTTGCCTCTTATGGCTCCACGACGGCTCCAAATATCCTGATGGAGCCGATGGGGAGATAGCCTTATCGGTACAGCCGGAACCGAAGTAGAAGGTGGAATCTGAACCAAGGACTGCTCCGAACTTGGAGCCAACAGCTTGGAAGATTTAGGAGATTTCACAGGCTGAATCTTGGCCGGTGAATCCTGGGGCTTTAAAAGACCCCTAAGAATAAGCTTATTCTTATGCTCCTGCAGAACTCTTGGGCTAAATGCATGGCAGATAGAACAAGAGTCCTGCAGGTGCATGGCGCCTAAACAATGGACGCAAGAAGTGTGCCCAGACATTTTCTGACAGCATGAGTCACACTTCTTGAACCCAGAGACTTTGGATTCTTTGACATCCTGAAAAAAAAAACACTAGCAATACAACAACAAAAGCTATCAAGCAAATACAGTCTACACAAAAAAACACACTATACTAGCAGACTAAAACTAAATGTTTTTTTTTTTTTTTTTTTTTTTTTTTAAGACAGGAAAGCCACTAACTTAAACAACTAGCCTATGAAAGAAAGGTAGAAGGAAAGCCTCTAACCTAAACGGTTAACCTGACAAGAAGAGGATGGGGGGGGACTCTCTAAGATAAACGAGTTCTACAAGGAAAGGGAGGAAAGCTACAATAAAACACTAGATAACAGAAAAAAAAAAACAAGACTAAAAGTTAATAATAAACCAGAAAGAGGACTATTTCTAAGGTAAGAAAGTTCTATAAAAAACTTTATACGAGCCTGAGCCAGAAAAACGACACCTCGCAGCTGAAGCGGCAAATGAGATCTGGGTAGCTATCGCTAGGCATCATGGGATAAGGGGTAGCCTCAAGCCATTAAACAGCTCTTGAGCTATAGAAGATGGCCGAGTTGGAGCCGAGGATCGGCTACAATTCCTATCAGCAAAAACGAAGGCGAGATAGACAACGTAACATCAAACCTTCTCTGGTAGAATTTGTAACTGAATATAGAACAGAAGCTGCAGTTAAAAAATAATTAGTAGGGTACATCAAATACTGCATGATAATTAGAAGAATCAAATTAATAGATGTTAGAAAACATTGGGAAGAGAAAAACAGAAAGGCAATTTACAAAGAAATAGTGGAAGGAAATCTGCATGGTTTCAAAGTATGAGTAAAGTCTAGAAGGTTTAGGATATTTTTTTGAAATGTCTGCATAGGTATTTCTCTGCCCCAAGAAGACTTCAGAGAATTTTTCCTCAGGCAGATAGGAGATGCTGAAGATGTAATGGAGAACATGTTTTTCGTGTGTGCAATGACTTGGCAGATTTAAAATCACTTGAGTAGTCGCTCAGAAATGCTAGGGGGAAAAGGTGGCTTTAACTAAGGAAATTATTTTTTGAACCGGGATACAGCATCTGAACTGTTTATGCAGACTAATGCCTCACCAAGGTTAATGCTACTGGCTGCCCAAAAAAAAAATCAAATCCTAAACCAACTGTAATTGAAGTACTAAACTGTAAAGAAGATACAAGAGCTGGATGTGGGATCTTTCGACAAGGGAAAGAACAATTTGCATAAAAATAAATGTAATTTGTTTGAATACATGCTGAACATGAGGAATGAGGTTTAAGTTAAGGTAAGTCAGGAACTGAGAACTGTATATAGTGTTGAAGTATTCAGAAATAATTTTTAAAAAGAAAACGCATTCAATACTGCATTAAAATGAAAAATATTAACATGGTTTTCTTTCTTTTTCATTAATGTGTGTACACCAATTTTGAAAGTGATACTTTAGCAAAGGTTTTTAAAAACAAAAAAATGAGTACACCTGGAAAAGAATTTAATGTGTCTTGTTATTCTTTTTGTTAATTGTATTTTCAGAAGTACAAACATCCTGTACTTTCTATTCTACTAATTTCTAATATTCCTGTATGCAGTCCTTCTCTGTTGCTGAAGAAAGTATTTCCCCACAGGAACCCTAGTTTTGTTAATGCCATCCAAAGAAGATGGGAGTTAGCAGCCACTGCTGGTTCACCCATCCTAGGGGGAGGAAGGCAACACTGGCTCACCACATAGGTCCCGTTCCTCATCAGTAATGTTCTCCAAATTATTCTGTAGACCTATATCCCTCATCAGCCTAGGTACATTACATGTTCATCCACAATACAGAGCCGCAGTGCACTCTGACTATGTAGCTGAGGGGAAAGTGGCATGCAGAGATATGCTTCCATTCATCAAGCAGTGACTGTGGGCTTGGAGGAAATGTCATGGGGGTGCTCCTAAGAAGAAAGGGTATGCCACTCACAATGAGGACTCCTGGGTAAAATGAATGGGATTATATGGCTCTCTTCTAGCCTGGGAATACCTGGTTACTGTCCTACCAACATGAACTGGCAAACTCTGGGTAAAGGTAGGGGATCTACTGGGCAAGGTCCTAGAGGAGTAGTCAAAATAAATTTCCTCTAGCATTCTCCTCACTTCTAAAAATGCAGTCTTGGCTGAGATATATACACGTCCTCAAGTTAATCCTTTTTTCATACTCTATTACTCAAAGAATCCATCTCCCATAATAATATCACATACCTCCACTATTCCTATGCCCCTGGTTCCCTCCATACTTTGAATTCCTTCTTTATCAAACTCATATGTTCAGCCCTGCCTAAATGCATCTCCAGCAGCATTGCGATTTGCACCTCACTGCTCTGAATATACAATAATAATACTGCTTTTTCTCCTTATCTATAAAGCCATTCTCAATCCATGTTAATACAGAAAATGCAGTCATCTTCCCATATATTCTACTTTACCTTTGTCACTGCATGACCTTCCCATCCCACACAGTGAATGGAATTTCATTCCTCTATATAAAAATAATGCAACTTTTTTTATTGGATCCATGTTACGTGGTGTAATTCACTAACATCATACCCCCTTCCTTATTCTTCAAGCACATATAAAACACAGTTGTGTAAGTCCTACTTACCTAACAGTAGATACTTGAATTACTCACTGTGTCAATGATATTCTGGGTTATCTGCCAAGATAACCCAGTACCGGACAGCTTTCAAAAGCTTAGGTTCCCCTCCCTCTCTCTTCCTGTGACAGCTGATTGGCTGTGTATATCAGAATCATCTAGCAAAATTAAATTCACAGCCAAATATAATTCCATATAAAAAACAAATATAACAACCAAATCAAAGATATTGAAATCCACCTCAACTACACACAGTCTTGAGGATGGCGGGTGGGTGCTGCCACTGAGGCATTAAGGATTTTTAACATCTACTGTAACAGGTAAATAGGACTTACTTAATTGTACTATGCATCATCCTCACTGCCTCCATGGCATTTTGGGTAGAGTTCCAAAGCTTATCCTACCTAGGAAGTGGAAGTATAAAGATTCAGGAACCCCTGGATAACAGGGCTAGCAAAGCCTGCTATGGACCTTGAAAAGGAATCCAGTATGCAGTGCTTTGTGAAGGAATGAACAGAGGACCAGGGAGCTGCCTCTAGAACACTAAGAATCCACCCCTTTTTCAATATGGCACTCAAGAGGCTAAAGCCCTAGTCAAGTGAGGCTTAACCTTGCCTTAAGAGATTTACTATGGTGGGAATAAGAGAAAACAGCAGCACAGGATAACCATTGTGCAATAGTTTGCTTACAGACCGGTGACCTTTCTTAGCTTCCATATGGGAGGCAAACAGTTGTGCAACATTCTTAAAGGATTTGTTTTGTTGAAGGTAGCATGTGAGCTGCTTGTGTGTATCAGAGGTCTGAAGAATCCTTTTTCCTTTTTTTTTTTTAAATCAGAATTGAACACTAGGATATTTATGGCTTGATTCAAAGTAAATTGAGAAACAACTTTAGGCATGAATGATGGATAACTGCATAACACAACGCTGTCCTTGTGAAAAAATCAGACAGGGTTGGCCTAAAATGAGATCTTGCAGCTGAGAGACTCACCTTGCAATTGGTAAAACAGTCTTTCAAGTAATGAACAATAAAATCAGTGTGAGAGCCAGGTTCAAAAAGAGGCAAGGTCATTTTTTTCCCAAAAAAAAAAGTTGGGATCCTATGGAAGAAGAATTTGCTTTCAAGGGAGTCTTACATGGATCACACCTTTTTATAAACTGTTGAGGACAAGAAAAGAAAGAATGGGATTCGTGGATATACAAAAGCACATGACAAAGTAATCTGCAATGGAAACAAGATTCATCAGTTTCAGGTTTTTCTTGCCTCCTTAAATACCTACTGCAAATTCTCATGGAACAAGCATCTAAAAGGTATCAAAAATACAATCACCCTAGCTGTCAGTTGCAATTGCTCTAAGTTGGGATGTACCATTCACTCCTGATGCAGTGTAAGCAGATCCAGTCTGTGAGGAAGCTTGTGATAACTGCCCTTGCCCAATTCCATTAGAAGGAAGGACCACCTTTGCCTAAGCCAAAAGGAGATTAACACAATGATCTTTAGTAATTCTTTCTGAATCTAGAAATACCTTGGGATTCCTTGGAAAGGCATACAGGAACATTCCAGATCATGGTAATGATACAGTGTCTGTCTTCCAAGTATGGCTGCAAGGATGTCTTGAACAGAATTTTTCAGTTGTTTGTTTTGAAAGGAGACGAACAAATGGACTGTTGAGACTCAGAATATCGGTTTAATGCTGTGAGATGTTCTCCACATCTGGTTCAAGTCCTGAAAGATCTCCAAGTCGAGCTTCCACTCATTAGGGCCTGTCCAGGATCTGCTTAGTCTGTCTGCCACTGAGGTTTGCTGTGAAAGAATATACGAGGTCTGAAGAATCAGAAAATGCTGTACAGCCAGCTTCCAAGCCATCACTCCCAACTGGCAAACAGGGTAGGACCTTGTACACTCTTGCTTGTTCAGGTACTACTTGTTAATTGTAACCACTAGAAACACTAGAAGAGGACCAGTAGTCTACAAGTGCTGATGAACTTTTAAGGCATGAATCATTGCCAACATCTCTTTTACGTTTGTGTGTTCCGGCTTGCCTTGAGGACCCAACAAGCCTTGCACATAAACTCCCATGGACAATGCTCACCATGCAAAATCTGAAGAGTCCTTCTGGACAGACTGGACTGGGGTCTGAAGACAGAAAGTTAAGTCCTTTGTTTCAGAAACAGTTTATCCCTTTACCACTGCAGTTCCTGCTTGCCAATCCCAGTACAGATACCTGGAAATCAGTTGTTCAAATACCACTGAATTCTTCTCATATAAAGTCTGGCTAATGGTGTCATGAGGATCACTGATGCCACAAAGCCTGGAATTCTCAGGAACTCTCTTGCTAGAGCCACGTCTAGAATATGGTAATCCAAGAAAAATTCCAGTCTTCTGACAGGAAGGCCATCATTTTCACTGGGTCAATCCAACACCCCAGGAAAACAAATTTATGAGATGGTGTAAGGAAGAACTTCTGAAGGTTCATTTTGAAGCCCAAGTGGGAAAGGAAGGATGCAACCTTGTCTAAGCACTCCAAGCATACTGATGTAGAATCTGCCCAAATCAGCAAGTTACCTAAATAAGAAAAAATGTCTATGCCTAGGGTTCTGCAACAGGCAACCAATGGGACCAGATACTTTGTAAATACTCAAGTGTGCAGTGTAAAGCCAAAGGGAAATTTAGAAAAATGATAAAATTTCCTGAAACTGTGAGCAATATGAATATTATGACAGGCTTCCTTCATATCTAGACTCATCATGAAACAGCAGTCTGGAAGAAATACAAGGAACATTTTAAAGATACCAAATATGTACAAATGCAAAAAAGATGTACACTCATCAAAATAGATAAAATGGGGGCAGAAACAAGAACTGAATCACCAACAAGGGGTAAAACAAGGGACAGGAGTGAAAAGAGGTAGAAGTTATGCTGGTTATTTATAATAATGGGTGATTTTTAAATTTACAGTTATACTGATGTTTATGTCAACACTCAGTGGTGAATTTATTTCAAAAGGGGTTCACATTTGTACCTTCAAAATTATATTGGTATACTAGAAAACTTTAAGTATGTATTTTACGGGCGAAAGGGAGTATATCCCTTCAGGACTGTACAAACCTAGCTCTTTTAATCCACCTTTACACCCCATGATTCATGTATGACAGAAGATATGTGAACAGGATATTAGAAGATTCAACATGTTAAAAATAATTGTGGTAACTGGAATTAGATGCAGATGAATGAAATTTATTGCAAAATATCGTGAATGATCGAAAAATCAGATTAATGAAACCAGATAAGGAGGTTATTGATAAAATGTCAACCATTTTGTTCAGTGACACCTATGAAGAATCTTCCAATAATCAAAGAAAAGTACAGTTTTGTACCTACCATAAATGTAGATGTCCGATAGACATGCAACTGCAGTCATAACATGTGGGTTGTCCTGCCTCAGGCAGCCCTTGGTCGGCCGGATTCCAAAGTCTGGGTCCGACGTCGGCTGATGTCGCACTTCTCTCCGACGTCAGAGCGGCTGGAGTACATAAGCATCAGCCGACGCCATTTTCTTAAGTGTTTCTTGCCCCAGATGCCAGGTGCCCTCCAAGGAAGGCTGTAATCAAATTGGAAGACAAAAACAGGATTCCAAACAAATAAATGAGCAATAAAACAAATACACCATAACAGATATCCCCAGCTGAGAGTAACAGGGATAGGAGTGGACACTAGGCATAGAGGGGTATGGAGGGAGGGAAAATCTGACTGCAGTTGCATGTCTATCGGACATCTACATTTATGGTAGGTACAAAACTGTACTATGTCCTTCAAGAATGCAACTGCAGTCATAACATGTGGGTAGAATACCATAGCTTAGCTGGGGGAGGAGGTATGTTCTAGGAAAGAGATGGTGTGGCAATCAAACCCTGCAGGACTGCTGAAGCAAAGCCTGCTCTTGATCTGGAATATAGAGGGAGATTGTAGTGTTTGGAGAATGTATGTACGGAGCTCCATGTAGCAGCTTCTAGAATGTCCTTGGTAGGCACCCCTCTTAAAAACGCTGTAGAGGTGGCTGTAGCTCTGGTGGAATGTGGCCTGACATTGGCTGGAACAGTCTTTCCATGAAAGGAATAACAGAATCTGATGCAATGTCCAATCCATTTAGAAATAGTCTGTTTTGAAATTGCTTTTCCTTGGACTGCAGGGGCGTAAGCTACAAGAAGTTGTTCAGACTTCCTACTGGCCTTGGTTCTGTCCAGGTAGTATCGAAGTTGTCTGTGAATGTCCAAGGTATGCAAAAGTCTTTCCCCCCTTATTCTCAGGATTGGGGAAGAAAGCAGGCAGATGAATGGCTTGATTTAGAAACCCTAGATACCACCTTTGGCATAAAGGTAGGGTTGGTCCTTAATGAAACCCTGTCTCTGTGAAAAATAATAAAGGGTGGTATTGCCATTAGGGCCTGTAGCTCCGAAACCCTTCTTGCTGAGGTAATTGCCAACAGGAAAGCTGTCTTCCATGAGAGAAATTGCAAGTCAAATGAAGCTGCTGGCTCAAAAGGAGGTAGAGTCAGTTTTTCTAAGACAAAATTGAGGTCCCAGGCTGGCACTGGGGCCTTTCTTGGTGGCTTAATGTTCTTGATTCCCCTGAGGAACTGTCTTAGTAAGGGGTGAGAGAAAACAGGAGGATCAGTGTTGTATCTAGCTGAAATAGCAGATGCATGTATCTTTATGGAAGAATATGAGAGGCCGTTCTGTAACATATCTGCCAAATATTCCAAGATAAGTGGGATGTTCAGCAATGAAGCATCATGTCCCTTGCTGGTATTCCAATTGCTGTATCTTTTCCACTTTGCTAAGTAAACCTTTCTGGTGGATGGTCTCCGAGCCTCTGTTAGTATCCGCTGAACTTCCTTAGAGAGATAGGCTGAAGTTATTTATGGGATCTCCCAAGCTGTTAGCTGCAGTGTCTGAAGGTTTGGATGCAGTGTTTCGAAATTGTGTTGAGTCAAAAGTAGAGGCCACTGAGGAAGGGCCCACCTCCTGGTGTGACATATGCTCCGTAGTAGTGGGTACCAGTGTTGTCTTGGCCAATCCGGAGCTATTATGATCCCCTTGGGCTTCTCTGCTTTGATCTTTAGTAATACTGAGGTCATCAGTGGCAGAGGTGGGAATGCATAGATTGCTAGGGAGTTCCAGTTGAATGAGAGGGCATCTATTTTCCAAGCTTTTGGATGGTATGTCCTTGTGCAAAATTTTGGTAGAAGATGGTTGAGGTGAGAGGCAAATAGGTCCACTTCTGGCTTGCCCCATGTCAAAGTCAGTTGTCTGAAGGCCTTCGGATGTAACCTCCACTCGTGTGGATCTGTGAAATTCCTGCTTAGGCTGTCCGCCAACACATTGTCTTTTCCTGGAACAAACTGGGATTGTAACTGGATATTTAGGCAGAGTGATTTTTCCCAAAGCTGCATTGTCAGTCTGCAAAGGGGGTATGAGTGGGTGCCCCCCTGCTTGTTGATGTACCACATCACAGTGGTGTTGTCTGTCCGTATCATCAAATGGCCTTGCTGGAGTTGGTGTTGAAAAGCCTCGATGGCAAGCATTACTGCCAGCATTTCCTTTTGGTTTATATGCAGATGTGTTTCCTTTGGAGACCATTGCCCTTGTATACACCTGCCTTCCATGTGCGCCCCCCATCCAAGGTCTGAGGCGTCTGTAGTCATGGTCTGTGTTATCTGTGGTTTTTTGAATGACATACCTGTGTTTTTCTGGCTCACCGAGGCCCACCATAGGAATTCCTTTTGTAGGCATGGAATGAGTGGTATGATTGTCTCCAAGTTGTTGCTGTGTTGAGACCAAATGCTTTTTAGGTACCATTGAAGCTTTCTCATGTGTAGTTTTGCTAATGAAACCAGTAGAATGCAGGATGCCATGTAACCCAGTGCCTGTAGGAATCTCCTTGCAGTCATCTGGGTGAGTTTTGCTAAACCTTTGAAGTAATGAGTTAACTTCTCTTGCTTGTCTTCTGTCAGGTAAGCCATCTGAGAGGCTGTGTCTAGTTTGGCTCCTAAGAAGATTATTTGCTGGGATGGCTGCAGTCTTGACTTTTGGAAGTTGACTGTGTATCCCAGAGCTTGAAGTAATCGTATGACATAATCCAGGTTTTTTGTCAACATCAATTTGTCGTCCGCTTGTATGAGGCAGTCGTCCAGGTACGGGTAAATTTGTATACCCTGGAGCCTGCAATGAGCAATTACTGAAGCCAGGCATTTTGTAAATACTCTGGGTGCAGTAGACAAGCCAAATGGCAATGCTGAGAATTGATAATGCTCTGGCCCTGCAAGAAATCTGAGGTATCTTCTGCAGCTGTGTCTGATAGGGACATGCAGGTATGCCTCCTTGAGGTCCATCAGCCACGACTCCTTGCCCAGCATGGGAAGAAGTTGCTGCAGAGTCAGCATTTTGAACTTTGGTACTATGAGAAAGGTGTTTAATGCGGACAAGTCCAGTATTGGTCTCCATTGAGATTCTTTTCTTGGAACAAGGAACAGTCTTGAGTAAAACCCCTGTTCTTGTTCTTGCTGTGGAACTCTTTCTATTGCTTTCATTCGAGTCAGCAGAGTGATTTGCTTGATAGCCTCTGCCCTTTGATTTTGTGGTAGGTTTGGCATGCCTTGTTTTCTTGGTAAGGTATGAAAATGAAACCTGTACCCTCGGTCTATAATGTCCAAAATCCATTTGTCCTTTGTCAGTCTGTGCCAGTTTTCTGCAAACAGAGATAATTTCCCGCCCAAGGGAGCTTCTAGTTGTTCCCTGGTAGGCGGTAGTAGAGGAAAGTCATTGAGTTTGTGGTTGTTCGGCAGGTGAAACCCCTGCGTCACTTCTTTGGTTTCCTGGCTGCCATTGACATCCCCTGTAATGGCCTCTGTATTGGCCTCTTCCTCGGCCACGTCTGTTCTTACCCCTTTGAAACTTTTCTGGATTAGGAAAGGACCAGTTTTTTGAAGGCCAATTCCTACTGAATCTGGGGGGTTGAACCTGGAGGAAATCTTTCAAAGTCTGAACTGATTTTGCTTTTTCTTCGATGGTCTTTAACACATCCTTAGCATTTGCACCAAAAAGCTTGTTCTTTTCCAAAGGTGCATCCAAAAGTTTTGCTTTTACATGATCCGGTAGAGGTTGATCTTTTAACCAAGCATGTCTATGAATCACTGCCCCTGTCATAGCTGCCCTACATGAAGCTTCCAGTGCATCATATCCACACTGCAGGAAGTGATTGCTTACTTGCTGAGTGTTATGTACAGCTTCCTGCAAATTCTTCCTGTCTAAAGGATCAGGAGAAGCTAATGTTTTTTGTAAATCTTCTAAGAGATAATCCTGATACTGTAACATATGAAAAAGGCAATTTAAAGCTCTCATAGATAAGGTAGTGGATGTGAAAACCTTTTTGCCCCATCTCTCTAAAGACCTTGCTTCCCTGTTGGAGGGCAAGGGATTTTTTGAGGTGGAGGCTGAAACTCCTTTAGGCCCCTGTGAAATAGTTTCCAAATCAGCAGAATGGGCCCTGAATAAATGGGAATGAGTTTCTGGGACCCTGTAATACCTGTCTGGCTTGGCTGGAGCAGGAGGAAGAGAATCAGGGGTAGCACTAGAGTCAGAATACAAATCATCCAGAACATCAAGTACAGGAGGAATAGCTAAGGGCCTGTGCTGAGGCTTCTTAAGGAAAGTCCTAAGGCATTTCCTAGAATCAGAATATTCCTGACCCTGCCACTTGAAATGTTCCCTCATGGTGTGCAGAACTTCCCCAAAAGAAATATCCTCAGGAGGGGAGGCCGAAGGGATGGAATCTTCTGCATCCGAGTCCTCATAAGTCTGGAAGAGCTCTTCCTGGCTATCAGAGTGGACAGAGCCCTCAGAGTCTTCATCTGAAGGAGTAGGGTCAGAGGGTTCAACCCGGGGCCTTTTTTCAGGAGGAGGCTGGGATGCTCTCTCAGGATGGGCCTGTGAACCTCTAATCATGGAAATCCGCAGCCATGGACATAATTTGTGTCTCCGGAGTCAGCTGAGGTAGGGATTTAGAAGTAATATGCTTTGTTTTGTTGGCTGCCTTAGCCCTAGTGTAGGCCTTAATAGACATGGCCATAGGAGGCCTGGCAGCTCCACGTGCAGGAGTGACCTTGTTTACAGCAATGGTCTCGGGCATTTCCTCGGTTTCGGTATCCGGAGGAAAGTCTATAACTGGCGTAGGAGTAATGTCTGGAATCGGAGTCGTCGGTAATGCGGTGTCTTCGGTTTGGAGTGGTGGAGAGACCGTCTCAGAGGGAACCAGAGATCTCGCGCTAGGTTTTGGCGTGGAGTCGGTGGTAGACGCGGGCCACGGATGTCGGTCCCGGTCTTTTCGCTTTTTGGGTGTTTGCGATGTCGGAAGATCAGACGGCATGGTGTAGGCAAATTTATCGCCGAAAAAATCTTCAGCGAACTCTGCCTGGCGCCTGAGAGTGCGCTTGTTGAAGCGAGCACAGGCTACACAGGCCGAGACGTCGTGGTCTGGGCCCAGGCAAGGGAGGCAGTAAGAGTGGAAATCCTTATGAGGTATTTGTTTACCACAAAAAAGACAACTGTTAACTTTTTCAGTAATTTCTGACATCGGCTGAGGCAAGAAAAGGTCCCCAACGGGGTACTTAGCTTTTTCAATGACTTCGGTATCGTAGAATACAGGAGCTGACCGACCGGCACTTGCGAACTGCTTCTGCTTCGGGCACCGCGGCAAGAAAGACTGAAGAAAATGGCGTCGGCTGATGCTTATGTACTCCAGCCGCTCTGACGTCGGAGAGAAGTGCGACATCAGCCGACGTCGGACCCAGACTTTGGAATCTGGCCGACCGAGGGCTGCCTGAGGCAGGACAACCCACATGTTATGACTGCAGTTGCATTCTTGAAGGACATCATAGCTTATCACAAAATTTATACTTTTTGTTTGATTTTCTTTCACAATGACAGATAACTATGATTTGTTAAAGGTTGAAACCGCTATAACTCCCACAGTTTTTGGTATGCCCAAACTGCACAAAAAAGATTAGTAGGCCCATCCTTACGCCCTATAGTGGATGCCAAGTTATCCAAGACTTTTAACATAGCAAAATTTGTAGACTATAAACTTAAGAATGTGGTGACCAATATCAATTATTTATATAAAGATTATGGGATTTCTTAACTAGAATAAATTATATTTTGTATAAGGGTGATATTTTACTTGTCACTATTTTTAAGGACTTATTTTTAGTGATCCCCTATGACAAGGGGCTTGATTGCTTTTATGAGTATTCATGTGGCTATACCCAGTTGGAAGACAGTATGATTTTGTTGTTGAGGAACATGATGGAAATAATATTGATGAATAACTATCTATTTTGAAGGGCTGTTGTTTTGACAGCAAAAGGTGTAGCTATGGATGTGGCTTGTACTCCTATTTTTGCCAATTTAGTAATAGCATATTGGAAACAACTGTGTTCAAATCTGAATTTAGCGAACATTGATTGCTGAATGGGTGCTTTTTGGATGACATGGTTATATTTTGGGAAGGTAGTGTGGATAAACTTAAGGAATTATCTTTCATCAACAATTCAACTGAATTTTTGGAATTTACCATGAATTATTCAGCAGAAGTGATGAGTTATTTATAAGTCTTGATTTTTAAAAATAGGGATCATAAAAAAATCAAACCACATATCTACAAGAAACCTACTTACTCCAATTCCTTACCTCACTTAACTAGCTGGCACGCCAGACAGACACCAAAAGAAGATGTTGGTGAAAGGCCAGATGGTCAGGCTTGCATGGATGGTTTCCCAAAACAATTAGTTTATGATGAATGTGACAAGTTGAATGGGGTGTAGCAAAAAGGGGGGGGGGGTCCCACTTTTTTATTAACACTATTGTAAATGAGGTGAAAGTTAAAAGACAAAAAGAAATACATTATCCATGGATTGGTAAAAAGGTTTCTGACAAACTAATAGTAATGAATTTGGAAGGGCTATGATTTTGACTTATAATATGGATTTTGTTAGCATGAAAAACACCATTCTAAAATACAGAACATTTTTTTGGTGAGTGGGGAACAGTTTCAACAACTTGGTTCTTACCATAAATTTGTGTATACGAAGGATATGTGTGTTTTAAGAAAATTTTTGAAAGACTTAAGGAAGGAAGTGAATGTCCAGGTCTAAAGGTCTGTGGTCACCATAAGCAATGCTTTCATATATTGGAAGGTGTGACATTTTTTATTGACAGAATGACATTGGTTTAAAACAAAGATATCAGTCTTCTAGTAGAATGGTAGTATATATATTACACAGTGTGTTGAATGTCCATGTTTTTATGTAGGAAAAATAGAAAAAGCTTTTAAAACTAGAATTTATCAGCATACTTATGATATTAAAAAGAAAGATGTTCGAAATGCTTTTTAAAACATTCTAGGGAAATGAATGGCCATACTTAGTTTTATATAGTAGATAGTATTGATTATATGAGGGGGGGACCATGGAAAGAGTGCCTTAAAATTAAAGAGCTTAAATGTCAATTAAAAAAATAAGTTATGTACTTACCACAACATTCCATGTGAGTTGTTCTTCTCGCCTTCATTATTACTGATGGGTTCGGAGCCGATCCTCGGCTCTGAGTCGGCCAATTTGCAAAGCTTGAGGTCTCTAACAGTTTGAGGCCAAAGCCCTATCCCACAATGCACCACTACATTCCCCAGATATTGTTTGCTGCCAACTAGCATAAAACCTACCCCAGATTTCAAGGAAATCATACAAACCACTGTGAGAGGAAACTCCTCAGGAGAACCAAAACCAAGATAGAACCTCTCAAACTTCCAGACATAGGATGGGGGTAGGTGGGGAGGGGGGGGTCGTAATAATGAAGGCGAGAAGAAAAACTCACATGGAACGTTATGGTAAGTACATAACTTCTTTATGTGAAGTTGCTCAATCTCGCCTTCATTCTTACTGATGGGTAGCGTCCCCAGCACCACAATCTTGGGTGGCTCACGGGAGTACCTGCTTCAGGACAGCAGACCCAAATGAAGCTCTGTCCCTAGAGGCCTTGTCCACTTTGTAGTGAGATATAAAGGTATGTGGATTTGACCAGGTGGCAGCTGCACAAATTGAATCAATAGGTAACCTGATTAAGAAAGCTGCAGAAGTAGAAACCACTCTTGTAGAATGAGCCTTGACTTTGTCATGTAATGCAATACCCCTTTCACGGTAAATAAAGGATATACAATCAGAGAGCCATTTAGACAAGGTAGATTTTTGAGACCGGTACACGTTTTTTAGCAACTGAGAAGGAGACAAACAGCTGATCAGCCCTTCTATGGTCTTTTGTCCTATCCAAATAGAAGCAAAGTTGTCTATGGATGTCAAGCTTGTGAAGCATATATTCCATCTGATTTGAGTGATTGGAAAAGAAAACCGGCAAATCAGTCATCTGATTAAGTGTGAATTTGGAACAAACTTTTGGTAAGAACGATGGATTAGGCCTGAGGGAAACCCTATCTTTGTGAAATAAGTACGGCTGTTTAATAGAAAGGGCTTGCAATTCCGAAATTGTGCGTGCTGAAGTAATGGCACCAAGAAAATGGTCTTCCAAGAAAGATATTTCAGCTCACAAGAGGAGGCAGGTTCAAAGGGCGGGAGAATAATCTTGGACAGGACTAAATTTAAGTTCCATGGAGTAGTAGGAGATATGATCGGTGGTTTTGAGTGCATCGTACCTTTCAAAAAAGCCTTAGCCAACTTATTAGACATAATACCATTTTCAGATGCACCTATATGAACATTAGAAATAGCAGCGAGTTGGACTCGAATGGTTGCTGCTGCAGCTCCTTCATTGAACAGTTTTGTTAGAAATTCCAAAATATCCGACATGGACGCTAGGAAAGGGTCAATGTTATTTTGCTGTGCCCAGATGGAAAACCTTTTCCACTTACTGAGGTAAAGTTTCCTGGTCAAAGATTTGTGTGATGACAAGAGAATATGTCAGACCTCTGCTGATAAATTCTGGAACCTGGCTATTCTGGGAATTGGAGCAGCCAAGCTGTCAGTTTGATAGACTGAAGAGAGGGGTGAAGAGCTCCTGACGAGTGGGTCAACAGATCCAGCACTGGGTCCAGGATCCAAGGCTCCTCCAGTAGATGAGGCTTCATGAAAGGGAACCAAATTTGACGAGGCCAGTATGGGGCTATCAAGATAAGTGTCCTGCCCAGAAAACATTACCTCCTTCCCGGAAATTCAATACATTGCCCCTTTAAGTCTCATCAGAGTCCTATGTTCCACTCAATTAAGTCTCAGAGAGGGCAGACTCTTCCCTTCCTGTATCTGGTAACTGGCTGGCTCTTGCCTAGAAATACCAACAACCGAAAAGAGAACTGATAACCTTAGAGGCACCCTCAAGACTGTATTTTTAAAGTAATTCTTTATCATGTTACGTAACAGCCTGCAAACTGTTTATTCAGTGCTTCTACATTTTAGAATAGCTACAAATTGCTCTTTTCACCTCTTCTCTATTATACTCTGCTTAGTACTACTTTTCAAATCTTCATACCCAGCAGATATACCCGGATATACTATATAAACTGTATTTTGCTACACAATGACTTTTTGTACTTTGTATTTTTCTAAACTTGCAAAAACGTGCTTTTACCTCAACACTTTAACTATTCTTAACACTCACAGCTGAAATCCCCAACATAGATCCATATCACTCCCCACAAAATTATATTAATGCTTTTATCATTTTTTTAATGAATTTAAAAGTTGCTTTATCTTTATTTATGTTAATAAACAGTTGTATTTACACTTTCATCAGCTCTATCCATTTTTCCAGTTCACAGTAATCCAAAGCAGTAAAAGACAATTACAGCTTTATCCTCTCTGCACTTTGTAATAGTAGCTGTGCATGCAATATTACTCAAGATGGCCTATTTTATTTCAATCCCATCATCTCCAAAATGGAGTTGATGTACTGCAGTTCTACTCAATTTAGAAGTCTACTTCTCCTTTAGTCCTCAGACAATTCACCTTCAATCTCCACTAGCACCAGGTTTAATCCACATTCTCTGCCAGTCCTCCTGGCCAGTTCCAGTGTTGCCCTTTGTTTTTCTAACATCTTCTTTAGGAACAAAAGAAAGACTTCTACTGGCATCCTCTCTCGTATCTTATCACTGCTTTCTGGACCTCCAGCTCCCTGCTTATTCAACTACTGCTTGTTAAATAGCTTAATTCCTTCTACCATCTGGTAAAGCCTCCATACATGTCTTTCAGTCTCCATGACAGGAATACTCAGAATACTGCAGAATACAGCAGTCTAACTTGCTAACATGCCCTCATGACAGGAATAAATGTATTACATTTGTCTGGTATGAACTGAATGAATCATTTTCTACAAATACTATGGTGTCTTCAACTTTCAATACTTTTCACCGTTGCCATGTTTTTCTTATCACCTGTGGTTGGTAAACTAAGACTTCACAACTATGTTTATCAACTATTGCAAGAATAAATTATTTAACTTATTCATAGTGTTACAATTTTATTTTTGAGCTCAGGGCCATGCAAGAACACATTATTGATAAGACATCTTGAGATACAGCCACACTGTGCCCCATCTATTAATACACTCTACTGTGTGACACCAATCCAATTGTTAATGCTGGTCACAACAAAGCTTACACACGTGTGCTCCTTCCAGCTTTTCAAGAACAGCTGCAAACATCAGTTTCCTTCCTCTGTCTTTGAAATTAATCATTTTTGAACCAGTTCCTTTTGATTTCTCATTTTCTGTCAGTCTACCCTTAATTTCCACTTCTGACTTTTGCAGCTCAATCAATACATCAAAATAATTATTCAATGCTTTCTCTATTTTCCCATTGTCTTCTCATTAGACATTATGTACTTCTCTTGTATACCACTTACTTTAACCATCTTCAAATTTATCCATGCCATTTTCTCTTCAAAGTTGATAGAAGTCATGTCCTTCATCTGCACCGCACACTGTTCTTGCTTCCCACTTAGCCTCTGTGGTGTCTTTGTTGAACACAACTTTCACTTTTCCCATCATTTTACCTTTAGTCCACCTAGAGTTCTTGCCATCCACAAAGAATAATCTTCAGCCACAATCTGAATTTAAGCTAAACTGACTTTCTTTCACCAGCTTTATTCAACGATCATCAGTTTTCCTGCTGGGAGAGTTCAAGGTGACATGCTTCCCAGTCACGGCCATCTTGGAAATATCCTGCTGCAGTTCTTGTGTTATCACTCTTTGAAGTTTGTTATATTATTTTCCGATAGTTGTGGACAGCAAAGCTTTCACAAACTGATATATCAAAATGAACAGTGAAAATTTTCTGTGTGTACTGATGCAGGCAAACGGTTATTAATTTTGTACAGGTTTCATACCCATGACAATTAAAGAAAGGATAAACAAATTGTCAAAAATTGCAAAAGGCTTACACTTGCCCTGACACCAAAAGAACTTTGATTTTGCCCACTGACTTGGTGTTGCTTCCCTTAACCCCAAGAGCTAAACCAGTAGTTACTCAAGATGAGTCTTCTCTGACAGAAAAAGAAAATGAAAGGCAAGACCAGTAAGGCTGAACATTCCTCTCCACATCCACAACCTAAGAAATCTAGTGTGAAAAAATTATTTTACCAAGTCTTTTCTATTGTTTCAAAGCTGCCACTCAGAATGGTGAATGAAAATACTCATGTTAAACTAGTCAGAACTTAACATTTATCTGAACATTTAGCTGCTTCATTTGATGAAAAAGTTTGCAAACTCCATGGGCTCCAGACACTTACTCAGATCTCAAAGAATTTACTCTAGTCATCCATCACATGCTGATTGTGAAAATGTTTTTCTGGGGGCATTTCTGACAGTCCAGCAAAGAATGTCTGCTGCTGTTTCTTCCTCTGGTTCTAAAGTGGACAAAGTTTTATTGATATCCTCTTTCAAGTACACTACCACATGCTGGACCTCCATCTCCCTGAATTCTTACCTTTTCTACTTATTCTTCCTTTATGAATTCTTACTGTTTCGACTTATTCTTCCCAGTTTTCCTCACTGGAACCCATCTCTGCACTAATTCCAGAAAGGACAAAATGTAATATCCAGCCATCAATGTTGATACTGGCAGATCTGTTGACATCTTCTGTGATCTTGATGTTGGGACTGCAACCCTTGACATCATCTCCTTCAATGCTGGTAAAGTCAGTGGTTTTGATGACTTTAGTGGAAGTGCTTCTGGCGTTAATGGATTCTTCTGCCCTGCAGTTAAACCTGGTGCTAATTTTCTCAGTACCATTACTAACCTCAGAAGTACTGGCCTTTAGTTCTTTGATTTTTATTTATTTGTTTGTATTTGTTTACCAGGGTAGAACACTGATCTCCATGGCCCTATTTCAGACTCAGCCCAAGAGCAGTGTCTGGTTAAGTGACTTGCTCAGAGTCGCACAGTTAGGCAATGGAAGCGGAGGGAATGATGTCAGGCCTACATTTGCCAGGTCTGTCAGTCCTAATGTTTGTTTGTGTCTTTCGGCTTTTCCCGGTTAGGGGTCGCCACAGCGGAACTCCGGTCCACTAATGATTGGCAGTAGAGTTTTACGTGCTGGCTTGCCAGGCCTAACGCACAACCTTCAATGAAGGAACACCCATTCACGCATGTCGCCACACAGAAGACGCTCTGATAATCAAACGGGCAACGTCTAACTGTGAGGGGCAATGCTACCGCAGCACCACCACGACAGTCATTTGTCAGTCCTAATATTAGAGGTTAAGCAACTGTGACAGAGTAACACTGAGAAGGTAGGTGTCAATGTCAGTCTTAAAAGCCTTTGATGACCAATAGCAACAGATGATGACCTTGACCATTGCCACTGACTTTGCTGATGCAGCCTATTTTGAATATGCGGCCTTTATCTACAGAACATGGAAAGGGAAAGATGAACCTTTCTGGTATTTGTGCAAAGTTTTAGACTTGGTAACGCATGACTTCTAGATTGTAGTGGAGCTCAGTACAGCTCTGGTTTTCATGTAGCCAGCAACAATGAAACATCAAGAGATGTGGATGGAATCAACATGATTGCAACTTTCAGGGGCCCTGACTGCAGATATATATTTGCCTGGAACTCTGGCCATCCAACTTTTCAATCAGCAAGTTAAAGGATAAGGATTTGAGAAACTCCTGCAGGGTTCAGTCTGTGGTATCTGGACCAGGTGCTGTTTCTTCATCATCAGTCATATCATCAAGGAGAGACAAGAAAAGTATGCACCAGACAAAGCATGTGGACTTCTCCACAATCTCCCAGCCCAAATATCAAGGACAAATAAAAATAGATTGTCCCCAAGCCCTTCAATGACCAAGAATTTGGAGAAGTAAAATGATGAGACAGAGAGAGAGAGAAAGAGTGGCCCACAGACCCCCATAACCTCTCCACAAAAGATTCTGCAAGAATCCTTCTGGAACTCACAACCTCTTTCCTAGGTAGTTCATCTCACAGTAAAAACTGAGACTGATAATGAAGTCTACATTGAAAAATATGATATTGTTCCAAGGAGAACAGAAAAGACTCTGTTGGACTGAGACTCAAATGTCTGATTCAATGGAGTCTGTAGATGTCCTAACAAGTCTCTGGTATTTGTGCACACTTTCCAACGTGGTAACACACCATTCCTAGAATGCAATGGAGCCCAATTCAATTGTGGTTTTCATGTAGTCTACAGCATCAAAACACCAAGAAATGTGTAAGGAGTCAACATGACTGTAGTAACTTTCAAAATGGTTGCCAGCACAGAGGCAGGAACAGCAGCAGCAGGTATATCGTGGTCCTCCTTTTGAATGACAGCACTAGAACCACTGACACCTTGCCTAACTGTTGACTTCTGAAGGCAGTTAGAAAATGTCTGTCTTTCCACTTGTATGCATGGCTGACCATTACACAGGACAAGTGGATAAAGACAGTAATACCCAGAGGCTATCCTCTCCATCCCCACACCCACCCCTTGCTACATGTACCACCCCATCAAAACAGGCAAGAAAATATGTTGAAATTTCACAGAGAAATGAACCATCCAAAAGGTGTCATCAGTCAAGAAAGAATAAGATTATTACTTCTCGTTCTTTCTGGTACCCAAAGAGACAAAGAAACTCAAGACAACAGTAGACATGAGCAGCCTAAATGAATTTATCGCCAAGCTTGTCAGTGGTTTGGGGGCATTTCATCCTCCCATGACAGTCAGGACACTAGATGTGGTCTTTGGACGTCTGAATCACTTCCCTCCATTATCAAGACTACTGAGGAGTTCATGAGGCTTCTGTGCTTCTGTGTGGGAGCCAGACATTGTCAATTTTGTACTCTACCATTTGGCCTTACCTCAGCCATTATAGGTTCATAGGTAGGTACTGGGCTATCTGCCCGAAGGCATATATTAGCCCAGCCATGTTGTGCAGTATTCACTGCCCCTTTGGTTAGTTCCCTAGGCCCTTGATCTAGCAAGCTAGTGCCCTCGGCCCCTATCTAGTAGAGCTGTTGGTATGATACCCATCCACTCGTCAAGGTTCCTCTTGAAGAGGAATAGTGAGGGGCTCTGTCTTATGTAGGTCGGGACCTTGTTCCATAGCAAGGGAAGTCTTTGCAAAGGGAATCTATCCCTCCAGCATGTCCTATTCATTGTTGTGCTGCAGTTTATACCCCTAGAGCAAGTAGCTCAAGTAGATTTGGCTTTGCTAAGATGGAGCATATTCAACAGTTCTGGGTTGGACATGGCTCTGTATGTTACACAGAGATTGCCTATTAGGGTGCTCAACAAATGTATGTGCATGATTACAACATACCAGAAGCTGAAAAGGGTAAAGGTGTTTCCTTATTTGGACTCCTGACTCCTAACCACTATAATATGAGACAGGCTGATACATTCTCAGGCATGTCTTCTCATTCTCTTAAAATACCTGGGTAGTGAACATTGCAATTTCCCAGTAGTAACTCAAATGAAGACATTTATAGGCTGTACCCTGGACACTAAATTGCATGGACTGCCTTCTCATGGATAGGATTCCTCCACTGCAAAACTTGACCTTGTAAACTGTTCTATGTGAGGCAAAGGCAATAGTCATATCGAAGGACCTTGCGCCTAAAAGCAGCCACCATTTTACATGGTTCCCTTCACCAGGTTGTACATAAGAGCTCTTCAGTGCACCTTAAATGTCCAGTCGCCCAAATTAGCAGATTCCATGCCACAGCATATTAAGATTTCCGTAGCTTGCAGATCATATCACAGCTGGGGGCTCTAGACTCAAAACTTAACTCTGGGCAGTCTAACCAAAGTTTCCACTTCCACAGTAGCAACTAACACTTTTTAAGTAGTAAGGATGGTTGCCATAAAGACATTACACAACAAAGGGCTCAGGATTAATCCCCGTGGAATAATTTTGGATATAACACAAGCGAAAGAAAAACTCTGCTCAATTCTGACACTAGATTGTCAGTGCTATGACCATAAACCCACCCAGTTGAATGAACATCTGTTCGTCCTCATGGGTCCAGGTTACGTAATACCGCTAAACGTAGAGTCAAATACCTTACCCAGATCTAAAAAGACTCTCTCTATTCCCAGATTTAAATCCTAAACCTCCACTACAGATGGTAATTAACAGAATTTGTGTATACATATGTTTTAAAGATGAGATTTTAATGCAACACTAGATGTATGCTTGGAGGAACATTCAGTACAGAGAAGAGCGAGCTGCATATGAAAAATGACAACTACCGTACTACATAAAGAGTAGTTTTGTTTTCAAATAAAAGCAGCATGGGTGGGAAAAAAATTAACTGTAAAAATAAGATGCTCTAGTATGCTGAAAGAATTTAAAACCGGGGAGTTGATTTACTTTTTTCTCATCTGGTATATTAGACAGGACAATCTGGAAATTTGCTCAAGCAGAGCCCTGAGCTCTAAATTAACATTGTAGCAGTATGAATATGTTAAATAACATATGCTCACTGACTGCTGATAAAATATTTAATGACATGTTGTGTGCAGTTTCTTGGGAAGTAGGATATTTATACAAAATTATAAATTCTGGAATAAATTACAAAACTTTGCTTATATTTTAAGCTATAGTCTCTGTACACTTTTCTTACTATAAAAGCATCTATCCACACTTAACGATTTGCAGCCAACTTCTATACCAACCCTGTGAACAGCCATTACCTCTCTCAGCGTTTTCTGTGGCAAATGGGATAAGAACTAGATTGTTAGCCCTTTCTAACACACAACCTATGGACAATTTAGACAATGCCACTCTACCGACATCATATCTTTGGAATGTGGGAGAGAACCAGAGCACCCACAATTAACCAACACAAACAGAGGAAAGATATTCAGACTCAGCACAGAAGACATTCCAGTCAAGAACCAAACCAGATAAGCTCTTGCTGTGAAGTGAAAATACAACTCACTGCACCCCTGAACCACCTACATTATACATTTGCTTTGTGCTCTAGTAACATTTGAACATGTTAGTTGGAAATATTACGCACTGCTGATTACAAAATAAATGCTGTCTGAAGTAAGAAATGTATGTATTAGATCCCAGGAAACAAAAGATTTACCTTTGGACAAATGTTTTAAAAAAAAAAAAAGATAAAATCTGCCTTCAATAAAGTGGAAGGAACGAGAATGATAGGTGGTAGAACAAAATGCTGTTGAGGAAGAGATACAACTTAACACCAGCATACAGATCTGGAGCAAATTTCAGACCACAAAGGTGAACAGCTAAGACCTCTCAACCAATTGGGGACAAATTTCGACAGAATCAGGGACAAGTCAAGAAAAAATCAGGGACAATCAGGGACACTTTTAAAATATTAGTGCTATTAACTTAAAACATTGACAGAATTAGAGCATATGAATTAATACACATTTTCTGAAGTAAAAGTTTATAACTCTTAATTATTGTCATTATTCATTAAGTGTAATTCACCACCTTTCCTCCAAAAGTCACTAGTTTTACAAGGGATTAAGAGGAACAGAGTTAAAATTTGAGTCAAAATCAGGGACAGTTGAGAGGTAAACCGCACCCCCCCACAACATGAACTTACCTTAAAATTGCCTTCAGTAAGTTCTCAAATACCAGTTCCAAGAGACCAGATGAATCATCAGGGAGCCTAATCTGTTCAATAAACACAGCTCAGTACTACTCCTTACACATTTTAACACAGCATTATTGACTTACTATGTCCCTGATACCTGGAAGTAGGCTGATGTATTCCCAATCAATAAAGAAGGCCTTTCTTCAAGACCCAATAACTGCAGATAAATCAGTCCTAGCAAACGTACTGTCCAAGGTAAAGGAAAAAAACATCATCTGAATCTACTTCAGGCAGTCATGGGAACCTCCTTCTCAATAATTTAACCCATTAAGATTTTATGAAGGGCAGGGCTTGTTTGCTAACTTTGCAAACTTCTTTGAGTGTACAACTGATGCCATGTATGAAGGTTTATCTGTTCATGCAGCTTACTTCAATTTGGCTAACGCTCCACACTACACTCCAAGACATGAATATGCACAAACTAAGGGATCTAAGGGTAAATGAAATCATAATAACGTGGGTCTACAACAGGCTGCATGATACACAGCACATAAAAATAGGAGGACTCCTACTCCTTTCTATCCCGTGCCACCACAGGAGTCCATCAAGACTCTGCTCCAGAGCCACTTCCTTCTGGTGCCTTTTTATAGGATGTCAAGACTAACTCCAGTGCCTGGCTCATCAAATAAGCAAATAATTGCAAAACTGCCAGCACTGTCCTGAATCCAGCTGGTATCCCTTCCCTTCAAATTAAACAATCAACTTTATTGTATACAGAAATAAAACTTGCACACAGATATCAAGACACATACACAGGAAATCATGATACTCGTCAATAACTAAACACTAATAAATATCAGTAAAACACAGTACATCACACAGAATTAATCAGTATAGGAAAATGTTCCAAAGCTTCAGCTCTCTTAGTTCTACCCGAACAGATCCCTATGTCCTCTTAAATCTTGCTATATACCTATAAAGGTCACATATTACATCAGCAGGAATGGATCAGTTTCCAAAATTGAACAAGTGCTGACATTTTCAATGATGTAAGCCAGAGCCAATGCCAAATTTCTTTATCCAATTAACAGCGAGGGTAACCTGCTCCCTTGTATGCAAAACCTGGCATCTTCACCTCAAGGGGTTTAGCACTCATGTCACACTGGTAGCTGTCAAAATGTCTCTTTATCAAATACTGCACTAAAAAGGCAAGAATACAACAAATATATGCCAACAGTCTGCACCATGTTATTCACATCTCCAACAAGTATTGTGGTCCAACCTCCTGGAGGGGTATATTTCAGGGAAGTACTGCCAAAAGTGAAAATATTACTTATTAACCTTCCATCATATGCAATGCTATCTCTAACATACCAAGTAATATCAATGTAAATGGTACAATGGTTTGACAGCTACCTCATATTTTGTACAATCGTAAGCAATGTCAGCTTCTTAACCATTGTGAGGAGTATGCGCTATGTATATGCTCTATGTCTTCAACTGTAAGTGTACTCTAACTGTGTTCTTTTGTTATACAATGCAACCCTGGCTGAGCCTGCAATTGTTCACATTTGATCAGTGCTCTTCAGTTAAAGTGTGTGTGTGTGTGTGTGTGTGTGTGTGTGTGTGTGTGTGTGTGTGTGTGTGTGTAAATAGAGGAACATATTGATTTTATTTATTTGCATGTAACTGGGGTAAAACAGTCACCCACATGGAACTTTTTCAGACTCTGTACAGCAGTTATACCTAGTTAAATGACTTGCTCAGAGTCGCACAGTACACACATGAATGCTGACAGACTCAAACCATTAACTACAGGAAGGAGCTGATTATCAATTTATAGCCTTAATTCTCTGCACTAGTGGCCTTTTCTGAGTGCCATGACTCAAAACCTCCAGATCTCTGGTACAAAAATCTAGTGCACAACCACTAAACAAAGACCACAAAATTAGAATATTCTCCCACAACCATCTCTTTTATCTTTCTGTCTCAGTCCCATCCATTCTCCAAAATGTTTCTTTATCCTGACAGGTTAGCATCATGCAGTTCATGAAAAATGACTAAATTCTGGTAGTCCTCAAAAAGGTTGAGGGTTTATTCTAAACTGAATAAATTGTTTGTCCACCACTGTGCTAACTATATCAGTAATAGTCTCTCTTGTGGTGAGAGGCAATCAGCTTCCTCCATGCCATCCAAAGAAATTTTTGCGATATTTTACTTGAAGGCCGCACCAGATGCGCAGTAGCAAGCCCCGCCCAAAACCCACCCCTGTGATATTTCATTAATGAATATGCATTCCCTACAAATGTAGGATGTAATGTAAAAAAAAAAAATCATCAAGCTCACTGACAACTACTACAATTCATTATTAAAAATGAAGCCCTTCAACTAAAGACACTTACTGACATGTAGCAAAACAATAAAACGTTACCCACATCAGTAATAAATATAACTTATAAAAAAAGAATAATTCAATAATTAAAGCTGAAACCTTGCACTCTACACACATACGAACAGGAAATAAATCTATTACAATAATCAGTAATTAATCAGTAATTTTCTACTTACCTTATCAAACGTCTGAACATCAGTGATATCTGTTGAGGCAGCCCAGTGATTACAATTACAAAACTTCAGTCTAAAAATGTACGGACAGGTAAAAAAGTCTAACTAGTGACCTTGCACCGAGCGCACGCACACATACAATCGAACGTTTCACACGTTAAACTAAAAAATAATAATTTAATAATTAAAAATGAAACCCTGCACTCTAAACACGTACAATACACACTACACAATAATTTCTTTCATTATAACAAACACCATAACAAAATAACATACAATGAGCCACGGATATGCGTGAAAACAAGTTTAATTGCACCACCACCAGCAAACAAATGAAACCAAAAAAGATCAAGCAAAATCAAACGTTAGCAGCAAAACACATGTCATCAGGCTTTTTACTGTCCAGCATTTTGGTTCAATTTGTCAGAGTCATTGTCCAGCCTGGTCCTTTTTCGTTCCGGTAGCACATCCGAATGCGATGATTCACTGTCAGAATCAATCTCCAAACTGACCCTTTTTGGTGCAGGTGTCACAGCGGATACAGTCCAAAACAAAGGATGAAAGGTGCACCATGACAATCTAAGCAGACCCAAAGGATAGAAACTTAATAATTCTTTATTTCACAAAATAAAGTAAGCACTTTCGCGTTTCCATAAACGCTTCATCAGACTTTCAAATTCAACCCATCTTGCTGTTTTAAAAATAGTAACTCTCCACTAAACCTTAACTTTTTAAACAGGTAAAACTTAAGTTACCTACTTTCACATCTAACTTCTCTAGTGCACATTGCAGTGTGCATTTTTTTTTTCATCTTACCTTTAAGCATCCCTGTGACTAGCACTTCCTCTAATACCTGATGGAAAGAACTAGGAAGCCTTAAACTGATACAAGCACTCAACTCTCCTGGTTAATAAGGAGAAATTAATAGTAGGCACTAAACAGCCTATAATTGCAAAGTACCTTGCTAAGGTAAGGGAAAACAGCTCCTGTACTTTACAAAAAAAAAAAAAAGGCACCAAACCAGGCATGTCCAAGGGTCAGCTTCCGGTGATTTCTCCTGTCCACCTGGTGAATTTGGGTATACTGGGACAATTAAGCAATTGCCTCAAGTACACAGACAACCCTCTCCTCCTACCACCCAACACTACAACCTGTGAGAGATGCACTTACATAGCCAAAATGGAAGCAAAGCTCTCTCCACCCAAGATTGCGCTAGACAGTCAATAGGATACACCTCAAGCAACACATAGCCATTCTAAACCCACACCACCAACACCCACATATAGCAACATTAAATCCACATATGCAGAGGCCCTTAACTGTAACCTGCCCATCAGTCTGACCAGCCTTATCTGCAATGCCATGGAGCGTATTATCATGGAACTTATAAACAAAGACATTGGCAACCTTCAAACACTGTACCCCACCCAGTTTGGGCTCGTGAAGGGCCGATCTTGTCTCCTGAACCTGATTGACTTCTTCTAATCAGTCTCCAGAGCCATGGACAAGGGTAAGGTGGTCCACACAGCCTATCTAGACCTTGCCAAGGCCTTTGACACCATCCCCCACTCTGGAATCATAGATAAACTTACTTAGCTGGGCATTAATCCCTACGTCACCCAATGGGTTGCTAACTGGCTTACTAACAGAACCCACACTGTAAAAGTAGCCGACTCCAAATCCAGCTCCTGACAAGTGACAAATGGAGTACCTCAGGGTTCAGTCCTGGGACCGCTCTTGTTTGGCATCTACTTCTCTGAAGTACACGCCAACACTAAGGGACTCTGGCTAACAAAGTTCGCAGACAACTGCAAAATGGGAGCCATTATTGAATCCCCAAATGATGTGGATACTCAAGGGCCTTACAGAAACAGATGCTTGGTGCCAGAGCCATGGGCTCAAGCTCAATGCCAAGAAATGTATAGTTATCCACTTTGGGAAACAACATATATCCGTGAATTACCATATAGGTGGCAGTACACTAAACACCGAAAGTGTGATAAGAGACTTAGGGACACAGGTGGACAGTGGTCTCACCTTCGATAACCACATGACCACAACAGTCAGGAAATCCTTCTATGTGGCACACCTCATCACTAAGGTCTTTTCATCCAGAAAAAAGGAGGTCATTGTCCCACTGTACTCATCCCTCATTAGACCCATTATAGAATACAACGCCCAGTTTGGTATGTACCTCTCAAGACATCTGCAACTGGAAAGGCCACAGAAATATCTCACTAAAAGAATCACAGGCCTAAAGCAGATGCCCTACGCTGACCGCCTTAAAAAACTCCAGCTATACTCTGTCGCATATCGTCTACTCAGAAGCGATCTCTGCTTAACATACAAGGCCATGTCAAACCCAGAGCAGTTGGACATGCTACACTTAAAGAAATCCCAATCCCTCAGAGCCACACACTCCAGGGATCTAAACCTTGTCATCACAATAAACAAAACATGCTGGAGGGATAGGTTCCTGACCCAGAGACTCCCCAGACTCTGGAATAGATTGCCCATACGTGTCAAGCAGAGTGCTTCTTTGGCCCTCTTCAAAAGGAACCTTGATGATTGGATGGGAGAAAGGAAATTCACCCCGGGGATCACGTTAGTTGCCCTGCTAGACAGAGGTCCAGGGAAGTAAATAGTGTGGGAAGAAATAGCCAGGGAATTGTTATGGCTAGGCGTGTATAGGCCCTAGTGCTGACAGCCTAGTACCAACCTATGAACCTATTGTATAAAATCACCATTTAAATACTGAGTCTCATACAAAACAGCCAATAAAAACACTAAGTATTGCTACTTACATTTTAAAGTGCCAATGCTTACATATATCCCTAACATACATGGTTTCATCAAAAACTTGTTTAGTGAATAACTAACTTATACTAACAACAATATAAAAACACGTACATGTGTACATATAAAAAACATCAATCCATGTTTAAAACAATATGTGAGGTCTAAGGCTCAATGTTTCAGAGCACGAAAAAAACAAAATCACGAACAACTTCAACAAGTTAAAAGGCGAAATGTAGAACACAATAAGTTTCAGAGCACGGTCCATGAGAAATGGTTTCAAAGAAACCCTCTCATTCAGCCCATGTCCCCAGATAATAACGCAGATAATTAAAAAGAATTGGGGTATGTTATTGTTAGATGACTAGATAAAGGACGTAGTGAGCACTGGTCCGAGATTTAGTTACAGGAACACTAAATCATTGCAACGGATTTTGTGTTATGAGAAAAGCAATAAGAAATAACTCCATTCCACTAGGAAAGGGACTTTTTCTTGTCGCCACTGCAGCCAATGTGGTTTCATAGCTAACACCAACAGCTTTATACATCCTGATACACACTTAACATATGAATTTCATCACTATACAGATTGTAGGTCAAGAAATGTGGTTTATTTAGCTATTTGCCAAAAATGCAATAGTTTCTATGTAGGAAAGATGAATAGGACTTGGAGAGAGAATTACAGAACATGTCTATGCCATTAGTAAAGAGAATGAGGGCAATGCAATAGCTAGACATATTATCCACAATGATATGACACATAGTTTTAAGTTTTTAGTTTTAGAGTTAATACATCCTACAGTGAGGTTAGGAGATATAAGGAACTATACTGAGAAAGAGGAAGGTAAATGGATTATTAGACTACAAGCTGACAGGGGACATGGGCTGAATGAGAGGGTTTCTTTGAAACCATTTCTCATGGACCGTGCTCTGAAACATTGAGCCTCAGACCTCACATATTGTTTTAAACATGGATTGATGTTTTTTATATGTACACATGTACGTGTTTTTATATTGCTATTAGTATAAGTTAGTTATTCACTAAACAAGTTTTTGATGAAACCATGTATGTTAGGAATATATATAAGCATTGGCACTTTAAAATTTAAGTAGCAACCCTTACAGTGTTTTATTGGCTGTTTTGTATGAGACTCAGTATTTAAATGGTGATTTTACACAATGAATTTGAAAGTGTAATGAAGCGTTTATGGAAACCCGAAAGCGCTTACTTTATTTTGTGAAATAAAGAATTATTAAGTTTCTATCCTTTCGGTCTGCTTCGACTGTAGCTTTGATGTACCTTTCATCCTTTGTTTTGGACTGTTTTTATTTTGTTTGGAGGTACTTTACCCGTTTGGTGTTCCTTTTTTACATTTTTCATGTCACAGCGGATACAGCTCATTCTGCTACACGAATGGAAATGCGACTGTCAGGGTGAATTGTTAATTTTTACATTACATTAAAGGTTACATGAGGTTAAACTTAAGGTGTGATACTTGGTTTTTGGTATATAAGCCTGTGTGAGGCTGAAATTATCGATCTGGCATACTTCATTCTTTCAGTGTGCCAGATGATCCAATAATAATATTCATTATTGTATTCACAATTTACTCCTTGTCAAATGCAGCACTATATTTATTTATCTTTCCTTCCCAGTGTAATGTCTGCATTTGCAATGTGCCTCCAGTGCCCAATAATCCCAATTTGTTATTAGTCGATTGCTGCATATTTCATCTATATCTAAAAAAGCCACCTGTACGAAGTTTACAACATTTTATCGGGTGAAAAAAGCAATGTATGACAGCGATCTTTGAAAAATCAGACCTTAAGTTTGTTACCCAGTATGATGTGTAGATATGGACTAGGGAGCAGTGTCCTAATTCTTTTTCAAAGTAAAAATAAAATAAAAACACTCCACCACTATTAAGTGAAGTCGGTGGGTTAATTAATTTGTTCCTTAAGTAAAGATCTCCGTGCTTGATTGCTGTTAACACATTTTTCATTTCATTTTTTGGTGTGGTACGTTTGATGCATACTTTTATTGCGTTAGCACGCATATGGGATTATGCTGTTATTGATATGCTTCCACTTTTGGGCTTTTATTTTTTGGTGTGGTATGTTTGATGCATACTTTTATTGCGTTAGCATGCGCATGGCGATCTCAACAGCAGATTAGCATGCCATGTCAATCATGGCTCATTACATATGCAGATCTGGTCATCAATCAATTCGTGACACTCCCACTTCTGCGTGAAATTAAAGGTGAGGCCTTCAAGTAAAATATCGCCTTAACTTTAAAATACCAAACGAAGTCTAATAAAATCTTTCACAATTCAAAAGTGAGCTTCTTCTACAGCAATGAGTGAAGGTGTTCAGCTAGAAACAAAAATATGGGGAGCAAAAAAAAAGTTTCAATGTTGAAATTCTACCCAGACTCTTTAAGAAACCTGCTTCCAGATGCAAACTCTCACTCACTCACCAAAGGTCTGACATTCTGACCTATATTAATGCTGTAGGATAAGCTAACATTCTCTCAGATATGCATAATGGTCTTCCCAACACCACCCTGCTTCTTGAATATGCTGCTTACAGCAAACACAGATTTTGTTTAAGGGAAAGAAAATAATCATAATTCACAGCCCAGACATTTCACCAAAAGCCTAAAACTTTTAGTGAGTTCATGATTATGTTCTATATTCCACTGCAGTAAGACATTATCATCATTGAACCAAGCCAGACATACTGAGTAACCTGTTAGTGAGAAGCCCCAATAGCCACACTACTGTACAATGCACAAATTAATTCTCATCTGCAAAAACAAAAGGGAGCAGGGATACAGGACATCACTGAAGGATACCCTTGCTAAGTAAAATGACACAGAAAAGATCCCATTAGTAATAACTTGAGCCAACAACTGAAGGTACAACACTATGCAATATTTAACAAAATTATCAATAATAAGTAAACTTTCCAAATACTCTCAGAGGAAGTCCCATCAAAGGGAGTCAAAATACTTCACTGAAGTCAATGAACATAATACAATGCCTTAACATACAGTCTTTGCATTAAAACAAATGTGCACGTGCGTGCATGTGTGTATGTATGTATGTATGTATATATATATATATATATATATATATATATATATATATACACACACACACACACACACACACATATTACATATACACCAATACATATACACACACACACACAATAAATAAGGGCTTCTTTGGTTATGATAAAGCCTTGCTGTTTTATTTGTGTTCTCTAATTGCACATTAACATTCTGGCTAAAATTTATTCCACAGTTGGAAGCAAATAGACCATCAGTTTCAGGAAGAAGAGGTTCCTTACCATCTTGGTGGCAGGAGACTATACTGGTTAGCCAAAACTACATAATGAAATGCCTTTGCCCAATACAACCCTAAATAGTGTTACCAGCCACCCCTTAATCTCTTTTTCAAAGGTTTAATAACATTCAATATATACTCCTTATCAGGATCAAGGTCGGGTACTTCTTTAATAGTCTGGTACACTCTAAATGGAATGGTTCAGAAAGTCTTTCCACCTATTACTTAGAAAGCAGAGGAAATCTACTTTAATCAAAAGGCATCTTTTAAGTCAATTACACATTCCCTCTTCATTAGAATGGACTGTCTTATAAAAGTTCTACTTGCACAGTTTTGTACAAGCATATCTTTTATTTCTCTTGTTATCTTTTAAACAGTAATATTTTGTTATTGCACTGTTTCCTTAAATCTGTATATCTGAAGCTTTCATGACAGGTGTTTGATCCAGAAAAGTATTTGTTCTAATTCCATTTACCTTGTATAAAGTCTAACACAATGACACACATTTGGCACATGTAATTACAGAACTGTGCCTGTAACATTAAGTCTTTTACTAATGTATTTCTGAACCTTCTTTCCTGTTCCCTAATATTGTGTTCTATAATCTTTGTTTGTGAATCAAGAAGACACAATCAAGAAGACATAACCAATACTGGAAGACCTCCCCTTAATCTTGAATTTAAAAGTTTCCACCTCTGATCCCAAACAGAGACAGTCCTCCTTATTAACACATTTATTTGTACTTGTGACCTTTCTCAGACTCAGCTAGGGTACATACTCTGCTTAGGTGATTTGCTGATACTTCCCAACACCATTCTATTTACTCCAACTTTTCCCCTTCCCCTTTATCACATATCCCTTCAATAATGGAGGATCTGTGCACTATCCAGGAATCCTGTATGTGCCATGCTAATCCCTTCATACTCAGAACACCCATACAATGATTGGAATTCCAAGCTACATCCCTATCTGTTTAACACAATTCCTGCTCTGGTCAAAAAAGTCACTAAATGATGCTTAAAATTACAAACAAATGGTGCTAGAAACTATCTTACCTTCAACGGACAAAAAATGCAACATTGTGGGATTTGTCTCTTCTCCTACCAGCTTTATGTACTACTTATGAGCAACAAGTAAAAGCTGGGAAAACAAGAAAGGACTTCGGAGTCTTTGCCATGACATCTTACTGGTCACCAATACAGCTGCTATCAACTATAAAGCATATGTTGCATTAGAAGGAATGATCCTCTATAGGGCCAAAAGTCATGCTAAGGAGACCCCACCCCATATACAGAATTTATCAGATCAATTATAGAATACTGGACTCTGCTCTATAACATCCTTTACTGTCATCTGGCACTATTCGCCTCACAGTTAGAAGTTGCCAGTTTGATTCTCAGTTACAGCGTCTTCTGTGTGGCGACATGCGTGAATGGGCGTTCCTTCGTTGAAGGTTGTGCGTTAGGCCTGGCAAGCCAGCACGTAAAACTCTACTGTCAATCATTAGTGGACCGGAGTTCCGCTGTGGCGACCCCTAACCGGGAAAAGCCGAAAGACACACACACACTGTCATCTGGCACTACAGGAGAAAATATAAAAATTCTTGCAAATAAAATCAGAGTTGAAAAGGCCTGCATTACAGCCAAATAAGGAAACCTGCCTGACAGACACACAAGATTAAAGGATCCCTTACTAACTGAAACTCTTTTCTCAAAAAAAAAGGATATTTTAACACAAGAAATCATCTGACCTCACTAAACATGAACATAAACCCTAGTGTGAAATTAAACAGCTTCATATCTCAAAGACTACAATGCCTGTGGAACAAATTTCCCCCTCTCAAACTATCTATCCTTATCCTCACAAAGGATCTGGATGATCACATGGGCATTGGTAAGTTCCAAAATTAGATCTGGGGCATAAAGTGCATCTACATTCAATAGGCCTTCAGACTGTTTGCTAAATCTATGGAATATTAATCACTGTATGAGCCTTCACCGATAGCATGTTCTAATTACATTTCTTAGTATGCTTTTCCAACCTCTCTAACAAGCATCAGTTAGGTACTGTCAGCATACAGTCATACATCACACCTGTTATGCAAATTGTTAGGAATTACATTTGTAACATTTACACACAAAATGCCAACTCCGTACTTCAGTCCGTCACTGATACAAGTGATGTGTGCTCATTTAAACCAGTGCAGTATAACATGAATACCTTCAGCCATCACTGACAGAACTACTTAAAACTGCAACTGATTTAACTCTGTGAACAGAGAGACATTCTGCAGCATGGTCCTGTTTACATCA
Organism: Protopterus annectens; assembly: GCF_019279795.1. Taxonomy (NCBI): domain Eukaryota; kingdom Metazoa; phylum Chordata; order Ceratodontiformes; family Protopteridae; genus Protopterus; species Protopterus annectens. The sequence goes on from NC_056733.1 coordinate 828,479,439, forward strand.
ACTATAATGTGACAAAGCCAATCTATTCTCAATATGGCTTTTAAACCTGTTGCTCCCCGCACGATTTTTTTTTGGCTTCTTTCTCATGCTGAGTTGACAAGCTAGAACACAGCAATAAGTGTGCTAATGTCCAAAATGACTTTTGAACGGAGCCAAGTATATTGCTGAAAATTAATTTGCAGGACAAAGCAAGCACTTACACAAGGGAAATTTTTCTATTCCACCTGTCAAGGACAAAAAAAATATCACAACAGCTTGATGCAAAATCATAGCAAGTACAAAATCTGTTCCCGCTGAGCCATGACGGGGTGAAATGTGTACAAAACAGCAACTGAGATATGGCACACTATGGGAGTTTTTGATAAGAATGCTGCTGTATCCAATGTACCTAAACTCTTTTAGTAACTAAAAACTGCAAGTCGAACCTTGCCAATTATCATGCAACTGAAGTCATCTTCTCAGACTAAAATTATACAAGCTTCCTGCTGGTGCAGGAAAACTAAGAAGCAATTAAAAAAACACACAGCAGACAAACCCTCCTGATCTGTAACAGTGATCCTGTCTCAGATTTAAAGGAGTTTATTAATGCCATCACAACAGATGTTAAGCAAACTGGAACAAGATAAATAGATGAACAAAAACTAAGTGCTATACTTTAACAGTAGCATAAACAGAATTCAGAATTGTCTCAAAATGTGAAAGGTATTCTGTAACACAAGACACACAGCAAGACATCACCTTTCAATTTTACTAACCTGTACGCTGAATATTACAAACAAGTAAGATTTTTCACTTATTATAAAACAGACAAATGGGTAATTGAAGTCTTTAGAAACAAAGTCTTTCTGGGGGGGCACTGGTTATTGATAATGTATTAAAACAACATTTGCATGTACATAAAAAAGAATGAACATATATAAACAGCATACCATGTCACAGTGTAGCTCCAAATTCAAGTCGCCTTTGTTAGTATGCAGTCGAACATAGCCTTTCTTCTTGACATACTGATAACGCACTGTATTGTCATCTATGGCATCTACAATACAAACAGAATAGATATTAGACTGTAGAATAATGAATTCAATTTGTCTCTATCTCAGCAAACAAAGGCATGAACATGCAATAGAACAATTATATGATATGACCTTAAGTACATATTTCAGTAATATAGTACAACACATGCCTAGCCAATCCAAAGCCACAGAGTGAAAGAAGCATTAACATACCATAACCATTATCAGACATACAGCAAATAAACTAATATATTTAGACTATTACTTTCCACAGTTTTGAAAAGATTTAATGAAGCAAATGATAAAGGTGCTTTCTGAACCATAATCACATTAAAGTCAGGAAGACATTATCTAGACTGAGAAGACCGCTAGCAGCTTGGAGATGTCTTACACAGGTATTAAACAGATAACCACTACCCATGGGAGTTCCATGCAGGTTGAATGTAATAGCTGTATAATACTCTGGACTTCCCACTCCAAACATCCATAACAGTATTAGAGATGGTCCAGTAGCATAAAGCAAACCCATGAGGTCAAAGATAGACCCAAATTTAAGATGGACACTGGGAATGAATCATTCAAAAAAAAATCCTTTTGGAATAGAGGCAAGATGTGTGTAATCACACCACTAGTGACTAGGATTCAGTAAAAGGCCTTTACAGTCATACGGCCTGAGAAAAAGTGATAAGTAGCCAATAAGCTGCTCTTTTTCCCCAGGGGAAAGGTGCTGGTAGTAGAAGTCTAGCATAACTGATGCCTATCAAAAATGGAGTACAGAAATGGAATGCACCAATAAACACTATGCATGTACAGGTGAATGAAGTAAGCTCGGGTACAAAGTGAACTTTCAGTTATGGTGGGTGTTAATGGTGAAAAGTTCCTACCAATGACAGGACAATGGCCCACCTTTTTCCCAGAAGCACCACTGTAAACTATCAGGAGGATAATCATCACACTGCAAAGTGCTGTTTTTGTGTCTTTCCTCAGGGAAGCATTCTGTTAAGCAAATTGGTCTGCCTTTTAAGCTAAGCTGCACTAAAAGGCAAGTAGGAAAAAAGAAGCTTTCATCTGAGAGCTGAAGGGCAGACTTGAACAGGATAAAAAAAAAAAAAAAAAAGGGTTATGTAGGCAGGTAGACTCCAGTAAAACACTCTTAAAAGTATCTACAGAAGTCTTTGCAAACAGACATTTTCCAGCAAGACATATATTCAAGAAACACACTAGCATGCAGGTATAGGAAAGATGCATGCATAGGTAATGGAAGACAATACAGGATGGATGAATCTAAGCATGGATTAAAATGCCAATCACCCTGGAAATAGTAAAGAAGAAAAGAGAAGCCACACAGTTTCACGTACATAAATGGCCTCTTATTGCCCTGAAAGGTCCATGTTCTTTGTCCATCTCTGTACTAAATATTTGCCATTCCTATAAAAAAAAACAGTACTTTGCTCTATCTACAGTGTAAAAAAACAGCACACAAAGCTAACTAGTGCAGTGCTAACAGGTGCAATAACGCGGTAGGTACCAACATGGCTGGATCACATACTGGGACCTACCTAATATGTGCAGTCATCTTGAAAAGACTCCTAGCAGAACGCAAGTGAGCTATTACAGTGTTACAAAGCACAGCCTTGGTAAGCAAAAAAGGCAAAACTAGGTCATCTGTTCTCCTCAACATCTTCACTCCCATCTCTGCGTTAAAATACCCCACAGAAAACAAAAATCTATGAACCTGAAAAGATAATCTCACCATTTTTTCTCAATCAAGTCTACATTCTAAGTTACTTAAGCAACAAAGGTGAGCTCGCAGCACCATCACCATAAACATCAGCCAAGTGGCCATGGCACAAAGTATGCAGCAGAGAGACACTCATACAAGGCATGGAAACAGGCATAGTGAAGTGACCTTTTAAGTGCAAAGTTCACCACCTTAAGCAAAACAAAATGCAGCATATAGTTCACAACACACTTGGAAATGGTCTGGTGCTTTGCTAGTGAAAGTTCCATCATCACTGAAGCAAAGGAGATGGAAAGTATAACAGAATGTATTCACTATAATCCCAAAATTATAACATCATAACTGTAGTTCATTCACAATGAAAGGGACTTAGCCACAGGTAGATGCAAGGCTTCTGGTTAAACTGCAACAGCACTCGGACATTCCCCAACCAGGTGCTTGGCTACTTCCCAGGATGGGGATATCAGCTGGAAACTCGGCAATAAAATGGAGAGTAAATCATTGTCGTATGTATACATTTATATATAAGCAAGGAGTCTGAACCCCTAGCCTCAGCTATGAAAAAAGGGCATCAATGACCTCCATACAAAAAGACACCAGTAACCCCTCACCTAAATTAAATTTTGTAATGCTCTAAAATAACACTCCTAAAATAAAGTACACATAAAAACACTTCCTCCAGCCCAGAGGGGGCAACCTCCAGTAGATTCAAAAAGCTTCTTTGCCTGTCTATAGCATGATATCACCAGGCAGTCTGCCTTCAGAGGGGGTCCCAAAGGAAATACTTATTCCTTGCACGGTAAAAAAAAATAAAAAAAAAAAAAAAAAAACAGACAAAGAAATAGGTGGGTGGAAGCTCCTAAAGCAACAATGATTTTGCTACTTGAATAACTACTCTTATGGTGGGTATTCTCTCACAGGGATCAATTCTGCAATTTATTCACTATGAGTGGAGAATTAATAAGTTATGAAGAGGGTATGATCCCAGACATAGGTGGGTGGAGAAGTGAATTTACAGCTCACCTTTTAATACAGCAAATGTATAACTAGTTCTTCTAGATGGAAAGACAAGATTGTCATGCTTACAGGAGGTGTGACTGGAGTCCACATGGAACCCTAAAAATACCGCTGCGTTGACACTGAATGAAAAAGGTGCAATGTAGGCTGCTGTCTTAAAATGTCCTCCAAACTGGCCACAGAGTCTTTCTATGCTGGCCATAGCAGCAAGTGATGGCTAGCATGTGCTGCTAATGAGGCTGCTCTCCCAGCAAAATTAATTCTCACTGTGCCTTAAACAGGTTGATTGTATTTACCCTAACTTGATACTAGCACAATACCGTCCTAGAGTAACAGATAATGAAATATAACAAAAATCAAAGTAAAAGTTTCATAATGAAAATTATGTATACCTTCTGCTGGGATGAAGGATGGAAGGCAGCTTTATTTTTACAGTAATCACTACTGGATGATCTACTGTTATGACAAGTACACTTTGCACAATTATACAACCCTCTGTACAGAAAGTCACTGTAACAGCAAATCACAATATCTGGGAGTTTTTTCAAATATTGTTGTGAGTTAATGTTATCATCATTACTACTACACCACAGATATCAATGGGCTGGCTCATGGCCTTCTTCAGACACCATCTTGGGTTTTGCGATTTCATAACTTCCGTGTACCACAAAGACACCCACTGTTCTTCAGGCATAAGAAGACATTTTGTTAATGTCTTGAGTTTGCTTACTATGTTTGTGATTGTGTAGTATGTAGGTTTAAGTGTTGCACTACACTGCTCATTGGCGAGGAGATGTTCCTTAATTAGCTCACTTATGTCTTGAAACAGTGACCACATGAAAAATTAAGACCAACAGGCTTTTTTACAAGGGATTTAAATGAAATATTGTTGGTCTTACTTTCTAATAATGCCACTGCACAAGTTTGCTGATATCACTTTTTACTTTTGCTGCTATTCACTTATTCAATAAGCAATGCTTTGGATGTGAACCAGCTTTTTGTCCTATTTAAATAAGTTGTGTTGATTCAGTTATTCTGCAACTGAATTTGAGCTGTAGCTGAGGCTGAGGCAAATGTCACCCTGGGCAATCCCCCCCACTAGCACCCCTAAGGAAAAAAAAAAGGATTACCAGCACAAGCAAAGAGCTACTATGTTGCTGTACAGTAGCTATTGCCCATCTTTACTGCAAAAGTACATACAAACTGTAGCAAAGAACTTTTCAAATTTTAACACACACACACCACAGGCTTCCATTTCAGTCTTTTAAATAACTTAAACAGCAGTGATGGTTAATCACAACTACTTAAAAGACTGCTAGCCTCAGTGGAAGTAAAAAACATGCATCTTCATTGTTTATTGTAGCAGTACAACAATCTTTATATATGAAATCAAGTACATAAATTATATTGTAAAAAATTGAGAGATTGCTCTAAAACGTGCCTCAGGGGGAGTACAGGGGAAGCAGAAGGTAGTGTTTTTTTGGTTTTAAAAACATATTTATTGAATTATCACTTATGACATAGCCAATTACACATTTATATAAATGAAAAATCCACATCATGTCTCAGCTGCAAATATTACAATCACTTAAAATCTTCTATAGTCATTGTCAGTCAAACATTACACAGTTCATTCAATTCCTGTCTTCCCTTAAACATCATTCTCCTCCAAAACATTATTCTGTATGTATTGTTCCCATAATTCCCATTTTTGTCGATGTAATTTGCTCCTACCCTTTTCAAAAGATCTCACTTTAGTGGAAAGTAGCAGTCATTCTGAGGATTTCCAGCTATATCCATTCTTTCCTGTTGCACCGGAAATATAACTAGATTGCTTTCCTATGAACAGTTTTTGCTAATAAAAATTATGTGAAGGAATTCCCTCTAAAGTGGTTTCTTAGTAATGAAATATTTTTCCATTTCAGAAGTAGAGGGTAAGTACACCCTGCAAGATGACCTTGTTTTGTTTTCCTTTTCAAAGTCAGCTACATTATTTAAATGTTCATCAAAAAATCAAGTTAAGTTACACAAGCATTCAGAAGTCATAATTTTCTATCTTCATCTAAGACCATACTTCTCAGCCAAGCTAGTCTTCTTAAGTCAATCAATGACATGACAGCATTTTAATCAATATCCACAATACCATATGCACATTTCTGTGTACACAGCCTTGCCTTGTGTACTGTTGTGACTAACTTCTTCGCTATAAGACAGAATTGTTAGGAACGGACATTTTCTTGAATCAGCTCTATAATAAGAAACTGTGTGAGCTTAATGCTCTAAACTCCTAGGGTTCTGGATATGTAAACCTTTTCAACTCAATATTTATTTAATAACCGTGAGTTCTTGTGCAACAGGAGTGAGCCTGAAGGAATAGCCTTCCCACAGAGGGAAGAAGTTGATAAAGATACATTTGCAGGACCAGTTTTATATAAATTTATAAATTAAACTCCCTTTTTCTTTGTCTATACTCTTTTTACAAACCTCTGCTAGGGAAGGCACTATCTTACTTACACAGTCCAAACTCCTGCTTATCCTCACTTTATTCCCTTTCCATCATTAGTTATTTGCTCTCAGTACCTTGGCTCTTGCCAATTTTCTCAAGTAAATTCCAATCCTCTTGCCTATTTCATATATGCCTGCTTGCAGACATTCCTATTACTAAAAACATTTTTCATTATTTCCATGTTGGTTTAGCTCTTGGACTATTTTCTGCTACTTTATCATTATCCTTTTCAATTTGATGGATAACTTTCTGCTTGAGATATGTACATCAGACTCAACTGCAGATACTCCTTCAAATCAGGTAACTTTAAACTACTTTGTTCCTTTGGTAGAAGCAACTTACCCCATTTATCTCATTCCTTCTTCTCCAATCATATAAATTCCTTCAACTCCTTACTGCCACCTACAACTTCTTCAGTTGATGAAAATATGTCTGACTTGCATACGGGAATAAAGGGACTAAAAACATTTAAAGCATTTGTATAGTACTACTAATATCCATAAGCAAGGCCATCCATTTTTTTAATTTTCTTATTATCTTTTGTTTAGTCTCTTCCTACACATCCTTAGCTGCTATAACAGAATCCTTTTTACTCCATAACCTAGATATTTACTTATGTCTCCATAAATATTGGTATTGTTGAACCAATTTGTGGATAGGTGCATAGTTTACTACACATACCTTCTCTTATTTACATCACATAAAGAAATTAAACTCTCTCAAAATTTTGCACAAAACTGAAATGCCCTTTCCTGGATTCATAAGTACAAAATATCATCTACAAAATCAGACCATCTTTTCCTTATTGCCATGCCAATTATATCCTTACATTTCAGAATGCCTTATTTTCTTTGGTAAAAGCATTAAATGTAAAGCAAATAAAAGATAAAAAGGACATCCCTGCCTGGTCCCCCTGTTCAACCACAGTTTGTCAGAGAGGAGCCCTCCCACCTTAATTCTTGCTTCTGACCCTTCATATATCCTCCTTATTAACCCTATCATACTATCATGGAAAACAAATGCCATCATTGCCCTATTCATAAAATCCTAGTTAACGACACTAAATACGTTCCAATTTCTCTGGTATAGCTAAAAAATATCTGGTTTTCTTTGCATGCTCTGTCTTCTAACTCTCTTTTTAGAAACATTTCTTATTGGGAAGCCTCATGTTCTAGCAGTCTTTCCTTCATTTCAGACTATGATTTCTGAGGATTTATCAGCTCATCTGAATTGTGACAAAGTGTCTTCTATTTTTTCCATCTTTCATCATTTGATTTTGTATCTCTCTCCAGTGTTCTGCTTTCATTACAAAGATGTGAGTGGATATGATTTATTTCTTCCTCAGTTATTGGAAGCTACCTCCTGTACTAACACTGTAGCTTGAACTGTGTTTTGCTGAACAGCTAAAAGGTTCTTCCCAGATAGAGCTTTTTCTTCTTCACGGAACTATTTTCTCTTCAGTTTTCCAAACATCTTTGTTGCTTACATACATGCAATGTAATTACTAGCCAGTAATTAAATTTATAATCAAAACATTTTTTTTAACTTTTTTTTTTTAAACACTTTCTCAGTTCTCACAATGGGCAAGCTCTAATAAACATGTTGAGAAAGACTACTACAGCTAACGATCCTTATGTCTACTGTTACAATGAATATATTCACACAACTTACTATGTTTACTTATTTTAAATAGGTTTACCAGGGTAGAGCAAAGATGAAGTCTGACCAGTTTGCAGACTTGTCCCAGGTTACTAACAAGGTATCAACAGTAAACAGTGTAGAAATACAATGTGCATAGTTAAACAAGAACACTGAATATAAAATAGGCAGAAACAGAACAGAGAAACAAAAAGTGTATTGTGAAGTAGATATAAAAGGAGAAGCAGCATATAATATTACATACTATTCTAATTATGCTGCACTATAAATGAAACGTACATATATACAAGAAATGGATACAACGTGAAACAGTGAAATGGAATTAATGTAATATAGTAAAGGTTAAGGCTTGTAGAAATGCTATGCTTCAAAATAGTGGAATAAGTATATACAGAGGTTATGTGAAGAATAAAGCTGGTACATTACAAGGAATTTGAGGGGAAAAGTAAGGTGAAGGAGAAGGGCAAAGGGGAGTACGAGTGAAGAGGGTACAGTATTGTGGAGTCTAAGAAAATAAATTAGTATGAATGAGTGGAGGGGAAGTGAAAAAGGAGAGAATAGGGGCTTATATAAGCCATTCAGAGACATTTCGCCTATAGCTAAGTAACATGCTAGGAGAAGGAATAGAGGTTTAGGTGACATGTCCAGCGATCTGACACTAGCATATAAAATATTTAAACAGGTAATTATTGAACTGAGGTCTGAACTGGTTGCAGTCCACATAATCTGTTGTCGCAGTGATTGCCAGACTTCAGGGGAAAGAATAGAGAAGCTGGAGACAGTGCCTGGATCAACAGGTTACCCAGGTAGGGTAAAATTTAAACTCCCTGAGTGTGACAGAAAGCTACTACTTGAGCTAGACACTTTGTGAACACTCCTGGAAATGTGAAATACCAAAAGGCAGAGCAGTAAGCTGAAAGTGTGAGGTGCCGGAGAAAAACCTGAGGAATCTCCTGCAAGGAGGAGGAATGGGTATATATAAGTAGGTGTCCTTCAGATCTAGAGACATTAAGAATGGAGGAGATGAAAGGCAGAAGACTGGAAAGAAAAAGAGCATTTTGAAAGATGGCACATTCAAGTAAGTGTTTATAAGAAACAGGTTAAAGATGGGTCTCCCCTGTCCTTCCTTCCATGGGACTAGAAAAGCATTCAAGTAAAACCCTTTTACCATGATGTCCTTTGTTACTTGCTCAACTGTGCCCTGATTCAAAAGGTCTTGAATAATGGGGGCCAGAAGGGATACTTGGTTTTGAGGAGACTGTGGCATGTCTTTCAGAGGGGGACTATTTTCCCAGGAGATGGCATAACCATCCCCGATTATGGAGAAGACCCACTTGTGAGTGGTAATAACTTCCTACCTGGCCTGGGACAGCAACAGTCTTTAGGAAAGAGATAATAAGACTGGGGGGTTTGAGGGAAGGGTGCTGCAGAGGTAGTCACATGTTTCTGTCTCCAAAGGGAGCCTTCCTGTGGAGTTTTTCAGATTACCTTTTCCTAGATGTTTTTCTTTGTTTCTGAACTATCATGGGAGCCCTTCTAACGAACCGGGTAGAGATTTAGATGGGTAATTCCTATGGTATCTAGAAAATGAGGAGAGTAGGATTAGTCTGCAGTCTTTCCTCAGTCTTGGATGGTTTTGGCAGGCTGCCACCCAATGACCAAACAGTTAGTCTTTGTCCAAGGGGGAGTCTATAATTTTAGACTTGAAATCCTCAGGAATAGGCCATCACAAATCCATGTACATCTGCGAACAACAGATCCAATGGCAGCTGCCCTAGAAACAGCATCCACAGCATCATAACTGAACTTAATATTGTGTCTGTCAATTTGAATAACCTGCAACTGTAAGCTCCATATTTGATGCTTTGACCCAGCTGTAGAAGGATCCAGTATAACTTTAAGGAATGCAAGACCGAGATTAAATACTTTGTCATTTCAGTCTGGTAATTAACTGCGCTAATGGCAAGGGTAGAAGAGATGTAAAACTTTTCCCCACCTATCCAGGGCCCTACCATCTTTGTCAGGAGGTAGGACATTTGCACTGGGCAGAAGCTTACAGGGTTTATCAGAAGAGGTACTGCAGAAAGGCTCTGCCACTGGGTTCTTGTATAAATAGTTTAGGTCATCAGGCACATTGTAAAACATGTGTAGTCTCTTACGAGTTTGGTGGTTGTACATTAGGTGCAGAAAAAGTAGACTGAAAGGCATCCTGGACAGCCTCAAGGACAGAAGGGATTGGAGAAGGGGCAATGACACCATCTCCAAGAAGGTGTAATATCTTTCCTGAACATCAGACATCTGCACTGATTACCATTCAAAGTGTTTCATCATGTTCTATATAGTCTCCCCACAGGAAGCTTCCTCAGAGGGGGAGTCATCATCAGAAGAGATTTGACATGGAGAATTCAAGTGAAAGGAACAGTCCTGGGAATGGTCAGAGTTAGAGTTATAGTCCTGTTCCACATCAGAAGAAGAGGAGACCAAGGCAGGTTTTTATGAGGTAGCTTGTGGTTGCACAGACCCAAAGAAAGGTGGTTTCAAAAACATGACAGCTTTGAACAATCCCTATGATAAGTCTATCCACTCCTTTTTTCTAGCTGCTGAGGGTGAGGCCACATGTCTAGTCTTCTGTTTTTTCTTTTTAGGTGTGACATCCACCCATATGAGGCGTGGAAGTTTGGAACCCTGTATGACTTCAATTCGAGAGCCTGGGTTCTCTTCCTGAACTAAAATTTGAGAGACACTGTGCAGTCCTTCAAAAATGATTAGACAACATTGCTTGGATGTATCGGCAGTGTGCAAAGCCTGAGGAAACATACTGGCCTCTGACAGGGTCTAAGAAGCTGGCAATTGAAAAACAGCCTGACATACTGTGGGTTTTGCAACCTCAGAGGGCATTGGGCTGTGGATCCATATGAGGCCTTTTTATTTTTTTCTTCGGTGTCAGGGGGGATTTCCAAGGATGCAGACTCAATTATCTTAGATTGGGTCAAGGGTTTAAGATGCTGGGTCTCAAGAAAGGTGCTGAGAGTAGAAAGCCTAGACCCAAGGGTTTTGGGAAAGAATGACTGACAGATTGAGCAAGACTTATAATTGGGTACTGGGCCTAGGCAAAAAGATGACACATGGTATGCAAGTTCTTGCATGGAATCTGTCTACTGCTTTCACATCCCACCCAGATGTATACGTCAGGAATACTGTAACTGCGATTTTCAGTCAGGGCATCTCGTACTTACAGTTGTGCAAGGGACTACTAAGTGAAAATAAAAGGACATGTACTCACAGAATTAGACAAGGCAATGATTAAAGCTGCCAAATATCACTTCTCCAACGTCACCCCTAAAGGATGCCTGCTTCATTTTAAACAAATTTTCTGGTGGCAGATGTAATAACATTAACTTGCTGCATTGCAACACAAACATATAGATGTTGACTGTTTTGATCTACTTCCAGAAGGAGATTGTAACAGTATTTGCTGCAATGCAAGACATGCTGCCAAGCATGTGCATGGATGTATTGCAGATTCTGGACCACAGTTATGCCAGGAACCATTTATGCAAATACAGCACATATCAACATTTCCTTAAGAGACTGCCCCCATGCTCCAAGTCTGCTTCTGGAGCATTTAAGCTTGTGCAACTGGATCTTCCATGAGTGCAAACCATGGTTGAGGCTTGGCATCTCTAAGGGTCCTACTTGAAAAAAACAAATATTACACTTCATAAACTCCATCCTCCAACATGAACAGAACACTCTGGATGACACCTAGACGAGGCAAAGTGTGCTGAGAGAGAATCCTTATTTAACATCTTGAGCACAAAAGAAGAGTTTTCCAGAACAATGGACTTGATGCATGCCAGTGCTACCACATCTGATCTGATGGTCCTACTGTGTTGCATCAGTCGTTCCATCTTTCACCTGTTCTTCCTCTAACAATTAAATAAAGATAACAGACATGCCCCATATACTCCCAAATTTGTGTACCTTGCCAGCATCATACGGTCTATTACTCGTATGTCTCCAAGCTTGTATGTTGACACATAATCCCTGGGATACCAGTGAGTGCTTAGTCATGGTGTGGATGCAGGGCATACAATGTAAACTGCCACTTGGGAAATGAACAGGTATTCCTGTTGGCAGACTCTGCATTCGACAGTTGGGCTAGTGGTTGATTAACTGAAGATATAATGGTCTTCCTCAAGCAGCACTTAGTCACACCACTGAATTCCCCGTCTCTGACTCTGATAATAAAACCCTTTCTTTATAGCTGCAAATAATAGTTGTTAACTCATTAACCCCGACTACCGTCTCATGGTGCCTCTGTGCTTAACACAGAGCACGCTGTGAGACGGTAGTAATTACATGCAGTTACACCCGAGTGCCTTCTGCCAGCGCAAGTAACTTTGCTTGCATATTTTATCTCCAGTGTTGAAAATTAAGTTGAAAAAGTAACTGAACTTTGTCAGTTACCTTGTCAACTTAAGTTTCAACATGGAGTTGCAAGGTCTTCTTATTTGACTTTAATTAGAAAATCGGCTTGTAACGCACCTGTATTTGCGTCTCAACAGCAAGCCGATTTAGTATAAACAAGAAACTGAAACTGCCTCCCTTTTCACAGCCATTATTACTACAGAATAATATACACATTACGTATGCACATCCGTCCTTACAGAAATAGCAACATTTGTTTTATTTACTCTAACTTAGTTCTGTAAAGAGTTTTGGCTGCCTACCATTGCTTTAAGTATCAGCTCACAAGACAGTTTCTTTGCTCCGTCATCCCCAGTCCAATGGAACGCACTTTTGATTGTATATTTAGAAGTTGAAAAACTACGCAGCACCATTGCTAGGACATTCACATTCTTTAAAATTTTTAACAACAACAATAACTGGTATACAAGCAGGCAAATCCCAGCATTCAGCCTAGTAGTACATAAACGTAGCAGCCTGCTCACTTAATCGCTTTATCATACTATGCCCTGCCCGCTAGCACCTACCCAATCATTGCCTCCCTCCTGTTTGTGTATGATTATACACAGTTTTAACGGGCACTGGCTACATGAACTAAAGTTTATGTGACTAAGGCTAAATAAAGGGATTCCAAAAGTAGCAGGACCGTGTGGCAGTAATCCTACGGATTAGAAAAAAAGTTTGAAGTCCCTTGTTCATCGGCCTCCTTCTGACAGACGAAGCATTGACGGCGGAGTCATATATAGGCGATGGAAACAGCAGGAGCGAACTGAGCAACCATGTGCTGTGAGCCCCCTCCTCTCAGCTACAACCATGGCTGAGAACACCGGCTTAGAAAACCATCGCATCAAGAGCTTCAAGAATAAGAGCCATAATGTTGAGGTAATAAGGCTGGGATGGGAAAACAGACGATGCTAAGCTGTGGCCACAAAGGTCTAAATAGGAGAGTGGTGGCCTGTGTGTGTATGAGAGAGCGAATGGTAAAGGGATGCATGGAGAGTGTGTGTATGATTTTAGAAGTGCCTGCGTGCGTGTATGAGAGAGCGAACGGTAAAGGAATGAATGAAGACTGTGTGTATGAATGTAATAGTGATTGCTGGCATGATTGAGTGAGCAAATGGTAAAGTAATGCATGGAGAGTGTGTGTATGATTTCAGAAGTGCCTGCGTGCGTGTATGAGAGAGCGAACGGTAAAGGAATGAATGAAGACTGTGTGTATGAATGTAATAGTGACTGCTGGTATGATTGAGAGAGCAAATGGTAAAGTAATGCATGGAGAGTGTGTGTATGATTTTAGAAGTGCCTGAGAACGGTAAAGGAATGAATGAAGACTGTGTGTATGAATGTAAAAGTGACTGCTGGTATGATTGAGAGAGCAAATGGTAAAGTAATGCATGGAGAGTGTGTGTATGATTTTAGAAGTGCCTGGTAAAGGAATGAATGAAGACTGTGTGTATGAATGTAACAGTGACTGCTGGTATGATTGAGAGAGCAAATGGTAAAGTAATGCATGGAGAGTGTGTGTATGATTTTAGAAGTGCCTGCGTGCGTGTATGAGAGAGCGAACGGTAAAGGGATGCATGGATGTGTGTGTGAGAATAGAAAGAAAAATAGGGAAACACCTTTTTTATGTACAATTAACTTGAATAAATTAGATACTGTCCTATGGCTAGAACTACTGTGAAGTTTCCACAAATGACTTGCTCTTCATCTTTCTATTTATAAAAATATTGCTAGGTATGATGGAATATTAGTTTATTTAAAATTATATTACTAATTGCATTCTGTATTATTTGAGGTTTTACTAACTGGTGGTTAACAGTTTTGACAAGAGCTTTCTTACTACATTTGACATTGATGGGATAAACAATGAGTCAGTGTTTGTTTCCCAAATACTTGTTTTGGCTTCCAGTTCAAATTTCTGTTACAAAGAAGTGATTAAGAGTCAGTAAGGCATATATAGTGTTTAAATACTTGAAATTACGTTAAAATGGTCTGGCATATAGATGTTTAAAAAACAGGTTTTTGCATTTTGTATTTGCATGCCAGTAATGTACATCCTTTGCAGGTTAAAAAAACATATGAAAGGTCAAGCTATGTGCCTTTTCAGATTATTTTTTTCTGATTAAAAATGGTTGGTATAATACTATATTATGTCCCTGACTACATATACAGTATCAATTTTCAGATCTACATTTAGCAAGCATACTGGTCATATTGGCCAATAACTGAATGGGACAGCAGGGTCTTTGCCTAGTTTTAATATAGTAATTATTAATGATTCCTTACAAGAGAGCAGAATATAAGTACACATTGAGGCAAAGATGCATTCCTGCAGTATTTGAAGAAATGCCAATGTCTAGAGGGGGGGGGGTCATTGCTGTCAAAATGAGAGATCAGAGCTTCATGGTTTCAAAGCAAGAGGTTCTTAGTAAATCTTCAGCTACATACATTCTGACTTTACTGCTAAAAGTTTTATATCTGAGGGAGTAGTGAGTATACTGGAGTCATAATGGACTGGTCAAAATAGCTAGATCCAGAGCAGTATTCATAATCAGCCTATACCCCACAGCAGGGTTGTGATAGAGGGGAAGACAGTGCATTCAGACAGCAGTTGTAAGACCTAGTAAACTAAGCAGAACAGGAATTGGCGTTGGCAGAATTGTTGATGGCAATCTATGACCTAAATGTACATATCTGGAGAGGCAGAGCAGGATAGGAGGACTCCCTGGGTACACATGGATGGGGCAACAGAAATAAAGGATAGCCCATTCTAGACTTTTGTCTGGTAAATGACATGATGGTAGGAAACACATGGTTCAGAAAGACAGTCACTTGTTTTAAAACTGTAGGATGAAGTGTACTTAATTTTGAGTCTTTAGAGTTAACTTTAAAAAAAGAGTGTTTGTTTCACTGTCAGTAACTGCATAAAAGTGGAAGGAGATTGCAAAAAGGGCCAGGAGACATTATATCTGGGATTGTTTGTGGTTTCCTTGATGTGGCAATAATAATATTTGTCAGTAATTTTGTTTATTGGGAAAAACAAAATAATCTGCAGTTGTATGGAAAGACTATAGCTGAATGTATTTGATCAACATAGGGCGCACCTTATACATCTGTACGCATACCTTTACCTGTGAATGTATGATGCTGCCATGCTTTTTTTGTAATCTATCCATGCCATATTCTTCCCCTTTGCACAACTCTCCCCTACAGTTTTAAATAACAACAAATGATACTTTGTTCAACATGTTTCTTTTATTTTTTTTTTGTTCTTTTGTCATAATTATTTTTTTTAATAAAGGGAAGTAGCATAGTACCTATGAACTACGAACCATGGAGTGGTTTTACTGAGGTGTTTATTATTAGTAGAGTTGGTATTACGCTATCTTGTAAGCTGTTTAATTTTTCTCTAGGATAATTTTGTTTTAGAGGCATATGGTTTTGTTTTTGCCTTACTAAATATTTGAACACATTTCATTGATGGAGTTGCCATTGTAGGAAGTGCATAAATCTGCAGCTTTGCTTTACTAATGGCTAGAGAATAATTAATTTCACTTGGCGAAAACCATAAGACCACTTACAGCTACCTCTGTTTATTATTAACTTTTAACAGTATTGTGTTACAGTCTGAAAGTGAGAAGAGGAAATGTAATTCAGAATTAAATGGATGAACATGGGCAGATAGTGGGTGGTGATATGGGCAGGTTCTTTGCTGACTTTGTTCTTTTGCAGGTTACTGTAATTTTAACAGGCCAGTTGCTTCACTATAAATGTATTTGATAAGTTAACATTGACTGTATTTCCTTTGTTTGTTCTTGGAGAAAGAAGTAATCTGAGAGGGAGACAGAGAGAGGAAGTGGAAGGGAGATAAATGTACATTGGTGATGCAGTCTTAGGTAGTACTCAAAACAACATGCATTTATCTTATGTCGTTTGCAACCACCCCAAACATAGTTTATGGAGGCACACTATACAAAGCCATGCTGGTCTCACCAGAGCACAACACACTTTCCCACATGCCTTTTGGGGGACTTAATGTGTTGTTTTTCAAATTTTTGCCTGGCATGGATGTTTTTCTGTGTTAGAAAAGGCTTATGTCCAACCCTACCTACCCCATAGTGCAGACATATGGAGAATATGGGATATTGGTGTCACATGTAGTACACAACCAGTACTTTTGCAGAAATTCCTGCAGCTCTTTCAGTGTTGCTGTAGGTCTCTTGGAAGCCTCCCTGACCACTGATCATGTTGTTTTTCATTTTGGAGGGACGTCCAGTTCTTTGCAACATCACTGTTGTCCCATATTTTCTCCATTGTTTGACTGTCATCACCGTGTTCCATGGTATATCCAATGCTCAGTAAGATGCAAGTGCTGTACTACTTTGACTGAATTACTATGGCGTTTGTCCTAACAGATGGTAATGACTGTCTTATATTACACCTGTACCCCGAATATAATGAATGGCTATTCAACATATAATCTGATGCAATTTCCTGCCGGCGTGTAAGGTGTTTATTTCTGAATTTTTCCTGTTGGTGCTTGTACATACCAGGAAATGTTACTGAATGGTTGTTTTTGGGAAAAAATATGTCTGTGCAAATGTGTGTATTTCGATATATATGTATGACGTCCATTCACTTTGTGGTAATCTAGAGCAATCCACTGGCAGCTGATTTTGTAGTTGGAAATCCTGTTCTTTACCTTCAAAGCACTGAACGACTTAGTAACCTTTGGTTCAGTAATAGAAATGGAGTGTCTGAATAGTTGTTGCCAGCTGTTTCAATTTTAGCTTTGATTTTTGCATTCTGGTATAGAAATTAGATGTAAATGTGTGGAATTATGTAAAACTATAAAACACATTTGAACTAGAAAGCTTCCATAAATCAGCTAGAACCTCTGAATTGGTAGATACCCATTGAAATATAAAGTTCTTTGCTAGCAGCAACCTCTTCAGTAGTTAGATATCTGTGAAATTATTCAGATGACTTTTACCTATGCAGAGATTGTGCATGTTTGGAAACTAGTTTACAATGTAAATCAAGATAAGAAGTACACAGGGCTGCTGGTGGTATCTTCCTGAGGAATGCCACAAGGCTGCTGGTGGTATCTTCCTGAGGAATGCCATGAACAAAGTTGGTTGTATAACTAATGAGGACGAGTCTAGCAGTATATATTTTTTTACTTTCCATCCTAAAGTTATAGTTAGTGTTTAAAATTTGCTTATGGAGACCTCACTCAGTGTTTGCTATTTATTATTGTTGAAACGCCAAGTCATATTCACTTTTCCCGAGTGAAATGTATGGCATGTATGGAAATGAGTATATTTTCTGGTTGGCTGTGTGATCGAGACTGTGAGGGAGACAGTAAAAGTATGCATTTTTTAACTCCTTTACCAGAGTAATACTACAGTAGGCTACTTGTGATTTTTATTAGGTATTAAAAAATAATTTAAAAGGAATCCACAGGATAGAACCGGGACCTTCAGGAGTCAGTGCAGACTTCATATTTGTTATTACTGTTCTTGAGGACAATTTTTTACAGAAATATTGGGACATAACTCCATCATTAGATGTTGCGCTTGATTACTTGGACATGATTTATGCAACAGTTCTGCAGAGGGACCGCTATGGCACCGACAGAATATGAGAATGTGAACTGTCTTTATTTTCTAAAGTGTAACATACCACTTTTTTTCCAAACTTAACAGTTTTAGGAGGGAGGATTGAGCTCAATGAGGTACAGTTGAAAGGTATGGAAGGAGACATTGAAATGTTTACAGTTTGCTTGCTGAACTGTGACTGCTTGTCACAGACATTCACATTTCTAACCAAATTCCATACCATGAACTGCTGGTTTATTTGCTTTCTATAGCATCTCTCATAAGCTTTATCTATCAAAGAGCATAGAAGTGTATAGAGAAAAACATAACTTGTCTTTCTGGAATCCAACCCTGTAACAGAACCTCGACTTCCTCTATGCATTTTGGAGAGAGGGCCTTGGCCCTGACTTGAATAGATTTATTGTGATTATAACAAAAGGTAGTAGTCTTGGACACCCATTTGAAAATCATCTGTTTTGAAACACTGTCCATTCCTACCATCACAAGAAATAAACTATTGCTCCAGATATTCTGAAAGATTTAGTTTTGCCTAGAAGTTACCCATGTTTTTACTTGCTGACTACTACCTGCATGGAGCTATGTTATGTTTTGGGAATTTTTCTGGCCTTTGTTAGTAATGTATGCAACTTATGTGGGAGGAAGGGCTAAGTGTTATACTATTTTACTGAATTACTCTATTACATAACAGCTGCACAAGGAGATATGAGTACCTACTCAACAGGTTATGTGCAGCAATTATCACCTGTGTCTGAGCATGCATACCTTTGCAGTAATGAAAGGCAGGTCATTATCACCTTAGCAATAAGTCTGTTACAATATAGCACTGAGTCATTATCACATTTCAGGTAAAACTATCAGGAGCTGTCACTGTTATTCACACAAGTACAACTCGTTATCACATTGATGAATGCACAAGCCAGATTGTGTTTTTTTTCTGCTTCTAGTCATTGCAAGACACCCCCTCCATTCTTCATCAACTACCTAGCCTCTGAAACCCTTATTTTATATATATCTATATATATATATATATATATATATATATATATATATATATATATATATATATATATATATAGATAGATATATATATGTGTGTGTGTGTGTGTGTATATATATATATATATATATATATATATATATATATATATATATATATATATATATATATATATATATATACACTGCTGACACTGAAGGAGGTCATGAAACCATAGTGGTATCAGCAGTCTGAGTGGGCAGCCAGCACAATTATGGGACACTTCAGATAACCAACATTTGGAGCCCCATGCCTGTCCTTGGCATATTAGTGGAGCGGCGGTCCTTACCCTGCTTTTTCTCTTTACATGTGCCCTGGCTGTGCACCCTTGTCAGTGTCCACCCATGCTTTATTTCAGATAAGGTAAGACTGTCTTCTGCTTTTCTGGGAGTCACTGGAAAGGGAGCAGCCAAAAACCCAACACTGTCCTATCGCCAAACATTGTGTTGGTGGGTGCATCACAGGGGGTATACCCAGCCAGCATGGATCTTGTGATCCACCAGGATCACAGTTGGGAACTTGGAGACTCTTCAGCTCAGTCCCATAGTGCTGCTCTCCTAGGTAAGCATGGGCTTGGGTGTGCCACCGTGATGTAATTTTTCCCTCTGGGAAAGGACACATGCAAAAAGACACAGCGTGGGTCAGTCTTGGTCTTTTGACATGTTACCTTGATGTAGCTCCCCACTCAGTCTCCCTCCCTTCATGTGTCGTAAATGTATGTAGGTCAGGACAGCAATTAGTGAGAGTTACTTCAGTCCCTCATCCCTTAGGTCCATTGCTGAATGGGCACACGTAAAGAGAAAAGGCAGAGGTAAGGCAAACTGCTGACACTGAAGGAGGTCATGAGACCATAGTGATGTCAGCAGTCTGAGTGGGCAGGCAGCACAGCTATGGGATACTTCAGATAACCAACATCTGGAGCCCCATGCCTGTCCTTGGCATATTAGTGGAGCGGCGGTCCTTACCCTGCTTTTTCTATTTACATGTGCCCTTTCTGTGCCCCCTTGTCAGTGTCCACCCATGCTTTATTTCAGATAAGGTAAGACTACCTTCTCTCTTCGGCATCACCGCGGAAGATGTTCACCTGTTCAGAATGGATGGCATTCACCTAACTGAGGAGGGCATTGCGTTCTTGACCAACCTCCACAATGGTGTGAGGAGAGCCATGCAAGATTGCTAACATGCAGCTTGTGAGAAGAATGGAAAACGCCCATGACCAAGTCAGACCAATATAGTAAGTAAAACACTATTATGAAATGTGTTGTGTAAAATTCATTCCTCTGAGCTTGGCAAACGACTGTTATGGAAGTTATGATTTTTTTCATCTTTCGGTAAATAACTTTGCATGGGAGCATCTGAATGTGCCAAATATCTCATTTTGAAGACAGTATTGCTGGTTCTAACATGGTAAAATAATTGTGCCTGCATGTTTGACACGTGCAGATATCAGTTTGTTTCGGACTTAGGTTATGGAAATTATGATTGTTTTCATATTTTGTTAAATAACAGGAGCATCTGAATGTGCCAAGTAATATCTCATTTTTAAGACAGTATTGCTGGTTCCAACATGGTAAAATAATTGTGCCTGTATGTTTGACACATGTGCAGATATCAGTTTGTTTCGGATTTAGGTTATGGAAATTATGATTTTTTTCATATTTTGGTAAATAACTTTGCAAGGGAGCATCTGAATGTGCTAAGTAATACCTCAGTTTGAATACAGTACTGATAGTTATAACATGGTGAAAGAATGGTGCCTGTATGTTGTACTCATGTGCAGATATCAAACTTTGTTTCAGACTTAGGTTATGGAAATTATGATTTTTTTTCATATTTTGGTAAATAACTTTGCAAGGGAGCATCTGAATGTGCTAAGTAATACCTCAGTTTGAATACAGTACTGATAGTTATAACATGGTGAAAGAATGGTGCCTGTATGTTGTACTCATGTGCAGATATCAAACTTTGTTTCGGACTTAGGTTATGGAAATTATGACTTTTTTTCATATTTTGGTATATAACTTTGCAAGGGAGCATCTGAATGTGCTAAGTAATATCTCATTTTGAAAAGACTATTTACAGTTCTAACATGGTAAAAGAATTGAGCCTGTATGTTGTACTCATAGGCAGATATCAAAGTTTGTTTCGGACTTAGGTTATGGAAATTATGAATTTTTTTCATATTTTGGTAAATAACTTTGCAAGGGTGCATGTCAGTGTGCCAAGTAATACCTTATTTTGAAGACAGTGTTACTCCTTACAACATGGTAAAAGAACTATATCTGTGCACTCTACACATGTACAGATATCACCGTTTGTTTAGTCTTGTACGATTATGAAAATTGTACATTTACAATACTTTTCATTATTATGCCCATATCTTTGCAAGGGAGCATGGTGATCATGCAAATGATGCATCATTTTGAAGCTGACATTCAGATGCACAACTTCTACACTGATATGTAGGCTCTGTCCGTTACAGGTAATGAGATATTATGCTTTGTTTATTAATCAAATATGAAAAATAATATATTAATCATATTTATGTGAATATCTACAGAAAGGAATATCACACAGTAATGGTTAAGGTATCATTTTAAAGCTGACATTCACATTAGCAAATTACATTCAAATTGTATGGGTCTGCATTGGACATTGACCAAGATATTGTGCTTTGTTTTTCCAAAAAGGTAAAAAATATGCACAATATCAGCATTCCTTGCCAAATATTTAATAATGACTTTGATAAACACTGTCAACATTTACACTGTTGAAAAGGTCAGTGTCTGCTGAACAACTTTCGCGTTTACATTTTTAGTCTAGCTCTTACAGTTAAAGAGTTATGAACATTTGTTTTCTGTATGAATTTACAAATGGATTTTCTGAAAATGAGCTCAGGCTGCACTGTTATTCCTATGGTGGAATTAAGCAGGCATCATTTCCTGAGCTGCTCCGGAGTGAATGAGTTAATCTAAATGTGGACCTGCTAAACAAACCAATCAAGTCACTGGGGAGGAGGAGGAGGAGGAAGAGGTGCATTCCCCTAAATGGAAGGAATACTTAGAATTTGATTTTGCATTCTGATGCAATAACTTCTCTTACATCTAGATCTGTGGACAGGATGAACCATTTTCCCTTAAAAGTAACACTCTCCCTCCTACAAGGTGCAGGGCAGACAGTCAAAGCTGGAGGAAGAGCTTTCTTGGCTATGATGGACACCATTTTCCCAATGTAAAAATGCAAAAACAGAACAGTCCGACTACCACGGTCCAGTACATAAAGTAATACTTTTAATAAAAATTAAAAAACAAGGTAGGATCTCTTTTTCTATATTTTCCCCAGTGTCTTCTGGCAGCCGTGTTTCCTCCCTAGTTTCCAATGGCCTTTTTCTAAAGCTTTCCTTTGTTTAACCTGCTCTATCCAGGACTGCTACCTATAAAACGGTCATTGAATAATTCCTATTCTATTTAGAAACTGGTGAGTAAAAAAACAGTTCTATTGTCTGCAAAGTCTTTCTTCCAGCTTCTTCAAAATATTTTGTGAGGGAGATCCAAACAGATTTTTGTGCAAGGGGGCATTAAGAATATGTCTCTTACAGCTAACTGGGTAACAGCTGTGTCACTCGTCTACTCAGGATGTAATAGACGAGACTTTGCAAATTCTGTTCAAGCAACTTTATTATGTACAAACACATGGCTGCACTCTCAAAATGGCACTGAAGCTAGCATGTGTGTGCTATTTACATGCACCTTCAGTCCTTGAAACGCTTCTTAAAGATACAGCACACAAGTTCTGTTCTACAAGCTGGATCCTAAGCCATGACTACATTATTAGAACTAATAAATGTGGTATTACATCTGCATTTAATACTAATGTGTTTAACTCAATAGCCATCTGTGACCGTCTTTGCAGTCCTTGGCTTAGGGTCTGATCACACACCTCCATTATCAGGGTACTCCTACTGCCCAAGGATGTCCTGTTTGATAAGCATCTGGCAATTAACTGCCTTAATACAAAGAATGGAGTATTTCACACTTTTTTCACAAAAATAATCCAGGATATTTCTGTCTTTTGCATTGGAGATTGTGTTAATGATCGGCAGTAGCTTGAACGCCTAGCAGCATCAAGAGAAATCATTACACGAAAGTCCACAACTTTTTTTTTTTGTAAAAGTAGTTGATTTTTTTTTTATTGACCTAATAAAATCTAACAGACTTCCTGAATGCTGAGGGCTGTGATTTCAGCTCCACAGAAACATTCTTAAAGGCATCTTTGAACCTCTGAAAGACTGGACAAATGGCCAATGACTTGGTCTCTTTAATATCGAGCAATTTTAGATATCTTTTTTGTGTGTCTGCCAATTCCTTGCCCCCTCCAAGTTAAAATGTTTTAGTAATAAGTTGAGGGTTTCTTCAAAGGAGACATCTCAAGACAGCAGACAGACACTCCTACTTGTCTCTATCATACGCAAGAGGGAAAGACAACTACTCAGAGTAGGTCACATCCTCCTCCTCTCTGAAATCTGAATCAGATGACCAGTCACTTTTTCTCATACAGTGTTGCCATGCATAAGGTGACAGGCTCCACAGGAGGAGATGAAGCAGCATATACCCTCTGTTATATAGTAACATCTTCTTCAGTAAATCACCTATAATTAAAGTGACATGGCTGAGTAAAGGGCTGACATCTTGGGGGAGGTCAGCCATGAGACTGGCATTTTATCCACAGGGTACAAGTCTAGACATATGGATATCTTCTGCTTTTATAATGCCCCAAGTCAATACATGTTTTTGCTCGAGTATGAAGTTCCCAAATAAAAACAGGCAAGATATCACATGGGAGACCCTTAAACTTGCCACTGTGGATACCTGGAAAACAGTAGTCAGCTATGACACAGTAGTAGATGCTACTGAGGCTTGTTTTGGCTTGGTTGTTAAACTCTTACTCCCACCAGCCTTTGAAGGAGCAACAGTGGATAGAGAAGTTGAAGAAAAGAATGCCAGTGCAGGGAGAAGACAAGACCATGACTCATCAGCAGAAAGGCCTTCAACATGACTAATGGGCTGCTAAGGACTCCTGCCTGTAAAATCCTCAAGACGTAATTTCTAAGGCTTGCCTATTCACCTAAAATACTTGACTTTACTGAAATGATGGAATAAGGTGCTCATGATGGGAAAGGAGCCGATGCCCCTTAGTCCAAGGAAGGATGTTTTCTATGCTTGAGCAAAGCCCAAAGGGTACTAATTCTGCTAAATACAGTTTTCTTGTAAAGATCATAAGACAAACTCTGGCACCACTTATCTAAACAATACAAACAAGGAAAATGTTCAGACCTTCAAGAGAACGTGTCTCCTGTAAAAACATTTACTGATGGTCTTTACCAGGAAAGTCACTAGCCTCAAACATCCTCAAAATTATAAATAAATACAACCAAGTACAGCAAGATTATAACAATTAATAATTCAGCACAACAGAAGTGAATAGAAAAAAATATCAAATTAGGCACTTACCACAATACTCTAGAAGTTACATGAACAAACCAAATGGACAGTGTACTAATCTCAGCACGCATCAGAAAACGTACAAAAACATAACAGGTTATCTGTTCTTTTCTTTTTAAACTTATTATTAATTTTAAAACTAAAATTGTACAAAATTATTTAAAGATAAACAGAACAAAAACATACCTATTTACAGATGTCCAAAACAAAATCAAACAGAAATTTATCAAGTAGATCACTTAATTTTGACAAAAATCTATACTGGCGAGTAAATATTCAAAGTTCTCATTTTGGCAGCTGACAATTTTTTTTTACATACATTTTTAGTAAATTAATGAATTCAGTGAAAGATTTTTGAAATTCTTTGCAACTAATTGTCTTGCTATGGCTAAAATGGACCAAAGGAGAGACACCTGCAACCTAGGAATGGAATCCGGAACTGGAGAATTAAATAAAATGTTCTGTCCACAAAGCTTGGGCAAAATTTCTAAATTCAACCCAAATAGGAGTTACTATTTTACAATCCAATATCATATGAATCTGCTTTAGAGACTTCATTACACCTCCAACAATTTTCCGACAGTTATATAACAAAGCTGCTTTACGTGAAGTTAAAAAGCACTGCGAAGAAATCTCCATGTACATATTTTCCAATAAACAGAAGTAGATTTTCCCACAGATATGAGCATTAATCATTTATCTTCATCAGAAAAGCCCATCTCAAAAATCTCAGTTAAGTAAATCCAAAATAATGAATCTGTGGGACCAAACTCTTCTCTTATTTTATAAATTACTGATATTTATGATTTATTCTTACTTGAGTTACTATTGGTTCTGGAAAAAAACAACTATATTTGGAATATGTTTTGTTGCTGAAAATCCATGGAGATTTTGATTTTATCACTAACATTTTTTTACAAGACTGTATAGTCAACCAACCAATTATTTTCTAAACAATGTCCTGCAATAAGATAATCTGTTATGTGATTTTTTTCTGATTAAGAAATGATACCAAAAGACTAAATTTGCATCTCTAAGGTCTAGAATATTGTTTGTATTAAAAGCTCCCAAATAATCTAACTATATAATTAGAATTCATGAATCTTTTAACATTCATATGGATGTAATCACTGAAGAGAGAGGAATAGTTTTTTTCTATTCATTTAAACATAAGTTTTTCAAGATCCAGTAAAATTTATTAATTCCAAATTTAGAGGAATATTCTACAACATAGCTATTATTTATTAATTTTTCAAGCTGATTGGTAAGAGGAATTTAACCATAGAGATATTAAACTGAGAATTATTGATTTAGCATATAATTCAAGATTTGGAAAATTTAATCAACCCTCTTGGCAACTTTTAACACACCAATCAAAGGATATTCTTAGTTTGCTGGAGAACCAGTGAAAAATAAGAAAGATAGAATTTAATTTCTTAAGATTTTTTAGTAGGGAGAATGATTGCAGATAGAAAAGTATTTTTGGTAGGATTATCATTTTTGTTAAAGTAAATCTATCTTCCATTGTAAAAACAATTTCCAATTAATTATTTTAGTAACAGTGTCTATTAAATTACTACAACTTACTGCTGAGTCTTTTACAGTAGATTTAATTATAATTCCAAGATAATTAATGTGTGAATTGTCCCAAATAAAATTCTTATAGTTTTTTAAATGAATAACTTTTTTTATTAATAAGCAAAGTTTGTTTTATCAGGGTTAAACATTAAACCTGATGCTTTTTCAAAGTAATTAATAGATGTATTTAAATTTTTTATTGAAGCTTTAACATCACTTGTTATTAAAATGTCATCTGCTAATAACTAAATTTTACAGCAGTAACATTCATTTATCGAGAATCCCTGAATTTTGCTATTAGATTTAATAAAGTTTGTGAAAGGTTCAATTGCTAGAGCAAATAATAAAGGTGACAAGGGACAACCCTGTTTTGTACCTTTTAATATTCTGAAAGAGCTAGAAAGAAAAGAGTCAAATGTTAAAAAAGAGAACGAGTTACTACATATATTAGTTGTAAGACTTATAAAATCTAGGGAAAATTCATATTGCTTAACAGCTTTGAACAAATTTTCAACTAATATAATCAAAAGCCTTATTTATATCTAGACTTATTATATTTAGTTCTGTTTTGTTTTTATTGGCCAGATCTATTAAAGTATTAAGCCTAATTTGTTATCCTGAACCTAAGTAGTATAAAACTAGTCTGATCATGTATTAATCCTAGCATAAGGTTCAATCTTTTTGCAAGAATAGATATAATTTTTTATAAATCAACACATAATAATGAAATAAGACAGTAAGAAGAACATAGGTTAGAATCTTTAGTTGGTTTCAAGATACGAGATATCAGGGAATATTTCCTGGAGGGGGGATGGCTGACATATGTTTAACTTGTTCAAAAACTTTTAATTGGATACTTAAAATATTCTCTGGGAAACATTTGTATAATTCTGGGATTATACCATTGAGACCGAGGGCTTTATTTGGTTTTAGATTATTAACTTAATCTTTTAACTCCTTAAAAGAAAATGAATTATCAATTTTAGATCTTTGTTCTTTGGTTAATTTAAACCTTATTACTATCTTTCAAAAGGTCATTGGTTATGTTGCTGATTTTTAAAACTGTGTCTGTTATTAATTTCTTCATAATATTTCCTAAAGAATTCTAGTAAGTCTTTTAAATAAGTCAGCGTTTTTATTTTTATCACCTTGTTTAGAAATGATTTATTTAATAAGATTAGTATTTATTTTTTTCTTAGATCTAACACCCAACCTGTGTAAGCTTTTTGGGTTTATTCAGTAAGTTTGCGATTTTAATTTTTCCAGATTTATTTATATTTTATGGTAAAACACATCAAGATATTTCTGATTTAATATTTATTTGCCATAAGGTTTTAAATTGGATTTCAATTTATCTACATTAGACTGCAAAGACAACTCCTTATCCCACTATTTTTAACATGTGTACCAAGTTTTAATTCTTCCATATAGATAAGCTTTTATAGAATCCCAGAGAATTACTTCTGAAACTTCTTCATTATTATTAATTTGATTTATTTTAGACACCATCCCTTAAAGTCTTTAAACTTTATTAAATAAGCAGATATGATAGTAAATCAAATTACTTGGCCTTAACGCTAATGTAATAGCATTGTGGTCGAAGGACATGAAGTTATCAATACATCTTCAATTTTAGTAAATAAACTACTAGAGTAAAAACTTTATCAATGTTTGTCTGGGTGACAAATCTATAAGAATAATGTGTGAAGTTAAGAGAGTTAGTCGATTTAATATCATAGGTATCTCTCAAATGTTGAGAATTAATAACATGATCAAAGTGTTTAGCTGCAAAGGAAAGCTTAAGAACCATATCAGTAGCTGTGTCTTTACTAGAAAGAATACAGTTAAAATCCCCTGCAATAATCAATTCACTTTTTGTATATGAGGTTACAATATCCAAATATTTCATAGCAACTTTGGCTCCAACTCCAGGTATCCAGTAAGAATTCACAAAAGTATTTTTTTGTCAATTTCTACTACTGCTAAATCCAATACGCCATTGGGTTATACAAGTCATTATTACTGTAATGGCCATACATGCCATTATTATCTGAAAAGGTATTTAATATTTTAGACATAAGTAATGGATTTCTCAAAAGAATAAGCGTCTCTCTCTCTCTCTCTCCTTTTTGATTTAAAATGAGAGCTCACAAGAGTTGAATAATCTTTTATCATCAATCTACATCTTCAGATAGCAAATGCGTTTTTTGTAAGAAAATTATGTGAGCTTTATGCAATTTTAAATACTTGTTTAAGCTACTCCACTTCATAGGTATTAAGCCCACTGATGTTTAATGAGGGAATTACATGCTGACATTCACAAGATCATGCAACTGCACTGATTTAAGATGCTTTAGCTTAAAATATAAAACAAGTACTAATAATCATTGTTATGGACAGATACAAAAAAAGCAACATTTCAAACATATACATTCAAACCTCCCATCATGGAACAAAAATTCCCCGATTTGATGATATCATACAACTCACATACCAACCAACCAATCACAATGTCACCAAGCTAAACAGTTGGTTGGTATGTGGTATGCAGAAATATAAAGTTGGAAATGGTAATAATAAAGAAAATTATGTATTTCTGAATACATCAAAAATAACCCAGAAATAAAGCATTTCAAATTTCTCTAACTGATCATTTGGTCAATTCTTCTAATTAATCCTACTATATAAAATACTATAAATAGACTAGTATTTAAGCATTTACATGGAGGAAATAAAAAAATTGATAATATCTAAAACACATTAACCCACAGACATCATAACACATATCAAGATCACATAGTGCAAAAATTTAAAGTTAGATATTTGTGCATACTGTATGTGCTTATATATGCATAATATATTTACAATGATATGCATAAATATAACTGTGCATATGTGTTTGCAAATTATGAGTAGGTGCTTGATATGTATATTAACCGTTAAGAGAGAGACTATGTTCTATGTATCTATGCATGAAAGTAAATGTACATAAAAGTGAGTGTTTTTAAGTGAATGTATTATCAATGTATGTATGTTACTATCAATATCTCTAGTACTTAAAATACACATTTAACGTCTAACGTCTGTACAGGAAGCATTCTTTTATGATTATATTTTAAGTATCATGTGCTTACAAATTTGCTTACAGCACTTTTCATTGCCATATTCTGAAATGTGCGGATCAAGTTTTTGCATTCATCATACCAATGGGAGATGAAAAATTTGTAAAATGATTTAAAAGTCAGTTTAGTATAAAATACAATTGCAAGCATCACTAACAAATGCAGAACATTTTGAAGAGTTAAATTTGTTCATTATTATTTTCCAATAATTGTAATTAAGGCAACAGATGTTGAGGAGATTGAGGTGTTCTAAGCATCTTCTCCTCTAAACTGTTTCATATAGCACAGAAGACAGCTTATATAAGTACAGTAATGTATATAAATGCTGTTATATGCAAATTAATATCTATAGAGAAGGTTATGGTGGTATTTAGTTTCTGTAGGCAGTTGATTATACCTTCTGTAAAAACATCTGTAGACACCTTATTGATGAATAGACAAGTGTGGTCTGTGTAAACACATATTTCAATTTGAGTGTGTTTTTGTATGTGGATGTCCTTATGTATATAGGATTGCAATGTAGCATCATTGAAGTGCAGATGCTTAATATGTATCTGTATCTTACCAACTTTAAGATGATTAATAACACTCTATAACAATATTTTATTTCACTGCCAGATGCTATGTATGGCACATATCATTCTCTATTTACTATGTTATCAGTTTCAATCATGCTATGCATTTGTAAGTATCGTGTATTCCACCAACAGTCTTAATGCTTAACCGCCTCTTTGTATTATATCTCGGGTCTTCCATGATCTGTGGATCACCCATGGCCTATGTGTTTGTTATACTTTTAGGAGATTAAACCTTTAGGTGTGCCACTGTATGTTGCAAGTAGTAGATCTGCTATTTTACTCATTAGATCTTATTTCATGAAACTATCAATTCTTGTACAGAATCTTTACTCAGAGGGTGCCCAGGTAGAAAATATCAGATATCCCTTGAACAATGCAAATGTTAGAAAAATGTCAAAAATATAAGACATAGCTAGCAAAAAAGTTAATGGTTTGTACTTGCATAAATGAAATGTGGATATGAAACAATATATTAGGTCAGTGACAACAGCAGATCAGTTAAGGAAAGTAACATTTTAAAATATCAGGACTCACAATGCCAAGTCCTGAAATGTTTAGACTAAAGAATAATCAAAAACCTAGTCTGACAGAGTGTGAATATGTGTGCGCACAATATAACAGGTAACATGTTACACAACCGAAGAAACTGTACAGGAAATTCCATTACTGTAATAGGTACTACTTTATCAGAAGTATTCTCCATAGCATTAACTGTCTAATTCATTATTATTAAAATTATATTAGTTTTTTTAGCTTCTTTCATGACATATTAAAACCAGTAATATTGTTTTAAACAAACATTTTCATCACTACAAAGGACATATTCCTCTGTACTGTGAAGATATGCTACATGAGTATATTATATTTACACTGCACTTATATAAAGGATACAGCTTTCACTGAACTATAATTAGGATGACCACAAAATGTCACTAAACAAATTAGCACAAGGAGTCTAAGTCTGCAGAGGTCTTCTTTTTCTTCTTCCCAATGCATTCCTCCTTCCTTTTCTTTTTTTCATTACTCTATTTTTTAAAAGATAATGAGCACAAAAACTACAAGGACATGTTTTAAAATTAACTTTATTTAAAATGTTCTATCTTGTGCTTCTTCTGCTCCTTTTAACATTCTAAAAGTTCACTTCCTGTAAATGAAGGTTAAAGTTCAAAATGCATTTCCTGCAGCACAGGCAGGTTGAACATGGAATCCAGACTGTTGTAAGTTGAAAAACAGCTTGAGGTATATGGAAAAAAAATCATTCTAAAGCAATTTAACTAACACTAGGTGGGAAAGGGACTGAAAAGAAGCAGTTGCTGTAAAAAATAATGCTCATCACAAACAACCACATTCACCAGATAGAATAACCAAAAATAAAACAGATTACCTGAAATTATGTGTAGAAAGTATATATAAAAAAAGTGGTTAAACATGTTACTATACACCTCCCCTACCTCAGATGCTGTCAATACACACCCACCACCACATACACACTACTCTCTATGTTTGAAAATAATGTTAGAGAGAATTAAAATAAATTAATAAAGGGACATGTAACATTAACATATATACTTTATTTCAGATATTACATAAAAGGTACTTTGATAAAGTATAACATTTTGTTTTGCCTTGTATTTGATGATAAACTAATAGATGACAAAACTGAATATCTATGAGAAAGCTATTTAGGCAAAATAGAAAATAAGAAAATTACTTCAATTTTTTTTTACTACTTTTGTCCTTCAAAGACCATCCATTTCATGTTTCTTGGCTCTTGAAGATGACATGAATCCAATCCATATTTTCTGATTGATCAAAAAGTTTCTTTTTCTGAGAAAAATCTACTGCATCTTCTAGAGAATTAAACATTTTCTGACCTTCTGGTAAAAGATCTTAATTCTGGCGGGAAAAATTAGTTCATATTTAATGTTCAGCTTCTTTAAGTCTTTTAAGAATGCAGTAAAGACTTTCCTTTTGGTCATAACAGATGCAGTATAGTCACTGCCAAACCTGATAGTGTTATTCATTTTTATTAGAGAATTAGCCCAAGCAATCTTCAGTACCAGGTCCTTGTCTTGACTGGAGAGAAATTTTTACAACAGATCTGGGGACCAGAGTACTTTTCATCAAAAAAAGAAGCTGAAAGATGAATAGACTCTCTCAATACCAAAAGAGAAAGCTTCTGAGATTTAGAATTTTAGACATCCAGTTAGTTAAAAACTGCAACATATGGTCTCCTCCTTCCTTTTATGGTATTTCATATATCCTAAGATTGTTTCTTCTAGATCTACTTTGAAGGTCCTTAGTTTTTCCATAAGCAAATTATTTTGTTTTAACAGGAATTCTGGGAGATTCTCACACTCTGCCATTCTGCTATCCAGGTCATTTAATGAGTCTTTAACTGCTGAGTTCTGAACAGACTGTTTTATGATCTCTTCTAACATTTCTGTTTCTTTGAATCTTCTTTTATGTTATCCATTTTGATCTCAAGTTTATCAAATTTAACAGAAAGCTCCTGGATACTGTCCATTACAGACTGTAGCTCCTTTTTCATCAAGTTGTCTTGAAAGTTCACTTTTGAGTGGCTCATTCTGTCAACAGTCAATAAAACTTCTGACAGGAAAAAAATTAAAGAAAAAACATAAAAACTTAATTTTTCTTTCAAATAGTTGCCCATGTTTGTTTAAAAGGCTCAACAAGTTTGTATAATAAAATCCAGTCAGAAAAAAGAAAATAAAGCAGAGCTAAGACTTTGTGCTGTTAGCAGTTTGCCATCTAGGCTACACCCCCCCCCCATTTGTCCTTTTCTAGCAAGCATGCTGATGATGTTCTTCAGTATAGAGAAGAGGCTAGTATAGCTTTAGGGACATCCAGAGCTCTTGAGTTCAGGCTGGATAAAGACATTCACCTAGCTCCCAAGCATAATGAATGTAATGGCTCCCTACTGAAATGTTGGCACTCGTAATGCTGACGACAGACAGACAAAAAAAAAAAAAGATTGAAAACCCAGATGATTGACTCTCAGTCATAGCTCATCTCCTTTAAACTACTTTTTTGCAGAGTGGCAATAACTCTACACCACCTGAAGTTAAATACACCAACTCTGAGACCATCATACCGTTGAGAAAAATAAATATTCTAAGAAATAGCCATCTTGGACTTGATACATTTAAGTCATTTTTTTCACTATTCAGTCTAGATGTTTCAGGACTTCAGCAACCACATCCCAACACTACAAATGGTTAATGAATGAAACTACATTAGTGATCCTAAACATGAGGCTTCATAAAAATGCTGATAACAAGATTCCCAACTGGGATCATCATCACTAGTTAATTTCTACTCCAATCAGATAAAATAGGAGTGTTTAGTTTGGCATGAACTTTGATTAGATAGTCAGAGCCACATTAAAGCCATTAGCATAATACCTTATGGGCTGACTGACTACTCCCCTCTGTTTGCAGCTTAGAGGAACCTCCCCAATAAACCCAGTTAGATACTACATATCAGCAAAGCAGGCATACAGAGGAGTTGTTCATCACAGAGAATGCCCTAATCAATTGTGCTGCCTTGAGTCTTCTCCCGTCTAATTAAGCAGTCTTGCTTGTCTACAGAACTGATAGACCACATCATAATTTGTACTTTATCAATTGTTCTGTAATATCCAATGTGGATTTATAGTACACCAATGAATCACCATTTTGTCAAACAAAGAATACCAAAAGTCAACAACTGAAAGTGTCAACCAAGATGGAAACCACAGTACAAGATTTTTGTTGGGGCCCTCCCACTTTGCTATACAAGCTAAATCCAAGATCATGCAACCTTGAGGTTAAGGGGAAACATCCCTACCCCCAACAAGTGACATTATGGAATTTAAGTAAGGATTCAATAAAATAGGTTCATAGGTAGGTACTAGGCTATCTGCCTGAAGGCATTTATAAGCCTAGTTGGAATGTGTTGGCTTTCGCCACCCCCCCCTTAGATTAGTTCCCTGTGCCTCTGTCCAGCAGAGCCATTGAAGTGATCCCTGGGGTAAACTTTGTGTTTCCCATCCACTCATCAAGGTTTCTCTGCCTAATGTAGATTGGAATCTTGTTCCACAGCATGGGAAGTCTCTGGGACAGGAATCTATCCCTCTAGCACGTCCTATTTATTTTTGTGGTACGGTTTAGATCCCTGGAGCGTGTGGCTCGAGGGGATATAGTTTTCTTTAGGTGGAGTATGTCCATCAATTCTGGGTTGGACATGGCCTGGTATGTCAGGCAGAGATCACCTCTGAGTAGGTGGTATGCAACAGAGTACAGCTGGAGTTTCTTCAGTTGAGCTGCATAGGGCATCTGCTTGAGGCCAGTGATTCTCTTGGTGAGGTACTTCTGTGGTCTTTACAGTTGTTGCAGGTGTCTTGTAAGGTACATCCCAAATGGGGCATTGTACTCTATGATGGGTCTGATGAGTGATGCATAGAGGGGCCCAATGACCTCTTTCAATCTGGATGCAAACCCTTTTGTGATTAGGTGGGACACACAGAAGGATTTTCTAACCACTTTGGTAATGTGATTATCAAAGGAGAGGTTACTAGCTACTTGGGTCCCCAGATCCCTTATTACATCTTCTGTATTTAGGGGGCTAACACCTATGTGGTAGTTTGTGGGTACTTTGTTTTTTTCCGAAGGGAATGACTATGCACTTTTAGGCATTTAGCTTGAGGCCATGGTTTTGACACCAGGTATCTGTCTCAGTGAGACCCTTTTGGAGGATGTCTGTGTCAGCCGGAGAGTCAATTACAGCCCTAGTTTGCAGTCGTCTGCGAACTTGGTCAGCCATAGTCCTCCTGTGCTTGCCTGTACCTCTGACAAGTATATGCCGAACAGGAGGGGTCCTAGGACTGAGCCCTGGGGAATGCCACTTGCAACCAGTTTAGAGTCAGACCTAGCTCCCGCAACTCTTACCATGTGGGTTCTGTCCATGAGCCAGTTGGCAACCCATCTCGTGACATAGGGATTTATGTTCAGGCTGGTGAGCTTGTCTATAATACCTGAGTGGGGAATGGTGTTGAAGGCTTTTGCAAGGTCTAGGTAGGCTGTGTGGACCACCTTTCCCTCATCTATAGCCTTGGTAACTGTCTCAAAGAACTCCATCAGGTTTAGTAGAAATGATCTGCCCTTAACAAAGCCGAACTGGGTAGGGTCCAGTGTTTGGAGGTTCCCAATGTCTCTGTTACTGAGATCCATGATGATGTGCTCCATAACTTTGCAGACCAAGCTAGTCAGGCTTATAGGGCGATGGTTGTTTGTCAACAAATCTCACTGTGACAAAAAGCTCAATGAGTCATGCAACTATTTAGTGTTTTTACTGGTATTAGTTCACTGTGAATCTCCCCTGTGAAAAGACCTCGAGTACAGTGATACCACTTAAACACAAACAAAATAAACATTTTGCTGAATGGTCACCAGACAAAGCCACATGATAAGCAACCCAAAAGTATGATCCTTCAAAGAATGTTTTCCTTTTATACCTCTTCCAAAAACATTCACTTTACTTCTTCAGGTTATATAATGGATGCTGCACAATGGCACAGTGATTGTTGTGTGTTGCTGATTCTGTAATAGAAACAGTCTTTAGATTTATTTTCCTTTATTCTCTTCCAATGGATAGTGGGAGTCTAAATTTACCTATGAGTTTTTAACATTTGGTATGGAATTGCCTGAGCAGCTACTTGGCTTCTAGCTCTGCTTATTGCCTGCATGGGTCATCTAGTTGACTATCTGATTCAACTTCTGTGACTTCTCATAGATGTACTAGAATGAAATGGGCTCTGATCTGTTTTGACGTCTTCAGTAATTATTTTGCAAGAATTCCAAGCAACTTTTTTAAGATTTAGTCAAACTGAATGCAGGCTGTTATTTTTTATCACATAATTATTATTTTTTATTTTTGAAATTATTCCCTTAAACTATGACTTCCCAAACATTCAGCAAAGATAGACCACAGCTTTATAAAATTATATTACAGTATTTTTTGCTGAAGGACTTTATTTGGGAGGGAAAGATGGCAAGAGTCAAGTGGGATAAGATGATTCTTCAAGTAGAACAGGATGGATTGGGATTACTCAATTTGAAGAGGTATTTCAAAGCTACACAGCTAAGGTTCCTATGCACACAGAACAAGCAGAAAACTATAATTCAAAGTGGAAGGGGATGATGTTGAAACAAAGGGAAGCTCAAGAAACAAGGTGAGACTGGGATTTTGGATGCAGGCCTTTAAGGAGAATAACAATAATCATACAGAATATTATATCCATAAATTAGCAGAAAGTATTCCAAGAACTAAGCCAACATGGGAATGCAAAAAGGAGATTCTGCCGATAGGAATAACTGCAATTAAGGATATAAACAACTGGCAAGATGGGGGTGGAATTTATTGGAGTGGAATTTATTTGGAGAAAACTAGCAAAGGAGCCAAGGTATTGGAAACAAAACTTGAAATGGAAAGGTAATAGATGGGAAGAGGCCAAGAATATATTTGGACTGCAGGTTAGAGATTGCCTTCCTTATCAAGGATTGACTGAGTATAGGCAAAGGAAAGAAATATGGGTCCTAAATGAAAGACCAGCAGTGGTAGAGTTTTAAAAGAATCTAGAACAAAAGCTGCCATTAAAAAAGGAATAATTAGTAGAGCATATAAAACATTGCATGATAACTACAAGAATCAATTAGAAGAGGTTGGAAAATAATGTAAAGAGTTTGGATAAGCAATTCATAAAGTAACAATGGGAGGATATATAGATCTTCCAAACATGCAACAAAATCTAGAAGATTTAGGATTTTTGCTTGGAAACACTTGCATAGGCATTTTATACCCCAAGTAGATTCTAGAGGATTTTTCCTCAGGTAGACAGCAAATAAGGACTGTTGTCTGCTCAGCTCTGAGCCCTTTCTTATTTGCAATGGTGATGGACAGGTTGACAGATGAGATCAGACAGGAGTCCCCGTGGACTATGATATTTGCAGATGACATTGTGATCTGTAGTGAGAGTAGGGAACAGGTGGAGGAGACCCTGGAGAGGTGGAGATATGCTCTAGAGAGAAGAGGAATGAAGGTCAGCAGGACTAAAGACAGAATTTATGTGTGTGAATGAGAGGGAGGATAGAGGAATGGTGAGGATGCAGGGAGTAGAGGTGGCAAAGGTGGATGAGTTTAAGTACTTGGGATCAACAGTTCAGAGTAATGGTGAGCGTGGAAGAGAGGTGAAGAAGAGAGTACAGGCAGGGTGGAGTGGGTGGAGAAGAGTGTCAGGAGTGATTTGTGACAGACGAGTACCAGTGAAAG
The DNA here is from genome assembly GCF_019279795.1 of Protopterus annectens. NCBI lineage: Eukaryota > Metazoa > Chordata > Ceratodontiformes > Protopteridae > Protopterus > Protopterus annectens. The sequence goes on from NC_056733.1 coordinate 828,516,613, forward strand.
GGAAGGTCTACAAGAGGGTAGTGAGACCAGCTATGTTATATGGATTGAAGACAGTGGCAATGACAAAAAGGCAGGAGTCGGAGCTTGACGTGGCAGAGTTGAAGATGTTAAGATCTGCACTGAGTGTGACGAGGATGGACAGGATTAGGAATAAGTATATTAGAGGCTCAGCCCTGGATGGAAGGTTTGGAGACAAAGCCAGAGAGGCAAGATTACGTTGGTTTGGATATGTGCTGAGGAGGGATGCAGAGTATATTGGGAAAAAGATGCTAAGGATGAAGCTGCCTGGTAACAGGAAAAGAGGGAGGCCTAAGATAAGTTTTATGGATGTGGTGAGAGAAGACATGCAGGTGGTTGGTGTGACAGAGCAAGATGCAGAGGACAGGAAGAAATGGAAACAGTTGATCTGCTGTGGTGACCCCTAACGGGAGCAGCCGAAAGAAGACAGCAAATAAGGACTGCCTGTGGGACGCACTGTCAGAGATGATGGGTGGGCGGATTTGTGTGACGAGGGAAATGATTTTTCTGAGTTTTGATACAGAATCATAATTGCCTAGACATGGTACAGCCTTACTGTGTTTAATTATAGTGGTTGCCAAAGAAAGCAATTACTAGAAAATGGAAATCAAAATCTAAATAAACTATATTAGAAATAGTGAATATAGCAACACAAATGGAATTGAGATTTTTAGAAAAGGGTAGAAGTAAGTGTGTTGTACAGAAGCAAATGCTCAGAACTGGAACACCCCAAGATGAACAGAGTAGCCTCAAGGACAAGACAGGACAAAATGGGAATTGTGGGGACAATGCACACAGGGAAGGAATGAGGTTTAAAAGAAGGCTCATAGGTTCATAGATTAGTACTAAGCTAACTGAAGGCAGAACTTAAATGAGCTATGTAATGTTTGACTGAAAAAGATTGGGTAGATTATAAGTGATGTATAACGTTTGCAACTGGGAGTGTGCCAGTATGGTTTGTGATTTAAAATGCTTACAACTAGGATTGTGTTGGTGTGGTTCACTTCCCCTAATATAAATGTATGCTTGCTTATGTCTAAAGTGATGGTTTAATAAAGATGATTCTTGTTTAACAAAAAAGGGACAAGAACTGAATAATTTGTGGAATGTTGCTTAGGTTATATGATATATAGCAATTTATGTGAACTATAATGTTTGTTAATGTTAATTTAATACAATTTGATTACTTTTGTATAAATTCAAATTTGCCTATGTCGCAAGTAATGATTCAATAAAGGTGTTTAAAAATAAATGCAATTCTACTACAGCATTTGTGGGTACTCACTAGACTTCTTCATCCAAGTGGTCTAAAACTGAGGATCTAGTGGTAGAACCTGTTCCTTGTCAGACCACTAGCTGATCTTTTTTAAGCTGGGACGTAGACAATGCTGCACTATAATGAGGTGGGTCAGTTACAGGGATTTTCCGAAACTCAACGGTAAAATCCTGTTATGCATAATCGGCCAGTTCCTTACTACAACAGTATTGATGATCCAAATTCTCTAGTAGTGACTTGCAATATTACTGTTACTAAAGCTCTGGATATTGTAACCCCAACTTATGTATACGTCCTAGGTCCACTTTTTTTAAATACACTCGGTCAGGAGATCCAAACTAGACAGAGGACTGGAGAAAAGTTAGAAAGTACAGTTTGTGCAAAATCATGACAGCACATCTCCTGCCAAGGATAGTTCAATGTCTGGCTAGTGGACCAAAGCCTTTAAGTCTTATAGGTGCCAAATATGTCACACACATACTCCCAGAGTAAGGCGTAGGACATAAGGGTGATGTGCAGATGCAAATGCTCACAGAACACGAGTTCACCCCAAGAAGAACAGAGTAGCCTCAAGGACAAGACATGGCAAAAGGAAAGAAATAAGGATGCTTTGGCCAGGAGGGCAAGAAAAATACATGGCAAGAACTAGAACAGATGGAGGAGGAGGCAGGGACCGAATACTGCAACAAGAAGAGAATGATATCTACTGTTACGGTAATATTTTACACAACTGTACTACATTTCTCCATATCAGTGTTGCAGTATTCTTTACATAAGGGAGAGTACAAAAGTTAAGCAGCAGCCTGGGGTGAGGAAGGCACGACAACTCTGTACAACCCATGCAGAAATGCCCTGCCCCTGGAAATAACATTCAACATGTATTGTTTAGTTAATGTATGAGCAGAGGACCAAGCAGCAGCCTCAAGAATGGAATTGGTATCTAAACCCTTGAAAAAAGCACCAGAGGAGGTAACCGCTTTCACAGAATGTGCATTCACAAATGAAGAAAGACATTCCGCCATAAAAATAACAAACAGAAATGGCCTTAGAAATCCAAGAGGATATGGTTTGCATAGAAACAGCCAAATCCAAAAATCCTAGGATGAAAGGAATCAAAAAGCTGCTCAGACTTGCAAATTACTTTAGTTTTATTTAAATAATACCTGAGGCATCTATGCAAATCCAAGGTGTAAAGAACATTCTCACTGGCAGCCTGCGGAGAAGGAAAAAAAAAAGGAAGATGTACAGACTAAGGAACAGCTGACCACAATGGACATAAAAGGATAAGTATGAAGAGACAGCCCATCTCTTGTGAAAAATTAAAAAAGAAGGAATAGCCATGAGACTCTGAAGTTCAGATACTCTATTTTACTTTATTTTCCATTTGTTTACCGGGTTAGTCCAACTGGATACAAGGTGACCGTTTTCAGTGGAGGCCTGGAAAGAAAAGCTCTAAATACATAGTAAAAAATTATAAAAATAATAAAAAAATTATATAAACACAGCTATTTTGTACAAAGAGCATAGAACATATGAAAGGAGTAAAAATCAGAATTTTACAATTGATGCAGCATGCAGTGGTTAGAATACTGAGAAACACTTAAACAAGATATTAAACAACAAATATAGAATTGCTTGAACATAAATTCAAAAAGAAGTTTACACAGACAAACAAGGTCATAAACGAGAAATCATAACTATAAAGGTGGCCTAAACACCTGGTTCACAGTACTATGCACTAAGTGAAACTCTACACCTGTGATCTAGGGATGTTAAAAGTCTGGAACAGGTGAAATTAGTCTGGTTCTGTACAGGAACATATCCAAGTTTTGAATAGGAGATCTTTTAGCAGGGATATGAAAGTAGGTTTACTATTTAGACATCTAATGTCCGGGGGTAGAGAATTCCAGGCCTTAGCAAATGCATAGGAATAAAGAGATTGGCCTGAGTTATGTAAGCAAACGGTAACAGTCAGTAGGGTGGAATTGGAAGATCTTAGTTGACGTGCAGTATTATGGAAGGTTAGCAGACCGAGAGGGCAGGTATTTTATTTGGTTGGTATAGCAGTTGATGGATCAAGAGAAGTTGATTGTATTTTAGTAGCATAGGGAGTTCTAACCATCCTAGCTGTCTTAAGGAGAGACAGTGATGAGAACGAAACTTGGCACTGGTTGCAAATTTGGAGATTTTATTGTAGCAGACAGATAGTTTCAGAACATCAGATTTGTTTAGGTTAGTTAGAACTGGGGAAGCATATATTAAGGTGGAGAGTAGATGGGTATGAGACAGTGATTCAGGACTCGTGTGAGGAAGCTCTTGCAGAGGTAGAGTGAACCTAGTTTTTTATGAACTTTGGCGATTGTTAGTGCTATACCTTTGTCAAATTTTAGGTTTTGATCAATAGTTACACGTAGTAGCTTGACTTGGGTTACTGGTGTGATAAGGGTATTATTGGAGGATGTTATTGAGAATGGCGAGGTTGGGGTGAAAGTTCTGGATGGGTGGAAGATCATGAGTTGGGTCTTAGATGGGTTTAGTATGAGTTGGGAGGAATTTAGCCATTTTCTATAGCAGTGAAGGCTTCCTGGGTTCTATCTTGGAGTAACTGTAGGGAGGGGGGCTAAGCAAATAAGGGTGGTGTCATCAGCATACTGTACTAGATTAGTTTGTTGGGTTGCCGAGGGGAGGTTATTGGTAAAGATGGAAAATAGTAAGGGACCAAGAATGGATACTTGTGAAACACTTTGTCCCACTGGGAGGAGAGGGGAGAGACAGTTATGCCATTTAACAGCTTGTTGCTGGAGGGACAGATCATTTTTAAACCACACTAGAGAGGAGTTATCCAGACTGAGTTCAGAGACCGTCGATAGTAACTTACAGTGGGACACCATGTCAAATGCCTTTGACAGGTCTAGGAAGACAACAGATACTAAGTTACAGAGATTTCTTTGTTGGGTGACATGGCCAGTAAAGGATACAAGAGTAGAGGTGGAATTATGGTTTGGCCGAAATCCATGTTGGGAATTTGCTAGCAAGTTATATTGAAGATGATGATTCAGTAGCTGGGTGTGTACACATTTTTCTAAGATTTTTGATAGGGGAGATAGTATAGCTATGGGACGATAATTACCAAGTTCTATCAAGGATCCACCTTTGTGTAGGGGGATGACGTAAGAAATTTTCCAGAGAGAGGGGACAGTGTGTTCAGCTATGGATCTATTGATGAGTATGGAAATAGTGTAGGCAATGGCAGAGGCGGCAATCCTGAGGTAATCAGTGGGGAATTTATCAGCAGCGAGAGTGGTGGGTTTCAATTTGGCAAGGTGTTTATGAATTAGGTCAGTTGGAACTGGTTTGAGAGAGAATTGTGTGTTGGTCTTACGGTGACAGTTATGCATTTTGGGGGTATTTGTAGTAGTAGTGGGGAAATTGTTGAATAACTTTTGGATGGAGGAGGTGAAATAGTTATTAAACTGGGTGGCAATATCATTATTACCCTCAGTGTTAGGGTTTGGGGAGGTGAGTTTGCCTGGTTGGAGAATGTGGTTAATTGCGGACCAGAATTTCTGTGGATTGTTGTAGAGAGTTCTTTGTAGCTGGATATAATAACTTTTTTTGTCATTACATATTTGTTTTTTTTTGCTATGTTTCTGAGCTCTAGGAAGTATTGTCGATTTGTACTTGTTTTGTTGGTATGCCAGGTTGCCCAAGCTATGTCTCGTTGTTTGAGTAGGGATCTTACGTCCTTTGAGATCCAGGGGGCTAGGTTGGTTTTAGTACGAATTATACATTGTGGGGCCATAAAATTAAGGATACCTAAAAAGGTAGTATTAAAGTACTCCACAGCTTCCTCTAATGGTAGAGTTTTAAGAGGTGACCAATTTATTTTTTTAAGATGTTGATGAATTGGTCTGGTAGGAAATTTTTGGAACTATGGATAGAAAGTAGGATGGGGGGGGGTATGGGTTTTGTGTGCTTAGTATGAATGTGAGTAGGTGATCACTGAGGGAGTCGAGTAACGTACCAGATATATTGGCAGATGAAGGCTTGTTGGTTAGGATCCAGTCTAATATGGATTCCTTTTTGGTGGATTTGTCTACATGGGTGTGGGTTTGGATAAGCTGTGTGAAGTTAAATGGGTTTAAGTATCACTTCAGGGGGGAATGCCATGATAGAGGCCCAATCAATGCTGAAGTCCCCCAGGATAAGTGTCTCCTGAGGGAGGACTGTGTTAATCCAATGTAAAATGGACTGTAGAGTGGCAGTAGGTAAGTAGACACCTATAATGTTGAGCTGTTTCTGCTGGTTTCATTTTATATATGCAAATAGGGTTTCTGCATAGCTGAAAGTGAGGATATCTTTACGTATCTGTTGGAGAGTAAGGTTGCGCCTGTAAAGTAGGGCAATGCCCCTGCCTCTTTTAGCTATTCGATCACATCTAAGGATGTTGTAGCCAGGAGGGGCTATGGTGGTATCTTTGATGTGGGGCTTGAGCCAGGTCTTGGTTAAGAGTACAATGTCAGGGTTATAGAAGGATATAGAGGCATGCAGCTCTTCAATTTTATTCATGATGCTGCGGATGTTTACACTGAGTATTAAGAGGTCAGAGGGTTTTTGTTTGCAAGGGATATTAGGTCCATATAGGTTTGTTGCAGTAGGTATAGTAGTGGAGGGGCCTGGGTTATGGTGGATGTCGCCACTGAGTGCAAGTTGGTTAGTAGCAGTGGTCAGTGTGTGTAGGTAATTAGGGCGATCATAGTAAACTGGGTAGTTTTTTATAATTAGTTTCCTTGTAGGTGAGCTTGGAAGACTGTTCGGTTCTTATTTTCAGCCAAGTGCAATGTTGCAAGGAGGCTAAAGAACCGGGTTCAAAAGCAGCCTAGGTCAATTTTTCAAAAACAAAATTGAGGCCTCAAGAAGACAGAATAGGATTCCTGGGAAGTCTGATATGAAAGACACAGTCAAGATATTGCATATGACTGCAAACTGAGAGGCCAGACGAGGACTGAATGGCAGACTAGCAGAAATTGCTGATAGGTGAGCTTTAACTGAAGAATATCCCAACCTAGCATGGAGCAAATTACCCAAATAGAACCAGAGAACCCTCTACAGACAGGGGATCCTGATGGCAAGAGAGGGACCTGACAGAAAATCTTTTTCTATTTAGACATATATGATTTTCTGGTAGTGGGTTTCCTGGTCTCCTGCAGAACCCAGATCATGTTCTCAGAAAAGGAGGTGCCAAAAAGGAATTAAAACTCTATCACCCACAGTGTAATTTGAATAGTGGACACAAGGATGGATAAGAGATCCCTTGTTTTGTGTGAGAAGATCCACCCAGTGAGGTAATTTGTGGTGATTGCCCCTGGTTAAGTGAGGAAAGAAGGGTAACCAATGCTGTTAGGGCTAAAATGGAGTCACCCACAAGATTTTGGGAGAGTTCTATGTGATTTTGTGCAGAACTCATCATAACAGGGGAGGGGTGTGTACAAAAACATTCCCTTCTAAGGAAAAGACAGCATCCACTTTCCAAGTCAGAGGACTTTGAACACTAGAACAGAATAGAGGAAGTTGGTTGTTCAGAGGGGAGGCAAAAAGGTCTACCTGAGGAATACTTCACCGATGGACTATGTCCAAGAACACATCTCTGTGAAGCATCCATTCGTGAGCCTGTGTTCTGGACCTGCTCTGAGGTATATAAACCACCTGAACAGTAACTTGATACTGGATAGCTAGATCCCAGATCTGAAGAGCTAGTCTGCAAAGGACTCAGGACCTTGTGTTCCCTGCTTATTGACATACCACATCACAGTGGTATTGTCTGGGAAGAATTAAGGTCCCAGGATGAAAGAAAAAAACACCAGCGTGATCTGTGCCTGACATACAAGGCCATGTCCAACCCGGAATTAACGGACATGCTCCACCTCAAAAAATCCAAATCCACCAGAGCCACGAGAGCAAGAGACTTAAACCTCAACACGGATATAAATAGGACAGATTCATCATCCAGAGACTCCCTACACTATGGAACAGAATCCCAGTCCATGTGAGGCAGAGCCCTCACTGACTCTGTTCAAGAGAAATCTTGGCAGTGGATGGGAGATCGGAATCATCTCTGTGTCACTGCTGGACAGAGGCACAGCAAACTAATGGGTATAGTATTCTCATCCTAAGGGGTGGTGAAAGCCACACACACTCTGGCTAGGCTTATAAATGCCCTAGGGCAGATAGCCTAGTATGAACCTATGAACCTAAAAGCTTGCACAGTCAGAAGCAGAACTCTCATCTCTTTTATGCTGATATGGTATGACCTCTGATGAGGAGGCCAGAGACAAGAGACCTTAGATAAGTCTGAGGCATCTGTGAACAGCTCCTGAGAAGGAACTGCAGCCTGGAAGGGAAGCCCTGGATTCAAAATGAGTTAATGAATCCACCACTGAAGCTGAAATTTTGAGACAAGGAAGAAAAGGAACAGGGAATTCCAGGAGGTGGCAATGATGGGGGCCACACTGATTTTGAGATACTATTGAAGTTTCCTCATATGGATCTTGGTGACAGGGTGGAAAACAAATTCCTGAACACAGAGAAATTCCCTGGTGGGGAGAGAGAACAGAGGAAGAAAAAAATGGAAAAAGGTAGTCGGAGATGGGACTGGGAGCAAGTAGAGATGCCAGTATGTGGATGGTCTGAAGCCTGCACCTAAAGAAATCATGATTCCTGGAAGGCATCAGGACTGATTTCTGCAAGTTTATGTGCAACAGACAAATGGTGAACTACAGATCCTTCAACAGACTGCCAGGAGAAGGAGCTGGAATGAGTAGGTTGTCTAGATAGGGAAAAACCTATATCACCCAAGGCTTGCATAAAGCGAGGCATTTGGTCAGTACGCTTGGTGCACTAGAAAGGCTAAAGGGCAAAGCAGAAAACTGAAAATGCAAGGAATAAACCAAAACATAAACATTTCTTGAAGAGAGGGTGAATGGGAATGTGAAGGTACGCATCTCGGAGGTCTACAGAAACAAAAAAAGGCCTGGGGAAGAAGAAGAGGCAACAAGGTCTGAAGAGACAGCATCCAGAAAGAGGAACCTTAAGAAAAGTGTGGACTAGAGAAAGATCCAGAATTGATCTCCAAGTACCCTCCTTCCAAGGAACCAAAACCATCCTGGATTAAAACCCTTTCCCCACCTAGATGGATGGAACAAGCTGAATGGTACCCTGATCTAAAAAAGATTACATATCCTATGGAAAAAGAGGAAGCTCTTGAGAAGGTTAAGGAATGCCTGAAAAGGAAGGAAGGAATTTCCAAACCCTGAAATATCTCAGACATTTAATAGAAAACACCCAAGAATCTAAGGTGATCTGATGCCAATTTGGAAGGGATAAAGAAAGGCAGAGAGAGGCAAGAGGAACTGGTGCCCAAATGTCAAACTGAAACAGGTCTGTCCTGAAAAGAAGGCTTCTGGGATGAAGAAATCTTAACAGACTTAGCGTGAGGAACATACCTAGAACCCTTCTTACCATTAAGAGAAGGGCAAGTCTGTCTACTAACAAAGGCAGACTAAGAAGGATACTTCTCCTGGAATGTGGGGATAGGGAAGACAAAAATTATGTTCGAGTTCCTGCAAGGCCTTACCCTTATCAAGGGGGGGGGGACTAAAGTCAGCAGCAGCTGTCCCAAAAAGATTTTTGTTATCCAGAGGGGCATTCAAAAGCTTGGCCCCTCTGTATGGTTATTGTTACTTTCCATAAAGGCCTGCATCTAAAATCCCAGTCTCTCCATGTTTCTTGAGCTTCCTCCTGTTTCACCATCATCCCTTTCCACTTTGAATTATAGTTTTCTGCTTGTGCTGTGTGTAGGACCCTTAGCTGTGTAGCTTTGAAATACCTCTTCAAATTGGGTAACCCCAATTCACCCTGTTCTACTGGAAGAATCATCTTATCCCACTTGACTCTTGCCATCTTCCCCTCCCAGATAAAAGTCCTTCAGCTACAAATGCTGTAATCTCAGTTTAGCTTGGCCCTAATATCATCAGGTAAATCCTGAAGATATAGCCAAGAATAACACCTCATTACTGAACCAAAAATAGCAGCCCTGGAAGAGTCATCAACTACACAAATTTTATCAAGTGACTGGAAACCTGAGAAATAGAACCCAGCAGGGAAAGAGCAGAAGCCTTCCAATCAGAATCAAGAAAGTCAGACATGACCTTAGATACCTGAGAAAGGAAAACATACTGGGTCATATAGGCCTGGTAATTAATGGTTCTAAAAGACAGGATAGCAGCAGTATAAACTTTCTTATCTCGCCTTTCCATGGTTTGACTATCCTTATCAGAAGGAAGGAGTTTAGTAGATGGTAACAGCTTAGGGGTTTATCAGAAGAAACTGAGACCATTGAAGGATCAGCAGAAGGGCACTTACACAAAAACCTGCAGTCCTCAGGCACTTTGTAGAACCTGTCAAATTTTTTGGGTGCTGGATGCCTTGAGTCAGGAATTACAGAGGCAGCAGAAAAGGTGTCCAAAAGGACAGCCAAAACAGGAAGGACAACTGATAGTTTAGGAAACACCATTTGTAAAAGCTCATAATACCTCTTTTGAATGTCAGAGACCTGCGAACAGTCCCACTTAAAATAATCCATCATATGGGTTATACTATCCCCCAAGTATAACTCTTCCAAGTGGAAGTCTGGACTCAAAGAATCCTCTTCCTCTGAACCACAGTCCAAAGGGGAAGGAATCTGGGAAGAATAAGCCAGGGAGTCTCCAGAATCCAAGTCCTCATCTGAGGAATCCAATTCCTTAAGCCTCTTAACAGGGATGGAAAACCCGAGGGGGGGGGAGAGACAGGAACAGACACCCCTTGATGAGGCTTAAAGGCCATTAAAGCATTAAACAGACCCTGAGTACAATCCTGCCATTCATGCTGGTGATTTTTAACAGGAGAAATATGTTTAGTTTTCTGCAAGATGTCTGGTCTAAAAACCTTCAGCAGTTCAAACCATAGGCAAGATTCAATCATGGTACTAGATATTTCCTCCCTTACTAAAGGAACCCCCCCCCCCCCCATATCAGCCAAGAATCCCTTCAATGTCTAGTGCATATGTTGGAAAAGCCTCTGAGGACGTGTGAGAATATGGATCCATGCCAGCTTCTGATGGTGTTGTGGCAGAGGAATCTGAGGCAAGCACTGGATGGTCTTCAAGTCTTTTACTAGCCTCTGGAGAGATGTCCGGAGGAGGCTGGACAGGAACTGGATCAAGCCTAACTTTTTGACCATGTTCTTGGCAGAAGTCTGCCCATAGGACAGACGGATTCTGCCACAGCACCCTGAGCCAACAGCTTAAGTCACTGCTTCTCAAAATATACAGACAAACAAGATAAATGACTAGGTGGGACTTAGGCACAAATACCTGGCAGACAGAGCACTGTGTACGGTCATGGGAAGCACCGAAGCAAAAAAGATACTGGTCGTGATGGTCTTTATATGGAATCAGCCTGTCACAGTGACATTTTCCTTCCCTTAATGACTTGAACACAAATATTACAACAAAATAGAAAAAAGGTGAAAAGAAACCCCAATGGGGCACTTATCTGAAAGCAGTTTGGTAACCAGCACAGCAGAAGGGTATTCAGACCAACATTTGATAATGGTGTTTGGACTAACGGCAACAAATATTCTGGGTGTTTGCATCTGTACATCATCTTAATGCCCTATGCCTTCTGTAAGGAAGCATACGTGGAATGTATGGTGCCTATAAGACCTAAAGGCTTTGGTATATTGGCTAGACATTGGGCTATCCTTGGCAGAAGATCCATTATGTAAAGAATACTGCAACAATGACATGGAAGGACATCATCACTGGTGTGGATTCCACCTGCTTGAAAACAATCTGAGTGCCTATTATTAACATAACAGAGGGAAATCTCATATATGAAAACATCTTTTAATGTAGTGAGATTTTTGTGACAGCTGTCTGGCTACACTCTTCACAGTAGTGGATGAGCCGTGCAACCCAGCCTATCTTGCTGCTCAAACAGCTTTTTGTCCCACTTGATGTGAGGAGCTACGTGTTTCTCTGTGATATACGGTCAAGATAAGGACAGCTTTTCCCAATAAAGTGACAGATAAAAGCACCAGCAGTAGGTCTATAGGTTAGGATGGAGTTTACAGTTGGACATAGCTACAGTCACTTCAAAATGATAAAGAGTGGACTGGTTCCCTCTGGAGAGAAGATCCTTTATACTAATATCAGGCATAAATGTGTGGTTACCTAACTGAAAAAGTTAGCTTTGAAGGTAATCAGAGATGTACTATTTTTTATGTTCTCCAGGATGTGTCCAATGTCTCCTGTATCTTCAACAAATCATCATATTCTTTCTGCAGACAACTGGCCTCAGCAAGAGGCGTATCCGGTCAGTTTTCTTCAGCCTAGAAATCCTGTCAGTGTTGTGGAAAAAGCAGGATGGTAGTGAGTGGGCTAGCTTGCTGGCCCAGTGGGTTTGACCTTCCCCCTTCCTCTCAGTGGGACATCTACCCTCAACAGCTGTTACAAGTTGCACTCCAGCTGCATTCTGAAGCTTGCCTCTGCACACTTAATTCCTTTTGGCTTACAGTGTAAATGTACATGACAGAACAGGTTCACCTGGTCCAGACCCTACAAGGCATAATGCCTAGTTCACCCATAAGGGGAAACACAGCTGCCAGCCTCCCGAGAGGATGGTGAGCCAACAACAGACACTTACCTCCATCCTCTCCTGCCAGCTCCTGCAAATGCACAAGTTAACAATTAAAAATTAGGTTACCTGCATCATACTCAGGACTTTCTCCCTCTATACTATGGAAATGGCTAGGGTGGCACAATGCTTGATGTACAAAGAAACAGTCTATTCTAAAAGTGGGAAAGCTTGCTTGACATGCCCAGAGCTTTGATTGGTTGGGTGGGCTTAATGTATTCTGCTCATGAAGATATCACAAAGGTGGTCTCATCTTTACATACGAATTACTGTAGACTGAGCACAGGCCAAAAAGGTTAGCAAAATCTTAACTGGATGTTTCTGGTCCAATCATTCTGGACTAATTAATTCTTTTGTAAAAGGCATCTTAAAAGTCTGCTTGACCTGGCTGCATTCTTTGAAAGAATTGCTGAGGCAATGGATGATGTCCACACAGTCCTCTCGGCCGACCTGAACTTTGTCAAGGCCTCTGGCAGTACCCAGCATGATCAGATCACTGGCAAACTCTCCCAACTCATCAGCAATCCATACTCAGTCCACTGGATAGGTACCTGGCTATCTGTGAGATACCCATTAAGGTCAGGTGGTACACATTTGCCCTAGAAAAAATAATGTCAGTGTTAATATCCCAAACAGCTCTGTCCTGGACCCCATTCCTCTGTGACATTTACTTCTTTGACAGGAATGCGGATATATAAAGAAAAGAAATAAAAGAATACTGATATCAATGGACTTTGGCTAGCAAAGTTTTCTGATAACTGCAAACTTGATATTGTTATCAAATCCAATACTCAAATTTTCCAGCAAGTGCTGCACCAAAACATGGTAGGTGAGTTAATCAGGGGCCTACCCTCAACTTCCTTTAGTAAACCCACCAAAATTCAGCACATACCACACAGACTGTTTTCCATTTATACGTGTTCCTGTCATCACAGACTTGAACAACTATGCCTACAAAGTTTCCTTTGACCACCACATTCCCATCACTGTTACAAAATCCTTCAACCTTGCACAATTTATTGTTCATCATAGCCCTTCAAGATCCAGAGAAGTTATAGCCTCATTTTATTTCTCCCTTATTAGGTCCATCATTGAATACAATGCCTTCTTCAGCAGGTACTTCACTAAGCATCTAAATCAACATGTGACAACTTAATGTTTCTTAACCAAAAGGATAACCTGACCTACTTTAACAGAATTAAAATCCTATCCATCTACTCAGTGTCATATACGCTCCATAGGGATGATCCTCTGTTTAGTCATCAGTGCTATAAACAACCCTGCACTGTTTAAACTCCTTCACCTAAACAGAAACAGTGGTAAAACAAATACCCTCTCTAGAAACACAAGACAGCTACCCATACATAATGTAACTCACATTTCTGGAACAGGCTCCACATAGTATTTCATTTAAAACTAGTCTATGACTGGATGGAGGATTGTGAACCTTTCACCTGTAATATATGGGGATAACATACTTAACGGAAAACACAATCTCCCACCAATACTGGGTGACATGATGGTCTCCTTAGATGTAAACAGAGTAAGAACTCATGAACCTCTAAGACTGCACATTTTTTGAGACTGGAGATTTTTCCATCTAGTTTACCAGAGGCATTTACTACCACTTATCAAGAAACTTTGAATCTTGATATCCTGGACAATAATAAACCACTCTCTAGAATTCCTCTTTTGGGTAAAGTTATTTAAAAAGTACTGTAAATACACCTGTATTCATTGCCATCAAATATCTTGTATTTTTTGTACATGGGATGGGGTGGGACACCAACTGTTGCCACATCTCTCTTGATTCAGTGCCAGCCTTCTTTAACCATTATACCCCAATGCAAAATGCCTTCTTTCATGCAACAAATTCATCTCTTAGCTGGATGACCTTCATTCCTCTTGCCTTCTTCCTGCTTCTTCCAAATAACATTCACCAAATAAATGTGACATATGACCAAAATTAGTATGGTTTCAGATCTAAGTACAGCACAAACAATTTTTACTCAAGACTATAAATGAACTCCGTATGGCTGAAGGATCAAAGGTTCCATTCCACTCTAGTATTCCTTATTTGGCTCAGAAGATCAAGGCATCTTGACTGAACAACATCACGTTTAAAATGATCTCTCCAGCACTGTTTTCAACGGGGTCTAAATTATACGAGCGAATTGCACAAACTGCGAACGCTCATAATATCGAACGCACTGGACCTCGAACTTCCTATTGTGGGGGACTGTGCCCCCCCGCTAAATATATATTCCAACGAGATTGCACTACAGTGAGGAAAGGCCAAATATCCCATTCTTCACTGTACCACAATCTCAGAAAAAGCACTTTGAGGTCCGGTATGATCGATATTATGAGCGTTCACAATTTGTGCGATTCGCTCATATGATATAGACGTGTGGTCAACTGGTCTGCCACTTGCTTATTGGGCCGATCCTACACAGCTATATCAAGATTAAATTATTCTAGTCACTCTTCACTAGAAAGATCCGTGTCTGATTTTTTTATTCTTGGAAAAATATTTGGAGTAGATTCTCCAACAGCTATCTGAGAACTGCTTGAAGCAAAACTCTTCCAAAAGTGAGATGATACTGCCAGTTGCCACTGCATGTCTCATCTTCTTCCCCCTTTTCTCATTTGTGAGGGAAGACAGTGGAATTTGCATCAAGTATAAGATCTTGCTGCTGTTCTTGTTAACAGGTTGGTAAAAAATGGCCAAGCATTAGATGTCAAGACATTAGTTTCATCCTAAGAAATGTTGCCTGGCTTTGGAAATTAATTTAGTCTTTGAACTTAAGTTACAGTGTGTTGCCTGCTGCTACCTTGCGTATTACTGCTCTTTAGCTAAGGGTGTCAAGGCAGGGCAGGTTTTAGCATTTTGGGGGCCCCCAGCAAGTGTTACATTGGGGCCCTGGACTTTTCCAGCATAAGAATCATCCTGTCCCTGCTACCCCTCCAAAGCAACATTTTAATTCATGCTTTCATTCAAGCTTTAAGAGTAGAATGCACTTCATGAACTCCTGTTTCATTGCTCCTGCATTACAATAATACTGCATACCAAACCAAGTTGTCATCCCACAGACAGACACACACAGTGACTGGCATTTAGTTGATATGATGTTATTACAACAATGCAACGTACAGGCTGACCTGAAGTGAAATTGTGGCTTAGGTGAAGGGCTCCATCTTGTCCCTAGCCGCTTACTGCTTCCCCTCCTTCTCACTACATTTTTCTTCTTTTTCTTATATTTTGCCTTCAGCTTTTTTTCCGCCACATCCTTTCAACACAAATAAATTGACACTGTAATAACAGTGGAGGAAACAACTGAATTAGGCAGGATGTGTGGGCATTGCTATGCCTGGAGAAGTCATGTTCTTCTAGATGGCCTGATATGCACTTTTTAAAGTTTTTCTTTAAACCTTTTTATCTAATGATGGCATGATAGAATGGACAAAAGTCATGAGTAAGGAAAGAAGTTTCATTTTAACTTCTGAAATTACTTTGTCCCCCCATTTCCTTTCAACATACCTAACCAGCCAAAACTGAACAGTTATAAGAGTGTAGGAAGTATGTGAATTAAGCTGGGGGTCTGGGGAATGCCAGGCCTCCAGAAGCAATGGAGTTATTGAAAGTCTGAGGTGCATTTTAAAGCATTTCTCCGATCTTTCTTCCAGTGATGGCCTGAACAAAAATCATGGTTAAGGAAAGAAATTGTCTTTTTTTGTTTTCTTTTATGGAAGAAATAAGTTGTGCTTACAGCTTTTTGTTCACAATTGACCAATAGTAGGTCAAAATAACCCGAGAAAGACAAATATTTGTGAGAATATTTAAACCACATCTTTAAATAGGGCCCATCTCCCTACCCCTATAAAAAATCAGTCACCTTCTGGTTTCGCTCAGGGCTGGTGTTATACATATACACTCACCATCAAAAGGAAGCTATCTTCTGTATACCCTTCTGATAACACTCTGTGAACCACCGTGACGTATTTCAATCTATTACTGTCAATTTTACATAGACAGCATGCTTCTTTACTTATAGTCTCAATGGATCGCTATTTGTATATGCACCTGACGTCTGACTAAGGAACATAAAATAATACTGATCACAGTAACATACCAACTTGATATTTTACTGGCCCTACACAAGTTATAGCGACATTCCGTGCACAGCACTGAAAGTTAAATAAATAATGACCACAGTCTGTACAAGCAAACTTCGATAAACACTTTTGAGTAGGGCCATGTTTAGAATAGGTTACATTCATTGCTTGAATCTAATTGAGTTCTGACTGAGAGTGCTACTGAAACAACTCAAAATATAAATTGATAAGTTCATTTTTTGGCACTTCTTTCCAAAGTTCTACAGTATCCTAATTGCTTTTACTTGATTGATTTAGATCTATAATATTTGCTGGCTTCTGATCTGTGTTGAAAGTTGGAAAGTGCTATTTTTCCCCCATCCTTAATCCTGCTCTGTTAAATCCTGGCCAAACAACTTGTGTGTTTTATCTCATTGTTTCAAGGCTTGCTAGTATAAATAAGATTCCCTGTTTGTTACCTCTGCATTCATTGCTTGAATCTAATTGAGTTCTGACAGAGTGCTACTGAAACAACTCGAAATATAAATTGATACGTATATCTTTTGTGGCACTTCTTTCCAAAGTTCTACAGTATACTAATTGCTTTTGCTTGATTGATTTAGATCTATAATATTTGCTGGCTTCTGATCTGTGTTGAAAGTGTTATTTTTCTGAGTGGAAAGTGCAATCCCCCCGCCCCACCCTTAATCCTGCTCTGTTAAATACTGGCCAAACAACTTGCATGTTTTATCTGATTGTCTCAAGGCTTGCTACTATAATTAAGATTCCCTGTTTTTACCTCTGCATTCACTGCTTGAATCTAACGGAGTTCTGAGTGCACTACTTAAACAACTCAAAATATAAATTGATAAGTATATTTTTTGGCACTTCTTTCCAAAGTTCTACAGTATACTAATTGCTTTTGCTTGATTTATTTAGAAGTGTAATATTTGCTGGCTTCTGACCTGTGTTGAAAGTGTTATTTTTCTAAGTTGATTTTTCCCCCCACCCTGCCCTCCATATTGATGTTTTCTTTTTATACTTGGAGGCTTTGCAATTGCCCGCCGCTACTGTTTATTTGATCTGTGACACTCCTCCCAGTCTAGTGTCTTAAGCTCATTCTACCTAATATGGAGAGAAAAAAATTGTTTTTGCACTTTATTCATCTGCTTACTGTGTTTGTGTTTCTTCCTACTTTATTACTTATTGTGCTCTTGCTGCCTGTTCTTAAAAGTACTTAATAGCATTTATTCTGCTGCATTTATTACTGCTTGTTAGTAGCCGATAAAATTGCAACTGTTACTCTAAGCCTTTGGATTATGCACTTGGGCTTTAGACCAGTTGTTTCACATTAGGAAGGATTGTGGTCTGCACTGTTGTGGCAACACAGGAAGCTTACATCCTTCTGAGTTGGGAGTTGCCGATTGAAGGCTTAGTGTCTCTTCTAAAGCGTATTAGTTCTGGTTTAAGCACTTGGTCTTTGGGCTAGGTTTTATTTACATTAAGAAGGTGTGGTCTGCACTCTTGTGGGAGGCTGGATTCTGCCCTTCTGAGCTGGGAATTTCTGGTCACAGGCTTATTGTGCCTGCTTAATTTGAACTGTTTCTTTCTGAAACTGGTGCGCCTTGTTGCAGCATACACCAGATTCAGGCCTGCTGAATCTAACTTTGTTTGTATAACTTGAGCAGTGACCCAGGCCATCTTTTTTTGGAGAAAGTTTCCCTGCACCCTAGCAGCAGGAGTGTGCAGTTAGAACTTGTCTGACTGAAGACTGCTGGAGCAGGGCTCAGTTTTGAGCTTTTTTCTGGTTAATTGGGTAACTTGTTTAAATCAGTTGTTCATTTTCTATTGTTTTATATATATATATATATATATATATATATATATATATATATATATATATATATATATATATTGCATTCTTTTCATCTGCTTTTACTGTATTTGTGTTTCTTCCTACTTTATTACTAGGGGACATTGACTGCAACTCTGATCTGAGATATATAACAATAAGTATCATTTTCTGTGCATTTAAAGAGTTTTTTGATTGTATCTGCTTTATTTTCTGAAAAAAAAAAAAAACAAATAAAACATACTTGTTTCCCGTCTTTCTAAGCTAGTATAGTCCAGTTTTCAGGTTAAGTGCTGAATTCAGGGCTGTGTTACAAATATCTGTGTTTGCCCATACCTTACTTGGCTAGAAGGAAGTTTCTCTGCTCACCTGTGAGAGAGGGGAGCTTTGAGCAGCCTATCTGTCCCTAGAGGAGTGGTTTCAGGCCAGAAATTAGTAGTTTATTGGCCATTTTGGACTAATTAATCTCTCTTTCATTTCCCTGCTATAAATACCGCATTTGCCCGGTTTTGCATGCCAGGCAGTGCCGGTTAGATAGGGTATAACTATTCCCGGCTCCACAAAGCCTCCTCTTCAATTTTTCCCTTGGAACTAGACAAAGTTTCAACTTAAGCACTCAAGCCATTCATTTCTCAGGCCAGCACTTGCTCAAAACTCATAGCAAGCACTTATAAACCCCTAGCACTAGACCCTCCTATACTGTAAAGAAGGACAAGGCTCTCTATTCAACCTTACCAGCCATTCAGTAAAACAGCTCACTGTACCTATCCAGGCATTTCCAAAGGGCAGTTTCAGGCATACTCTCCAGTCCAACTGGTGAATCTGGCCATTTTGAGGCAATGTTACTACTGCCTCATGTACACAGACAACCCTCTCCTCCTACCACCAAACACTAATACATGTGAGAGATGCAATTATATAGCCAAACTGGAGGCTAAGCTCTCTCAACCCAAGGCTGGATCAGACAGTCAAGAGGAGAAGGGAAATACTTGCATCACACCACCAGTCTCACATAGACCCATTAAACCAGCACCAGGAAAAAACACAAAAATACACAAAAATATACTCGGAGGCTCTAAATAAAAATCTGCAAAAGCAACAGAGACCTCCAAGGCAGACATCTAAGCAACCTCCACCCCCCCCCAACACAAATCATGAAACACATACTTCACAAAACCAGTGTGCCATGCAATCACAGCGCTTAAGGCAAAATAACATACCCAACATACTAGTAATAGGTGGCTCTAAAGTCAGACACACTGATGTCCCATTCACTAGGCTGAATAAGCAGAAGATTACTGGTAGCTGCCTGTCGGGTGCCAGGATCCACCACATAACACAAGCAATCAGGTCACTCCAGAACAAGTACAAATACGACTCTGTCACTGTCCATGTTGGTGTGAATGACCTGAACTGTACCTCCCCTGGACTACATGAAGAGAGACATGGAAGAGCTCTCTGATCTTGTAGCCCAGGCTGGTATGACCATGACCCTGCCCTCACCAAGAATGATACCACAGTATAAAGAAAAAATTATCAATTTCAACAATTGGTTAAGTTTCTGGTGTCATTCAAAGGGGATCCAGTGTCTGTCCACCTGGGATGACATGCTCAACAAGCCTTGCTGCTTCACTAGAGACAACTTGCACCTGTCACCCTTAGGCTTTCAAATACTGGCCAAGTCTCTTGCCACCCCCATGGTGCCTTTTTTAGGCAAGGCTCAAAAGACAAACCCACCACCATAAATAGCACAAGTAACAAAAAACTGAGGGTAATGCTACTCAATGCCAGAAGTCTAAACCTCAAAATGCACGCACTCGAGGCACTCCTCAGTATGGAGAAAATTGAAAATTGATATGTGTGCAGTAACAGAAACCTGGTTTAAGACTCCAGAGAGCACTACAACTCATACCATACATTTCGGCCACAGAACCCGGACCGAAATACAAAAGGAGGGGGCATATCCATATTCATCAAGGATACCCACACCTCCAGGTTAGTGGCATAGCACGATGCTTCAGAGATCATCCACATGCAACTAACAACGGGCAAAACTGCAATTCAAATTGTAGCTTGCTACAGATCACCCACCATGTCCCAGGACCCCCATTCTGCATTTCTGGAAACACTGGGAAATATAAAGGTCCTACCAAATACCCTAATATTGGGGTGATTTCAATTACCCAAACATTAATTGGGAGAACTACTGAAGTACCAACTCCCTTGCCCAACATTTCCTAGAATTTATAAACTCAAACACCCTAGATCAACTGGTCAACGCTCCCACCACAGGTGACAGCATATTGGACCTGGTCATCACCAACATGGGCGACCAGTGCTCCACACTGGAGGTCAACCGCTCGCTGGTTAGATCTGACCATAAACAAATCACTTTGGATATCCACATTCCGCCCCCACCCCCGGACAAGGAAACCACTGTGAAAAACTTTTCAAAAGCAAACTTCACATTACTTAAGACCAAGGTGGAAAGTTTCAAAGCCCCCATGCTAAAAGATAACACTGTCCAAGCTGCAAAACCCTTTACTAATGCATTCTACGAGCACCTACAAGAATGCATGGATCGTGCTATCCCAAGCAAAACCAAGACTCACTCCTCCAAGAAAAGGAAACCAGTCTGGTGGACTCCTGCCATAAACAAGCTATACAATAGGAGGAGGAAACTAGTACAGAAAACAGTAAAATCCCAAGAAGGGAAGACATCCCTGATCAGTATCAGCAAGACACTATGATCCCTCATAAAATCATCCAAGGTGAGTTTCGAAAAAAAAAAATTGCCAAGGACTCCAAAGATAACCACAAGACATTATTTAGCTATGTCAAGAATCTAAGTGGCAATGCTCAGATCTGCTCAGAGTTGGTGCAGAATGGTACAAAATACACTGAACCGACTGATATTGCCAACATCCTGACAGACAGGTTCAGCGCAAACTTCATCCCCAAAAGGGCCCATAACGAAATGAGAAGAATGTAGAGCTCCTGAAATCACAGACACTCAGGTTAAAACAGCCCTCTCCAAAGCCAAAAACACAGCATCAATGGGACCGGACAGTGTCCCAAGCTGTGTCCTACATGAGCTCAAAGATGAACTAACCCCTCACCTAAACACACTGTTCAAACTCAGCCTCTCCACAGGTTATGTACCCATAGAGTGGCGCACAGTAACGGTTATGCCTCTCGACAAAGGTGGAGCCACAGCAGACCCCAAGAACTATCGCCCGAATTGCTTGGTCTGCAATGCTATGGAGTGCATCATCATGGAACTCATTAACAGAGACATTGGGAACCTCCAAACACTGGACCCTACCCAGTTTGGCTTTGTTAAGGGCAGATCATGCCTCCTAAACCTGGTGGACTTCATTGAGACAGTTACCAAGGCTATAGACGAGGGAAAGGTGGTACACCACAGCCTACTAAATCTCGCAAAGACCTTTGACACCATTCTCCATTCTGGTATTATAGACAAACTCACTAGCCTGAACTTAAACCCCTACGTCACAAGATGGGCTGCCAACTGGCTTACGGACAGAACCCACATGGTAAGAGTTGCGGGAGCTAGGACTCACTCTAAACCGGTTACAAGTGTTGTTCCCCAGGGATCAGTCCTAGGACCCCTCCTGTTCAGCACATACTTCTCAGAGGTACAGGCAAGCACAATAGGACTATGGCTGACCAAATCCGCAGATGACTGTAAACTAGGGGCTATAATTGACTCTCCGGCTGACACAGACATCCTCCAAAAGGGTCTCACTGAGATGGATACCTGGTGTCAAAATCATGGCCTCAAGCTAAATGCCAAAAATTGCACAGTCATCTCCTTTGGAAAAAACAAAGTACCCACAAACTACCACATAGGTGGTAGTCCCCTAAATACGGAAGACGTAATAAGGGA